>NC_079158.1:37840229-39090229 GCF_947563725.1 Argiope bruennichi
ATAAATAATGAATAAATAATGAAGATTTGTAATAAATAATGAATAAATAATGAAGATTTGTAATAAATAATGAATAAATAATGAAGATTTGTAATAAATAATGGAGATTTGTAATAAATAATGAAGATTTGTAATAAATAATGAAGATTTGTAATAAATAATGAGTAAATAATGAAGATTTGTAATAAATAATGAAGATTTGTAATAAATAATGGAGATTTGTAATAAATAATGAATAAATAATGGAGATTTGTAATAAATAATGAATAAATAATGAAGATTTGTAATAAATAATGGAGATTTGTAATAAATAATGAATAAATAATGAAGATTTGTAATAAATAATGGAGATTTGTAATAAATAATGAATAAATAATGAAGATTTGTAATAAATAATGAGTAAATAATGAAGATTTGTAATAAATAATGAAGATTAGTAATAAATAATAAATAAATAATGAAGATTTGTAATAAATAATTTGCACTCGGAAATTGTCTTTCACTCATCATTCAAGACGGGGCACCATTTTGACGTTTTATTTATTTATTTTAATTTTTAAAAAATACCTAAAGAATGGTAAGAAGATGTAGATTAATTTTTCGGTAAATTTCAACTTAAAACTATAATAAATATTTTTTTTCATAGCAATAAGCAAGTCCTAATGTTAGCTCAGAAATTTTGTATCGAATTATTTTTCCGAGTGCGAAGGGTTAGTAATCATAATCAAGTATAAAAAAATGTCACGAATTTATAATTATTATTAGCTTTTCCTAATGTGAAATCGATAATTCTCAAAAACATTTAATAAATTTTAGCTAGTGCACTAAAGACTAATTCTTTTATTTTAATTATTTTATATTTTTAGAATTAAATTTATAATTATTATAAATAATATTGAATCAATAAATAAATTGTCTATTAAATTATTTAACATCAGATTTCCAGTATATAAGACAATTAATTGATAATTAAGTTGAGATATTTTTAAATGGCGCGTTTGCGTCTAAAAAACATAACTCAGTAAAATTTAAGAGCATTAACACATATTAGGAGAATAAAAATAAATCTGTAATAATAAATCTATAATATATCTCTCTCTCTCATATGTATATGTATATGTATATGTATATGTATGTGTGTGTATGTGTGTGTGTGTGTGTGTGTGTGTGTGTGTGTGTAAGCATATTTTGATTGAAGCAGGCTACAGGTTCGAAGACATAGAAGAGACATTTTACATTTTTAAATTCACCTTAATCCATCACGAGAAGGCAATTTATTTATAAGCAAGCGCGGACAGAACACGCCCACAACAGCGAGGAACAAAAGCAGAAGTAAAGGCCGAAACAAATGATCACTAGTCTTATATAACATAGGATTTCCGGCCACGGGTCGATTGAATACTCGTGTTTTGACCTTGGATAAGGGCATCGAAGGAATCATTTTCACTTGACACGTGAAATTGATGGCGCATCATTTTTACAAAGCTTCAATAGTGGAATGGAATCAGGAAACAAGAGAACACTTTAGAATAACCCCGACATGGGCCGAATTAGGCAAAAATTTAGGAAATTAATTTGGATTAAATTAGATATTAAAATATCACTACATTCTATATATATATATATATATATATATATATATATATATATATATATGAGAGAGAGAGAGATTATATATCATTATAAACATAAAACAAATTCAGTTAAATAAAAGTGAAAAAAAGGGGGGGATTATGAAATATTAGAAAAGATATTTAATTCCTTCAAATTTCAAAATCAATCTTATTTCAGAAAAAGAAATTGTCCAATATATTATTCGCTGCTGTATAATCGCTATGTTATCCTGATGTATTATCCAATAAAACCAGATAAAGCGGTGATTTGAATAGAATTTATCGGTTTATTCCATTTCATTAATTAACAAAGATACATAACATCCAAAGCCAGCATGCATCAACCAAGTTAATGATCTGAAAATGCCCGAGAAACATCAACACTATAGCTACAAATGTTCGCTCATTTCACCATTCATTGGACTTCATTTTTCACACATTTTCCTGGGAACTGTCTCGTTAGTCCGATGTCTAATGCATTGGTCGGTCCCGAACAAAATCCCCTACCGCCCCCTATTTAAAAGGGGGAAGTCATTTGGAAGTAATTATTTCGAACGCCGACTGCATTAATAGCTAATCTGTTCAAACGAATTTACTGTCGGAATGCACATTCGCATCGAAATGACGTGCTTTTCTCGAATTAGTATTTGAAAATCCCTAGAGATGCATAATTTTCAAGACACTCATTTTGCGATATCATCATGGTAGTGCAGACAATGCTGTCTGGAGAGGGAAAACGGAGGGAATTTATATTTGAAGCGAGAAAAATTGTTGGTAGACAAGCGATTAGATTGAACAAGAACAGGGAATTGCAGAGATTTACAGAAAATGAGTCTAATTTTATTTTCATATTAATTAATGTTTCACTTTCTAGAACATAAAATGTAAAAATATAGCCATTGGGAGAAATCCAACAAGGAGGTTACAAAAATAATTAAATTTTAGACGATTATTTAAGTTGATTATACAAACATATACAATAATATCGATTAACCCCAGTTTTATTGTAATTTTGCTCCCGGACTGTATGGCTATTATTTTCTCACAATGATCAATACACAGTATTAGCGAATAACTTTTTAAAACAATGTTAAGTTCAAAATATTTTCTGACAGTTTCTTTTTCCCGTTTTCTGTATTCCAGTCAATTCTCTTAACTCTGCTCCTAATGCTTCTTCCACTTTTAAAAAGAAATTTCTGTAACAGATAAAATTTGGACAATTTGATTAAATAAGGAAGAACAGAAATTGTTAAAGAGATCACACCTGTCTCTTCAAACAATGTTTTGTATACCTACAAGCATATTATATATAGTAGAAAAATCATAAAAGTTAACAGAAATTTAAATTTTTATACGCCCCCTCCCTCAGTATGAAAGTGTAATGAGTAAAATGTTTCTTTTGCATTTCATAAATGCACGCACAAAATAAACAAAGATATGCTAATTTTTAAATTTAAAAGAGTTAATAACAAATTTTGATAGGAACATTTATTTCAGAAACGCAAATACATCCATTACAGAAAAATTGTCATAAGCAATTATTTGTCAGGTAGAGCATCATCCAATCATCATGATTTGAAAAAAATTTGCTAATCTTAGATACGGGTAGTCAGATTTATTGGTCATCATTTGCATCTTCAATTCATTTAAGAAGGTAATTCAAATTTGAAAGATTGAACGTTTAAAATATCTCTAAGAAGCAATGGAATACTGAAAAAGAACAGAAAATTCTTTGCTGGCAACTGTGTGCGTCATAATAAGCTATTTTTAAATGAATGTTTTATTTCGATAACTAGGAAATTTCCAAATTCTGATGATTTATTTTTATATAATAACAGTGGGGTTAGCAGTATGTGTATGCAAGTATTATTTTAAAAAATGCATTTTTGTATGGTTATCGAAAATATTCATTTTGAACCAACTTTGTAAACATTTCCTTTACTGCTTTAAATAAACATTTTTTAAAAATTTATCAAATGCTAATAAATGTATTTTCTGATTCAGCTCTTTTAATAGCATATTATGATAAGTATATTGCCACTGAAATGCAAACAGAATGGCACGTACAAACACCAGTCTGAGGTATGAAAAGGGGGTCTTAAGTCAATAACTTTGCTCTCAAATAACTCGATAATTTTTGTGGATAAAAGAGTGACTCTTTGTGTAAAGATGATTGCAAGGAAAACATTTTACTACCTTCATTTCTACACTATAAAGGTCGCATAAAATTTTAATTTTTTCAGCCTTTTTATTATTTTTACCGAAGCCACAGCCTTTTCACCCAATTTCCCACATTATTTAATAAAACTTTCAATTTGGAATCATAATATCTAGGTGCAGTGTTTAAGGAAATGAAAGATTGTTCTACTTTTTGGAACGCAATATATATTATTATAATTTATCCGCATTCTAAAGATAATTATTTTGAACTCAATGATTGAACTCATTAAACATTTATTTAATTTCAACTTCTGAGTTGCGTGATCTCTTATTTTTTCACGCTAACCTTACACATGATGAAACGTAAAATGCTTAATCTATGTAATTCAAATCTAAAGCTAGATAAATTACGAACGCTTTCATACTTTCACTTGCCTATTTAATTGGGTTACGTCAGTGCCCGGTCATAACTATAATAAAGAAAGCATAAAAATTCATTATCATTTCAAACTCATCTTAACAATTTAATATTACCTTAATAATGAAAAAAAATGAATAAATATGTGAATTAAAGTTAATCACGTCAAGCGTTCTCAAGAAAATCTTTTCATATATAACTTTTGAATGATTTTTGAATACCAAGATTTCTATGGCGATAACTTGCAGAAACGTACGCCAACCTTATGGCCAAAGCAACAAATAGTATAGCTATAAAGAAACTAATAATAATCAGTGCATTTCGAACAGTTTTTTTGAAATCAAAGTTAAAAATAAAATAAACATTAAAAATAAATAATACTTTGAAAAAACAAAAGGAAAAAGTCAATCATAAATCTAATCGAATTTATAGATTCTATGAAAGTGAAGTTAAATCAATTTTTATGACGTTACAGTTATTGCATGACGAACACCATTTCGTAAGTCATCTAATATTAAATTGCATGTTGTTCTTCCATTCAAACTATTCTTTGAATTTTTTTATGAGGTATGCGAGTCAAAATTAAATTATCATTGCGTATTTCACGTGAGCTACATTGACTTGAATAATCCATTTCCTTAAATATATTTGCATACAAGGAAATTATTAAAAATACAATGTTTTTTTCTCTGAACATTTAATTTATTGTTTTCTAACACAATTTTGATGGGTTTTGATAAATCAGACTAATATTTAAAACTGATCCATACAATAACTGAAATATATCCTAATATTTCTTTAAAAAGAAAAATATGATTTAAAAACAAGTATGATTTAATATACGACTGCTTTTATTTATTGTATAATTTTCAGTTGGACCTGCCTGCGTTTTATCAATCCAGACAGTGTTATTACAACTTCATGTCACAAATCCTCTAAAAACATTTTATACGAACTGCATCGCTGACTAAAATAACATCATCAATCACTAGTTACCAGTTTTATTGTTTTTGTTTAGGAATCAGATGTATAATTCAGGAAGAAAGATTCTGAAATACTGCAGAAAAAAAAAGCATCTAAAAAACAGAATTCACAATAAATTAATTGGCAGATAAAAAGTAAAATTATATATGATTTTAATTAAATAAATCGTTTGCTTTTTTTTTAACTTTTAATATTTCAATATTTTTTCACATTTCTGTTTTAGTGGAACAAAAAGTAGATTTTCCTCAAAAACTTGAAAGTTATTTTTTTTTAGATTTATTTCCTTTTTTAAAGATATATTAATAAAAACAGTAAACTAAACTGACGAAGACTAACTTGACAGTAGCTATCAATCATTTTGAAAAATAGATAACAATTTCATTCCAAAAAGACGAAAAAAAAGTCGGGAAAAAATAAAAATACTCATTCATTTATCTTGCTTATTTTTAGCTATAACTCAAACTTCAAGTTTTATTAAAAGCGTGAAAGTTTTTCTTTTATAAATTTTTTTCTTCTGAAAATGTATTCTTTTAGCAATAGCCAGGAATTACTGCTGATATTCAAGTAGATATTCCCGTTATTCTAATTCACTTACGAATTAAGCTAAAAATGTATACAATTTAGAATCTTTTGGTGAGCAGTTCATGTTGGTATTAAGAAGTTTAGAGGCATGTCAGCTAAAAATCTGGGATCAGTGATCGGTTCCCAATTCTGGCTATATTTTAACTAGAATTACTAAAAAACTGATAAAATTATGCATCTTAGCCACAAATCGCTCGTTGCAAATGGATTGTTGCAACAGATTTCCTACCACGTTATTGACAATGCAATGTCATTACAAAATGGGATAAGGAATTTTCTACAAGTCAAATTCTAAGGATTTTCTACAATGTCATTGCAAAATGGGATAAGGAATTTTCTACAATGTCATTGCAAAATGGGATAAGGAATTTTCTACAAGTCAAATTCTAAGGATATTCTACAATGTCATTGCAAAATGGGATAAGGAATTTTCTACATGTCAAGTTCTAAGGATTTTCTATAATGTCATTGCAAAATGGGATAAGGAATTTTCTACATGTCAAGTTCTAAGGATTTTCTATAATGTCATTGCAAAATGGGATAAGGAAATGATACAGGTGAATTAAAAATCGGAAGAAGAAATTTAAGAGTTCAATTTTCTGGCTCCTTTTCAGCTCTGTACTTTAACTAACATTACCAAGAAACTGATGACTATTCAAGTTAGCAACAAATGATTCGCTAGAATTCTGATGGCGGCAGCAGATTTCCTATCAAGTCACTAAAAAAATAGAATAAGGAATGGTATGGGTTAAGTAATAATTGGAAGAAATTTCAGGATTCTATTTTCTTTCTCCTTTCCAGCATTGATTAAAAAAAAGTGCAGGCTGATGTGAACATTAGCAAAAATTGTTCACTCGAAACAAAAATGCGGACCAGTTTCCTCTTCAGTGTCCTCAAGAAAGGCAATCCCCTAGGCGGATAAAGAAAAATATACACTCTTTGATATCCTTCCCTTGGTCACTTGCTTCCAAAATTTGACATCACACGACTTTTCTTTCTTATTTTTTTATATGCTTTTATAAACATACAGAAAAATAATTCCTTTTTTTTTTTTTTTTTTTCCAAATTCGGAGAGAGGTTTGACAAAAGGAGATTCGTCAAATGTTCGAATTTTTTGGCGCTAACATTATTTTCTCTTCGTATATACAAAAGGATAATTTTTTAAAAGTTTTAAAAATACAAATAATAATTTTAAAACTATTTTATATGCATTAAATTAAACTGACGATGCTAATAACTATTAATAATATCTAATGAGCACTTATGTCAATTACAATTGATTAAAACCGCAAAAAACACAACTATATTTGAATTATTAAAATTCCAAATTTATGTTTGCATCACAAAGTATTCTTTCATCTTTTCCTTACCGTTCTTTTTTTTATATAAATTAATATGATCATGTTTTTGGTTAGCATGATGTCCCTAAATTGCATAGAACAAAATGATTATTGAAAATAAACGAAGATTTTAAATAGTGACTGTGAGAAAAACGGGCCTTTTCTCCTCTTTTGAAGCCTAAATATCGTAATATAAAAATCAATCGTCGAAAAAAAAAAAATACTACAAAAAATAGCTGTAAGGCAGACAAACGGACCGACACCCCCCCCCCCCTAAATAGCGTGATATAAAAATCGTTACATACAGAATGCAAAGTCTGATGCAGAATGCCAACGACTGTAGCCTAAAGCTTACCATGCTACAAAGTTCCCAACTAAAAATACGAAAATGCTTTTTTTTTTTCTCGTTCTTGTTCTGAAATGCAAATGACGTACTCACAAACTCAAGCTTTGTTTCTTCCTCCGGAATAGAGATATTTAAATTCAAATAACTCAGTACATTGAGAAAGAGCTGTGTTCCCGAAGCTGTTATGAGACAGTTTATAAGTGAATTAATCATAGTTCTTTTAAATCAGTCTCCTTTTTTGAAGTCGGACGTTTCTTTTAAAGGATAAAAAATACTTAAAAGTTTCACACCACGACATTACATTAAAAATTGGCGGAATTGTCTTCCTATCGGTTTTCAATAAATTTACACAATTTGCTCCGTTGGATATTCAGGTTAGTAGAACGTTCAGGAGAATCTAAAGAGGATTTAAAAATTCTCCTTAAATGGAAAATTTGAAATAGATTTACGATTCTGATGTTAAAGGAAAACAGAAATTTTTTCTAATTTGTTACTTTTTTTTAACATTTTCCTACTAATCCGGCCCAATCCGACCGTAAAATTTCCATACTAATGAATCCTTTTCAGCCCAGTTTCTGTTTTAAACGATGGGTGCAGGATGTAAAGTAAATTATCACTAAGAATGCTTTCATTTTATATCCGTAATTCCTCATTCTCAAAAATAACCGGTCCCCAAATAACCCATTAGTATAGAACTTGCACGGCCGAATTGGGCTGGATTAGTAGTGAGAGGTTAAATTATTGTGATGACGCGGTGGTGTGATGTTAAGGTCTCGGCTTAGAAGCCGAAACCTTAGCATCCAGCTTCAAAATCCGATTAAACCGTTTAAACATCTTGTAACAGGTGCGGATGCTAAGATAGGTGGTTGTCCATTCTGGTGTCACCTTCATCTGACAGGGGTTCAAAAGCTCCGAGATTCATTCCAAAATAGTCTCAAAGTGTTTTTATACTCAGCTAGTTATAAGATTCCAGTAAGATTAGGCAAGTACAAAAGAGCGGATAATAGCACGTTCTTCTCTGGACGGGCAGGCACTTTCTATTGAACAGTTTCGCGCATGCGTGATGTTACTGTGTGATTGTGGGCTGGGCAGAATGTAAATCCTACTTTAGGGTTGCTTAACTTTTTAAAAAACAATACTAATATAAACATTTGCCAGTAGTAAAAACAGTGCATGGTTTAAAATTCAATAGGGGATTATAATTCTGGCGATAAAACTAGGTACTGAATGTACCGCCCATTTTCCAGATCGATCCAACCCCCCGGGGCACCTCGAAATGAAGATGAGATGCTTCCGGCATGGTGGTTGGATCTCGCCACCCTGGAGGGTATACTAATAGATGGGGTATCTGACTCCTCCCATCGATGACGAGACGTACTTCCTTCGGGAAGCGTTGTACCGTGGCTGGTGATGGGCTTTAGGACTCAACCACAGTTACTTCCAGTGTTGCTGTTGCGGCGGTCCGGTCATTCAGCCTTATACTTTAAATCCGTGTCCCTTCGTAGCAGGTCGGAGAGTCAGTTGGTTGACTTAACAGATCGATCTTTTTGTATTCAACGTGTATACATGCGCACGCAGGGACGAAGAGAAAGATTTTTCAAAGACCGATTTTATCCAAAACTTGGTAGAAAATTACAATTTGGTATAACACCTCCATGCTACAAACTCATCGATATGGTTTATTACATTTCTAAACAATCATGTTCATACACAGACAGATATAATTACATAATTGTATTTTCAGCATTCAAGATTTAAAGTCTCACAGTCCCGATCTCCAATTTTTTTTAATGATTACATTACCACAGAATTTAACTGTAGGACATTTGATAGCAAAATGACCCTTGGTGACTCAACTGATTCTTTGTCTGTAATCAACATACATGGCATAGTCATAGTATCTCCTATGGATACTATGGATCATAGTACACCCTATGTTTAAACCATCTCTAAATCCCTCGCCAAGAGCTTCTGCTAATCTAATTTAAATTAAATGCCAGATTTTAGATTGACAATTAAACAGCATGCAAACGATGAAGATCTTAGAATCGTCTTCTGGGGCCTCCTTCGCAGAGAATGATGTCTTCGAAATAGGAGCGTCGAATAGATGAATATCGGGCAATCTCAAGTGGCGTTATGTTTACAGAAGGCGTTATGTTTACAGTGGATTTTAGAATACCAATGGCTTTAACGAAGATTATTGGAAAGCGAGATTCAATGGTCTTTCAATTTATTGAAATATGAGAAATCAAGATCCATATAAAGTGCTATTAATTATTAGAAGCAATTCAGATGTTTGTGATGACCTAATAAATTGAGGTTCATAACAATATATTATTCAATATAAAGCTATATTCAGTAAGCGCTCTTTAATACAAATTGTTCCGAACATACCGTGGCGATTAAACGATTTTCCCGAATTAATGAATTGTTATACTTTTCCACATTATGAATAAAATCATAAAATCCTTTAAAATGAAGAGATAATTGTTTTATAATTCATAAATTGCAGAGCATAAAAAATTATATTCAATTTTTGAACAAAAAAAATGCCTTGGAATTGAATTTATGATATTTTCGCAAAAAGATTTACCAAAATTTGGAATTTGAAAAAATAGTACTTAAAATGTAAATATTGCTTTAAACCATCGCGGGAAAACTGGAAAAAAAATAAAGACAGCTGTAAAATTCTTTAAAATGAAGGCATGCGTATTTTATAATTCAAGAATTACAAAATATTAAAAAAAATTATTATATGAAATTTTTGGACAAAAATTGTCTTGGATTTGAATTTATGGTGTTTGGCCTCAGAATATTTAACCAAAATTTAGAATTTGACAAAGCAACACTTAAAGATGTAGATACTGCTTTAAGAAATCGTGGGAAAACTGGAAAAAATTGATTCAGTGCACTAGTTCGGTTAGCAAACCGTTGGAACTAGAGGTACCAAATTCGATATATAATTATTTCTAAAGTAAAGCATTTAAATTATGAATTGTTTTTTCAAACTTTTGATTCAAAATTAATCAAGATTACAATTTTTTACCCCGATTGCTTCAAAGCATATCATTCTACAAAAACAATTTTTTTACATCACTTTAAAATTCAAAGACAATCCGATGATACTAATTTTATTTTCATACAATTCTTTTGTCTAAGTCTGTGGCTACAATCGGGATATATTTTTTAAAGATTTTAGAAAATATTTTTTTTTAATTTTTGCATAAAATAGATTTAAAAAAAAAAAGATGTATCAATTAACAGACAAAAGTGTTTTGCAATTGCGAAGAGATACAATTTTTTTGATGGGGGAGAAGGTCTATAAGAGAGGCTAAAAGATACAAAGCAAAAACCTTCTAGTTCCAAAGTTTACAAATTATTTCTTAAATATTTTGCCGAGAGCTTAAAAAATATATCAATTCACTGAAATTAGAAGCAGAATGTATTTCTATCCAATCTTTAAACATTTAAGTTCGACTGATAAATAACATGAACTATTTATTTCAGTAGTTCAGTTCCTGAACTATTAAATAAATAACAAACTAATCATTTTTTTTTTCATTTTTCAGAGAATTACAATGAATTACAGGAGTTCATTTTAAGGTTCAGTTCAGAAACTACATAGCATATCATAATCATTATGGGAAGTTTGAGCAAAAAGTATAAATCAGATTTTAATTTAAGATATTTTTAACAAACATATTTTATCAAAACTTAATATTTGCGAAAATCTCTAAGAAACTAAGTTTTAAAAATAGCACTTAAAGACATAAATGTAACATTAAGTTATGAAAATATAAAAATCAATATATACACGGTTATATACAGTTTTATAAAGAAAGTTATTGCAGATTTAAAATCACTGAATAAATATATTTTTAATATTTCCTCAGAAATGATTTTTTAATATAATCGTGTATACTAATTTTATACATCATTAAAAACATTTTAAACGCATTTTGTAGGAATATTTTTCATTGCTTTAATTATTGGAATTATTGCAGGATCTTAAAGTATTTTTATATGCCTTTTATAATTGATATATAAGTGGAAACAAATTTTAAAAGTAAAATAAAGGCAAGTGAATCAAACTAAAAACGATAGTAAACTCCAATGCATTTTTTACATGCGCCATGAAAAAAATAGACAGAACTCCTTGCGGGAGATTTCGTTCAAAGTTTAAATATAGATATTATTTTTGATATAGAAACATTCAACCGTTCCTTTAAGTTCGGACTCCATGATATAAACGGTAGACATTCATCAATTTAAAATCTTTAGAAGCAAATAATACTTTTCTTTGTATAACTTCATTCATAAGAAAGTTAAATCAGAGGGGCTGGTCTCCACAAAAGTTTCTCGCATATTCTTAAATAAACTTTTCATTCCAGAGAACAACTTGAACGGCATCAGTGTGCCATATTTACGAAATATCAATCTTTGGCGTGAATTTAGCATTTATATTAAATCTATCGTGCCAACCTTGGCGAGTTATTAGGCGATTAATCCCTGGCATGCTGTTAACAGCATCCGAACATCGATTTTGTGCTTTAGCCTCCGTTTTTTCTAATCTATTGAAACAAAGATTTGCCATAACCGTACTTGAAGTCACAAAGTTTTATATCTAATTTGATATGCTAAAATCACTGCGTCTTTGAAGTATCTCGTTTACATATTTCTGAAAGTACAGACCGACAGACAGCCAACCCGTTGTTGGATTTGGCTCGAAATTTCTCAAGTGTCTACACTACAGATGTTAAATCTGCGTACTGAAATTTATCTATCTAGGTCTCTTCGTTTTGTAATTATTGCGTTAACTTCTAATCGAACAGCCGGACAGACAGATTTATTCTCAACAAATTTTTCTCGAAATTTGATAGAAATCTGTAGATTTCGTATTAAGGCAAATTTGAACCGTTTAACTCAAACCGTTTGAGTTATATTTGCCAAAGACAGAGAGACAGATGGACAATGGAGATTCGTCAAAATCTTGAGTCCGAATGTTTTTACGATTACTATACTTTCTCTATATTGCGTATACGAGACAGAAAAAAGAACGGTTTTATTCTATATTGGACTATATTGGAGTCATTTTATCTTCAATCATTACAATGCAAGTGTTGGAAATTTCTGAGTTACTAAATCGTATTGATGATAAATTGTTTTAATAATTTTGATATATATTTTTACCTTGAATAACTATATTATATTATATATATATATATATATATATATATAGTTACGAAATTTCTGGTTTCGTTTGGATAGTGGGAATTATATGGTGTGGAGAACGCTCAATCAGCAGGCGGCAGTAGAAAAAAAAGAACGACTTTTATTTACACGAAGACACACAGGACAGCACAAAGACGACAACTATATACAGCAGAGAAGACGATTATCTTCAGCCGAGACGTGCAGCATACAACAAGACTCTACTGTGGACAGTAGCACACAGCTTAGTTCAGCACTAGCTTGACTCCGTCGCTGCTCCGCTTAGCTCTGGAAGGCCAGTTCTTTTTTTCCGTCGATTCCGACCACTCTTCACCGTCGCTTCCGACTACGACTACTCCGGCAGCTCAGGCTGCCTCCTTTTATAGGTCTCGGAAGGCAGGACTAGAAGCCTCTCAACCAATCAGGAACGTTCGAGGCGTATCTCGGTTCCTACTGGACGGTCGGGAAAATTCTCGATGTTTCGGGTATAATCTATTTTGGCGCCGAAGTCGAAAAATTCGTCGCCAAATGGTCGCCAAGCTCCGGGACCTCCAACGCGACACCCGTACTCCGTCCAATGCAGATGATTATAAAACATTCTTTCTTATGATGGAACCAACTATGCTGTGAAGCCGCATCACAGATTCGTAACATTATATATATATATATATATATATATATATATATATATATATATATATATATATATATATATATATATATATATATATATATATCCAGAATGAATAAATGAATAGGAAAAAAAGTAATATTTTCTTTATAAGTAGTACATGTTCTGTTTCAGTAGATTTTTATAATCTACTAATGAAGAACATTTGCCGTACCAGTTGAATTGTTGACTTTGCAGACAGGCTGGTATATTTTAAGTCCCCGCGGATTTTCCCTTCGGTTGACATGTGGTACATCCTTTATACCAGCAATTACTCCACTTCGGCTGACATGTGGTACATCCGTTATGCTAGTAGTTCCTGCACTTTTGCTGACATGTGGTACTTCTACTCTACCAGTAGTTTTTCCACTTCGGCTGACATGTGTACATCTGCTATACCAGTAGTTCCTTCCCTTAGGCTGATTGACCGGTACACTTGCAGACTAGTAGATTTTACATTTTGTCACCAAATCACGAAACTTTGTGCCAAAAATTTCGCCAAGTCAAAGTACACTGTATTAAAGCATTCATGATATATAAATAGTAATTTATAATTCAAACCTCTTTGGCTTAAAAGTGGAAAATTATGTTTTTTAATTGAAATTTAAAATTTATTAATTTGATTATTTGAGACAAAAAGAGTAGCTTTCTCTTAATGTTATAAAATTATAACTCATTAAATTACCAAAACAATTTACATTCTTCGCGTTTTCAATATCTTATTTTCCAATCATAGCCAAACAAAATAACGATTTATTTTATTATTATTATTATTATTTGAGATTTACCACAAGAAATATTTTTATTTTCCCGCGCCATTTTCAATTAACTACCTCAGATGAAATGCAACTTTTTTGTCTCCCATATTTTTTTTCCTAGAAAACTCTTTTCCTCTAATCGCAAAATTTAATCAAATCACATCAGAGCTGAAGTGGAAGGTACTTGACAGAATAGAGATTGCGCAAAACCTGATGGCGAGGGGAAAAAAAATAAAATTCTATGATGTGATTTTTTTTCCTCGCCAAAATTGTCTAGAAGAAAAATGTTTTTAAAAATGATATGAAAAAGTCAGCCAAAAAAGCCTTAGAATAATATTTTTTGCTATCTTCAAGTAAAGCGATGATTTCATCTTAACGATAAAATGTCACGCAGTGTTATTTTGCTTCAATTTTTTGCCGTTTTTTGCTCATGAATTTTTTATACGTACTTTTGGTAGATTCTGAAGTGTTCTAGAACTACGATTATGCTTTGTTATCTTTTCTCCCAATTAATTTCTCACAAGATTTAATGAGCAAGAATAGATAAAAACATCTTCGAGTTATAAATTTATCCTAAAATAAAAATAAAAAGAATTTCAATAAATTATATAATTTTTCATTTAAGCTTTGAATACTGATTACTCGCCTCAAGATATTATCAATATATAATAGTATAAAAAAAATATTAATCAATTTTTTTCCCTTGTTTTTAATTTCACAAAAGCACTTAAAAAATATCTTCGAAACTCTAACAAAAAGCTTCCCTTTTTCTTCTTATCAAATTCTTGGAATTGAAAAAGATAACTGAAATTTTAATAAGAATTTTTTTTTTCGTAAATCTTAAAATATATGATAAAAAATTTTGACTGTTAATCATTTTTGAACTTCTAAGTTTTTATTTGAAAGCTACAAATAAACTTGGAAATTGTTTCAGGATCTTACAAAAGTACATAAATATGAGTTAAATGCATAATTTTTTTTTGTTTATTTGTACCACAATTTGTTGGTATAAGAAAAATACGTTAACATATTTCTTCAGCTCCAAATTATTATTTATTTCATTACAAAACTGATTAAATACAATAAATTAAACCTAAAAAAATTATCAATTTAATAGAACTTTTGTGAAAATACTTTTTCCTAATCTTTATGTAAAACCATAAATTGATTTAATATCTCCTTTTGATATTACCGAAAATTAAATATAAAATAAACGATAATAAAAATTACAATAGAAACCGCAAATTTCATACACTCTAAATTAATTTTTAGAAAATTATTATCAATTTAAAGGAAAATAGTTTTTGAGAGGCATTGGGTATTGGTGTAAAAAAAGTAAAATAAAAAAAAATGCTTCTACTTGTGAATTTTGAAAGGAATTTCTTTGCAAAATCATTCTCTGGTATTGTCTATTACAAAATGTCAAAATTTAATGAATGTTTTATCTGAAAATTTTAGAAAATTTATTGCCATTGAGAAAATATAACCAAACAAAATTTCAAAATTCTACTACTTCAGGAATTAAGAGAAAAATTGATAACACAGTTCCGCCTTTACAAACACCAAACGATAATTTCCAATGCATTCTTTCTTCTTCAATAGAAATAAAGAAATTTCATGTACGTCAAAGAAAAAGAGAATAGCCTGTATTTTTTTCAATGCAACTATATTTTGAAAACGCATAATTCGTATTACATTTTAATATAACTTGTTTCTTAAATATGGAAATGTGCAATCGGCATTTTTTTATTCACTTCCTAATGTGCTACAGCTTTTAAATTTTGCGCACTTTTGTGTTCTCGATGACAGCATCCTTTGATATTTTCAGAACTTAATTATCAGTTTAATTAAACACATTTTAACTCCATTCAAGCTTACATGGTAGTAAATATGAAAAATTAATTTCAGTACATTTATAATAATTAATTTTTTTTAAAAAAGAAATTAAATTAAAATAAAAAAAAATTGCTTTTTAGCACATCAAAGAAGCTTTATATATATATATATATATTTTAATTTTATTAATTAACTTTTTTTGTTAAATTTGTTTTTATTAAATTTGCTAATTTTATTAATTATATTTTCCACAGAGATAAATATCAACATTTGACTGGAATTATTCTATTGACTTCAAATTTCCGTGACAACTATTTGTTAATTTAATATAGATTAATTTGCAAAGAATTTTAATCGCTTAACATCTTTTCGTAGTTTCCGGAACAAGATTTGTTCCAAAAATCCGGGTGGATTTGAAAACCTTTGAAAGCACGCTCGTGTAACGATAATCGATAATAACGATGAAGTTTTAAATTCCATAATAAATATTTGTCATTTTTTGAATATAATGTACCCTACTTATATTTAAAACTATAATGCCAAACAAATAAAAAAGATTATGTGAGTGAAATACCATGCCGCAATACTTCGTAGTAAATAAACACTACGAAATTACAGTCAATGTTTTATGTATATTTTATGTTCATAGCAGATTTGATTTTAAAAACAATCAAATATTCGTTATCAGATATAAAAAAAAATATCATCTGCTTTTTCTTTAAAATATCTAAAATTGAAAGTGATGGTGTTACTTGTTGTGCGACGATTATCGTGAAATGCTTAAGAAATTGAATGGTAAAACAGAAAAGTACAATCAAATAAATGAATTATAAGTAACAGTAACAGAAAAGGTAAATTAATTTTGGAGGAAAAAAGAATTTAAAAAAAATTCAGAAGTTTCGAAGAACAGAATTTATTTATTTCCACCGCTATTTGCTGTAGATTAACGCCCAAGTATCTTTTGATTTTTATATTAGCTTTTCATTTATTTGAAGTGCAACAATTACTTTTAAAACTGAGCCACGAAAACATTTTAATTGTATATAAACATCATGGTTTATCCAAATTATTTTCGAAACTACCACTTCCCCTTTAATGGTAATAAAAGAATTGAAATTATGTTAATAATAACCTTATTGAATGCTAGATTTTTATACATGGAGTAGTTCAGTAAGCACTGTTTCAGGTGAAAATTGATTTTTAATCATTATGTACGGTGGTGAAATAATCGCTTATAGGAGGCTAAAATTCCGCGTTCAATATCTATAATACATTTATACCATAATGCGAATTCAGCGATATCTAATAATTAGAATTTAATGTTTAATGAATTGTTCAAATACATTATATATATAGCTCAATTATTATAAATCATTAATTAGAATTTCAATGATTTGGGTGATTTTCACATTTGATCTTATAAAATTGTGCAGTTACTTTACACAAAGTATAATTTTCGAATAATTATTTTCAGACACATAAGGTTCTCCTCATAAGTGAGTATCCAAACTTAGATATTGATGCATTAAGAGTAATAAAATCAGAGGAATGGATCTTCTCAAAATGTTTAGCCCAGTTTCAATAAATATTTTAAATCCCCCCCCCCATTATTGAACATACAATTATGTTTCCTCGGCAGGTGCGCGAAAGCCATGCATGGTCAGATTTTAACTCTGAAAGTTCCCCCACACGATAACTGGGCGCGTCGCAGTTTAGTAAAGAAGGCCGGCACTTGCATATTAATCGCATGGCATTTGGGGAAAAAAATTACGAAATATAGATCTTTATCATGAATTGAGCATTTTTACTAAATCTAGTGAGTGATTAGTAGGGATTTGTTTTGAGAAAGAGACCATTATTTACTACTGAAATGCAGTTAATACACAAGTTTCCGAAAGCAGAATATGTATTTTTGGGCTTTTCATTAATCAATTGAAGCTAAAATTTCAGAAGGAACTACAGTTTTAATTACAAGATCACATACAAAATTTCATTTATTGAAATCAGGGATTGAACTTTGTGGACTGCTAAATTACAAATTGACTACGTGCTGGCTGCACTATCCCGGACTTGGAAGAACGAACCTTGCGAGGATATAGCATATCTTCAGGCAAAGGAGGATATGAGGGAGGAGGTCCGATGATTGCCGTCTTGGAAAAATTCTGAAAATTAGTATGCTAAATAATGTAATTCGAAGAATTTATATAATTATATTACCTGTTATATACCTATTTCCTATTACCTGTTAAAACAATGAAACTTAACTTGAGGGAATGTAGAAAAAAACCTTATATATGTGTTCCCAACTCTCACGAAACACTGGTTGGAAATCATTGCTTTAAATCATAACATTTTTGAGTTACTGTTTTTCCTTACAATCGAAAATACAGACCGATTGATAGTCATTCTCTTGATGGATACGATTCCAAATTTGATATGGCTCTACATTTTAGGTGCTTACTCTATTTACTATATTTCATTTATCTAGCTCTTTATATTTTCTAGTCATCATATTCACTTGCACTCGAATAATCAGACTTCCTGTAAATGTATTTCACAGAAATCTACAAATTTGGTGTTAAGTCCATATACTAAATTACACTCTTTCGCACCAAGACCATGTACACAAATAGTGCTCAGATTTTTATTTTTGCAGTCTCATAGATGAATATTTTGTGCTTTACAATAAAATAAAAAATAAAAAAACTTTTTTTTTTTTTTGTCCAATTGAAACTAAAACTTGTTACAAAATTACAATTTTTATAACACGATCACATTCCAAATTCCATCTTGCAGTCTTTGAAATATAATTTTTACATGTAAATTAATGCAAGAATGTTCGAAATTTAATATGAATCTCAACTTCAGATGCTAAAACTGTGTACCAAATTGTATGGATCTAAATTTTTGTGTTTCGAATTTACGTTCACTTTGCACCCAGACAGACTTCCTGTGGATGAGATTCGTCCAAAATTTGATAGAAATCTACGAACTTCAGGTTAACCAAATTTCATCCGTCTAGCTCAAGGTGATTTTGAGTTATCCTGTTCACAAATAAACAAAGATAATTGTAACAAAAGTGATTTTCGGAATTTGGAAGGTCTGAAATGTGCAGATTCGTCATAATCTCGAATTCTTTAACGATTACAGCTTTGCATACCAATGATGATAGCAGTAACGATTTTTAACGATTTCAGTTTTCCATATCAAAAATTCGCGCCATAAATATTGGTAAAATACAAAGAAATGCTATTTGAAAACTACATCTCCGAAATAAAAACTGAGAGTACCCCATCCTTTCTCACCTGAGAACTATTAACAAAAAAGCTGCCGAAGATATAAACTAAAAATATATACATTATATCATAAAAACATTACTTTAGAATCAGAAAATGTTGTGTTAAAAGTAAAATATTATGAAGTTTAAAAAGCAATGTTGTGTTTAATCATAGTGTTTCGATGCTTTAAAATTTATCGACTAGACATAAATGATGGGTTTAGTAACAAATGGGGCGTTAGGAAAAGCAAATGATTCGAGTTACGACCCTTGCGCAAGAGCTTTAAGAAACATCAAGATAAATAGAGTGATTTAAAATTTTTATCTCAAACGGATGCGCCATTGTAATAGTACAAGCAATGTTCCCAATGTTTCTTAGTTTATCAGGCACAATATTCTTCAACTTCTGTTATCAGAAGAAAACATTTCAATTGGTGTAAAGTTCTTTTAAAAATCTACTCCTTTATCTGCCAAATGCATGCATTTTCGCACTTTTTTAAAGATTCCTTTGTTTTATAGGAAGTACTAGTCGCTTTTGGCTACCAATTTATTTGCCGGGCATATCTGTTATATATAATTCTAGTTAAATCGTTTAGACATGTTAATGATTCCCTTAAATTGTTAAATATTAAAGCCATGACATTTAATTGTTTCACACATATCTTATTGATTTAATACATTTGTAATAGAGGCCATTCCCATGACATCATAACGCTATTAAAAACAAATATCTGGTTAATCTCTCTACCAACTTTTGCGGTATTGTTAACTTTACTTTCTTTATTAGTCTAGAAAATTAAACAGAATCCTTTTTCTTTAGCTTTTAGCAATGGCAGAAAATCAAATCTTTTAAATATTTGACGAAATTATGACGGACCTTTACTAGAGAGTGTGCGATAAAGTTTGGGGAGAATCACACTCGCTGGTTTTAAGAAAGAAATAATAAAATAATCTAAACCAGGAATTTCAAAAATCTATTGTTCTGTCAATTCCCAATCATAAAGAACCAAAGTCGACCTCTAAGGGATTTTTTTTTCTTTATCATATATACATTTTATTTTTCCATGAGGCACATATGCCCAGCACACATACCGGATTTTCGATTGAATTAAGTACTTGCCTGATTATGAGGTACTCAATTTTACAAGTTTATATGAGAATCTATATTACATTAACGAACTTTCTTATTTCAGATAACTCAGGAAACCCGTCTTAATTATTCCATATAATTTAGCGAGTGATAGATGCTATTATATGCATAATTGCACATAAATATCTACTAATTTCTGTATTAAATTATTTGTAAAAAAATTTCCAACCTTTCATAAATAACAGGATTTTAAAAAAGAAAGAAAAAGAAAAATCACTAAATGATGTAGAGCTATTAGATTTTCTACCAAACAGGTAAGGAATATGAACAAGTATATACATGCAATGATAAAGGGAAAATAATTTCCGAACTTTCACGCGCTCACACTAGTTGTTTTGTAGAATCTCGAATTGAACGTATTACCCCTAAGATATATATATATATATATATATATATATATATATATATATATATATATATATATACTAATTAAAAACTGGAATATATGCATTAAATATAAAATGAAAAGATATCTACATATTTCAACATACAATTGTTCACAACCAAAATCGACTACCTCTTCACATTTCTTAAAGACTAAGACTGCATTATTAAAAATTCAAGGTTTTAATAACATTTCCGCTAATCAAAATTTTACAAATAGTATAAGTGAACGATCGTTCCTGAAGAGATGCATATGCCTAGAGTTTCAAAGATTTTAAAAATCTGTAATGATTTTTTAAAAAAAATGCTAAATCTGTCTGCATCCAAGGGAAGTAAAGTTTAAGTGTGACATAAATGTAAATGACAATATTAATTAAATTATATAATTTAACGACTATTTATATTTTCTTAAATCTCAACGGTGTTAAAAGTATCGTTCAAATGTATCGTTAACATGTTTAAATGTTAAAAATACCTTCATAATAAGACTAATTGTCCTGACGGTATTCAAAATACTATGGAGTCTGTAACTGTAAAAGTGAGCAGCAGATATCAGCTAAAAGCAGAAATTAAAAATTTTAATTATTAAATTGATTAAGTTATTTTGATTTTAAAAGATTTTTTTCCTTTTTTCTTGGATTATTCTGCAGAAATAAAATTTAAAAATGGATGGTAAACTAATTTGGTGATTAAAGGAGTAAAAAGATGAATCAACCGATTTTATAGAAAGAGTAGTATACTTTTTTTATCTTTTCATAGAGAAAAAATTATTAGACATATTTCAAATTTAAATAATTTCATAGTATAAATATTTAAATTTTTATCCTCTTCATAAAAAAAAGGAATATATATTTATTTTTCTAAACAAAATAATCTATACGTACAAAACGCCAACGTAAATGCACAGAAATCACTTTTATTACATACTTTCGAATGGCAATAGTGAAATGTAAACAAACCAGTATATGAATGATTCGGGCTGCTGCAGTGAAAATTTTGCATTTATACTTAATTCAAAGCGTCGCTGATTAATGAAACTGAAAAATATAACTAGAGTTGCTCTAGAGACGACTCAACAAAAATTTAATTCATTTACAGGAAAGAAGATGTAAAAGAAATCAAGAAATAGACGTCAAACAAAATTTTACAGGTAATCGCTGGGATTTACCTGTAGAAGTTGATGACCATAACTTCCAAATTTATTATCTCACAAAAATTATTTTTGCATTATCTTAAAACACAAAAAATCATCTTTCTAATTATATCACATCAAGACTGTTCGTTTCAGTATCCTGATATGAACACTTTTCGATGATTCTATTCCACTAAGGGATGAGACGCTGAAAAGATAAGCGCGTTTCCGGAATTTTGACCTTGATTCCAGCCCTATTAGATACTTTTTTCGTTCATTTTTTTTTTTTCACATATCGTGTCGTTTCAGGTGTTACTTTACTTAAATTTAGTCTGCGAGTAATCCAAATTTACTTTATTGTAAATGTAAACATCTTTCTTGTTCCCTCTTACCTTATTTTGATGAATTAAACCCATCCTAACTGATGCGCAAAAGCGTGAAGGGTTTTAGAATCCGTTGGCAAAAGTACAAATTTTATTTTTAATTATTTTATTGTTTGGTTTGGTTTGGTTTAGTTCTATTAACGCCCCGTTTTGAAGCAACACTAGGGCTATTTTGGGACGGACCTCGTCATTTTGAACCACGGTCAGATGACGAGGATGACACCTGAGCTGGCAGCCTCCTCTCCACACCACACCACACCAGCGGGAGGACGTTTGGTCATAACGAATTTAATGTGCAACAGACCCCCTTACACGACGGTTCTTCGGTGTAATCGGGTCTCGAACCTGAAACCCTCCGGTTCCGAGGCCGAGACCTTACCACCAGGCCACCGCGGCCATTTTTTTTTATTGTAATCACAATTTACAACACTTAATTTTAAATGCTGTGAAATTAAAACTCATTCACGCGCTCATGTTAAAAAACATCCATTCGCGCGCTTCTGCCATTTTTAAAATCAAAATTTAAAAATGCTTTTCTTGAACATTAATTCCAAAGTAAAATTTTAACTTCTGCTTTTATTTCGTAATATCTACTTTTTTTTCATTTGTTTTGACCTATTCAATTAAATTCCTGTTTTTAGATCTTATCAGATAGCATCGTGATATTCTGAAAAAAATATTTAATTTCCACATTAATATTTAACAAACTAAAACGCCAATAATTTGGCGTATAAGCTCGTCATTGCCAAAGGCGGCTCGTACGAAAAATTTTCTTTCACAATATAAGTTAGAATTAGCACTCACATTAAACGTACAAAATAAAAATTTTTATCCTGCAAAGAAAATATCACGAAAGTTACACCTACGAAAACCAGCTAGAAATAACAGAATTTCTCAGAAAATCAAAATAGAAAAAGAATACAGAACTTTCCCGCCAAATGAGAAATGTTCCTCGAATACGATTCAAAAGTCGCATCGCATCGTTTGTTATCTGACCTTACAAGACATAATTGGGCGAAAGATAACGATTGCAGGTGAGCATACAACACGCCTCACATAAACATTTAGATTCATTATAACAAGAATACTTCATTCATTCTCGGAATAATAAAAAGATCTGCGGGCCGAATGAAACTTACCGGGATCATCACGAGGTGACGCTAGTGGCGACATCTGGTGGGCAAAAATGCCACATCCTGAAAATAGAGAAAAATTCAAATTTTAAAATGTGTATTACATTTCTTCAAAAATAAATTTTTAAAAAAATTAACTAAACAAAAAACGGAAGCAAGTATATTTAGAAATATATAAAGTATAAAAAGTATACAAAGTATAAAAGCAAGTATATAAAGAAATTATTCATAATAGATACAAAATCTCCTCGTAAATAATACGGAACTTTATGGAATATTTTTGAACAATATTGTGCCTCTTTTCAACAATTTCTACTAACAAAAAAAAATGAATGTCTGTATGTTGGCGCATTATATGCCAGATAGTTTATTGTAGTATGATCTAACTTATTAAAATAAGACTGTGTACCTCAGAGCAATTTTTATGAAATTTAAATTAGATTTTAATTAAAAATTAAGTAAAATGTCGGTGCTTTTTAGAGATGATTTTCGAAAACACTGCAGTATAAAAATTACTTTTATATCATTTAAAAATTCGAAAAATTAATCTTTTCGATGAACTCATTTTTGGCCATATAAATTGTTTTTTTCAAATTTTCATTAATTATTAAAAATTATTTTAAGCGTACTTTACAACAATATATTTTACTAATGAAGTAAAACTCAAATCATTTTCATTATTTCTACTAATATTTCATTGTGTCTTTTTTTTTTTATTGATTATCAGAATATGAAATTTTTCAAAACTTTTTTTTTTTTTCCATGTTTAGCAAATTTTAATATATTGCACTCCTATGGATATTGGTAGATTCACACGTTAAAATTCTAAATAAAAAGTTCTCTTTTACCAAAACATACATTGGTTTTAAAAGCAAAATATGTTTATCTCCAGTTTATTTTGTTTAATTTAGTTATATTAACGCCCCGTTTTACAGCAACACTAGGGCTACTTTGGGACGAACCTCGTAATTTTGAACTTCGGTCAGATGACGAGGGCGACACATGAGCTGGCAACCCCCTCTTCACACCACACCAGCGGGAGGACGTTTGGCATGACGGATTTAGCGTGCACCAGACTCGCTTACACATCGGTTCTAAGGTGGAATCGGGTCTCGAACCTGAAACCCTCCGGTTCCGAAGCCAAGATCTTACCACCAAACCACCGCGGCCCTATGTTTATCTCAGATTCCTAAGCCTAGCGCTCGGAGCATCACAATCACTGGACCCTATCGTTACGCCATTGTCAGGATATATAAATCGTTTGCTACTACAGTGATAATGACGTTATAGAAAGGATACATTCGACCGACACTCACTTTTATTTGGTATTGAAGAAGGCTTGAAGGAAAAGCATGATGTTTCTAATGTCCAAATTTTGTTGTCCTTCAGTCGCGTCGTTCTTTTTTTAATAATTGGTATACCCGAATGCACTAGTGCTCTGAAATGTTATTCAGTCTCCTTCTATCATTCAGATCAAGACTGTACCAATTTCATAATTTAATCCAGTTTGAAGCACATTTGAATTTAAACTTTTCAATCATGGATAGAAATGGATTTGTCATGCCTGAACAAGCAGGTCATCCATTTTAAGTCATCGATATAACGCAATTGCTTAATCCCAATGGTGCAGCTAATTATTAACACACATCACGCACTTGTTTTGGCTACGTGAAAGGTGACAAATATAATCGTCGTTTGAATCGAGACAATAATCAGCATACGCATTCTAATTCACTTAAGATCTGCCACTATCAGAATAAATATTTTTAACTATTTCTGTGAAACCTGAAATACACTACCTTATAATATCAGGAATAAGGAATATAAAGATAACTTTTTAAGCAGAATCGTGGTTGAAGACAGAAAAGACACTTTGAATTTTTAATTTCGTTTTATTCCATCCCGGGAGGTATGATTTATGTACAAGCAGAAGCGACGAGCACATCAACACAGAACGACACGAGAGCGAAAAGAGGGAAAGCTCATGAAAAATTTATCCCTGTGATTATATACTGTGAGATTTTGATAGGGATTTCTCTACACGTGTCGACCCAGGTAAGGGAATTATAGGAATCTTTTAAAAAAGGTCATTTGTCATTTTTTTTATCCCTTCACTCTGAATGTGAGAACGTGTCGATCTCAACCATTTTACAGAGCTTCTGTTGCTTTCATTAAATAAAAAAAAAGGTGGAATTGGATCGGGAAATAAGAAAATAAAGTTAATATGAGCTAAATTAAGCTAAAAATTAGGAAATTAATTAAGTTTAAATTAGATTTTAACATACATGCGTATTATATATTATATATATTAGCAGTTGTGTTTCTTAATAAAAGAAACTTTTGAAACTTCGATTTATTTCACCAAGGAAGGCATAATTTACGAACAAAGAATAAATTGTAATACGTCACTCTGTATCTCGGTTTAGAGAGCATAATTATTCTCTTCGTTCATTTTATTATGAGATTTTGATCGATATTTCTTTGACACGTGTCCATTTAAGATAGGGAATCATAGGTATCTTTAAAGAATATTGTAAGTATTAAGAATTTTTATCCCTTCATTCGGAACGTGAGAAAATACCGAGACGAGCAGTTTTATAGAGCTAGGGTAGAATTAATGAAATGAAAAAAACTAGATCAGAAAATAAGAAACCATTTTAGAATGAAGTTAGCATAGACTAAATTAAGATAAAAATTCGAAAATTAATAAGGATTTAAATTATATTAAGTGATATCATTATATATATATATAAAGTTATTTTATACAACATCATAAAGAATATTTGAGATCTTTCCGTTTAAGGTTGTAGTCATTTTACAAAATGAAAATGACGGAAACACATGATGATGATGAAATTGATAATATAAAAAAGATTTAAAAGAAGCTCAAAACGACTATCGACCAATGAGAGAAAATGTTTATTTTAAATCATTTCGATGCTTCCTGTTTAATGTAATTAATGCTCATAATCCAAATATTTGTTCATTGTCTGATTTGCTGTTCTTAATTCCGACCTGTTTTATGCGACCTCTGCTTAAATAAAATACAATTATTCTAAATATTGACTATCAAGGAAACAAATCCAAACATCAATAACAATTTTAATTGAATTTGTTACCAAATCATCATAATAAAACCAGTGTTTCTTTTTTTTTTTTTTCAAAAATTAAAAATAAAATTCATATAGCATTTTTCTTGAAATGAAAAATCGATTTTTCGTTCAATTCTTTCTGTGACAGCAGCTTTAATCAGATACAAAAAAAGCGATCCACTTAAGGCAGGTCTATTGTTTCACAAGACTATGTTATCTTTCCATCTTCGGCATTCAAAAGCAAATATTTTTGAGCAGGCAGAGGGAACAATGGAATACTTTTATAATAACAAGCTCAGGGATATATTCCCTTCGTTGAATACCCAATGCCAAACAAAATGCCCCGGTTAGCCTTTTGTATTTAGATAATAAGTCCTTTTTGGATTCTGGTATTTGACATCCATATGCAAAATTCGCAGCTAACAAAATCCAACTTTATGGTAAATCATTTCATTTGAATTTCATTTTCACTCATAGTTAAATATTCTTCCATTGATTTATTTTCTTTGATTTTCATATATATTGTATGTTTCTCATTGATTCGCTTATTTATTTACATACTGTAGAATGCTTTTCATTTAGTTTCGGAACGCTTTGCGTTTAGTTTTAGAACATAAAATCGAATATGGATTTTGTATACATCTTTTTTGACTGACAGGGTTCAAGATTTAATAATAATAATAATAACCAATCAGAGTGGTCATCTCCAAAGTTCTTCGCATACTCTCTACTAAATATATTATAAAAGAAAACATGTTACGTGGCATTGGTGTATAATAGTTACGAAATACTAACCTTTCGCCTGAATTTGGCGTTTTTTATTGAATTGGCGAGTTATATTTATAGTTTTTATTGCTTGGCAAATTATTTGGCAATTAATCGCCGTAATGCGTCAATAGTATCCAAAAGTGAAATTTGCGTTTTAGATACATTTTCCTAAATTGATTGAAACAAAATTTTGACACAAAACGACACATGTAGTCACAAAATATTTTACCAAATTTAATGTATTTAACTCATCGAATTTTGAATCATAGCGTTTATACTTTTTTGGAAGTACAGACCAATTATCTTGTCACACACCCCTGGATTTGGTTCAAAATTTGATGGGTGTCTACTTTATAGATGATAAATCTGTGTACCTAATCTTATCTATCTAGCTCTCTTCGTTTTGTAGTTATCGTGTTAAATTATATTCGAGCAACCGGAAGGACAGACCTCCTCAGAACCGATTTTGCGCAAAATCTGATAGAAATTTACAGATGTGATCATACACCAAATTTCATGCTTCTAGCTCACAGCGTTTTTCAGCTATCATTGTCACAGAGAAACAGACAGATGGTCATTTCCGTCAAAAATGTAAATGACGTGTTTTTCGAACTCTGGGAGAACTAAAACGTCTCGAAGAATCGTCAAAATCTCGAGTTCGAATTTTTATGACGATTACTATATTTTTTTTTCTACACTAAGCACACAACAAAGTAAAAACTACAATTTTCATTTAGCTTCGGAGTGTAAAGAAGAGAATCAATTATGGATTTAGTATCTGTCTCTTTTGACTCACTAGATTCAAGATTTCATAGGGAGCTATAATTTTAGAATTGAAACTTCACACAAACTTTCAAACATCTTTCTCTTTAAATTACCGAGTTCTTGCACATAAGGGCAAACAGATAAACACACCACCTACTCTTTGATATATTTAATTCAAGACAAACAATTTTGATATATTTATTTATTAGTCGCTTTTGGTGATCCGATTTATGTATAACGACTCCAGGCTGCTGATATCTACGTTTGTACACAATATTATCGATGCTAGTGATAAATTTTATAAATGTTCCAATAACTAAGTGAACGTAATGAAATGTACGTAACCCTGACTAATTATACTTCACAAAGTATTAATACTATCTGAGTATTTTATTATTCAAAGAATTAGTATTTTTGAATCAACCACATTTGAACCCTTCTATCGTGAAGCCGAGATTGACTCCAAAACCACTGTGGCCCCTTTTGATTTTAATTTTGGAAGCTGTAATGTTGCGACACAATTTTATATTAAAATACGTCACATTCTAAAAAGTTACATTTCAATCAGTTTCAGTATCAATTTTTTGTCGTTCCTAATTTTAATTTCAAAATCAGTAACCGCTCAGTAAACAAATGTAGGTTTCAAGGAGAATGATTTTTGATTTTACCATTTATTTAAGTTTTCTCGTTCAAGATACGATTTTTACATAAATTAATGAAATTTTTTTTGTAAAATTGCTACGTGTAAAATAATGGAGTTATGTTTTTTATCAGAAATTTTTTTTTATGGAAACATTTTTCATCATCACCGAATTCTACGAGAAAATAGAAAAAGGGTAAGTTGAAATTATACTTCACATTATAAAAAAATAATTTACTAAATTTGAAACACTTAACATTTACGTTAAAATGAACGTATATATTCCATATTGCTTATAGACTTTCAAAACATTTTTAATACTAGTATATAACACATTTTTATTATATACTATGAATACTAGTATATTATACATACTAGTATATAACACATTTTTATTATATACTATGAATACTAGTATATTATACATACTAGAATATAACACATTTTTATTATATACTATGAATACTAGTATATTATACATACTAGAATATAACACATTTTTATTATATACTATGAATACTAGTATATTATACATGCTAGAATATAACACATTTTTATTATATACTATGAATACTAGTATATTATACATACTAGAATATAACACATTTTTATTATATACTATGAATACTAGTATATTATACATACTAGTATATAACACATTTTTATTATATACTATGAATACTAGTATATTATACATACTAGAATATAACACATTTTTATTATATACTATGAATACTAGTATATTATACATGCTAGAATATAACACATTTTTATTATATACTATGAATACTAGTATATTATACATACTAGTATATAACACATTTTTATTATATACTATGAATACTAGTATATTATACATACTACAATATAACACATTTTTATTATATACTATGAATACTAGTATATTATACATGCTAGAATATAACACATTTTTATTATATACTATGAATACTAGTATATTATACATACTAGTATATAACACATTTTTATTATATACTATGAATACTAGTATATTATACATGCTAGAATATAACACATTTTTATTATATACTATGAATACTAGTATATTATACATACTAGAATATAACACATTTTTATTATATACTATGAATACTAGTATATTATACATACTAGTATATAATACATTATGAATACTAATACTATTATGAAATTATGAATACTAGTATATAATACATTTTTTAAATTTAATATAAACGGAATCATTTATAAGAGTATGCAATATATTTGCTAAATAAAATATGATAGCATTTTTAATATATTCAATGTTTACGGAATATAAATAGCAGAAATCAGGGCAAATGAAATATTTCATAAAAATGCTTATTCACGTAAGATAAAAACATTGGCAAAACATATATAAAAAAAAGCAGAAATTAGAGCATATGAAAGTAGTGTTTCATAGAGATGCTGATTCAAGTAAGATAAAAAAAAAAATTCAAGACAACAAATATCACGTAAATTTAACCAATCAAAATAGCTTTAGAGAAATGTTACGATTAATCAATACTATAAATCATCGCAAGTTTCTTATTTAGAAGAAACATCAACTCAATCTTTAGGAAATTAGATTCGTCTTAAAGCTCACTATTTTTTATTTTTCTGCGACATCACCAAAAATATCTCTAATATAATAGAATATTTATAATAAATATTATTAGAGCAAAAAATCTAAACGCAGAAACGCATACAGAAATCTAGAAAATTATTCTTATTATAGGATCAATAAATTGAATAAATGTACTCACAATGTAAGTTGTTTACATATCAGCCATTTGAAGCAGAAGACAAAGAATTTTTATGTTTTAAAAACTGATTCGAACTGCAGGATTAAAAATATGATTCTCTGATTTGCTGATTACCCCGCAGTCATTTTAACTGGTGTGGGTTTCTAAAAGCATGACGATTCGTGTCTGAAAGCATGCGCAACTAGAGCTAGGAAAGGAATCTTAGCAAGCAATGGAATGCAAGCTAAACTGTAATCATGCTTAACAGAAAATTTTGCTTTTCGCTCAGCCTCATTGTGTTTTGACATTCATATAACATAGCGAAAGTTGTGTTAACCCTGGCAGTTAAGTGATGAGTAGAGATAGCACATGACAATAGAGTTCAAAAAAATTAAGCGTCTTGGCCGGAGATAAAATCTTCCCTTTCTTTCGGTAACAGACGTTTTCTCAAAATGCTCGCAGAATAATAAATGGTTGTTCCTAACTGTCTCACACTTGCGCAATTGAAAGTAATTTGCGTCGCATTGAAACGCATTTATTATCAAATGAAATTCATTTACACACACACAAAAAGAAAAAAAAGTGTGTAATTGAAAACTCAATTCTGGTTTTACGCAAGTATTAACTTCGTTCTGAATTCTTTTTAAATGAAAATAAAGAAAACTATCTATCCTTTATCATTATGTATGCTAATAGGATGTGGAATGGAAAATGAAATAATTTGGGAGGGAAGTGAAATTTAGTATGTGGTTCTGGCATCGCCATTTAAGACTTGTATAATTTAGGATCCAACTGATAAAAGACAATTGATTCAAAAATACACACTCGACTTCATTAACTAATAAGAAAACATATACGAAATGCGACAAATTTTAATAGAATAAAATGATAATTACAGAAATATCTGATAAAGTGGCGACTTCAAATGTACACGATCAAGTGGCGACTTCAAATGTACACGATCAAGTGGCGACTTCAAATGTACACGATCAAGTGGCGACTTCAAATGTACACGATCAAGTGGCGACTTCAAATGTACACGATCAAGTGGCGACTTCAAATGTACACGATCAAGTGGCGACTAAGAATTTCTATCAGGAACAATTACCAATCTATTTGGTTTATTCACATGGTGATCATTAGATATCTGTGGTTTTTAAAAATCGTCTGGTTCAATTGATGTTCTCATTTTATTTTTAAAAAAGCTTCCGACGATGAAAAAAATGTAATTTATAATAATAATAGTTTTCACAAAAATAGTTTCTACCACTGAATTTTACATTAAAAATATTATAATATTAAGGAATGCAGAGTATATTGGATAATAAAAAAAAATATTTTTCTTCCTAAAAGCTCCCGATCTTATCGAACCCAAAATTTATTTACTATCACTTGGCATTTAGAGGTAATGTCTAAAAACAAGTAAAGCTAATTGATTGATAAATTTAAAGTATACGTTCAGTTTTCTTGCTTTTTGGTTAAATAGCCATACCATGTAAAAAATACTCGAATCAGAAAAAATAAGACTAATTAGATAGTTCATTAAGATCTTTTTTTTTCCTTCCATATTTCACTCTCAGTTTTTTTTTTTTTTTTTCTGAAGTTGTTTTTCGAAATTATTATCTTGAAAAAGAGCATTCTAAAAAAAAAAAAAAAAAAAAAAAAAAAAAAAAACATCGCCTTCTTCAAAAAAATTTTTTTGCAATTATGAAATTTTCTTATATTTTAATTAATACACAATTAAATTCTTTACATATTTTTCGTTAATAAGCTCAGCTAGCTCTGCTAGAGCAATTGCAGAAATAAAAGCTTTATTTCTGTTACCTGTTTAAAAGAAAATTATCAACAAATATATTTCATTTTATCGTGGTTAAGTTAGGAGATTACTTCAGTTTATAAAAAGAGAAAGTCGTCTTATCTTTTTTCGATATTTTCATTTTTGCCATGACATAAATAAAATTATAACTACGCACACCATTTAAAATAAAGCATTTAATTCACATTCTCAGAAACTACTGCCAACGCTGTAAGAATTATACAAAAAGGAATTTAATGAAATGAAAAAAAAATACTTCATTTAATCTTGTTTTTCTTTCCTACGATAAGAAACAAATATTTTTCAGTGGATTCCGTTTTTTAAGCAAATCAAACTAAAATTAATATTAGTGAAAATTTACCGTCTTTCAAAATAAACATACTTCTTTGCCGTTAACGTGAACTGTTCACTTAATAAACAGAACCTTGATTCCTTTTGCTTTCAGGAATTGAAAAAAACGCGATTAAATATTTGATGAAATGATAAAAATTGTTAGAATTTAATTGCAAAAATAAAAATCTTTAGAAATGTACTCAAAATAAAATATTTTTTAAAAAAATATCAAAATCCCCCCTCCAAAAAAAGTATTAAACTAAATGGGGAATATTGAAAATATAATTTTTTTTTTTTCCATTTAAAGAGGTTTAAAAACAACAGTTGTGTCAATACCTCCTATTGTTACCGCCAAAAACACTAAATTTTTCATTAATTAAAATTTTGAAAAAATCATTCAAAATATCATATTTCCAATCTCTAATGTATATTTTTACCAAAATTCGTAATTCTAGGTTAAACAGTCCAAGCTGCACACAGAAATAGATTCTACTTTACTACTAATAAAGAAAATGTAAGCTTACGTTATTGACTTTACATCATAGTTATAAGCAAGTCAAAGTATAATTTTGGACCAAATTTATATTTGTTCTTGTGAATACTGTATTGTTGAAAAATGCAACCAGCGATATACATGAAAATCTGTCAAAATAAGATATAAGAATTTAAATAAATCTAAGAAATTTACATGAATAGGGAAAATTCAAAAATCGTTTGCGGCTATATAGAAATAAAATGATAAATAAATAGCCATTTTTTTATGTATAAAAAACAAAAATACTCTTATTTCAATTAAAGGCAAGTATATCAATTAATACGTGATAATACAAAAGTTAATAACGGTTCGACATTAAGGAACGTGTTCAAAATTATCAAATTCAGTTTATTTAAAAATAAATACCTTTTGCTCTAAATGAGAAAACAGAGCACTTAATTTTTTCACTTAAAATTTTTCTACTGCATATTTCGGTGACCCTCGTTGCTTCTTTATTTCCTATTATTCCCAAAATTAGAAGAACAATCTCAATTCTTAAAATAAGAATGGCATTTCTACCAAATGATTATTCTGAAATGATAGACTAAAAAAAAGTTCTGTCTTTATATAAATACTTTATTTATATGGAAGGATATAAGAAAAGAATTCTAAAAGTTATATGCATACTTACGATTAAAAGAATCCTTTAAGTCTATCCTAGCAACGATTTGATTCAAAAAATACAAGGGTAAAAAATCACATGTGAAATAACTATTATTATACCAATTGAAATGGCTTTATATTTCCACAAATGCTTCAATAATCAGAGTTTCACAAAAAATAAATAAATAAAATCCCAAAAATGGAAGGAGTTCTTTGACTCGGAAAAATGCATTTCGATATTCGCAGTAAAATATTTTTCATCTCTTTCTTCTTCAGGGGAAAATGCCAACTGAATTCAACATTCAATAAATGCTTATAATCAAAAAATAGAAAATAAATTGAAATATTCTAAGTTAAAACAGCTTTCCTTCCCATTTCTATTGAGAAAAACTATGCATTCTTTTTGTCCTTGACATAATAGAAAATATTTCTGAATTGATCTTTTTTTTTAATGCAAATGGCATCATTAAAAATTTCTTATTTTCATCTAAATACAAGCGAATGAAGTATTTGCATCCGCATAAAAAAAGTTTGCCAACAGAAGATAGATGCCATTCTAATGCATATCAATCTAGGCATCGGTAATTTGGATGCCGCGTGAGTTGCTGGTGATTCATACTTATTTTTAAATTAGATTGTCACTTTTCTTTTTAAAAGATAATTAGATAGATGAACCAAATCATTTGCTTGAATCACGGAAGCGAACGTATTGAAATTCAACGATATTTACTATCTTAATTTTTTGCACTGTTTCACGAGTCTGACTTGCCAATTTGCAGGAAATATCGTTTTCAGATTCTTGTTAAATAATGATTATTACAAAGAAAACATTCCTTAAAATAGAAAAAAGAAATCCTTATATTGATTTTTAGGAATTATAAGAAACCTATATTTTTGAAATTTCAAAGCATTAAAAGTATTATATGCGTTTTATTACTTTTTGGAGTGCACACTGTTAACAAATCGCAAGGGTCTGGTATTAAGTTTTTGGCTTCGAGGGCGTACAATTCTAGGTTCGAAATCCGATTTTAGTAAGAATCGGCCATGTACATGAGTTAAATCGCATCCAATTATGCCGAGGTTTGATAATGATAGCGAATTATAATGACGCAACTAACTAATTTCCTCCACTAGTGCGGTATGAAAGTATAGAAAAGAGGGTCTTTATTCAGATATCTTCCTAAGTCCAAAGAGGTTCATTTCAAAACAGTCAGCTAGTTGCTTCAAGCATTAGTATAACTAACTAAATCGCTATCTTATCATTGTTATAACAAGATATTGCAAATAAAAATACCACACACTGCAAAATATCTAAAATTTCGATGTAATAAATTGAAACTATAACAATATTTGATATTTTGTGAAAATATATAGTAATTACATATCCTCTACAACAATCTGAAAACATATTACAAAATATATGCAAGTGTTTCTAACATACGGCAATTTGATATAAACTGACGATTAGTTAGCTTAGTTAGAATGACATCAATCTTTTAAACGTACATGGTCGCTATCTGAGAATAAATATCGTCATTTTTAACTGTTGTTAATAGATGATGTTGTCAACTGATGTTGATTTCTCTCTGAAATTCTATATCACAACAGAAATAGGATATATGACGACTATGAATTTAGCATATATGCATCGAATATTAATGGAATCAAGATTCAGTCAGTAACACTTTGATTCCATAAACATTGCCACTATGGCATCGCGCCTTCTACTCGCAAAATATGTTTTACAGATGAATCAAAATGTCAAGAAAAAATGCTTTGATCTCATATAATTAAAGAGGGAGCTCGTGATTTAATAAATCCATCTTTTTATAGAAGCAATAATTTCGTTCTTTATTAATTTCTGTTACAAAAATAAACATTTGAAAACAATTTTGATAAACGAAAATTTTCGAGATATAAATTTTTCCTTCCTTGTTTATTTTTGACAGTTAACATATTTGCAAAATAATTTATTGAATAAAAATGAAAATTCTTATAGGTTTTATATATAAGTTTCTTCATAGCAAAACAAAAATAGCTAAGATTGTAAAAGATAAGAAAATAAATTATGTCTATGTATATCAAAAACTTAATCTATCACTGTTGCTTTATGTATCAGACAGTTTTTATTTATTTATCCCGTCGTATTTTAAACAACAATAAAAACAATTAAACAATAAACAAGCTTAATTTGTTCGTATAGAACAAATAAGTGTAAAGAATTGTTATGAGTGAGGATAGATCCTGGAACCTTGTGGTTCGCAGCCAAGTAACAAGACCACAAGACAAAAGTAATTACTCATGTTCTGTAACTGTTATCTGGCTTATAAGCTTTCACCACATAAGTATATTGCAAAAATTTAACTGATAATTTTTTCTCTACAGCACAGATTATATCATTTTATATAGAGAAAGAATATTTTTCGAAATTTCCTAATATAGAAACATAATAATATAATAATCTACATAACGTAAATAATATAAAATCAATTGTAAATAAAAATCAAAGGAAAAACCATTCAAAATCTATAGGCACTAATGTTTAAAAATTTTTTAAAATTAAAATGTTAATTCGTCGTAATACATATAGTAATTCAGTAATTAAAACAATAACTATATTTTGCAACAATATTTCTCAAAGTATTTAAAGTATTTTTAAGAATTTATAAAAGTTAGAGGAAAATATTGTTAATTAAATTGGATAACAAAAAAAAAATCTATTACTTTAAATTTTAAAGTAGTTTAAATAGTTTTGTACGACTGTGCCGTTTGAAGTTATTGCAAAAAAAAAAAAAACATTAAAATTCCAATTAGATTTTAATCAAAACTGTAATTTTAATCTTTAAAAGCCCTTTATTGAATACCTAACCACAAGAAGTACCAACGTGCCAATGATTTGAATTTTTTAATCAAAAGTATGTCTCATCGTACAATTTATAGATACTGGTCGTTTCAGTATTCTGAGACGACTACTTTTCGAAAATTCCATTTCATTAGGCGGAGAGACGCGGAAAGTTGAGCGCATTTCCAGAATTCTTCATCCTTTGACCTTGATTTTCGCCCTATTAGATACATTTTTGTTCAATTTTTTTTTTCACATGTATGTGAATATTGTGTGGTTTCTGGCCGAATTATTTTAATTCGGTTTGCAAGTAATCCGAGTTGTTTTATTGTTAAATGTAAACATCCCCTCCTTTCATCTTTCCTCTCACCCCTATTTTGACGAATTAAACCCATCCTAACACAAGCGCAGATTTTTAGAATCCGTTGTCACACAATAATATCAAACCTATAAATATTATGTTAAAATTAAATAATAATAAAAATTATGTTATGACAAAAGATCGTAGCTACAGAATAAGAACCACTATAATTTATGAATTTCTGGTTCTCCTTTTTGAAAACTTCTCAATACAAAAACTGGATAAAATTATGTGCTATAAATAAACTATTGATAAAAAAAAATTATTAATTTTGGAAAATGTAGGATTTTTTTCTGATATACTTGGCTTCCCCCCCCCAAAAAAAAGATGGGACTTAAAATATGTCACAGTATTTAATTCCTGACTGCATAACCGAGTCTAATTATTAATTCTCTACCAGACTAAAAAAATAACATTTTACTTCAAAAGTCTCCATTCCAAGCGATTTTAATCTCCAGATTTGATTTATAGCAGCTGCAAAGATTCTATAGAAACGCAGCTGCATAATTTTTCAAGATTCTAGCAAACTTAATCCTCCACACGTTTATTTTTTTTTCCTTCGTGAGACTTTAACGCAAACAAGCTCTAGTGGTTTAGCAAACAAGCAGCAGCTGAAACAACAACGCTGGAATTTCACGTAATTAAATCAAACGTAAAAGTTGGCCTTGTAACATGGAATTAAGATGATAGCTTACCTGGCATAACTTTCCGTAGCGTCAATTATTTTTTTATATATTTCTTTCGTTCTTGTCATCGCACAAAACAGCAATGACAGCAAAGAAATATAGCAATCTTTTATTATGGAGATCGTCTAATTCTGCCCACAACTCTTTCCAGCTTTTGCTGACAGTTATGAACTGTCACGTCGATTTCTTTTTGTGCAGAGTATAAGATTTGTTATCTACATAAAGAATATAATATTTTCCGCAATGCTACCAGCTCATACTCAAGCGTAAAGTAAAACGTGCCAAACGAATTCCATTTTTGGAATTTAATGCGCACTTTGTAGTTGTTTCTGGTATTACTCAAAACAATTATTCTGTTTGATATAATTGTGTACATGCCATTATATTTCTTGTATTATGAAATGAGCATTTTTTATGGCATCAATAGAACATTTGGTATCCACTCTGACCGTGAGCCAAAAACCTATTTCTAACTATCAGAGATCGGCATTTGCTCCAAATGGAACCATAGGAAATGGTCTCTACAAAACTGTCTCGCATATTGTTTAATAAAATTATGAATCTCGGGTAAAGTCGCGATTAATAGTTACGAAATATTGATCTTTCGCCAGAATTGTTGGCGATCCTTGGCGATTTTTAAGGCGATTAATCCCTATTTTATGAGTTACAACTTTTTTTTTTCGTGGGAATATTTAAGCCAAATTTTGCGCAGTAGCTTCTGAGGGTAAAGACCTCTGAGCACCCGAGGGCAGAAGTCTGACTTCTAGCTCAAATGAAGATAGCACACACACACTCGCTTGCACAACCCCTTTTTACAGGGGGGCTCATTCACGCACCTCACAGAGAGAACACAAGGAAGAGAACAACCATGCCCGAACCAGAACTCGAACCCAGAACGCATAAATCACGGGGAAGACGCGCTACCCCTAGGCCAGGATGTCGGTGTTACAACTAGGGATTGCAATACCGGTATACCGGGATACCGAATACCGGTATTTTGAGCCATTTTACAATTTCGTAATACCGGTATTCACAAGTTTAAATACCGGTTTTTCGGTATTTACTAGAAATTTTTTAAATTGTCTCCACTATATGTTCAGGGATCGCCAACATAGCAAAATAGTATACGTTTTTGTTTTTATGTCTCCCTAACTAGCAAAATTAATTAGCTAATTAATGGCTTAATGAATTGCTTAAATCTAAATGAGCGAAACATGGATTATACCTGAAAGAAAATATTGTATCCATAACGACTGATGGAGCAACAATTATGAAAAAAATTGGAAAGTTGATTGGTGCCAATCAGCAATTGTGCTATGCTTATGGAATTCAATTAGGAGTAATAGATGTATTATACCAAAAAAATAAAGAAGAATCCAAATATTGTGTTTATAGAAACTTCGGATTCCGACATTGAAGAGAGTAAGAGTGAGAGTGATATTGACAATGAAGATAATGACAATGTAATTGTGGAAGTTGATATTGCTAATGAGGATGGAATATTAACCCTTCAAGAATGGCTTCCTATAATTTATAAAGTTCGAAAAATTGTTAAGATATTTAAACTTTCCCCTACAAAAAATGCCATATTATAAAAATATATACTAACTGAAAATAAAACAGAATATATGTTAATAATAGATTCTAAGACCCTTGGAACAGTTTACTCCTGATGAGGGAACGGTTTTTGAAATTTAGAAATCCAATCCAAAAAGCAATAATCGACTTAAACATGCAAATTAATTTTTCAGACAGTGAATTCGACTTAATATCTAGAACTATATCAGCTCTACTTCCAATAAAACTGACTATTGAGGCATTATGTCGGAGAGATTTTAATTTATTAACAGCTAATGCAACAATAAATTTCATGTTGCAATCATGAAAGAACAGCACACATCACTATCTGAAGAATTATATATTACATTAAAAAATCGCACAGAAGAAAGGCATACCGAAATAGAAAATGTCTTATAGTATTTACATAATTATAATGATTTAAAAAAATGAAAATGAAAAAGAAGGAAAGAAAATAATCAATTCAAATCTGATTAAGTTTATAGTAAATTTTCTTACAATTTTTTACCCACAAACCTATCCACATTCAGAAGAATTCGGCTCAGTTATCGAAGATTATGATGACACTAATGTCGATAGTGAAAAGGAACTGTCTCTGGAACAAAAATAAGAATTAGCGATAAATAAATAAAAAAAATTCAACGAACCAAAATACAATACAGAAATCAGCTATATCCAAAACCATCCGACGAGAAATCGATTTATTTGAAGATGAGGGATTTAGAGGTAAATACTTGGAAAAAGTATATCGCGCATTGCTAACAGTACCACCAACTAGCGTAGATGCCGAAAGAGCGTTTTCGACAGCTGGCCATTTTTACACGAAATTACTTTTCAGCTTTAATGACAGTACAATTGATGCATCATGTTTTTTAAGATCACATTTCAAAAATTTGTAATAGTACCACAGACTGAATAGTGATATTTACACTTTTTTGTGATTTAAATAAATAAGTTGTTCCTTTACTTTTTTTGTGATTCTTTATATACTGTTATAATTTATAAGTTTCATATTATTTTTTGTGATATTTACACTTTCTTATAAAACTGGCAAATAAAACAAAGAAACACCTGTGTTTTCTTTCTTTTTCTAAAATTTCTAATACCGGTATTAATACCGGTATCCCGGTATTAAGATCTAAAAAATACCGAATACCGGTATTGAAATTTTGGTCCGGTATTGCAATCCCTAGTTACAACTCCTACTGACGCATAAAGTAAAAACGTGCCAAACCAACTCCATTTTCGAATCTCATACGCATCGTGTAGCTGTTTCTAGAATTAATCAGAACAACTATTTTATCTTTTAATATAATTTATGAACCCTTATATTTCTTACATTATGAAATAATCATTTTTTAAGGTATCAGTAGATTATATGGTATCCACTCTAACCGTGAACCAAAACCCTATTTCTAATCATTAGAGATAGGCATATGCTCCAACTGGCAGCAGTTGAAGTGGTTTCTTCAAAACGTTTTCGCATATTGTTTAATAAAGTCGTTTTTCCTCAGATCTTACATACATTTATGAATATCGGAATAAAGTCGCGAATACTATGCACGGCAGTCGTGAACAATAGTTATGAAATATTGATCTTTCACGAGAATTTAGCAATTTTAGTAAATCGTGTGACCTTGGCGATTTTTGAGGCGATTAATCCCTGCCTCATTAGTTTAGTATACTTAAGTTCCATTTGAAAACAATACTAGGGCTGGTTTGGGATGAATCTCGTAATTTTAAACCGCGATTAGGTGACGAGGAAGACATTTGAGTTGACAGCTCCTTTCCAAAATTCCGCACCACACTAGAAATGTTACGCTTGGTACATAATGTCAGATTTAACATGCACTAGGTATTTTTGAATTATCTGTGTCACAGACAAATGGATAAAAATATAAAAAATATGTCTTTAAAAATATGCCTTTCAAACTCAGGTAGACCTAAAACGCTCTTATTTTTTAATAAATAAAATATTCTACATTTCTTAATGAGAAAATATTTCGCGTTTTGTTGAAAAATGTTGTTAACGTGTGTTAAATGTTAAAAAAAAAATTGTAGAATCTAAATGTTTATTCTATTTTTCCAGGCCTATCAATCATATTTAGTAAAATATTCTTGACATAATAAAACTTGAAACAAAAATATTTCACTTTCTTGCCACTTAAATTGACCGAATTATAAAGCTTTTCGCGGATCAAATATCTTCCCGATGGTATGGATTGGAAATTTTGGAAAGAGAGAAGCGGATCTTGTTCAGGTGTCGTCTTCGTCATCTGATCAGTATTAAAAAACTATCAGGTCCTCTCACAGCGATGTTTGAAAACAAGGCTTTCATGCAGTTAAACTAAACTAAATTTCTAACAAAGTACCCGAAAATTCTTTCTTGTGAAAATCGCCAAATCAAAACATTTGAGTTTAACTGCTTCTATTTCAAATCATTTCATTTTCCGCCTCAAGTAACACTTCTAGAAACCCACAGTTTTGTTTTTTTTTAAGTCTAAAAGAATAAAATTCAAATATTCATTAAAGTATTCTTTTGAACAATCCGCACATTTTGAACATATCATCGATGCATGAGCAGGAAGTAAGAAAGCGAACTCTTTAAAGTTGTTGTTGCTTATCCACCTTGAATTGAACTTTGAAGTTTGATAAAGTAATTGTGTTAAAAAGCATAATTGATTTTATCGTCTGCGTTTTAATAATGTTATTTTACAGTCGCTTTCAGATCAAAATTATAAATTCTTAAAATTATATCAAAATAATCCAAAATGCAATATATTTCTCTTAAATTTGAATCAAAAATATACAAGCATATCAAATATTTTTTTTAATGTAATTTATTACATTTTTGAATGGATAGTCACGATATGAAAGCCGATTCAACAATTAACAGATTAATGAAAACTAAAAATGTATTGCAGCTGCGATTGCATATTATGAAAAATTAATCAAAATTAAAGAAAAAAATTTCATGGGAACAAAATTAGTATCATTACACAGCTCGGTTTTTAATTTTTTTTAAAAAGAAAGTAAAGATTTCAATGTAAAAATATGCGCGTAAGTAATTGAAAAATAGTGTTAAAAATCTCAATAAATTTTAACCACTTAAAAATCTAATTTAAATTTGGACAATCCTTCATCATTGAATATCTATTATTCAAGGAGTAACTACGTAAAAATTTGATACCTCTAAGTTTAACTATTTGCTTTCTAGAGTATTCTGAAGGAATTTTACAAGTAATGCTCTGACAAAACACATTGGCTACTAGGTGAATAACCTATTATTCTGAAAGATTAGTTCACGCTAACTATCCAATTAGATTATCCATTATCAATCACAGATAAGAGATGGCAACGAGGATTTGATTTAATTTAATTAGATAAAAAAATCCCAATACAGGAAGATGTTAAAAATATTAAAATAAATACCTACTTGACGCAGTATAATTTCAATGCGTTAAATCTTATAATCAAAAACAAAGTTTGCAATTTGATAGTCTTTCCAGTGCTATAGCGCATACAGAATTAGTGAATGGATTAGTGCAAACGCGACTAATTGCATTTCTCGTTACAGTATGTAAAATATTCTAACTTTTTAGCCTTAAATTGGGGGGCCAAATACTACATCATACCAAAATCATACAAAATTCTTCTAAAATGAAGTAATTGGGTGATTCGTTTAAAAAAAACAATAATTAGAGTCATTAACACTTTTCCACAAACGCTAGAGGACGCCCGTATGAAAATCATAAAGATGTAATAGGATTTTCACATCGTGATTCATTGATAATCAAATTTTGTAGATTTTCAAAGAGCGAAATCATATAGAAAAATATAAAGGTTTTAATGCAACAATCTCTCAAACGCTTCAGCGATTACAGCGTTAAGTAATGGGTAATATACTTGCGAATCAATGTATTTACCATTCTGGTAAAATGGTAAATACATTGCACAGTAATTGCAACAGTCTAACTTACGAAAATACGATACAGAGCACTAAATGGTAAGGTGCTCATTATTAACTGAATTCTAAGCAGAAAAGTAAAATTTCTCGAAATTACCTCGAATTTAATTTATATTTCAATGAAACAACGTTACATTTTTGAAGAATTTCATAATCATATATCTCAGCCACATGGTGCTGTTTGATTACCTGAATTCCTCGAATTTAATTTCTGTTCTGAAATTACCTGGAATTTAATTTCTGTTCTGAAATTACCTGGAATTTAATTTCTGTTTCAATGAAACAACGTCGCATTTTTGAAGAATTTTATAATCATAAATCTCATTCACATAGTGATGTCTGATTACCTGAATTTCCAGCAATGAATTTCTATCCTCGCCTATTTCTGAAATTACCTCGAATTCATTTTCTGTTTCAATGCAACAAAGTTGTATTTTTGAAGAATTTCATAATCATAAATCTCAATCACATGGTGCTTGCTGTTTGATTACCTGAATTCCTACGAATTTAATTTCTGTTTTGAAATTATCTGGAATTTAACTACTGTTTCAATGAAACAACGTCGCATTTTTGAAGAATTTTATAATCATAAATTTCAATCATATGATGCTTGCTGTTTGATTACCTGAATTCCTCGAATTTAATTTCTGTTCTGAAATTACCTAGAATTTAATTTCTGTTCTGAAATTACCTAGAATTTAATTTCTGTTTCCATGAAACAACGTCGCATTTTTTAAGAATTTTATAATCATAAACCTCATTCGCATAGTGATGTCTGATTACCTGAATTTCCAGCAATGAATTTCTATCCTCGCCTATTTCTGAAATTACCTCGAATTCATTTTCTGTTTCAATGCAACAAAGTTGCATTTTTGAAGAATTTCATAATCATAAATCTCAATCACATGGTGCTTGCTGTTTGATTACCTGATTTCCTCGAATTTAATTTCTGTTCTGTAATTACCTGGAATTTAATTTGTTTCAATGAAACAACGTCGCATTTTTGAAGAATTTTATAATCATAAATCTCATTCACATAGTTAAATCTGATTACCTGTATTTCCAGCAATGAATTTCTATCCTCTCCTATTTCTGAAATTACCTCGAATTCATTTTCTGTTTTTCATTGCAACAAAGTTGCATTTTTGAAGAATTTCATAATCATAAATCTCAATCACATGGTGCTTGCTGTTTGATTACCTGAATTCCGAGCAGTGAATTTAATTACTTAGGACTAACAACACCAATTCCTCATCCGTCGCCCGCAGCATCACTCCTGACAGCATTATTATTCAAAAGGCATCCCAAATCGCGTTTTCTTGAAGAACTGGCTTTGATCTCGCAACTCCATCATGTCTGCGCATTACACAAGTTATTTGCCACCGACATTTCAGGCATTTAGATGAGCGCAATTTTTCTACCTCATCGGATGAGATGAGCAAAAGATTCTGATGGACGTGATAGCAAAAAAAAAGTAAAAAATAAAAAAATGCCGCTCAAAGTCAGGACGTCTGGTTGAACCGGAAAAGGAAAAAAATTCTAAAATTATTGGAAGCACACTGACCGATGTACGTGAGATGCTAAAACAGTGACCTCTTATCGCTTTTGCTTTACAAAATGCCGTAAAATATAGCTGCTGTAAACGCGTTTATTTTTATTTATTTCCTTATTCCAGTTTGAGTAAATTCACAAGAGGCATCAGGTGCTTGATAATAAAATGGGAGATTTCCTACTCCAAAATTCTCATAAAATTTCAATGAAGATTCATCTAAACAAAAACGAGGATGTTAGAAAAACTATATTTCATAGATTATTAAAGAAAAAGTTCACTAATAAAATTCTTAAACAGCGGATGTGGCCAGCCCTTCAATTTTTCATATTTTCTCTAATAAAGACATTACCCCTTCCATATAAAGTTATGGACCTTGAGTATGACAATGAATGTCACGAATGCTCAGATTTTTATTTTCACAATCCCACAAATGAGCCTTTATTGCTTCGTAGAAGAGAAGAATACGGTCTTGAAATTTAATATTGCAATTTATCATTAATTGATAAATATTAAATTTCGAACCAAAATGACATAAAAAGAACCAAATGTATTTATTTTTCTTAATTATAACATCAAGCTTAAAGCGCGTCATTTTGTATATGTCAATGAGTTTAGTTTAGTTTAGTTATATTAACGTCCCGTTGTAAAGCAACACTAGGGCTATTTTGGGACGGACCTCGTCATTTTGAACGGCGATCAGATGACGAGGACGACACCTGAGCTGGCACTCCCCTCTCCACACCACATCACACCAGCGGGAGGACGTTTGGCATGACGGATTTAACGTGCAACAGGCCCACTTACACGACGGTTCTTTGGTGGAATCGGGTCTCGATCCTGAAACCTTACGGTTCACAAGCCGAGACCTTACCACCAGACCACCGCGGCCTATATGTCAATGAGAAAGTCAGGAAAAGAAAACTTTTGCCGATTTCACGGGAATGTCACGGAGTGCTTGAACTCAAGGTTCTCAACTTCCAGACATAACAAGTGAATAAAGTAATGGCAATGAGATTATTTAGTAAGTGGTGGAGCATGATAAATAGAGGATACACTTATTAGATAATAAACTACTATTAAATCGAGGGGGTGGAAGAAGAGTTTAGTTTTAGTTATATTAAAGTTCCATTTTAAAGCAATATTAGGGCTATTATGGGACGGCCCTCGTAATTCTAAACCGCGGTCCGATGACGAAAATGAAACCTGAGCTGGCACCCTACTCACCAAATTTCCATACCACACCAGCGGGAGGACGTTTGGCCTTAACGGATTTAACGTACATCAGACTAGCTTCCACGATGGTTCTTCGGCGGAATCGGGTGTCGAACCTGAAGCCCTCCGGTTCCGAGGCCGCGGCCTTACCACCAGGCCACCGCGGTCCTATAAATCGAGGGGGGGGGATAAGTGAAGAGAAGAGAAGTAAAAGATTTTCATGAATGAAATTTGACAGAGTCAAGTCGGTTGTAAAGCGATGTTGATGTCCTAGACATGTAGCAGATGATGAAGTCATTTAGCATTTTTTGGAAGGGAATGGTTTCTTTAATTGCAATGTGTAAGAACACTACTTCTAGTTCATTCATTTGATTGAGGGTATTCTGCGTGTTGTTGACCCTCGTTTAAATTTCATAATAGGAACCATTCGGGTATTAAACCTCGTCCTGAGTTTAGAAACAAGCTGAAATCAATTACAAAGATATGCAGTAGTGTTTAGATAATTTTTTTTAATTCTATAATTAACAAATAAAATGCTTTTGGAATATTTCCAAACTGAGCAATCCACTTTTTTCTTTTTTGACATTGAATAGAAGTGCCTCGTTTTTCTTTTACATTAAACTTGAAACGATCGCGTGTCTCTAATCTATAATAAGATCTCGTTTTGTTCATTGTTTTAATGTTCTTAGCGAAAGTATTCACGAAAAATCTTTAACTGGTAACCGTAATGTCATTCTTATCAAAGATAAGAAGTACATTGTCAATTGTATTTCAAGGAAGAAAGCGAAATGTCTTGGGAAAAACAGGGCGTGCCAAAGAATATTCGACATTCCTCGAAGATAAAACAGAAAAAAAAATATATGACTGTTACTTTCTTCTAATTAGATTTCTTCTACTTCTAATCACCATGGCAACAGCAAAATGCAACTTAAGGTTATTTCTATTCTAGGGTTTGTATCTCAATCCCAGACAGGATTTGTTTTGGTCAAAATTGACTATTTAATTTTTATGACAGATTTGCATTCAAATTATTTTTTCTTGCATGACTTTGTTGATATTTTTTTTTACTTTTTCGCACACGAAATATAGAGAAAATATTGTATATAATCGTCAAAATTTTCATCTCCGTGATTTCGATGGGAAGATCGCATACCAAATTTCATCTATCTGGCTTAAGACGTTTTTGAGTATCTTGTTCAAAGATGGATAGACAGACAGACAGTCGTAATTCCAAAAATTGTGTTTAGTTATTGTTGTTGTAGTTGTTCTCGTTTTGGACACAATTAATTCACGCAAATAGAATAACCACATTTCGCAGCATCACGGAATCCGAAAAAGCGTTTTTGGAATAATGTGTGCTTGTAAATATCATAAATCAAAAATGCTTTGATCTAGATGGATGGAATATTGAATATGGACTTTAGACTTAATTTGAAGACTTGAAATTTTGAACGAGATCTCATTTACAGGCAATAAGTTTGAATAGAAATATTGATATCTACAAAACAAAGAGTTAGATAAATGAAATTTGGTATATATGATTAATATCCGAAATGTAGACTCTTAACAAATTTTGAACCAAATCTTTTATAAGGATTGACTGTCTGTCAATCTGTACTTCCACATACCTGTAAACGCAATAACTCACTCAAGCAAGTGAAGAATCAAGTAAGTCAATGAATTTCGAAATGTGATTCTGTGACTACAATCGTAATTCTTTGTCAAATTTTGGTACTGATCGGGCGCAACAAAAGTGTTCAAAATTCATATTGGCAAGATGGATTCAGTAAAAATACTAGACTCGCGCCAAAGATCTATATTTCGGAATGACAGTCTTTAATTAACCATTGCATTTTTGTACTATCGCATTTACCTGCAGGCAAAAGTACAGACGGACGGATGGCAACACTTCAGAGACTTTCATTGGAAATTAAATAAAATTCTACACATTAGATGTGAAAACTGTAAATTTTTTTTTTATCAAAGTCCTTGTGTTAATGAATCATAACTTTTATAAGCATGCGAAAATGCCGATTGACAGATGGCCATTTTTTTTTCCGTCGTGTGACTATTTCTAAGCCAAATTTTTGCGCAGTAGCTTCTGAGGGTAAATACCCCTGAGCACCCGAGGGCAGAAGTCTGATTTCTAGCTCAAATGAAGATAGCACACACACACTAGGTTGCACAACCCCCTTTTGACAGAAGGGCTCATTCACACACCTCACAGAGAGAACACAAGGAAAAGAACAACCATGCCCGAACCAGGAATCGATCCCGGAACGCATAGATTACGGGGAAGACGCGCTACCCCTAGGCCAGGACGTCGGCAGATGGCCAATCCTTGGACAAATATGAAAATCTACATTTTAGATGCTAAAACTGAATAAAAATTTCTTCTCAAATTGATGCGAAATTGAATTATTGCGTTTACATAACGAAAGAATAGACAAATAGATGGTCAGTCCTTAAAATATTTGGTTCAAATTTGATATGTATCTATACTTTAAATACACAATATATAAACCAAATTTTATTCAACTGGTTCTTTTTGTTTTCCAATAAAAGTCATTTCTTTTGTACATTGAGAGATAGACTTCTTACGATTGTATTTTGTTCAAAATTTAATACAAATCTGTGGTGTAAATATCACATACCAAATCTTATCTATCTATCTCAAAGTGTTATTAAAATACCGTGTTCACAGATAGACTAAGTTTCCAAAATGTATTTCACAGTCATAAGAAAAATTTGATAGATCCATCAAAATCTAGAGTTTAAATATTTTGACGATTACAACACTTGGTATGCGAAAAAAGAAAAAAAAATCAAAAAAAAAAAAATATTAGAACGATTTTTTTTTTTCACCTTTATTTGAAAGCTGTTAAAAGAGCAATGAAAATTCGCTTTAAAAAGGCGTGGAGTTATCAAATCAGAACCAAAAAAAAAAATTATCATTTCACTTCACACATCAGTTTGACTATTTACGGACCATTTTGTTATTTATAATAAAACAAGAGCACACGCAAAATTCAGTTTACCAAAAAAAAAAAAAAAAAAAAAAATCGTATTCCATCTCTATTATAAAAGCGAAAACTTCCAAAACTTATATTTCACTTTTTTTGACCTACTTCGTTTGCGGAATGCAGCGAGTGGAATTTCAGCCGCTCTTTCATGACAGAGATAACAAAAGCGAAATTTTCGTTTTTTATATTATTTTTATTTAAAGGGCTCGAGCACATGAATTACTCTGAAAATAACGCTCGGCTTTAATAATATGCGTCCACGACTCAAAGAGCTGTTTTTGTTAGTGGTGGAAGTGGAAGCTTTCCTCCTTTGTAATATATACCGGTTTTTGAAAAGCAAAAAGGGGGAGGGATTTTTTTTTTAAGTAGATTACACAAGTCATACAGTTGCCTGCATTTGCGTCAAATCCATTTGTGGCAGGCATTCGTCAAAAAATAAATAAATAAAACTAGATTCTCTTTTGGCATCACTCGTGTATAAAATTTTGAATGAATTAAAATATTTTTGTTTGATATTTTTCGAATATTTCATTCTAAGGAACCCACGATTATTGTGGTAGAGCAAAGCGTTTTCGATTGATTTAAGGTATTGTACTTTAATCATGAAAATAAGACAAGATGAGATACAACTGGGGGGGGGGAGTTAATGTGATCGTTATATCAACCATAATTTCAACGACGTCTCATCAACATTAAAATAAACAATGCTATGTCAAAAAAATAGATCTTTTGCATAACTCGTGTATAAAATTTTAAATAAATTAAAATGATTCTTATTTGATATATTTGGAATATTTCATTCTAAGGAACCCACGATTATTGTAGTATGGCAAAACGTTTTCGATTGATTTTAGGTATTGTATTTTAATCATGAAAATAAGACAAGATGAGATACAACAGAGGGGGGGGGGTTAATGTGCTCGTTATATCAACCCTAACTTCAACGACGTCTCATCAACATTAAAATAAACAATGCTATGTCAAAAAAATAGATCTTTTGCATAACTCGTGTATAAAATTTTAAATAAATTAAAATGATTCTTATTTGATATATTTGGAATATTTCATTCTAAGGAACCCACGATTATTGTAGTATGGCAAAACGTTTTCGATTGATTTTAGGTATTGTATTTTAATCATGAAAATAAGACAAGATGAGATACAACAGAGGGGGGGGGGGTTAATGTGCTCGTTATATCAACCCTAATTTCAACGACGGCTCATCAACATTAAAATAAACAATGCTAAGTCAAAAAAAAAGTTTTTCTTTTGAATAACTCGAGAAAAAATTTTGAATAAATTAAAATGTTTTTCACGATATTTTTGGAATATTTCTTTATAAGGAGGCCACGATTATTGTAATATAGAAATGTGTTTTCGAGTGATCTAAGGTGCTATATTTTGCTCATGAAAATTGATTAATGAAAATAAGGAATAAAATGAGATACCGCAGGAGTTTTTGATATACTCATGATTACAACTCTTAACTTCAACGGCAGGTCCTCACCATAAAAATAGGCAATATTATAAAACATATTGAAAATTTTCATTTCATCTATATATTTTACATTCATTGACACATTTTATTATATTCTGAAATTTAATGATTGTAAATTACCAAAACTTTTTGTCCTCTCTTTGACGGTACTTTATAAAAGTTATCAAACGATATAAAAATATATTGTCAGTCAGTTGAATCGAATAATGTTAAAATCTACTTTATAAATTATAAAGTAATAAAAAACATTTATTTTCCTCAAAAGAATGTAAAAAAAAATTATTTAAAACAATTTAGAAAATTTGAGCGCTAGAGAGAGAATGTTCCTGGTTTCAATTTATTTATTTATTTTTCTCAAAACCTATTCGACTAGTTGGAAAATTGGAAATATCGAATTTTTCAGCAGATTGGACCGACATTTTCCTGTTATTAAAATAAACTATTCTTTTTTATGCAGTTATACGGCAAAAGTGGTTTTACCATGAAAAGATGGAGATACTACTGTTTTATTTACAAATTTTTATAGTTAAATGTAACTAATAAAATAACTATTAGCAAAATTGAATCCAACGGTCAAGTTTTAAGCAGTTCCTTTTACAATAAATACCAAGTTTCACTACAAATCTGAGGTGTTGCAAGGCTCACAATTCAGTAAGTTATACCTTTTTGATAGAAAATTAATATTACCTAACAAATATTAGAAGGACAATAATGCGAAGCTTAAAAGATTTTACGCATAGTGGAAAAAGCTATACAGAAAAGAGAGAGTGATCTAAAATTGATTTTAAAAAATTTATATTGATTTATATATAAATTATATATTATTTACATTTCATTTTTATCGATAAAAAATTATTTATTAAAATTCGTTTTGTTGACTGATTATAAGTTTTCTTTCAGAGAAATCCCAAAAGCTATGGCAACAGCTGAGTCAAGATTGTTGAGAACTTCCGAAATTGTTTTTAATTTTTTTTAAATCGTTTTACTTTTTTAAAAAAATTATTTTCCTCGAATGAAATGCTACATATCATCCCAAATGGATGGTAAAGATCCTTTATATCCTAAAAATTTTCATTTTAGGAAGCAATGATTTTCAATTAATAAGTAATCACTTTTTGATAGATACCATCGAAAATATTATTAATGTTCATCAAAAAATTCCGTTTAATATTCTCAGAACTGCACAGGTCAATATATATAGTTATTTAAATCCTTAATACATAATAATAAGGAAAAATAGTCTATTCTATTACCGCTCGCTATTACTATTACCATAAATACTATTATAATTTATGACCCCTAGATTTGTCAACAATGTTCGTCTGTTTCCCACTGCTTTCCATTTTGAGAAAACTCTCCTAAGCACCTCTTCATCGTACATTATATACAGAGAAAAAAATATGATAGAGTCCCCCAGCCTTCATAGCTGTATACCGATTTTACCAGTTTTTATTCCATGTGAAATCTCATGATCTCTAGATACGACAAAGTAATCGAATGTTCACCACTTTATTCCACAGTTTCAAGAGATCCTAAAACAATAAAACGTTGGAAAAGCATCAACAATCACAACGATTTTGCCACTTTTTTTAGCCACTTTGCCAAGATAACTAATCAATCAAAAATTTCTATATTTGGGCAAATATAATTTTAAATAAAATAGCCTTTTGTTATGACTAGATATAGTTCATCAAAGTTGATTGATATAATGGATGGACAGGTGGTCGCTGACATCAGTTAGTCATTTATGCAAAAACTCTGTAGATATTTCAAAAATGGCATTGTCTGAACTTAAAAGCCATTTGAAGGTACTTGAACTCAAAACTGCTTTCGCTTTATTCCTTTTTTGATAAAATTTTATAAAACAAATCAAAATAAACATGGCTGCAAAACTATTGCCTTTTCAGCAAAACAATGATGATGATGGTTATGAGCTAAGCAAGCTCACTGAGCTTAAGGAAGAAAACAGAGCCATTAAACCAAAATTGCTGCTAACGTCCATTCTTTTTTCGGACAAAGAAGTAGATTACTTTATTGTATCAAAACATTAAACTTCTTCAGAAGGTTCAAAATTTCATTTCGTTTCTAATATCTCGCTCTGTATGTTTGAAGATGCAGATCAGGATTTTTTTTATAATGCTTGAGTTAGTAATAAAAATATCGGTGGCAACAACCGAAGTAGGTGACAAATTAATCCTTTAACTCATATGACTCCTCTCAGGTTACCATTCAGGACGGTACATCATTTTGATGCTTTATTTATTTTTCAATTTTTATTTTTAAAAATATTTAGAGAATGAGAAGAAGAGGCAGATTCATTTTTCGGGAAATTCAAACTTAAAACAATTATATATATATATATTTCGGAGCAATAAACAATTTATTGCATTAGGTGAATAATTATGCATCGAATTACTTTTCCAAGTACAAAGGGTTAATTCAAGCCTGCAGTAAAATTATAGCAAAAAAAATGAACAAAAGAAGCAGTAGGTTTTGCAAAGATTTAAAATCTTACGAACTTACTTTAAGATTTTAAAAAATCATTCTTTCGCAGATACTAAATATTTTTTTTAAATAATTTTTAGTTAATTTAAATATTTTTTTAGAATTTAATATTTTAAGGCTGGTTTTATCCATAAAAAAGTTTTGTCATTTATTTGAAAATGTATATTTGTATTTTTAAATGGATATAAAAATTAGTAAATTTATATTTTTAAAAATATAATAATTTACAAAACTTGTTTGACAACTTTTATTTCATATTTCATCTCGCATTTTACATTTATATCATATAATTTTTAAATATGTAAATGATCTAGAAGTGATGATGAAATAATTTTATAAAATATAAAAGATAAAATAAATAATGCTTTTTAATATAATTATTAAGAATTTTACATACCAGGTGTTAATTTCCCCTTTCTTTATATGAATCAATAATCTATCGTATTACATTTTACAGTTATACATTGATCTTAGATTGGCGCATTACTTTGAACCCACTTTTGTTTCAAATTTGATGCATATTCCATTGTTTGCATATAACGTTCGAATATGTAAATCTGATTTAATAAATTTGACGGCGAAATAATATTATAAAAATACAGATTATAAAATAAATTGTCTTTTCATATAATAAGGTTATAACAGTTATTTGAAATTGTGTTTCGAATTTTTTCAGAAGAATTTTATAGGAATAATTTAATAAAAAAAAGGTATAGGAATTCATAGGAATAATTCTTTGTTTTATTATGCTTAACATTATTGTTATTCAAATATTATACAATTAATGCACACATAATACAATTAATGCACACATAATACAATTAATGCACACATTTAAGTTGTTGAAAAACAATTATAATAATTGAGTATTAATAATTTTAATAAAATTTATAATTATTATAAAATTATTCTAAAAATATGTCATATATATCGTGCTTCCTTTTCAGAAAATTCGCAAGAAAACTAAAAGATTTAATCATTGTAAATAACTTCATTAATCTCATTAGAATTTGCATTGCGTACATATTAAAAATAAACGCATGCGATCAAATTGCGCCATTACATACTTAATGATTTTTAAAAATGTTGTAACAAAATATATGAACATTACATATCAAACACTTAAATCGTGCTTTATAAGGTAATAAAAATTCCGGTTATCTGCATTATGCCAGGATATATCATTCCCATTTCTTTAGTCCCCTCAGAAAAAATGAGATATTAGAATTCGTTTTAGCCTTTATCAATTTTAATGTCGACACTCAAATACTCCAATGAATTTTTAAACAGCAGATTCAGACGATTCTCGGGCGACATTTTTGGAAAACTGTCTCAATCCATCCGAGGCATGATACTCTGCATTCAAATTGCATCAATTTGTGGATAATGATAGTATCTATCAAACTGTTGGGATCAAATTGAGCGGAACTGGCGCATTGTAGGGAGCTATCGCCATGCTTCACTAAGTGCCCACAAACAGAATTTTTTTTCGCTTTAATTTGAAGTGGTGAAATATTTCTGGGCTCGAGTAGAATTCTAAGTATATTTCACTGGCGGCTGATTAAAGGAAATGCGTCATCAAAAAAATATCCGGATATCGAGCAGAATCAAAATCTGTAGCAGCAATAGTTAACAAATGACAAAACTCAAGAAGAATACAGCTACAACCGTTTTTTAATACTTGATAATTCAAAGATAAAAATACAGTGGTAAGTTCTATGATCGAAACCCTGATTCCATCAAAACCGCAGATACAGACTACCGAACTAGAAAGTCTTGGAATCGAGATTCAATTCCACAAAAGATTCATCGTGTATATGGGCTTGGTGTACGTTAAAATGGACAGCAAATTTAAGAAATGGATGCCGTACAGATGCCGTTCTTATTATCTGACCATAGTTCAAAATTATCTACTTTAAAGTAGCTCTCGTTTAGTTTTGGCCAAACTAAATCACTGAAGTTTCGCCTCATATATTAGCTTGGGGCACATAAAATCTACTACCGAGAGCCAAACGTTTTCGTACTGGTGTGGCATATAAAGTTGGAAGAACTGGAAGTGCCAGTTAGGTATTTTCAGAATCGTCTTATCCAATAGGCAGTAATCCAAGGGCGCTAAAAAATTTTTTTTGTCGATTTTATTCAATTTTGAACTACAAAATTTATTTAAATATAAATTTTGTATGCGTTTAAAAATATTATTACGGCTTATAAATTGACAGTAAAAATTTTTTAATGTTGTATAACTATATATTTAAGTTCAAAAATATTCATAGAGGGATACTCAGGCAGAAAATTCCAAATTATTCGTGTTTTAGCAGTTATCTACAATTTATCAATAATAAAGTAGGCAAATACACGCTGTTTCTTATATTAATGTCTATATTGGCTCATCAGATTTTGTATTTGGTAACATTACAGAGAGCTATATTTAAAATTATATTACAAGTTGCTTTAAATTTGCAAAATGTAATGAGATCATTTTAAAACATAAAGGGAAAGCTGGCTTATAAAATCATATTTTGAAAATCCATCGATTTGCAAAATTTCAAGGTGTTAACCAGAGAAGAAGTTATTTTTTATTTTCAATTATTTTATTAGGTAGACATCTTGGTTGAAACTTTGGCGCTCAAATTTCTTGTTGCGATTCTGATGAGCCGCCAAATTATTCTAGCATAGTGAGCTCAAGATGCCCTTAGATATCGCACTGGCCGTTTGACTGCGAATCAAATTCCATCCATAAACAATCCTCGAATTACTTCAAAATGAGACATTGACCTACATAATTAACTCTACAATTGCACTCTTCACAGCTGCATAGTGGATTCGTTCATTTTCCGCCAAATTCTAGCTTTCTCTTTGGACTGAGTATTGTTGCGCCATCTAGTGATTGATTATCAATTTTTTTTTTGTCGTTGTTTTGTTAGATTACATCCTATTTTGAAATTACTCAGAGGCTACTTTGAGACAGATCTTGCACTTCTACACCGTTAAAAAACGACTAAAACGAAATTGTAGTCGACATTCTTCCTTCAAGGTCCAAGTCCATATTCAAATTCAGCGGAGAAACGACGGATATTGACTGTTTCAGAATACTATACTTTCATCAAATTATTCCGATTTTCATTACAATGACATACAAATGTGATATGTAGCAGCTATATCTTTATTTTATTATCTTTGTTTTTACCAGTTTATCTTTTTAAAAAGTGGCAACATCAGTTGCTTGTGATGGAATAAAAAATATGTCGACTTGATATAGTTTCGCTTATTTCAATTTCAAATATAATCTGCATTAATCATTCCGGAAATATAATCCATATGAATAACCGATCGTAATGAGCTGTACATAATTGAAACTACAATTTGAAAAATAATCAGCCAATAAAAAAAATGAAGCTGAAAAATAATCAGCCAATAAGAAAAAATGAAACTGATAAACAATTAGCCAATAAATAAATGAAGCTGATAAATAATCAGCCAATTAAAAAATGGATAAGGCTCAATAGCCAATATATCACCACAAATAACTGCAAAAACATCGTTCGTCTCACCTCCGACGCACTGGAGGGGGAGTAATGTGGTGACGCTTTATAAGCCAGATAACAGCTACGAGACATCAGAAATTTCTTTTGTCTTGTGGTCATGTTACTCGGCTACAAACCCAAAGGCTGCGAGTTCGATCCTCGCCTATTGCCACTAGCAACAGATCCACGCATAGTCTCTAAATAACTGAAACGTTAAGAAGGCTTCATCAAATTAGATAAAAGGATGAATCACAGACATGGGGATGGTGACTCACATTCGGCCTCCAATTCCACGAATCCTCCATTACTATAGTAAGAGACAGTAAAGAACGGATCATCAAATTAGAAAATGTGCATCATGGGCATGAGACACATTGCATCAGTGATAGCCGATGTATTCACCGATATGATTCACGAATGCGATTCACATTCAGGATCTAATTCAATCATTACTTTCTGACTGTAGTAAGAGATCATTGAGAAAGCATTATCAAATTAGACAGAAGGTGTGAATCAAAGGCGCGAGAAAATGACATCAACGACAGCCAATATGTTGATAAGGCACATCGCACATTGTAATTAAGAAAATTTGCTTTTAATTCATTATTTGAAAACGCCAAAATTTGATGGCAAAACCGTAATTTTGCGGGGAAAAAGTCACAAATTCGAATCTAATGGATGATTTATTGGCAACAAGGTAAATTAAACCATTACCTAGGATCGCAGGGCTGAAGGAGACTCGCAGGCAAGTTGATTCAAGAACGTTATTATTCAAGTTATATATTTGATAACTTTGTACGATTACAAATTTATGAATAATAAAATACGAAGACGACAATGTATATTTGTAATGAATATTAAAATCCTTATTAAATAAAGTATAATTAATAATTTATTTGTAACTAGCCGCCTTTGGCGACCAGCCGGTTCACCAGTATTACCGCTCGCTACAATTTTGAATTAAATATTTTAAGTAACTTGTCTTTTAATAGCTTCTCAAACAAAACATTTTTAATCTTCAAATTTTGATAGTCATACCAAACTTATACTGTTGTTTAGATCGTTTCGTTCAATTTACTATATATATTTTGCTAATTTGTTGTCATTTCCGGTAAAACTTCAACTTTAATTTAAAGTGGAAATGCTGAAATTGCAATTAATGTAAAGATATTTTTTTATGAAACCAAGCGTTTTATTTTATTTATCATTTTTGTTGTTATTTATTTATTATTATTATTATTATTATTATTGAATATGAGTACTGCAAACAGAATCGTTCGGTATTTAAGTCTTATGTGAACTACAAAATATTTTTCATAATTTGCGTAATATCTCAAAGAATAATTCAACAAAAATTTCTCAGATTCAGCATAAAATTCAGTTTTTAGTTTTGCTTTCAAAAGGATTGAAATGAAATCAATAATAATATTTTGTTCCGGCCTATAAATATATTTCAAAAATTATGAAGTCTAAATTTTATGCAGTAAGGTATCATATTCTGAGAAATATTCTGGAGACACCAAATTTTAAGTAAATGAATGAATGTTCTATTTTCCACGATTAACTAAGACTGATTTATGAAGTTTTGAATGTTAAAAATTTAGAAAAACTCAACATCTTCATAATCTTAAGCCAATTAATCTTGAGAAACCTGCGCGCTAATTGGCGTATTTTCTTTGAAACGATCGATGGAAAATCTAAAATTATCCTTTTTTTTTATTGAATAGTGATATTAAAATTTTTATAAATCAGTCAGTTTAAGTGATTGATTTAGTTAATTGGAAATTAACTCTTTTTATTTAAAATATTAATGTTGCAAGAACATTTTGCTAAACGTGATTTTCACAGCAGAAGCTTCATGTAAAATCAAAAATTCGTTATTTATTAGAGCATTTATTGAATCAAGTTGAATAAAATATAATCATTTTCCAGTTAGACCATTTTAGCAGAACTGTGTCTATTGCTAAAAGGTTTACAAATTAGCAGTGTGGCCCTGGTTTGAATGGATATCCTGTTCATATTAAACAAAACTTGCCTTAAAATAAAACTGATTTATTGGATTAATAATACAGATAGTGTAAAAGATCATAAAATAATTTTTCTTGAATTTATTTTTTAGAAAAAAATAATATTTCACATTTGTTTCATTTCCTACAGACACGTGACGAAAATCATATTTTTGCAGATTTTATTTCCAAAAAGATTTAATTTATTTTTAAATGGAGCTTTAATCGATGTGATGGAAACACTTTGAAAAAAGCTAATTTTTTCCCCATGAATGCGAAACGTGCTCGTGCAGCTTAAATTTTATTTTTATTTTGTACGAAAAAAATTGTTGAAAAATATAGTTAAATTATTTATTTAAAAATTAATTAAAAATAGAAATTTAATTTTAAGGTTAAAATATTGGTATCATTTAAAAGATAAATTTTTGATCTTTAACTTGATGTAAAAATCCTTTTTGTGCGGTAATATTTTCGGAAGTTATAGCAGAAACACGCTAAAATTTCGCTTATTTTTTAAATAAATAAAATTTTAATTAAAAATTCGAAAAAATAACCCGAGGTGCACATTCCCGGCCTCCAAGGTATACACGTGCCAAATTTCGTAGCTGTTGGTCAAACGGTCTGGCCTGTAGAGCGCCAACACACACACACACACACACACATTGAGCTTTATTATAAGTATAGATTATTAATAGCATACGAAATACTGATTATACATTTAACTGATTACTTTATAAATTATTCGATAGTACCTATAAAATAATTTTAATACGACATTTGCTTGAAATTCATTATTTCCTTATAATTTATCTTAACAATTGTATGCTTTTTAAAAATTATAAATTAATAGTTATATTTAAAATTTCAAGAATTTTATTATTTTAGTCAATTTTTCCATGATATATGCAGTAAAAAAAATTTTTTAAAAGTGATTTTTAAATTATTTAAATTTAAAAAATTGAAATAAATTAATAATATGGTGATTAATTTAAAATTTGTTGCAATATAAAACTGACCAGCTATTAAAAGTAACGCCTCATAATGTGCACTACAAAATTTTCCTAACTGCGCCAATGATGGGTTTGCAGATCGTTTATTTCAGCGAATGTTCAAATAATCTCATCGAAGCAGTCTAGAACTTCAATACTTCGTACCGTCCGAATCTATTTTGCATAATTGTATAGTTAATTAACTATAATCATTTCATCTTATTTTTGTACCCGATCAAACAGCAAAAATTGCTGATCCGGCAAGATAAAAGCACATTTGACCAGATCCAAGACCTGCCGGTGCAGACTTCTAATATCTATTTATCACTGGTCATTTATATAAGAAAAATCAGTGTAAGTTCTGGTTTAATATCAATCCATAACAGAGAAACAGCAACCAGTTTTCAAAAGAAAAAAAATTGACATGTGGAAGCGACATTGACTGATGTATGGAAGCACAGGATTTGTCAATTTTTTTAAAAAAATGCATGCCTTATGAACTCAAAAAAAGAGAACATATTTCAAGAGTAATACTAAATATGAAAAGAAAAATGTCTACGATTGAAAACAATCCATCTTTAGAACTCTGGACTAGTTGAGGTTTTCCCAAATTTACAAAGATCCGTCATAGAGACGATATATGTCAAACAGGGGTTACGAAGTTTGAAACATTTCTTTGGTATGTGATTAATGTTCCACGAAAAGAACAAACAGGAGGGTTCTGTCCTTCACTTTTTTTATGCATTTGAAACATTATAGCGAAGCTTCTGTTTAACTCTTTATTTAGAATGGTAAGTCAAAAGCAACGAGTTTTTCGTTAGCTCTTATGGAAAATATACAACTCCAAATTCTTGGCCAATATTGTATGCTTTTTAGAATTAAATCAGTTCATCTACCTGCGAACATAACTCAAAAACAGGCAAAGCTAAACAAATGAAGTTTAAGTATCCTTGTAGCCACTCTTGTAACACAAAACATAAATGATTGTGATGACGTCAGAGACAGCGCCTTCTGATGCCTTGTAGCACTATGACTCAGTTCAGGTCAGGCGATGGCATGTGCTGCATGCTTTAAGCCATGCTCAATATATGCATTTTATTAAAATTATGTATGTATCCAGTAAATAAATAACTGCTACACTAATTCGGATTTTTTACTGAACCCCTTAACGACCGCACATCCTTTAATTAATACTGCAAGTAAATATCAAGTTTTAGACAAAATCTATTCAAAGTCTGTCCGACTATGCCCCTGCAACCAAAGAGCAAGAGACTAAAATACGTTTTATCATCAGAACTAAAGATCTGTATTAAATTTTGGACCGCAATCAATAATCAGTTAATTGTTTGTCGGCATTTGTAATCTTGATTACTCAAAAAAACTAATGAATTAGTTAAAATTTGGTATCCGACTTTTACATCCACATTATGGTTGCAATTTCAAATTTTGCAGCCAGTCAATCAATCAGGAGGCATAGGTTCAAAATCCATATTCTTTTCTCATCATTATATGATGCTCATTATGAAACGCGCCATCTAATGGAAGAAATATACGAACAAGATATATATATTAAGAATCATTTCTATCATGCAGAACTTTAAATTCAGTTATAGTAATTGCCTTATCAGCTCTTTGAATCCGAATTTTAATATTCCGAAGCTAAAGCGATGAGATAATATTGTTCAAAACTTATCGTGATGTTTTCCATTCATATTGCTCTTTAACAAACCAGACAGATGGTATCGGCCCAATTTCTTTACGCAACAAAACTGTATCTTTCTGGTATATCTTAGAAATTCGGAATAGTAATAATTTTTGCTGAAGAAATGCAAGCAGCTCTAGTGCATAAATTTGTAACAGAATCAATTTGTATTCGCTCGTCATTTTCTCTGAAAAAAAATTTTAATCAAATGCGGAAATTCAACCATTTTTAAAAAAGAATCAAAGTAAAGGAACGAAGTTCAAAATGGTAATTTACAGTTATTATATAAAGTAAAAAATTATAAATATACTGTTTTATATCTTTATTATACTCTTTAATTTAATATCTACTGGTTTTATGTTTTTAATGATCGAATTTTATGATCAATGTTACACTTATTTCTTGATGTCCTAGAATTTTGAAACTTTGTTCGCTTAATTTTCTTGGTGACAAGCTATTTTAATATTTTCAGAACGTAATCATCAGTTAGTCGATGCATTTAATTAAAATTTGTTTTTCTATAGGTGGCGCCATCTGGTAGTTAAATTGATAAAGATTCCATAATATTTGTAATAATAAATTGTGAAGTATTAAAAAATTCAGTTTTTATTCATAAATTATAATTTCTGAATAATAATAAATAAGTAGTATAAATAATAATAAGTAGTAGAAAAATAAATAAGTAGTAGACTTTCTGTTATACGTATATTAAAAAAAAAGTTTTGTGATAATAAAGTCAACTACGGGATTTTAAAAGATATCTACAGTTTAGATTTACATCCCATATATTATTTTCTTTTTATAAAAAGTTTTGCTTCTCAAATAAAATAGTTATAAACAGTCAATTTCGACATGTTGCATACATTTTATGAAAGTTTTGTTTTTTACATCGATATATCAAGTTTTCAAGTACATCAAATTCTATAATTTTCATTACGTAATGAATTATTCTATGTTATATTTTTACAATATTAATAATATCGCTTATGTCTATAAAGAATAGCAACTCTAAATTTTAAAAAACTTTCAGCATTTTATGAATAATAAATGACACAATTAGATAATTTAAAACGTAACTAAATTTAGAAAATAAAATTATATGAACTCCATGACTATTAAAAGGTACAGGTAGTGTGGGAAAGAAACGTTACAAGTATGTGATCCAAAAATAACTTATATCCCAACATTTTGAAGAACTGTAAACCAAGAGCTTCTTTTTTTAATTGCTTTTTTACGCTTAACTGAAAAAAGGCTTTTGTATTATCCAAGAAAGATAGATTTGAGTTTTCTAAGGTAATCTTAGCTTTTTGGACAATACAGAAACACCATTAAGAGAGTTTAAATAACTCCTTTACAGAAAACTAATGGAATCCTTTCAGAGTAAAGAAATGTTCTTTTGCCTCTAACTGTTCTTGTTTAGTATTTTATGAGAAGTTTGTTTCTTTTCTAAAATTAAAAATCTAGCACGGAAAAAAAAGGTAAGTTACATTTATATAATAAGAATTGTATGGAAGTTTTACTTAATAATTATAAAACCTTCACTTTAATTGAACGTAATTTAATTTTGTTTTTCATCTTCTTAGATTGAATATCTATCCTCTATTCTTGCAAAGAAAATGTTTGATCCTTTTTAACTTTAAACATATAGCTCCTTAAGTCAAAGTTTTTTGAGAAAAGTTATAAAATAATATCAAAAAAAAATAAGATACTTTATAGATTCTTTTATTTTAAAACTAATCCACAATTTCAATTCAGAGCACATTTTCTGATATTTCTTATTAATATATAATAAATCACTCTTATAATTAAGAATTCAAACTAGGCAGTTTATCATAAAGAAAATTTTGAGGAAAAAGTATATTTTAATAATAAAAAGCTCAAAATTCAAGTTCTATGACTTATCTTTGAATTTTAAAAACTTTAACTATTTATAAGAGTTCATTGATAGTTAAAATTAGTTGTGTCTTTCAAACAGAAGTTTTATTTGAAAACTTTTCTTTGAATAACTCGTAGCATTTGAGAATATGTTTACACTTATAATTTATACGCCAACTTGTTTATTATAAGCAGTTTGTTTATCAGCATTTAATGCGAAATAAATAAAACAGAAATTTTAGTTTATAAAAAGATTCTTTCCCATTTCTTTTTCTAGAATCAGAAATATTCTCGTGTGACTTCATATATTCTTCGGAATTTACTAACAAATTTATTAGATAAATAATAAAGCTTCAGCCTTTTTCTCTGACTTCAAGGAAAAAACACACCAGGAAGCCAAACTTCTGTACAAATTTTTTTCTTTATTTTTTATCGTTTGATTTCAGCATTTATTAAACAACAGTCAGAACCTGAATAGCGCATCAAAAATAAACCATAATAAAATGAACTCAAGCGCACTGCCGTGTTAAGAATACAATGCCTGTCGTTAAGTAAAACAATAGACAATTAGATCCATTTTTCGCACATAAATCAAAGCTAGGTGTGTTGCATTTTTATGTCCGTACAAAGGTGTGAAAAAACATCGGCCATGATAAATATAAGAATAAATAAATGTTAATGGCTGAGGAATTGCAAACATTCAGTGATAAGAATAAATTTTATCAAACAATTTCTAATTTGTTTAATTTGACAACCAGTCTGAAGGAAAACAAATCTAGGTAAAAAAAAAAAAGTTTCCAGTTTATCCTTTTTTTTTCCCTAAATAAATTTTTTTTAAACTATAATAGTGTAATTTCATGCTTATGTAAAACAAATGAAAAATGCCATTTTAACTTCATTTTGTTCATCTTAGATTTTTCTATCTATAATATTACATCACAATACCTCGTAAAGTCGCATGTTAAATGAATGAAATATTTGTTTTTGACATTTCACTGTGATATCGCATAAGATATTTTTATTAATTCAAATGGTCATAGTTAATAATGTCAAACCAGAAGTCGCATCACAAATATGCAAACTTCTAAATATGTCACGTATGATTTATTTATTTATTTATATATATATATATATATATATATATATATATATATATATATATATATATATATATATATATATATATATATATATATATATATATATATATATACAAGGGGTGTTCAAATGAAAAAGGTACGAAACGACGTAACAACGTAACCGTTAACATATTTGCCTATGCCGCTATGGGAGAACATAGCGAGATATCTAGGGATGCGATTGGAGTCTCTGAGGTAGATCGAAGCATGCGTGGGCGCCCGCATGCGCAGGAGAGAGGAAAGACTCTTATAAAGAGTGCCTTTCAAGGTCCGCTACTTGTTGAATTCTTCGAGCACAGAGGAACCATTAACTCCGATGTGTACTGTGAAACACTCTGAAGATTACGCAGGTCCATAAAAAACAAAAGACCGGGGCTACTTACGGACGGTGTGGTTCTGCTCCATGATAACGCGCGTCCACACGTCTCCAGGGTCATATACACGGAACTGATTAAGTTCAAGTGGTAGTAGCTCGACCATCCGCCCTACAGCCCGGACATCTCGCCCTGCAATTTTTCTGTGTTCCGTCCCCTGAAAAAGCATCTGAAAGGGAAGCACTTCAACTCGTAATTCGAACTCAAGGACGCTAGGAAGGACTGGGTCTCGCCACGGCCACAGGAATTCTGGGAACAAGAAATCCTTCGGCTTGTTAATCAATAGGATCGTTGTGCTCAGGCCTATGGTGTATACTTTGAATAAAGTCTTCATTTATACGCACAGTGTCGTTTCGTACGTTTTCATTTGAACACCCCTTATACGTATATGTATAATTGATGCCACTATTTGTATTAATTATTGCCGCAGAAAAAATTCGTTCATTTTAGCGTTTTAATAGTCGTTTCCGACATTTTGACTGTAGCATTATAAAGGCAGTAAAAATAAGTGGTTAAGCGATTTAACTGCTTAATGTTCAAATAATCTCACTTTTCGTGCAACATTTTAAACTAAATGATGTATCTAAAGAACATAATCTTTGCTAAAATTATTTATCACTTATAAAAAAAAATTATAAGCAAATCATTGTCACTGAAAGAATAAATACTTAAAATTTCATATTTTAAGAATTAAAAGATCTGAAAAAAAAATTCAACTTCAAGATAGTAGTTAAACTTAGTCCTGCGCATAAAATTTCAGAGGCCGCATAACGAGGAGCTCGCAAAATGTAAAACAGTGGCTCGCTTAAAAAGGAAGGCTTCGCAGAATGAATGTTGGGGGGACCCTTGACGTCACATGATATATTGGCTTGTATCAATCTATTGAGCGATTGTTTGAAAAAAACCGACCTTTACATACACATAAAAGAAATATGGGCCAAACAGCGTTGTCGAACGCGACTCCGAGCGGTTTTCCAAGCGTCAATAGAACCTTAATCGACGAGATTGTACTCCGGCCACAATTGTGGGGTTAGAGATGGAAAGTAACGCCATCGACGAACTGGTGGAAGAACGTAGTCAGAACTACCAAATAGCTTATGGAACGGCAATCTGTGTTACATCAAAAAGCTGCACAGGTGGTTTGATCAAGAGAGAAAGACATAATAGGTGCAACAGAGAAACAACTACCCAATGAAATAAGGGAAATGCAGATAGCATGGTAAATTAGCCATTTTATGTTGAGAAGCATTGGCCTATAAGGAAATAACTGAGCGCTAAAAATTCACTTAACGTTAACGCTAATTTTTGAAACGTAGTCAAAAACAAATGTTTTTAGATGATTTTCCTTTAAAAAAATACCTTATAAACGATAAATTACATTATTACAAATCTGTTTGAGGGATTTATTTCGGAATGGAACGCACTGTGCTATTTTACATGAATTGCATTAAGAAAAGTAATTTCGCGTAATAAGTATTTTACATTACAAATGTAAAACTATATACTCGTTAAGTTGTTACTGTATATAAGATATATAATTTTTTGTGATATCTGATTTGCCTCTGTGAAATATCCACAATAAGAGTTTTCATTCATGTTAGCACGATGAAATATTGCTGGTCAAAAATAAGAATTATTTCACCCAAAGCTTAATTTCTTCATAAAAAAACATTCTACTTTTAACAAGGATAATTGTTTTTTCACGACATAGGAAAAAATTCTTAAAAGAGAATACAATTAATTATATTAATTTTCACTTAAAAACTGTAAAATATTTAATATAAAGAAAAATAATTCTTTTTAAATAAGAAAAAAAAACTTTTATTGAAACGAAGAATTCAAACAGCGTTTTTAAAAAATATGTGTATATGCATAATATGTAAATTACAAATTATAAATTCTGATTAAGTAAAATTATAATTACTTGAAAATAAGCAATTTTACCAATGATTGCAAGTTAAAAAAAGAAAGAATTTAGACATAATAAAAAGAAAATTATAAAAGAATCTTATTATAAGAGAATGCAATTTTCTGATTTAAAAAAAATAACATCGTAGATAATCAGATATATTCTTATTTAATTTAATGTATTTATAAAACGATCCTATTTTAACAAATAAAAATATATACCATTAAAAACATTCTAATAAAACAAAATGAAAATCGTCTGAAAATAAAAGAACATACTTCCAATGTTCGTATTCTTAAAAATATATGTATAATATATTATAAAATAAATATATGTATAAAACGATCCTATTTGAACAAATAAAAATATATACCATTAAAAACATTTTAATAAAACAAAATAAAAATCGTCTGAAAATAAAAGGGCATACTTCCAATGTTCGTATTCTTATAAAGCTTAGAACAAGAAACAAAAAGGAATCTTTCATTGCATTCATTATACTTGGAAGAGAAAAAAACGAACTCACTAACTGGATGAAAATGGATTAAATATTACCATCAGAAAGAAAACAACAAGCTCATAATCTAAAGACATTACTTCAAGCATGTCACAGTTAGATCTTATTTAAGAAACCTTTAAAGGGATCTTAGAAACTTTGACGAAGCATGCAAAACATAATAACGAGATCATTGCAGATAACAATATTCACTCAAGCTGCTTGAAACAAAATTTCATGCTTCACATACTGCAAATTGATTTTTTTTTTTCTATTTATGAAGTTATTTTTTGTGTGAACAAATTTGTTTTGCGAAATAAAAAAATTAGGAATTTTTGTCATTAATACGATTTAAAGAAAGTTGTTTTATTCATAGATGGTAATTTAAGAAATTCATTTCTAAAATTATTACATCAACGAAAATAAAAAATGATAACGAAAATAAACTGATTTTCCATTACTGAATTTAAAAAAAAAAAAAGTTGCTTAAGACAAGAGATTTTTTTTATTATTCTGAATAAAATAGGAAATTGAATATTTCAAACAGTTTTCTTGGAAATACGTCAGAAATATTTATTTCCAAGTATGCATTTTTTGCGAAATATCTTATTACATATTTAGAATAAAATATAGAATATTCCATATATTTAGAAATAAAAGTATTTGGAATTGAATTAAAAATTTCTCTTGTATGGAACAATAATATTAAACACTAAAATATGGAACTTTATATAATATATGTAATATTTCATTTCATATATCATATAAAATAAAAAAGTACATATAGAAGTAAAAGAATATATAGAAATAAAAAAATATATATATTAAGGATTCAGATAATTGTCTGTAATCTACATCTAATTATTTGTAAAATATTTTTGTGTGGTAATTTCAGTATGCATATTCGAAGATACAGATATTCTCATAAAATATTTTATCTGTTACAGCATTGTTTTCTAAATTATTATAATTCTAGCCGCCTTTGGTGATCAGCTGCTCCACAGAGATATTGTTTGCTTTTAATTTCAATTAAGTTTCTAATGTATATTTTGGGCACTCATATTTAATTCAACAAATTGTTTTTAAGAGTATAAAATTGTGATACATTTAAACTGTATTGTTCTAGAAATCTTAAATTTATTATGTTTACTTTGTTTATGAAATATTTTAATGGAGATGTATGAAGAGACTACTCATTTGATTACATTTTTTTCATATCATTTAACATCTAAGTGAGCGTTTTTTAAGTGAAAACTTCATTTTCTTGTTAATCATATAAAGCAGTATTTATAAAATGATAATTTATTGGTGTTATGTAAAAAAAAATTACATTTCCCTTATTGTAACCAATAAACGTCGAGAGAGAAATTTTTAAAAAGTAAGTATTTAAAAGTAATGATTCAAGAAAATCATTTTCTAAATTTTGAATTGATATTCTGATGTTATATTGTTGCGAAATCTCATGTATGTAAATTTCTAAAAAATTCCACACATAATAATTTAACTATTTTAAAACAAAACTTTGATGATGATGTTTTCTTAAAAACTGTATTCGACTCCGATGAACACATCAAATGATAAGACAAACGATAATAATACTCTTTATCGGTTTAGAATACATATTTGCCAAAACATGCTATTTAAGTGGCGGAGAAACAAAACGTATTGCTTCCAACTTGGACACGCAAGGCGCACAATGTTGGGAAGTAAAAGCGCGCGTATCTCAGAAGAACGACTTTAGTAATGACCGCCATTGGAACAGGAAAACTGCCTGAAGACCTCATTCCAGCCAACCCGTCCTTAAAAAAAAAAAGTAAAAAAAATGAAGGTCATGGACAGGGTCGTACTGAGCTAAATATATATTTATTTGATTATTCCGTGCAGACGAGTATTTTTCCTGTTTTTGATATATTTTTTTTCTTTTTCTTTTTGTTATTGTGGCAGCTGCTCTGGCTCTTCCTAAACCTTGCGCTTGGAATTCTTTGATGATGAAATCACACTGAATTAATGCAGTATTTGAAAAAAAAAAGGTTATTAGAATGTTTATTAATCGATATTTTTGTATCCTTCATGAAAAATATCTTAATTAGTATTGTATAAGTGGTGGAAGAAAAAAGGAAGACGCATGCGTTCAATGAAAAAAAAATAAGAAGAATTCTTTTTTTTTTAAAATTATAAAACTGATTTTATATTTAATTTTACTAATACATTAAAAAAATATGAAATACGTATGATAATTATTGATAGTGTAACATAATTATTAAATATTATTTTATGAAATAGCTTCATACAGTTTGCATCCAAAGGTGTTTTAATTTGCATTATGTGAATTTTGAAATACATAGCAATTTTTGTAAAAAGAGGCAAATGGTTTATAGATTACAAAATATCGTTAAAAGAAGAGAAGTACTTTGTTTTTAGAATAATATTAATTATATATATTTCAGTTTCGTTCAAAAATTTTGGAAAGTATAATATATATATATATACACACAGGGGATATGGAAGCTTTTGGAGAAGTACAAAATTGTTTATTTTATTCTAAAGATTGTCCTTTTCTCGGTACAAAAATATACTTTCCACTACGAAAATTCTTATTTTATACCTATTTAAAATAAATTAATTTTTTCTTTAAAAATGATTCATATGAATTCTTTAAATACAATATTTCATCATTATATTCATGACACGTCTCTACATCAACATATAAATATTAAGATAATGAGTAGAATAATTAATAACAACAAACATTTAGAATTCTGAAATAGAATGGTGTTATAGAATCAAATTTTTCTAATATCAAATACGAATATCAGTTTTTATTAAATATGCAATATCGTAAATTCTGAAGTAGAAATGTGAAGTTTTTGAATCAAAATTTTTTTAAGAATTATCAACTTTTATTAAACATGCAAAATTTTTAACGAGAAAAATAAAAATGTCTTTTAACCCAAATTAAATTCTTGAAATAATATCACTCTTATAACGTATTATAAAAACAAATCACTGCGATTTTCAATGATTATTATTTTGAAAAAATTAAAAAAAAAACTTACATTTGAAAGATATGCAAGACATACCTTCAATGCAGCACTTTAAATAAATAAAAAATTTAAATATTTAAAAATTGAATATTACCAATTTATATGAATCGATATTTTTGACTAAAGAATTAACAGTAAATCCTACCTTTTCGGTTAAAATAATATTTACCAAGAGCCATAAGTCAGGTTACTTTCGTTTTCATGTGTTGGGAATTTTTTTGAGTACAATCAGTAATATTGAATAACAGTTAATTATTTAATTGAAATAAAAACATTTTTCTCTCATGATTTGATACGTATTTCTTTTGGCGCACATTTTCATATTGGTCTTGGCAATGTATTTCAAACAGAATTTAAAAATAAATTATTTTGAATGTCAACATTTTGCAACACTTTTAGTTACAACTGGGTGCAATACTTCTTCATCGGAATTCGACAATAAAACCCTAAAAATAAAGAAAAAAACCCATCTAAAATAACATAAAATTCGTTTTCATCGAAATTCTTTTAATTGTTTGGATTACCGAGACATTTTGAAGTTACACATCAATATGAGGACTCGTTTATTACATCCATCAAAGTTCAGAATGTTACATTGTAGTGAATAGCTTATAAGCCAGTTAACAGTTACGCTACCCGAGCAATTGCTTTTGTATCGTGGTCATGTTATTGGGCTGCGAACCACAAGGTCTCAGGTTCTAACCCCGCTCATCGTCAATCATCCACATTGGTGTCCTCGTACGATGAACATTCAACCTTCGTACAGCTGTTGTGGCGCCATCTACCCACAGCAAACCAAAATTGTCAGACTCACTTGACACAGCAATAGCAACCATTCACCCACACACGCTCGCCATAACGCTTGGCGCTACTCAAATGGGTACAGGCGCATTAGAATCAACAGCTAAATACATCACCACTCAATAACCATATCGTTCGACTCACTGGAGGGAGAGTCTGTAATGCATAGCTTATAAGCCAGCTAGCAGTTACGTTACACGAGCAATTGCTTTTGTATCGTGGTCATGTTACTGGGCTGCGAACCACAAGGTCCCAGGTTGTATCCTCGCTCATACCTATCCGCCACAACATCTTTATCAGATGATATCAGACGCATGCACCTCATTCTCTAAGCTTCCACGCTACAGCAATGTGAGAATGATTCTAGGCTTATACTACACAGTAGAATAAACTCACACCATGTCCACGTATTCAGTGGACCTATGAAGAAATCGAGTATTACAACATGTTTATCTGAGACCTTACTATTGAGTCGCTCAAGTTCGCCAATAAAAATATAAACGTAATGAATGACTATTTTTTGCTTTCTCGCATATGAAATAACCAAGTAGAAAATGTTGTTATCGTCGGAAAAAAATTCGAAATTGACAAATTTCTAAATTTTGGACCTTCATGAGTTCGAGAATCTAAATTTGTCTATATGTCCATCTGTTTGTAACAAAGATAAAACCGCTCTCTGGTAAACGAATGCAATTTCGTATATGATCTTTACTCCAAATCCGTGCCAGCGTCCTGGCATAGGGGTAGCGCGTCTTCCTCGTGATCTAGGCGTAATGGGTTCGAGTCCCGGTTTGGGCGTCGTTGTTCTATTTGTGAGATGTGTGAATGTGCCCTCTTGTAAAAAGGGGTTGTGCAAGCGAATGAGTGATGCGTGAGTAGCTAAGTCGTACTCTTGACCCTAGTTGGCGCTACTATAAAAACAAGAGACGCTCTCCCTCAGGCTTAAATCTTCGAACAGCGGGCTTGTCCATGGCAAGTGCCATAAGGAACAACAACAACAACTCCAAATCCGTAGATTTCTATTAAATTTAAAATCCATAAGAAGTCTGCCTACAGCAGTTCGAATATTATTTAACAAGGTAATTATAAAACGAAGAGATTTAGATAAATAAAACTTGATAGACAGATTTAACATACATAGTGTACGCACCTATAAAATTTTAAGCCAACTCTAACAAGGGGTTTACGGCCCGTGTGTTTGTACTTTCGCATTAAGTTTAGAGTTCTCATGTAAAAGCGATAACTCAAAAATGCAGTGATTTTATTATATCTAAATTCGGTATGTGGTTTGGCGACAAAAATTGCAATTCCGTGCCAAATTTTTGTTTCAAATGATTTGGAAAAATGCCTCTCTCTCTTGCACAAATTCGATTTCAGGATATTATGAATCACTTGCCGCAGATTAATAGCCAAACTCGGCAAGGATCGCATGATCGATTCCATAAAAATGATAAATTAATTAAAATAAATATTCCGTAACCATTGTACGCCAGTGCCATGTAGGGCATTCGGTGCCCTACCCAAGGTCCATAATTTTTTGGCTTGAGATGGGGAATAACTTTATTAGAGAGTACTCGAGAAAGTTTTGGGGAAACCACGCCAGCTGGTTGGAAATATGTCTGTCTTTGAAATATGTTATCAAAAACGCTTCAAATTTGACATGACCTTTAATACATTTTTAAGGGTAGAGCGTTGGATTCACGTCCCCTAGGTTGCGAGTTCGAACCCCGCCGGCCGAAGATTCCCAGCGTGCTTGGTGGCTGACGCGCGTATAAATCTGTCGTGGTCACAAAGTCCTCCATGTCGAGATTAATACCACTGGGGGTACTGGATCAGGGATGACCGTTCTCTGATTCAGGTCTAAATTACGATATGTGGATGAGTGAATGAAATGCATGAATGAAGTCCGCCCCGTAAAAAGGGTTGTGACGTGTGTGTAGTAGCTAAGTCGTTCTCTTGGCCCTAGATGGCGCTACTATAAAAACAAGAGACGCTCCCCCACCGGCTTAAAATCGATGTCTTCGTAACAGCGGACTTGTCGTAGCAAGTGCCATAAGAAACAACAACATACATGTTTGGGTCTTAGTAAATTTTTGATTTCTATTAAATTTTGGAGGATTTTCATTTATAGGCAATTTGGTTGAGTTCAAGACGAACATAACTACAAAACCCAAAGATCTAAATTCGTATATTTGGTACACAGCTTCAGAATCTTAAGATCAGATTCGGATTAAATTTTGTATGAAATTCATCAGGGTGTTGACCGTTATAATTCCATACATTCATTTACATCAGAGGTTCCCAAACTTTTTTTTCTCGTGTACCACTTTCAAAGTTTTACTATTTTCGGTAGACCCCCAACTGCTACATTTCTACTGTATTCCTAAAACTCCTAAAAAATATCACCCTAAATTGGGGGTGTTAAGAAGAAAAGAAAAGTAGCACATTTTCTTGTGCCCTATTTATTAAAATAATACTTGTGGTTATACAAAATTATAAACATTTATTATTACAAACAATCAACAGTTGACAAAAAAATCAACAATGAACTCTGAAATGTAAATCAACAATAAAAAAAAGTCTCGACATGTGATGTACACTTGTACTATTATCTATTGTTCTATTCAATTCTGTGTTTGAACTGAGTCTCGAATATTTTTGAGTACCTACCTAGTGAATGATGCTACCTGCCTACGTTGATAGGTAAATCCAAGCCAAAATTTTTGTTCTTTATTATGAAAACCAGAAAATTTTTCGTGGACCCCCACTTACAATTTGTGAACCCCTGTTTTCTTTTCACGTCTACGTGGACCCCCGTGTGGTCTCCTATGGACCCCTGGGGGTCCACCTGGACCACTTTGGGAATCTATGATTTACATGTAAACGCAGTTTACATGTAAATGAATATTTGACGCCCTGTTCAAAAACTCTGTGACTTAAATAAATGGAATTTGGTATGTAATCTTGTCATTAAATTTATAGTTTTGTGACAACTTTTTATTACAATCGGGCAAAAGAAGTCCAAAATGCATACTGGGGGTTCTTCACTTTATTGTAAAGCACAAAATGCTCATGTGCGGGACAGTAAAACTATACAAGCTGGAAGGCAAAGGTAGAATCCTTTACATCTACGTTAGTATCTGGCAATGTAAATTGCTGATGCTAAAAAAACAGTCAAAATTAGAGCTTAAAACCAACTTTTCAGCCCCTAACTTCTAAGATATTGCAGTTATCGAAAATCTTTAAATCCAAAAGTCGTCCGTCTTCATGAGGCGCTAATTTGGCCAATTGATGTATTTTTCTAAAATTTCAGACCCTACCACAACATTTTCACCCACTTTGAGCTAGATGAGCCATTTACGAAGATTTTTTTACATTTCAAGCAAGATATATCGAACCAGTTACAATCCAAACAAAATTGCTCTTGTTACCCTGTTCAAAACATGGGAAAAGCGTTATACGCATATATATAAACATTTGAACGAAGGGTGGTTTTGGGTTCTAAGGACCATGATTGGTGAAGAACCGAAGAAATTTTACCATGTTGTCATGTCATGAGAATCATTGCAATAGGTAGTCTTCCTATAGGAAGCTACCTAAAATCAGAGAACTTATAGTCTTGCTCCAAACTAACAATTTTTCTGCGACGCAAGGGAAGAAATTCTTAGACAGTATGAGAAAAAATTTCAGGGACACCACTTCTGCCGCTTTCACACATTTCTAGCAGCAAACAAACAGTACTTTTTTATCATAAAATTTTTATATTGAATTTTAATATGAAGAAAAAAACAATAATTGAAAAAAGTATTCTAATCCATATGGAACTTTAATTTTCCTATCCAAAGAGTAGGACGATTCGTTTGACTGGAATTATATGCATGTGGGAAAGTTTTTCCACTTTGATCTTGCATATCAAATCTTTTTATTACAGTTTATAACTTGATTTGTTCCGGTTACCGCGCATGACCCCTTTCTTCGAGCAGAAATGAAATCATTTTAGATGCAAATCTGAGAGAAATAGAATCGCGGCAAATCATGTGAAGATTCTGATACTCGTTTTATTTTTGAAAATCCGATTATATCGTAGATTTCGTCCTCCAAAAATCGTAAATCGTATAGTAACTCTTAAAAATACGATACGATTTTCATCGTAAAATAATTCGTACACATTGACTAAAATGGCCATGTCATTGATATTTCTTGAAGGAATAACATTTTTACTTTCTCTTATACGAAATACAGAGAAAGTATAGCAATCGTCAAAAAATTTCGAACATGAGATTCTGACGAATCTCCCCGTTTCAGACCTTTCTGAGTTCGAAAAACACATTTTGGGAAAATGTCCATCTGTCTGTCTGTGACAAAGAATTCAAGAACGCTTTGAGCTAGGCGGTCAAAATTCGGTATATGGTCTTGTAGTGAATAGCATATATGCCAGTTAACAACTACGCTGCACGAGCAATTGCTTTTGTATCGTAGTCATGTTACTGGACTGCGAACCACAAAGTTCCAGGTTCTATCCTCGCACATCACAAACCACCAAATTGGTGCAATTCAATTCGCCACATTGGTTAACTCGGACGATGGAACCTTCAACCATCGTACAGTTATTGTGGTGCAATCTACCCGCAACCAAAGTCGTCAGACTCATTTGACGCAGCAACAGCAAACACTCACCCACACACGCTCACCATAAAGCATGGCGCTACTCAAATGGGTACAGGCGCATTAGAATCAACAGCTAATACATCACCACTCAACAGTCATATCGTTCGTCTCACCTTCGACTCATTGGAGGGAGAGTCTGTAGTGAATAGCATATAAGCCAGTTAACAACTACGCTGCACGAGCAATTCCTTTTGTATCATGGTCATGTTACTGGATTGCGAACCACAAGGTCCCAGGTTCTATCCTCGCACATCACAAACCACCAAAGTCTTTACATTAAATTTGCTGATTTTTTTTTAATCAAATTGAGTAAAATTTGTTCATAGGGAATTGAATATAAGTTAGCACGATACTACAAAACGAAGACAGCTAGATAGATAAGATTTGGTATACATATTGAACATCTATAGTGTGAACACTTATTAAATTTTTATCCAAATCCAACAACGGATAAATTGTCTGTTTGTCTTCCAGAAACAGTTCAAAATAATTAATTGCGATAATTCAAAGTGCAGTGACTTAAATATATCTAATTGTAACTACAAGTACAGTTTTGTGCAAAATCTTTGTTTCAATAAGTTGAAAAAATGTGTAATGTGTCTAAAAATGTATGGCATGCCGTTAAGACTATTCGACGACATGCCAGGGATTAATCACCAAAAAACTCGCCAAGGATGCCATAATAGATTCAGTAAAAATACTAAAATCACGCCAAAACTTAATATTTTGTAACTATTGTACACCAATGTCCTACAAAGCGTTCTCTGGCATGACAAGTTTATAAGAGAGTATAGGAGAACGTTTTGGAAAAATCCTTTCCACTGTTTACAAATTAGCTAATTGCACAGCTATGGAAAATTTGCTTTCGTCAAATTTTAATTTTTTTCACAAAATTAAACATTACAAACCTACCATTTTTTTTACCAGTGTGATCTCACAAGTAACTATTAAAGTATGATAAAATGTCTCGACTTCCAGGATGAAACAGAGCGAACCTAGTGTTGTTGCTAAAAAAAAAAATCACAGAAGTTCCGATTTAGTCGAAACAGTCACAGTTTTTAAAAAAATGTCTTAAAATTGTCTGGATTGTAGTTACAATGACTCGACAATCTTGCTTTTTACTTTAAAAAAATAAATAACATAAAAAAATGTGAATCAAGTATTAATTATCTTTATTTTTAAAGATAGGTTTTCTATCAAAGTGAATAATAACAATTCATACGGAATTTACTTAGAATATTTTTAATTTTCCTTATGAGTAGTTCGATATGTGCTAATGTTCGAGTTCTTTATTCTTTTTTTTTTTCGTGCTCTTAAATTCGTCATATGACGTCATATCTCCCCCCCCAAAAAAAAGCATCCTGGCAAAAAAAAAAAAAAAAAAAAAAAAAAAGGTATTATATTTTTAATTTTCACGCTCTGAAAGGAACCAACAGCTAATTTCTAAACTGTACGCGATATGGTTTAGAATTAGGTTTCATGCTGGTTAAGTCAATACTACTGTTGAAAAAATTCCTAGGTCTAAATTTGTAAACAATATCCCGATCCTATTAGTCATATTCAGCAAAATATATTTAGCATAACATTGAAAAAAAAACGTTCTACATTTGTGCGACCAAAAGAGAGCGAGATGTGAGGATTTGAATTTCACCATTTTAAACTATATCTGGCCGACTAGAACAAGTATTTTTAGCGAATGAAATGCATTCAAATTTGTCTAAAATAGTAATATTCAAAGATTTATAACTTGCTAATTTTAATCTCAGAAGAATGGAATTTTTTAAAATATATTAATACGTTAAGAATATTTTGCTAAATTAGACTAATAAGACCGATAGACAGTATAGAAATTACGATATCAGGATTTCTAGCAGTATATTTTAAACAATTTTTCCAATAGTAAATACATTTTTCATCAATCTTTTCATTGTAATATTTATTTTTTTTAAAAATTCGATTACTTAATTAATAATTTTCGAACTAATTTTTAATAATTTGAGATCAAATAATTATAGGTTTCCATACATAAATACCAAGAATTATTTATCTAACGATATAAAACAGAAATAATAAAAAAACATCTGCCAAAAATTTTCATTTAATAAAATTAATTTAATTTAAATAACTGAAATAGATTGTTAAAAATGAAACTAGGTAAATAATTTTATTTGAACCATTACTCGCCAGACGGAAAAAAATAATAATTCAACGGCAGAGATACTTTATACAGCAAAAAAGCAGCCATAAAAATGTCATCGGTATTCAAATCAACAAAACAAATATGCAAATCCAAGTGTCCTATATGACCTTGAAAGTGATCTCGCTCGAGCTTCAGATACCAGATCATCAGACAGGATTAAATAAACAAGAAAAAAACAAAACAGAAAAGGGAAAATAAAAGAGAAACCATCCGGTTTCGAATTTTAGCCGCCGCTTTGGCTCAGGTTAATTAAAAATTGTGTCGAGCACTTTGAGCGGGAAATTCGTGTTCTAACTCTTTCTCTTTTTGTAAAAGTTCTTCACAGAATTCGCATCTTCTTGTTGATGCAATTAGAATCCATTCATCTAAAGTTTCTCGACGGAATCTTCGCCATCTGAATGACTGGCACCATTTGTTACACCAAAGTATCGATTGGAGGTTAGTCATAGATATACGTCAGAAGTTGGTCACGCGATATTGCTTACATTGTTTATTCCACAGAAATCGTCTGCCTGACTTAGCGTTGCCACTCATTGTCTGCTCCATCTTACGAAATGGAATGTCTGGAACGTCTAATGAATTGAAACTAATTAGCATTTTTTTTATTGGTTGCTTGGTCCGTCTCATTAAGGATGATTGTTAAAGAGTGTTTTGTGAATGGAACTCTAAGATTTATTGAAGCGTCGAATTTTAATTATGCTTCTTTCATTTGTTATGGAGGGAAAATCAAATAGCAATTGAAGGGGGAATGTCCCGGAGCTTAAAAAGTTATTAAGTATGCAACAGAATACATTATTTGATAGGGGTATAAGAGAATTTGATTGATTTTATAAAGAAAAACAAATATGCCAAAATCTAAGATCACATTAAACAAGGAGCAAATACTTTATATACAGAATATTTTGTCAAGCAACAAAAACAAATTGATGCCCTTATATTTTTAAACAATATAATCATTCTAGAGTTTTAGTTTAAACTTTTATTTTAAAAATGTTAGATTACTACAAAAATAAATCAAAGAAGAATCCTTAGTAATGTGCCGAGCTGAACTGATTTCATAAACTTTTCCTGTGGATGAAGTAGTTTGCGGTTGCTTGCCTTCCAAAGCAATTGTTTTTAATATGATTTTCAAACTTTAAGATGTTTTGATGCAGTTAATCAATTGAAGAAATGCAATATACTACTGAAGCTGATAGCATTTTTTTATTTCTCTTTAAAAATTATGTAATGAATTTTATAAATATACTAATGGTTTTTACATAAAGGGTTCTTAACGTCTACCATTATTGAATGATTCAACATATTACATCCTCGTTTAGAAGTATAGAGAAGATGTGGTAACCGTCAAAAAATTCGAACTCGAGATTTTGATCAATCTCCAGGCTTTAGATCTCTCTGAGTTCAAAAAACACATTTTTAGAAAAGATCTGTCTGTCTACGACAACGCTAACTCAAACACGCTTTGAGGTAGATTATTGAAATTTGGTATTTTAGACCAAATATGCAGATTTCAATCAAGTTATGTAAAATCTGTTCAGAGAAAGTCCGTCTGTCCGATTATAACCACCCCCGGGGGGGGCACCTCGAAATAAGGATGAGATGCTTCCGGCATGGTGGTTGGATCTCGCCACCCTGGTGTGTACACTAATAGGTGGGTGCTCACACTCCTCCCATCGAAGTACTTCCTTCGGGGAGGGTTATACCGTGGCCGGCGATGGCCCCTCAACCACAGTTCCCGCCAATGTTGCTGTTGCGGCAGTCCGGTCATTCAGTTTTTATGGTTTAAATCCGTGTGCCTTCGTGGCGGGTTGAAGAGTCAAATGGCTGACTGACTGACTGTCCGATTATAAATTAGCACCATAATTACAAAATGAAGCGAGCTAGATAAATGAAATTTAGTACACAGATTTAACATCTACAATGTAGACATCTGTCAATTTTTAATATAAATCCAACAAAAGGTTGACAGTCTGTCGATCTCTATGTACAGAAACATATTAACGTGATAATTCAAAAAGCAATGGCGTAAATATATCAAATTTAGGATGAGACTTGACTGCAAGTGCAGTTTTGAGTCAAATTTTTGTTTAAATCGATTAGGAAAAACATGTCTAAAACACTAATTCGATTTTTGGATATTTTTAATCGCATTGCCAGGGATAAATCACCAACTAACTAGCCAAAAGATGGCACATTAGATTCAGTAAAAATGCTAAATTCACGGCAGAAATTATATTTTGTAACTATAGTAAACCAATGCCATGTAATGCGTTCTCTGGCATCACAAGTTTATTAGAGAAAATGCGAGAAAGATTTGGGGCGACAACTTCTGCTAGTTTGCAGTTTGAATCGATTTACTTTGATGCAGTTAAGAAATTCTGATTTTACAAATCCGGTCTCTTTCGATTTACCAAGAAGTCATATAACGTAACGGACTGGGGATACAAGTTTCACAATAACAATAAATGAGAAAAAAAAATTATCCTTCCAAATTCCTTATGCAACTAGCGTTTGCCTTTTTTTTTTTTTTTTTTTTTTTCCCTTCTAGATTCATCATCACGATGGTTTGTTCTTTTCCAGAAAGATTTCCTCTCTAGAGAAAAGAAAAAAATTACTGCTAGATGGATTTCCTGCACTAATGAGGCATAGCTTGGCCTCGGATTGCGCTCAAAACCGTTGGATAAGATGGCTGGCTGAGAGTAAATCATCGTCATAGGTATATAAGCACAAGCGCTCGGCATCGATGAAATGATAAATTACGACGATGCCATCATTTCGTAAAGGCTATACCTGTGAAGCTAATGAAATAGCGCAAAAATGAATCAAAAGAACAAAGGAAGGGTAAAAGACTCATGGAATAAATTCTATAGATTCGCATTCTAATAATTACGTATTCTTTTTTTTTTAAAAAAAATAGCATATTAACTTCTGTTTTGAGTGTGTTTCTGAGAATCTCTCTAACAGGTTTTCATCCTTTCCAGGAAAAAAAATATCCTAGAAAAATTCAATATTCCCTTTTATAATAGTAAATAATTACCACAATATTTCGGATTAAATAGTTTAATTTCTTTATTTTTTTTCTATTTTTTTCCCGCTGATTTTTGTTCGATGTAATAGCTATTACAAATTGCTATCAAAATATGCGACTGTCCGGAAAGAACTTTTTGAAGTATCTTTTTAAATACTTATATTTTTCAGTATTTGTTTAAAAATAGATAGCAAATACATTTTTGAAACAAAAAATTATATCACTTAAAGACCAAACGATATTTTTTCGAGGCGGGGGAGGGGGGGATTGAAAGGAGATACAAGACAAAAATCTTTTAATTTTGAAGTCTTTACAGAGATTTGATCAAATTTTTATAAACAGCTTTAAAATAAATTATCTAACTTCAGAACTTAAAAATAAGCTGCATTTTTATCCAATAATTAAATTCTGAGATTCAACTGATAAATAGCATGAAGTTTCATTTTTATTTTTATTTTTTCATTATAAATATTAACAGCGGCAAAATACGAAAAGATTGTTTATTTTATCATTCAGAAATTGCAGAACATAATGAAAAAATTTTTATATCAAACTAGAGCAAATAATATACTTTATATTTTAATTTATGAGTAATTAGGAAAGAAAATTTTTCCAAAATTTGAATGTTATTTTCTCAAATTTTAGAGATTAAAAATATTACTACAAAGTAAGTTATGCAAATACAAAAATGATTGCAATTTCGCAAAGAATGGATTCAGAATAAAAAATCAATTTGCAGGGGAAAAAAATCAATTTTATGCGGAAAACTATTTAGAAGTTAAGAAGATCGAATAAAAAAAATATTGACAGTTTGTTCTAAACTCGACTTTTCAATGTAGTCATCTACCTTCATTATAAGTAATATTATTAAATTACTGATCGTGAAACATAATATTAAAATATTAAAATAATAACAAATGTCGTAAAAATATTTTATTGTGTTTAATTGTCTGAACAGAGCAGATGAATCAATATATACACACAAAGCATCTTGGCAAAAAGTAGAAATCCAAACCAGCAGATGCGAATATTGATGTGCCTTCGACCTCACTGTGACCGCGACCGGACAAATTTCGACCTTGGCACACGTGACTGTACGTCGTAATTAAGAAAAGTGGTTAATGTTTTTGTAATGTATACTTGGAAATGGAGTGTCGGGCATCATGATGAATTAAACATTACATTGTATTTTCCAATATTCAAATGAAGAGAAACCGTCTCCTAACAGATTATATATTCAGAGATATACTCGACCGATTTACTTTTAATTAAAAAAAATGATGGATTAAAAAGAATTAAATAAAAAATGGATTAAAAAATAAAAGGATAGATTAAAAAGAATTTTAAAAAATGGAATAAAAAGAAATAAAAAAATGGATTAAAAAGAATTAAATATAAAAAATGGAATAAAAAGAATTAAATAAAAAATGATGGATTAAAAAGAATTAAATAAAAAAATAAGTTAAAAAGAATTTAAAAATGGGTTAAAAAATTAAAAAATGTAGGATTAAAAAGAATTAAATTAAAAATGTAGGATTATAAAGAATTAAATTAAAAATAATGGATTACAAAGAATTAAATTAAAAATAATGGATTACAAAGAATTAAATTAAAAATAATGGATTATAAAGAATTAAATTAAAAATAATGGATTATAAAGAATTAAATTAAAAATAATGGATTATAAAGAATTAAATTAAAAATAATGGATTACAAAGAATTAAATTAAAAATAATGGATTACAAAGAATTAAATTAAAAATAATGGATTACAAAGAATTAAATTAAAAATAATGGATTAAAAAGAATTAAATAAAAAAATAATGGATTAAAAAGAATTAAATAAAAAAATAATGGATTAAAAAGAATTAAATAAAAAAATAATGGATTAAAAAGAATTAAATAAAAAAATAATGGATTAAAAAGAATTAAATAAAAAAATAATGGATTAAAAAGAATTAAATAAAAAAATAATGGATTAAAAAGAATTAAATAAAAAAATAATGGATTAAAAAGAATTAAATTAAAAATAATGGATTAAAAAGAATTAAATAAAAAATAAAGGGAAAAAAATATATGATGCATTAAAAAGAATTAAATACAAAATAAAGAAATTAATAATGATAATTATTAAAATAACCCAAAAATAATACAATTATAACAAGAGCATAATTAATTTTTTATAGTAAATTTATTTTTCAAAAATCTAAATCAATATTAGAAAAGATTTTTAAAAATTTTAAAGATAAATTAGTGTATTATAAAGTGAAATAATTCTCTATTTAAAAAATGAAATTTAAAACAAATTTATAAAAATATGAAACATTGTTAAAAATGCTCAAAATAGACTGAAATTATTTATTAATATTCAAAATGTACAGAATTGCCCCAAAGTCTTTTCCTAGTTACAAAAATATTATAATTTGGAATACGGTTGTTCCAATATAATAATAAAGGCGTTTTTAAAAGGTTTTCTAAAGTCACTGACATCAGTAAATTTCAATATGAAAGAATGTCAAGTCGGCGTTCCAATTCGTGCCAAATATTGTTCCCACTTTCTGCTGTCACACTAAATACACCATCTGAGATCTTAACTTTGAGGGTATTAAAATTTTCAACCAGTGTTGAAAAACACCCTGTCCTTTATGTAACCTAACCATAAAATTGATAATGAAAAATAATGGCGATTTCATTTATGGAACCAAAGAATGCATTGAACGTTTTCCTTCAGTGGCACTATTTTGATTACAATCGAATATAAAATCACTATTTCTGCATTAGTACCTCTATTTTTTAGATTAAAATAAATAAAGAACACAAATATTCCATAGTAAAAATTGTATAGTATTCAACTTTTACTACTTTTGTAACAATTCTGTGCAATTAGAGAAGGAGTGTGTTTTATTGTACGCAACACCTTAGTGTTTTAATTCAAATATTAGGTAATTTTCTTTCTTTTTATAACATAATATATTTATTTTTATTCCCATGCTGGATATTACATTCAGTGTCTCACGTTTTCACAATGTTTGTTTTGACGTAAAAAAAATGTATTCGATTTTTTTATTTATTTATTTTTTTTCCACAATAATAACAATATTTTCTTGATTTTTTAGCAATGACTAAATAATGATGCGGACTGGTGGTTCTAGATCCAATAGTCTGTCTTATAAAGCATTTTGAGTGACTTTTACAAATGCTGCATATTGAAATTCGCTGTATATTAGAATTCATAATTACAGATAGTATACAGTTTTTACTTTTTATGTCAAAATGTCCTTTCTAAAAATAAATTTGCAATAACTAATGAATAAAGCATAAGTAAATAAAAGCAGCGGTATTGTAGTTGATATTTTCATTCTATATAGACATCACAAATTATGTTAGTTTATAATTTTGGCTTAGTTCTGAAAGATGTAAACAGAGGTTTAACAATTTCTGTTTACATCTTTGAAATAAATATATATCAAAGATGTAAAATATCTTTGAAATATATATATCATCTTTTATATAACAATACTAAATATTTAAAACAAATAATCGTATAAGTGAAATAAATATATATCGAGGAAAAGAAGTTTATATTAAAAATTGCATTTGCCCTTTCTTTACTGTCTGTTGCTATCTGTTATATTTTTAATAAATAAAATAAAATGAGGAATAAAATTCTTTTAGCTAAGCGTAATAAACAATCAGCAAAACATTTCTAACCTGTTTTACCATTTCTAACGATGTTTTTAATGCTATGTTCCAGCTGAACCTAGAAATAAATTAAAGTACAAGCATGGAGAGATTAAGAAAGCTCAAATTCATGCTCATTTGAGTTTTCAATTTGCTTAACAAAGCCTAGCCATTTAAAAAAATTTTTATTTGTACCAAATACAGCATTTCTCAAAAATTGCATATACATTGAACGATTAGATAAACAATTCTTTCTCTCCAGTCCAAATTATTAATTTTATTGAAATCTTTTTAGAAATACTTCAAACTTAGTTATCAAACTCGTAGAGCAGCAGTACTTAAAAATGGGTAAATTTTATTATTATTTTTATTATTATTACCCGATTCTGAATCTAAACCTTGATTCTTAAAGCAATTTATTAAAAAGCATTCTTGTACTGAAACTTACTCAACATTAAAAAAGAAACCGAATCTTCATAACTTAATCGTCAACATTACAAAAAGCCAAAATATTATATAAATAACAACGATAAAAGCGATTTGAATTTCGCCTCAACAATTAAATGTATTATTTTAAAACATGCTTAAAATATTTGTAAAAAATTCTTAAGAATAGAGAAAAAAATACTTTTTAAAAGGGTCATACCATTAAAAAAAAGGTAATTAAATAATTAAAATAATAAAAAAAAGGTTTTTACGTTATTTCTTAAATTTTTCAAATTTATTTAGTTTTTAATTAGTTAAAATTTCAAAAATTTCCCTCTGAGGGACATATTTTCGCCCTCCAAAGTATATATGTCAATTCGGTCCGGACTGTAGAGCACAAACACATATATTCATTTTTAATAAAACCAGAAGATCCTAAATTTTTTGAAATAAAACTTTCAATTTGTCAAAATATTGAAACTTCTAATACACGAATACACTTCTTTATCTTTTGAATCATTCTTCAAAAGATAAAGAAGGCCAGCTATTACTTTCATACCATAAATTTAACCATCAGCGTATCTTTCTTTTGACAAGAGCGGTATATTATTAAGCAGAGTCTCGTAATTAGTTAACATAAAATAAAAAAAAGGAATATGAATATCTATCTCAGCAGACACGCAAACGCATATAAAAATTACAATAATCAAAAGGCACCTTTCTCAAAAGATGAATTGCATGCTTGAAAACTAGATGTTTTGATAAAATACATGATTGTGCCATAAATGAAAACTGTCATAAAGCGAAAAGAAACACAAGAATGAGAAAGTAATACACAATTCTACCTCATTATCTGATTTTGTTTTTGCACTTTTGCTAAAAGCTATTGTTTCAATTCGTAGATACGATCCAGCACGCTATTATAGATCAAATGAAAATTGACATGATTACCAAATCTCTGATCTGACTTTAAAGAAACAAGAAGACTTATTGTTTAAACTCAAATGTAAAATCATACGCATTAGACATCAATAATTACTGGGAATACAATTCGTATGTTTGTTTTTTGTTCCATTCGATTGAGTAAACCAGTAAGAATTTTCTCTCCGAAACTTTCTCGCGCACGTTATAATGAAAGTATTCCTCTCTTTCATCAGCATAAAAATGGTAAAATTTCAACACAGCCATAAGTGCTCAGTTTTTTTATTTTTAGTGTTTCGCATAATAACGAAGAAAACGGAATGCCGGCGTCCTGGCATAGGGGTAGCGCGTCTTCTGCGTGATCTGGGCGTCCCGGGTTCGAGTCCCGATTTGGGTATGATTGTTCTATCTGTGAAATGTGTGAATATACCCTCCTGTAAAAAGGGGTTGTGCAAGCGAATGAGTGATGCGTGAGTAGCAAAGTCGTACTCTTGGCCCTAGTTGGCGCTACTATAAAAACAAGAGACACTTCCTCTCCGGCTTAAAATCGCTGCCTTCGTCAAAGCGCGCTTGTCCATGGCAAGTGCCATAAGAAACAACAGAAAACGGAATATGCATATTTAACACCTTTTTGTTGATTGATTGATACTAAGATTACACTTAGAATTACAATTTTAATTAAAAAGATCAAATGGACAATTTCATTTATCGACGTATTGTCCGTTACAGCATCACGGGACGACTATTTTTCGAAGATTCTATGTCACTAAGTGGTGACATGCGGAAGGAAGTGCGCATTTCCGGAATTTACTTTGTTGTTAAATGTAAACATCCTCTTTCCTCTCGCTATTCTGCCGAATTCAGCCCATCCCAACGCATGCGCAAAAGCACGGAGGATTTTAGAATCCATTGACAAACAATAATTGCATTTTTAATTACCGCGTTTACATATGACCAACAGAAAGTCAACGCATTGATGAATCTGTTCAAAATTTGATACAAATTTGCAGTTCAAATGTTCAAAATTTGATACAAATTTGCAGTTCAAATGTTCAAAATTTGATACAAATTTGCAGTTCAAATGTTCAAAATTTGATACAAATTTGCAGTTCAAATGTTCAAAATTTGATACAAATTTGCATTTCAAATGTTCAAAATTTGATACAAATTTGCATTTCAAATGTTAAGATTATACATCAAATTATATTCTGATATTTAATAATATTTATAGATTTTTTTTGAAAAACATTTAAATTCGTAACAGTGCGGTTATAAAATATACAAAAGTCGCTAAAAAATAATCATAAATTGTGTATTGCATGAATGCGGTAATTAAATTGAAAATGAGTTCGAAAAAAAGGAAAAGGAAAAAAACCAAACGATATTTTCATGACTCTTGGTATCATGAAATTGATAATTTAAAAGTGCAAAACAAATAAATAGCGCTATCTAAAGATGACGTCACTTCACAGAAACGACGAACAATTCCTGTTGAAGGAATATATTTATAAAAAAAATAATAAATTCAATATTTTAAATACATTTACGTTTCACACCTCCATGAGACAGAAAATCCCAATTGTTAAAATTTAATTTGTCTAGGAACACGAAAACTCAAAAAGCACTTTCAGTTAAACGGGCGAAGTTAGTTTTGTGGTCTTTACATCTAATTTTGAAGGAAATTCATTTAGAGGAAGGATATATATGAGTAAGTAAACAAGACAGACTCAAAATAGAAAGAGCTTAATGGATAAAAGTTTTTGGATCTAAAGTTTAAATCCATACCAAATTTTTAACCAAATCTGACAACGGGTTGACCGTTCTCGGTCACTATATCTGCATATATATAAGCGCAATTATTCAAAAATGGAGTAACTTAGATTTGATGCATAAAATTATAAGATATATAAAATTTGATGTGTGACCCTATTTCTAATCGTAGTTTTGTGTCAAATTTTAGCCAACGAAAAGATGTCCAACATCTATCAAAAACATTCCGTTTTCTTTATTATACCATGAAGAATAAAATTCGGGGGGGGGGAGGAATTGAGCGCTCGAGATGTTCACGAACTTGTTTAAAATTTTTATGCTGGGGGGGGTGATAATATCTGTACTAGGGAGATATTTTTATCACTAGCTTTTAATTTGAAATATTTGAGGAAATATGCCATTTTTGAGACTAATACAGCTTTTCAATCTCTTCTTGGAAACGAGAACTTTCAAACGATTCCCAACAACAGAAATCACATGGATCAAAAGCTGGTGAATAATGACCAATGCACCAGGATGACATTTTAATATAGATAGGAGTCAACTCTAGATTTAAACTATTTATTAATGGCTTAGGACAGCTTTTCAATGTTGAGGACTATTAGTAGAAATACTTGTACACTATGTAGAAGCACTTTTGCATTACCATAATTAAGAAAATTGAGTTAAGGAATGACAAAAAAAAAATCAAGATGTCAAGTGCTCAATCATATATTATTAAGAATTTGTAATGTTGCTTCTCAATATAGTTAGTTCCATGTTAAGGAAAATATTTTTAGCGAATGCCGAGGCAATAGCCGCCGCCATTGGCAACTATTTGGCTATATGGCAATGAATTTGGCGAGAAAATCAAAGATTCTAGAAATTACAAGAATCTTGGTGCGATTTTTGCCGAGTTTCGGCAACCTTTCTAGAATCTTCTTTGAATTGTCAATGAATCTATAAGAAGTCGGGAGACATAGTTGAAGTCAGTCGAGTATTCAGACAGTAAGAGCAGTGGACGAGTTTAAAAATGTGAGTAGTCGCGAGAAGTCACTCTCCTGATAGTTCAGTATAAATAGTTCTCTCTGAACAGCATAAACGTTACTCACAACGTAACGTTTATGCCGTTATTACGATTAATTATTACCGATTGGCTGTTTGTGTGCTACCGTTTATTGTAATTTATGTTCTTGTGTACGCTTTGATTGTATTTGTAGTTTATAAGTTAGCATTTTCGTGTAAAAGAAAATGTTATTTGGCATAAAGAATGTTGGACTATTTTAAAGTATAACAACGGATTTTGGATAAATTTTCCATAACAGCATATTTAAATATTATATACAAAATTCACAAACATTCCATACATTAATAATAATAAAATACATTCCATATTTGATCGATATTTTAGCGGTCACCAAAGTAAACAATATTTCAACTTCATCCGTATTGAAAATGTAAAAGAAAGCATTAGCATTATAACACATTTCATTCAACAATGCATTCATAAAGTTTAAATACGAAACAGCGGTTTATAAAAATGGTAATCTCTTTTAGAGAGTTAACTATTATCGGTGCCTCTAATGTTTAGGCAAATGTAAAAATACAGAAATTATTATCTTCAAAGAATTTCATGAAATAAGTTTTTATTTATTTATTCAAATTCCATCTAAATAACAGAATAGAAAGTCGAAATCTTGAATATTTTTATGTTGGTTTCTATTTAAAACAAAGAAATTAAATGAATACTTTATTCAAGATATTATTCATAAATTTAATATCGAAAAATAAACCAGCCACAGCAGCATTAAGTATTCGCTATTACCTTTCAAGTAAATTCTAACAAAACAAGTCTGAATGTTTTAATTCCAGGAAGATTCAAGGCTGTTTTGTTTTCATAAATTAAAGCCATCTTTGAGAACCTTGAAATGTATACAAAATATTTATAACAAAATATATATGAAAGGAAAAGAAATAAAAAAAACTTGCAAGTCGATAATAAACTTGAATCAAATCAATGGTTAGCTCTAAGATGTCCCATTTCTCAGAAGAACTGGATTCGCAACAGATGATACAAACCGTCAGTGCGATTTGAATATTAAACGAAATTTCGTACTGAGATATGCTCTGGAATTTAAATATGTAAATAAAGTCTTGCCATACATCTTTTCAACGATTTTGGCAAAATATAAATTTTTTATATAAAATATATAGTTTTAACTGTTTTGATTATACATTTATTTCTAAATATCATTCGAATTCTAAAGTTTCTTCTTTCACAAAAAATGAGAGACGTATCTTCAGCGATATTTGATTATGGAATGTAATTATGTTCAGAGGAATATTCTAGAATCCATACATACTAATAAAGGCTAATCGAACATTTATGGGAGATTTTGGAATAATTTAAATAAAGCTTATATATAAAATATTTAAGTTTTAATTGTTCTATTCGATTTCTTTTGTTCTCAACTATTATACATCAATCCACGTGTAAAATTCTTTCACAGCAGACGAGACAAAACTTCAGCGAGATTTGAATGTTCAATGAAATTTTATTCCAAGACGTTTTCTAGAATTCATACACATAAGGAAACGTTATCCTTGAATTTTTTTGAACAACTTGGTATACTTCAATTAGGCCTTTTACTTAAAACATTTATGCATTAGTTTGTTTTACTTATTTTTTATCCTAACCATTATTCCATATTTTATTTTCTGTAATAATAATGCTGTCTTAACCTTACAATATGTATTTACATTACATATAAAAATAAAATATCCAAACAAAAAAATTGGAGAAAATCTTTTCAAAATTAAAGAAATCACGATTTACATTTTAGTCTCCATTAATCAAGTTATCGATAATACCAAGGTGATTTTACGCTACCAATTCGCTCAAATAATTACGATTCCACAATATTTCGGGTCCAACAGCCGGCAGTAGCTTATGCTATTACAGCACGAAATATCAAATTCTGCATAATATTATTAAAAATTTAACCAAATTTAAAGAGGAACAAAGAATATATTCTAAGAATTTCAATTAGTTTACAAAATTCTCAAAAAGATTGCCTTTTTGTAAAATCCTTAGAAGGTCTGTGGACCTATCATCAATCGCCTTTAGATTCAATAACTGCCAACGCTTTATATGTTTGAATCAGATAGCACCGAATTCTTTAGAATACCGCTCAGATTTTATATAAATTTTAAAGAAAACCAAACATAGTATCTTCAGCAATTTACAATAAATACGTTGACAAAAATATTGTCCCTTTTTAAAATCTCCAGAATTTAAAATTTTATCGCCATCAGTTCCATTGGAAACAAATTACTTCAGCTTCCATAACCGACAGTGTTTCATGCTTTTACAGTTGAGAACATCAATTTCCTCGGAACTCAATCACAATTTACACGAATTGAAAGAAGAAAGAAACGTTGCATCTTCAGCACTTATTGGAAGTTTACATTAAAAAAGAATGAACATAGTATTGCAGCGTTGCAAATTATTTTCCAATATACATTGAAAAATTGTCTTTAAAACTCAAAAGGTCTATGAACTTCTCAAACTCAATTTTCATCATAAGGTAATGTTTTATGTATACACAACAGAAAATGGCCTTGGAAGAAGAAAAACCTTAAATGACTAAGTTAGCTTCACCAGATTCAATAGCTTGCTTTTGCTTTCATAGCAGAGAGCATCAACTTCTGCGGAACTCAATTTAAAATTTAGATAAATTTAAAAAAGAAAATGAAGAGTCTAGCATTTATTGGAAGTTTACATATATTTAAAAGAGAACAAACATAGTATTTCAATGTTGCAAATTATTTTACAAAACAAATTTTAAAAAGGCTGCCCTTAAGAAAAACTCAAAAGGTCTATGAACTTCTCAACGTCAGTTTTTATCATAAGGTAAAATTTTATGTATATACAGCGGAAAATGCCCTTGGAAGAAGAAAAGAAAAATGTTAAATGAACAATTCAACTTCATCGGATTCATCGGTTTACTTTTGCTTTCATAGAAGAACGCATCAACTTCTGAGGAACAATTTAAAATTTACATAAATTTAAAAAAGAAAATAATAAAGCTTCTTCAGCATTTATTGGTAGTTTGCATATATTTAAAAGAGAACAAACATAGTATTTCAATGTTGCAAATTATTTTACAAAACAAATTTTAAAAAGGCTGCCCTTAAGAAAAACTCAAAAGGTCTATGAACTTCTCAACGTCAGTTTTTATCATGAGGTAAAATTTTATGTATATACAGCGGAAAATGCCCTTGGAAGAAGAAAAGAAAAATGTTAAATGAACAATTCAACTTCATCAGATTCATCGGTTTACTTTTGCTTTCATAGAAGAACGCATCAACTTCTGAGGAACAATTTAAAATTTACATAAATTTAAAAAAGAAAATAATAAAGCTTCTTCAGCATTTATTGGTAGTTTACATATATTTAAAAGAGAACAAACATAGTATTTCAATGTTGCAAATTATTTTACAAAACAAATTTTAAAAAGGCTGCCCTTAAGAAAAACTCAAAAGGTCTATGAACTTCTCAACGTCAGTTTTTATCATAAGGTAAAATTTTATGTATATACAGCGGAAAATGCCCTTGGAAGAAGAAAAGAAAAATGTTAAATGAACAATTCAACTTCATCGGATTCATCGGTTTACTTTTGCTTTCATAGAAGAACGCATCAACTTCTGAGGAACAATTTAAAATTTACATAAATTTAAAAAAGAAAATAATAAAGCTTCTTCAGCATTTATTGGTAGTTTGCATATATTTAAAAGAGAACAAACATAGTATTTCAATGTTGCAAATTATTTTACAAAACACATTTAAAAAAGGCTGCCCTTATGCAAAACTCAAAAGGTCTGCGGACTTATCGCCATCAGTTTTCTTTCACATAGCAATGTTTTATGCCTGCACAGCAGAGAATGCCCTTGAAAAAAACGTTAAATGACCAAGTAATGGTGTTGATGATCCAAAGACCACCTCGGGGCCTGTGAGAAGCGGACTGACCGTCAAACGCAACTCAACCCGGAAGCATAGACATGAAGCATGTGACCCCAAAATCACTTGTTTTTAGCCTTCCTCGTCTAGTGACTTCACTAACTTTTATTCCCTGCAAAATATATCGCTGTTGCATCCATTCTAACATCGAAACTGGATTCGTCCGCGGAAGACGATTTCTTACATTCTCAGTGGATGAAGCTTTGATGGATTCAAATTGTGTGTGAATTGAATGAGTGGCGACATATTTAATTTTTTTTTATCTATTTAGACTGTAATCGGTTAGATAATCTTTAGAATATTAAAATTTCGTTGCAGGTGGGAAACAGGTTGGGATTGCAGTGTCTCTGTTTGGTTGTAAATGGAATATTAATAGTAAAAATTAGTTCAAGGTGGTGAATTTTTTTTATTTTGCATTTATTTAATAATAATATTTTGTTTAAATGCTGAGGGAATAATAATAATGTTTATATTATTACTATAAACGGAAGTTTTCGGAGTCTGGAATTGTTACATTCCATGCATATGAAATAATTTAACTTCTGAACTATTCATTTATGAATTTTTACTTTTTAACTAACACACTTTCATGATAATAAAGTTTTGATTTAATGTTGTAGAATATTAATTTTGTTTATATTATTATTAATAGTTGATTTTAAAATCAAGTTGAGTTACATTTGATTTCACTCAAAAAAATTAAACCAGAAATATTACATGTTGTAAGATATCGTATATCATACAATAAATTATAATATTTTAACTAGGGATTGCAATACCGGTATTTTGAGCCATTTGCACAATTTTGTAATACCGGTATTCACAAGTTTAAATACCGATTTTTCGGTATTTACTAGAAATTTTTTAAATTGTCTCCACTATATGTTCAGGGATCACCAACATAGCAAAACAGTATACGTTTTTGTTTTTATGTCACCCGTTAGGGAGACATAATGTAATTTTTGCACAAAATTACGTATAGGGCTTAAAGACAGTACAATCGATACATTGTTTTTTAAGATCACATTTCAAAAATTTGTAATAGTACCATAGACTGAATAGTGATATTTATACTTTATGATTTAAATAAATAAGATGTTCCTTTACTATTTTGTGATTCTTTATATACTGTTATAATTTATAAGTTACAAATTATTTTTTGTAATATTTACACTCTCTAATATAAAACTGGCAAATAAAACAAAGAAGTACCTGTGTTTTCTTTCTTTTTCTAAAATTTCTACTACCGGTAATAAACCGGCATCAAGATCTAAAAAAAAACCGATTACCGGTATTGAACTTTTGGTCCGATATTGCAGACCCTAATTTTAATTTATTTTTATTACAGATTACTTTGTTATTTTCATAATAGATTCAGATGTTTTTGATGCATGAACTGTTCATGCTTTCACGGTTTCAGATCATTTTTATTACTTAATTAAAAAAAATAATAATAATGCAATATTTTAATTCGTGATAATTCTTAGATAAGATTTTATAGATACAATACCATGTTTCTTTATTAATTTTTAATGAGATAAATAAAAATAGATGCTAACTTCTATTAATAATAAAGATGAATATGTGTTAGAGCTCTACAGCTCAAACAGTTTGAGCCTAAGTTAACAAATTTGGCACTTACATAAACTTTGGAGGATGGTAATATGCACCTTAGATCACCTTTTTTGAAATTTTAATTAGAATTTAATTAATTAAAAATTAAGCCCGATTTTGATGTATTCCCCGATAACTTCCGAAAATATTATTGCACAAAAATAAAATTACAATGTTTTCAAAATTAAAAAAAAATTCTTTTTAATTATATCAAATTAATGGTCACGTGAAGTTTTGCTGAATTTTGGCAATTTTTTTTTAGAAATATTAAACATTTTAATGACCACTATGCTCGGTCAGATTACTGACTTTTTAGGCTATTAAATAACTAATACGCAATGATTTCTTTAAACCATTTCAGCTTATTATTTGATATAAACGAAAAACAGGATTTGAATGAGTTTACTGCATTAATAAATGTACATATTACTAAAAAACTGGGGGAAAGTGAAAATCCTCTTACAAGAGTTTAATAAAACACGGCATTCATTATCTTTGTTACAGTGTTTCTAATTAAAGTATTATTAAAATAAAAGGAATAAACTGTATAGAGATGAAATTTATAAAACGGCAATTTTTTTTAATATTAAGATGATACAATAACTATTTTTATAATTGGAAGAAATTGTCATCAATTTCTGTTGCCAAGTCATAAAAGATTATATTTCAGACAACGGTTAAACTTATTTTTGCAATCGATTAAAATTAATTTGTAATTTCTTCTTTATAGTCAGAAAAATATTTCCTTGAATTATATCTGGCAGTCGGTTTTAGCATATGAATATAAAAATGAAGCAGATCAGACTTATAAAATTTGATATATTATTCTGTTATATCCAAATAAGCTTTGGTTGAGGCAGAATTTTGACTTACCAATCAAAAAGAAGAAGTATTGCTTTAAATCACGCACTCTATTGCCTTATCTGTACTATGAAACTGAAAATAATTTGCATTTTCACAAAGATATTTTAGCATGAATATTTCTATTCAAATAGAATAAAGATAATTTATGTATTTATAGTAATCGCATTCAGTTATCTGCAGCTGATTTTCACATTCAAAGGAAATATTATATACTAATGTTATTATATACCTGTGCATTGCCATTTGATTTAATGAAAATATTATGAATCATTACGAATTTATTTCTTTCAAAGTCATCATAATTAGAATATATATATTAAATCAGAAAAAAAAATCGAACCTCAGTTCCCCAATTAAAGGACATCTTCGGGGTGATATTCTTTTAATTTAAAAATGGTATAAAAACGGTTTCCTTTCTTATAAATTTGTCGAAGTTGTATTTAAAAGAAATTTATGAAATCTATATCAATAATTACCCGTCAATGGAGAATATAATTTTAAATATAATCAGATTATTTTTATTGATACTAGTCGAAAACCTAATTACGTAACATAAATGTATATGATCAAAAGTTACACATAACATCTTTTTGCGGAAATATACGAAAAAAGAAGGGGATAACTCCTGAGAAGCATTTTTTTTTCGAAGAACAACGAAAAAAACTGTTATTGAAAGAAGAGAAAAAATTTGTTCTGAGAATTGTATTTCATCATGGTCAGAATAATCTATCCATATATTTTAATGGTGATTTCACCTTGATAAAAAATGGCGTAGGTAATGAAAAACTCCAAGGACAAAGAAAAAACCGATTCATAGTTTTTTTTAGAAGGGCAAAAGAAGTAGGATGTAATTAAAAAAACGCCTTTTTCACTCCTATGCTAAAACACACCTATATTTAAAAATTGCAACATCGAACTTGAAATGTTTCAAAAGAGAAGGGGGGGAAAATCCGAATTAACATCCGTTTAATTTTGTGTTTTGTGTGAAACCACCTCATCCGGATGTAAATCTTTTCAGATTCTTTCCCCACATCTTTTTTCACACATTTTCGAACACAACACAGTGGCAGCTGTGAAATTTGGAAGTAGTTTCTTCCAGAAGAACGAACGACTTTTTCACGTCCGCCAGACGATTTCATACAACAAAGATGTTCGTTCTCCGGTCACGTGCTGTTTTACAGACTCCCTAGGTTTCCTTACAAATGCGGAACAATGGGTAACAATAGAGGCAGTGATTCTTTCCCGCGCTTTTTTTATCAGAACATTGTCGGAGAAGTGTAGTCTTGTTAAAATCGGCTTTCTTTAATCGAATTCAATGGATTGTAGCGTTGCTACAAGAGAAAAATACACATTATAGTTTATCTCGGTCTTCTCTTTTATTTGCTTATGATAAAAAAAGTGTCAGCAATGAAAATGTTTCGTTAAGTAAAATAATAGTCAAAATGCATGGAATAAAACGGCACATTTTATATTGTGCTGAGTAGAATCTTGTTTATTCGAATGAAATGATGCCAAAAGTATTGAATTTAGTGAATTTTCGAGTTATCTAGATTGAACTAAGGAAATAAAATGTGTAAGGAAAGTGAATGAAGGTAAAAATACATTGGAACAGAATAAAATTTAAAATGTTTACAGTCTTTTTTTAAAAAGCAGAATGTTACAATTAAATTTTAGAGAAAACAAATATAGCAATAGATTTAAACAATTCTAAAATTGAAGTCAAACTTTTAAGCAGATTTAAATTGATATCTTTAACAAAAAAATTTAATTCTCATTGATAAGATCTATTATCGCAATCCAAGATTTCAAGAATTTAAATTTTTTTCAAAAAAAGTTTACCAAAAAAGACCGGTTTTCTCAATTACCCAATGATTCTCTGAACATGTTCTGAAGTTAGCCAGGATATTTTGTGGAATCAGCTAATATGACATCCAAAAATTGGCCTGCAATTTTTTTAAAATTTAATCAACTCAAAATTATTTCAATAAATTTACAAAAATAACATAATAGATTGGCTAATATGTTAAATATTAAAATTTTTTTGAAGAAAGAAAATGGACTTTTTCATAACAAAGCGTTGAAAAAAATGGTAAAATCATGCATGTTATTGTTGCATTGACTTCATAATGCTTTAGATTTACAATTAATTTTCTATATCATTCTCTCTTCAAACAATGCATAAAAGTTTTTTCTTCAATTATATAAATAAATTAATTTAAAAAATTAATAAAACATCTCAAAATCTAATCGACAACAAGAGAGAAAAAAATTTTTGTGCATTTTGTGAATTTAATTGATTTAAATAGACTTTAAAATACATTAGAAGAAAAAAGTATTTTTGTTTCATTTAACCATAATTCTTATTTTATTCAATCGTCTGCTTTTATCTTTTTTTTCAAGTGTCCTCAAAACATAATCTATCTCATTTTTATTTATTTTGCGTGGCACTTTTATTTAATTGATTTGATACTAATTTAAATTTTGCATTAAAAATTTTTAAAAACATTTTAATTCCGTGGTTCTGAAAGGTCATTTCACAATACATCATATTATTCTTTTTACTGAAAAATTAATGCTTATAATTCAAATAAAAGATTAAAAACTGAAATTCCTTTAAAGTAGCAATTTATTTAATATTTTTCAGAAAAGTGTAAAATTTTTTGTCATTATTTTGTGCGATATCACATTAATGAGTTCGTCCACTTTTATGCTTTATGTTGAATCTTGAAAGAAATATTACATAAAATAAATAAATCATTGAAAGGGCATTTTCTTTTCAACATTTTTCAGAATACTTGTATTATTACAAAACAAGATTTTAAGTATACGCAGTGATGTCGATATGATATATTAGATACTAAAACTTTATTAAAAATATTTTCAAAACTAATTAATTTTCACCCATAATGTTACTCCTGATTTTCAATACATATTTTGAAAAGAAATCTCTGATGTGTTGAAAGACGATGAAACTGCTAATGAATATTCATCAAGTCATTGTATAATTAATTAGTACGGAAAATTAAAATAAATATCAATGCAACAATGCATGTACAAGGAAAAAAGTTACTATTCATTCATCACTTATCTTGTCTAAATTTACAGAATATAAAACAATTTTTTTAATTTTTATTTTGGGAAATTTTCTTCATCTAATAATTAATCGTGGCACATTAACATTTTTAATAATAGGCAGAAATCTAATTAATTAGAATTAACTTTTAAAGAAAAGTTGATAGTAATATATATTCAAATTTATAAAAGATAAGCACTTATTCTAAAAAATGAATCAACTTATTTAGAATCAATGGACACTAACAATGAGTGAGGATTACTGAAAATTACAATTTAAATTAAACGAAGGATTAAAATTAACTGATGGAATTCTAAGCTCATGTTATGTATTTCCAAAATATATTTCTGAACTTTTTATACATTATACATTCCTAGATTATATGGAAACGCTTCCAATTTCGAATCCCTTCCCCGACCAATCACATTTCTCGAAAATAGTTTTTATAAAAATTTGTACATTCTTCATAAGAGTAAAACAAAACAGTGATACAGTCTGAGCAAATTGGATTTTAAGCGAAATAGGTGAAATTCTATAATAAGCAGATAAATTATGTATGTTCTGTTATAACTATTTTTTATTGAAAAGTTAAAAGCAGAAAAGAAATATACTTTAGAATATGTAATAACTTAAGGCATGAACAAATAAAATAGTTGGGACTATGAAAATTTAACAACACATTATTTTTATAATTTCCATCATAATGCCAGGAATGAAATTGGAATAATTTGAAGTAAAAATACTAGCATACAAAAGTATTATTAATTAATTACGCCAAGCTTAAATTTTGCAAAAACACATAGTCATATATAAAAAATTTACAAGAGGAAATTAATTCGTAATTTTTTTAAAAAAATAATTTATAAAAAGTTTTTTTAAAAAAACTTATAACCTCTGTGGATGAATCTATTGTAATATTAGTTTTAAAAAAATAGGGATAAACAACCTAATATAATAATTAATCCGTAACGATAAAAAATATGATAAATATATTTAATAAATCAAAACTTATGTTAAAAAATAAATTAGTGAAATAATTTATCGTCTGTCAGAAATTTTAAAATAAAATTAATTTCATTCAGAGAAATATAGGAAATATTTCATTACACACAATTCTTAGATTTTTCAATAATATATGTATGAAAGTTTTGATTAATATTTTGAAGATTCGATTAAAACATCCACTTTAATTTATAGCAAATTATCAAAACAAAAATCAATAAATTGTTTCTTTTATTTTCATCTCAATCATTTTATAAATTTATACGAAATAATTAAGAAGCAAATCTGAATTTTTACATATCGGTGCAAACCAGACGAAATATTTATCTCGTACAATAAATACTTCATTCTGTATTTTAATTTATATTTTAGTAAAAACTGATATAATCATGGCATGCAAGAACATCAGTTAGAATAATAAATATACCACACATAGCTATTTTTTTTTCCCACCGAAGTTTATATGATTCGCGCCTAAGTCTAAACCATATAATTCTCACTTATCTCTGATAACATGTGAAGTTCACCTTTCCACCACTAACCTAAAACTCTGAGACACATTTCATGCTATCTAATAAAATAAAACAAAATAAAGCATTGTAAATATAAAAATTCTTTTTATTATTTCAGCTTGCAAACTAACAGGAATAAAAAGAATTAGCAAGGAATTTTTATTAGATAAACGTGCTATGAAACAAGAACGAAAAAGAATTTGAGTTAGATGTTCCGATTTTGACGCCATTTAGAATCTGATAACCTGCGTAAGTGTTTTGACAAGTTTGTTTCGTGTTTTTCGCGTTTTCGCATCGCCTTGGGGGACTGTATAATACAAAATCAGAATGATTTGCGAAAACATTTATTACTTCATTTCTTTCTTTTTTGATCTTCTTAAATTTTTACGATCGCAAATACATACTACATCGTAATAGCTTCAATTTTTGAAAATGGTTGAAAACAAATTTCATTGTTTGTTTTAAAAAAAATAATTTAAAATAATTCTTTTTTTTACATTATATGTTACTTCTTTTTTCCCCATCGCACAACAAGTTGAATATTAGATTCCTAATATTACATAAAAATTGTAATGTTTGAACAGAATTATATAAAATATTTACATATTTAAGAAATAATATCAATTATTTTCATATTTTTTTAATTGGATAGATAAAAAAATATGATTTAAATGCGAAATTCTCTGTCAATATATTATCGAAAATTATTCATTTTAAGCATACTTTTTTTCTTACCATTTGATTCGTTAAATAGAGTATACTTTGCACTTCCATAACATGTTAATAGAGCAATCCATCGTGTATTTTGCTAGAGTACAGAATTAGAACGTGTAATTAGATAATAGATGTTTTCCGCGTGACTAGGACGACTTTAAGCTTTGTCAAAAATTTTTTGCCAGCATTTCAAGTATTTACATTATTAATAGTTTTAAGTATTTGATAAAAATTAAGCATGGATAAAATTCCATCCATACTGTTAATGACATGTTATATATATGTGCAACCTTAATATGTGTTATAGAATTCTTTATCAATATCACTTTATTTCAAATTCAAGTGAATTGAGATTTCATTTTAAAATTAAATTTCTGGCACAATTTTCAATCTCTTTTCATTAATATTAAAAAGAATGAAGACCAAACTCCATGATTTTCAATAACAGTCTCGAATCTAAATTAAATGCTAGGTATTCCAAGAATTATATATCTAATATTCGGAAATAAAATCAATCTTCTTTCATAATGCTTTTGCAAGCAATACATTCTCAAATCATAAATAAAGCTGCAACCTTCAAACAATTTAAGAAAAAAAAAGGGGGGGTATTAAGGCTTCATAGGAACCAGACCACATCATATATATTTCATAAAAATAAACAAAAACAGGTGGGAGATTTAAGGATTGCGCAACTTTATGCATAGAAAGATTCTGGACAAAGTTCGATACAGAAAAAAAACTGAATCGGCAAGATTTATTTTGGCGGCTGTCTGATACGCGATTTAAATAATATGAACCAGCTGCGTTTGACAAAATGTTTAACTGTATTTAGGTATGTAATTACAAAATAAAAATGACAAACATTTGAAAAGATGATATGTGATTTATATGTAGATAGGAAAGCTTCAGCTGATTAATTCCAGAAAATTCGTTTGAATTATTGCTTTTTTTTTATAATTATTTGCAAGTTGAAAAACTTAACATAGTACTAATAATCAGTGGTCTTAATAACTTAATAAATATCTATCTCTACGAATAATAAAAATAAACGCGCGCTCGCACTACAGAACAAACCGTTATATCTAAAGATGTCAAATTTGGCTCAGATAGCTTAGAAAACCTTTGAGAAATTTTTTTCGATATTTTAAATTTTAATTAATTAAAATTCTAATTAAGTGAAATACTGAATGTTTTTCACCATAACCACCAAATTTAAGTATAAAAATAATTTTTGCACCATCTTAAAATTCAACAAATTATCTTTTTCAATAATGCTAATTCAGTTGCAGTATGATTCTTAATCTGTTTTTAATTAATTTTTAAACACATTTTAAGCCTATTTTGTAACAATATATTTCATTGTTGAAAAAAAACTAACTAAACGATGTTAATGAGTTAACAAAGTCCTAGCAATGAATGGCATTAAACGTGTTTGGTTCGAGCGGAAATTGAAAAAAGAGGTCTGAAAACTACTGTTTAGAACTTCCAATCTTCGGAAGAAAGAACAATGCTCTTTTATCTTACTCCATTAATTTCCAAAACAATTAAAAGAAAGATATTAGAGTTCATTATTTCTTCAAAAAAAGACAAATGCGAGCAGATGTGTTTCAATGAGACAGAGGTGAATGGCATGTTCCTGTTTCAGAAATAGCTTAATCTTTTTTTGTTGTAAATACGAAATAAGTTTCTTTACTGATAATTTTAGGAGTGGAGTTATTTTTAGATTAAGTTGTTGCAATGTGCAACTTTAAAATTCTATTGGCAAGATTTTGGAAAATGGAATGTCGATATTAGTATGCATTTAATGGTTCAAATCTAAGAATGTGATTTCCATCTTTGTACAGAAAATAGTACAGAATTCATTATTGAACTTTTATGGAACACACAAAAAAAAGAGTTTTTAAAAATTTCTAAAGATTTATAAACAAAACTCAACATATTCCATTGTAAAGAAAATCACTTTCGTTCTTGAAAAAAAAAAAACTAAAATTAGATATAATATTTACAAAAAATCTTAATATTTTCATTCCAAGTTTGAAAAGACTGAATCTCAAAAAATGGCATTAAATAACGTATAAAAAGAAATAGCTTTTAGGGAAATGATGCTGCTTTCCTGAACCTGTTGTACTCGACAGAAATCGAAGCAACAACACAAAGTGCTTAGCTATAATAAACGTAATTATCAATCTATCAAAATATAAAATGAAAAATCTTCTTCCCTGTAAAGATTATCAATATGCTTGAAAAGAATACGCTAAAAATAAAATAAATTATGATTGCAATCAATATTCGAACATAGAATCCGAAAATCAATAAAGTAATAATAATTAACACGAATTTTCCTCCAAATTCTTTGTTATCGTATCTAAATACAATCAAATAAATCGTATGCAAACGAATAAGTTTTCAAATTCTATAACGGTAGTTTCTTATCAGAATGGAATAATTAGGTAATTTATTCAAAAAAAAATCCTCCAGATTACGATGCGAGACTTATTTAAATGTTCTTAATAATTTGTGAGGTATTTAAATTTGAAAATAGATTATTTAGATACAGATTACTCTTGTTTTTTTTAGGACGAAACCATAATGGTAAAAAACATTCAAATCTTGATTCAATCTATCGTCAAATTTTGCTTAAAGAACACCTCTCATACCGCATAGTGATTCACATGAGAAGCAAAATGTCGCATACAGCATAGAATAGAGTGATTTGCATAATGAGCAAAACAAAATGTAAAAAAAAAAAAAAAAAAAAAAAAAAAAAAAATGACTCGCTTAACGCTATTTTTTCGAAACATCGCTCTTTAAGCTCAACACAGCGAGTCTGTGTTTGAAATTTGAGAGCCCTTATATCCAGAGAAAGAAGTTTCGGTTGGATAGCGTTGTTGAACGGGACAGCGAAAGGTTTGAGCAAAGAGCTAGTAGAGCTTTAATCGAAAAAATAGTTAGACGTGGATACAAACGACATCGATGAGCTGGTGAAAAAATATAGCTAAATTTACAGAAGAAAACTTACGGAACTGCATTCTGTGCCATAGCAAAAACCTAAGGTGGACATTGGTCAGCAGCGGAGGAAATAATACTCAACAGGACAACAAATTTCCAGCGAAATTAGAGATGCAGAAAAAAAAACATGGGAAATTATTTCATTTTATGTTGAGAAGTGTCATCCTGAAAAGGCAGCTACACGAGTTATAAATTCATTTATCGATATTGTCTAATTTTCACTAAATTTTGAAGCTGAACCAGAAACAATCTTCAGATAACTTTCTTGTAAAAAAAAGCAAAAAACTACGCATTATAAATAATAAATTGCATTTTTATAAATTTGTTTCAGTATTTATTTTCAGAATGGAATGGATTGTCTTATTTTACATGGGTTGGTTCTTATAGAAAAAAAATGATTTCGTTAACAAGTGTGTCGCATTACAAGTAAGATGTTATAAATTATGCTCTCTTAGCGAGGTTCCACTTTACTAAATAACGCAAATAGTAATTAAATTTGCTTCACCGCTATTCAAAACAGATTCTGAAATGAATCGATAGCTGCAGAAAAAGAGCAATTAACAAAAATACAAATTTTACTGAAGGTAGACACACAAAATTATCATCGTTTTGGATGAATTGAAATTGAATTTTTGTTCTAAAAATTCAACGTTATCCCCTGGTGCATTTCATACGGATTTTTTTTTAATTAAAAATAAGGTTTAAAAGTGGAGAAACGCTCAATTTCGAGTTAGAATTTTTTGACGATTACAATACTTCCTCTATACTTCGTACACGAGAAAGTAAAAATGAATTTTTATATTTGAGTCTTCCAAAATAATATAATTTCCAAGAAAATTCTATAATTCTATAAAAGATTCAAATGTTTTCCCAATTTTTTAAGTTAATGTTAACGAAATTTAACTATGTACACACACCGTATGGAAGAGGAACTCGAGATTTCAAAGTTAAATTACATTCTGAAATACTGATATTCACAATTACGTTACTTTACTGAAACAATTTTTTTAGAAAATATCATAAGACAACAAACAAGTTCAAAATATTTCCTCCTATTTATGAAGTCATTTTGCTTAAAAATTACTAAGTTTTAATTAGCATTTTGTTAAATTTAATAGTTATGTATTTCTACATCCTATTAGCATTCTGTTAATATTTGCAAATTTCTAGAAAATTCCGAATGCATCATTCTGCGAATTATTTTAAATTTTATACTAATTGCATACCATGTTGTACTTTTTCCCAGTATTTCTTGTGCTATTTGTTTTTTGTTGGTATCCAGAGTTTAAAAACTGCTTGCACCTTTTTGAATATGTGAAACCATTAAAGGTTAAATAAATAAAACAAAAAGTAGGAGAATGCTAAATACAAACTTAATAAAAACGTAAATATTATATAAAAATTAACAATTAGAATAGTGATTTATCATCTAGTCACTTTCTCTTTAAAATGTTTCAGATATTTAAATGATTGGCTTTCTAAAATTCACAAAAAGTGGAATAATCACTATTCCGTGACCGTAAACCGTGACTTTCAAATTTAAATCATAAAATCTCAAATCACACAAAAAGATCAGTTTTTAACACTTTACTAGTGACCTCATAACACTGCACAATGACCGGATTTGTCATTTTCCCCGGGAAATGGAAGTGTATGTCCATCCGGTCAGGGGACAATTCAACGAAACTTGCCTATTTTCGTTTATATCGAATCACTTAATTAGAAAAGTCGATTCTCCCACTTTTTGCTCATTTTGTTTCCAGGTATCTAGGGGAATTTTCGATGAATTTCTTTATAAAGACAATATCGAGATAGGTATCCGAAGATAGTTGGAATTTAATGTCTGGCTACCATACTTAGGATTAATGTAAAGGCTATGCAATTTTTAAAAATAAGTCATAAAAAGTATTTTAAACTGGTATAGAAAGACTTGGATCATTGCTGATTCAAAAATTATTTTCACAAATTAGCTTTACAATTTTTCGTGTTATAACTGATAGATTACTTTAACAATTTTTCGTGTTATAACTGATAGATTACTTTAACAATTTTTCGTGTTATAACTGATAGATTATTTTAACAATTTCTCAGATTAAAATTAGATTACTTTAACAATTTCTCAGATTAAAATTAGATTACTTTAACAATTTCTCAGATTAAAATTAGATTACTTTAACAATTTCTCAGATTAAAATTAGATTACTTTAACAATTTCTCAGATTAAAATTAATAGATTAACAATTTTTCAGATTAAAATTAATAGATTAACAGTTTCTCAGATTAAAATTAATAGATTAACAGTTTCTCAGATTAAAATTAATAGATTAACAGTTTCTCAGATTAAAATTAATAGATTAACAGTTTCTCAGATTAAAATTAATAGATTAACAGTTTCTCAGATTAAAATTAATAGATTAACAGTTTCTCAGATTAAAATTAATAGATTAACAGTTTCTCAGATTAAAATTAATAGATTAACAGTTTCTCAGATTAAAATTAATAGATTAACAGTGTCTCAGATTAAAATTAATAGATTAACATTTTCTCAAAATAAAATTAATAGATTACTTTAACAATGTCTCAAAATAAAATTAACAGATTACTTTAACAATGTCTCAAAATAAAATTAACAGATTACTTTAACAATTTCTCAAAATAAAATAGATTACTTTAACAATTTCTCAAAATAAAATAGATTACTTTAACAATTTCTCAAAATAAAATAGATTACTTTAACAATTTCTCAAAATAAAATAGATTACTTTAACAATTTCTCAAAATAAAATAGATTACTTTAACAATTTCTTAAAATAAAATAGATTACTTTAACAATTTCTCAGATTATGATAACAATTTTTATTCCCTTCTTTATTGCATTAACTTTCATTTTTTGTACAGTTTACAGAAACAAATTCATATAAACAACAAAACCAATCACATTTAGACTCTATTTTTACTATATTAAAGGGACAAATTTAAAAAGAAAGTATTCTATCAATTAAAAAAACTCGACAACTAAACTTTAATATTGTTCATTCAAGGATTCGAAAGCTCTCCTGGCTTTTGCGTCAGGATGCATTTATTTTGATTAAATAAGTGCGAGAGGAAAGATGAAAAGAGGAGATGTTTACATTTAACTATACGGTAAACTCGGATTATTCGCGAATTTAGAAAACGTAAAAACTGCGGATAATTCTTACTAATGTGGGAAAAAGATAATAATTCAAAATAAAATACTTTAGAACAATTTTTATTTACTGTAAGGGCCTAAATATTAAATTATGATGTATAAATGGAAGGTTTCTGTTCTTCAAATTTGATAATTTACTTTTTAAAAAAATAATAACTTATGTTACAACACTTTTTTTATTTGTTAATGAAATTTTATAATATTTTGAATTTAGCAAAGGTAGATAATTTCAATCCCAATTAACGATACGGTCAGAAACGACGCGACATTCATAGGGGGAAAAAACTGAACGAAAAAAGTATCTAATGGGGGGGGGGGGGGAATTAAGGTCGAGGAATAAGGTATTCCTGAAATGAGCTCGTCTTTCTGCGTATTACCCCTTAACGAGGTAGAATCGGTATAATGAAACAAATAGTAACACTCAATGTTTCAGATCTCTTAAAATTAAAATAAAAAAAAGATAACGACTGTACTTTGGGACATGGTTTTCACAATAAATTTATATACTTTCGCCAAATTTTGAATAATTCATCAAATGAATATTGCCCGTATGCATAGAAATATATCTCAAACAACCATAAATAATCCCAAAATTATAAGTGTTGTATATCTCTGCGCTTTGACCGATTGGATCCAAATTTGGACATATAATACAATTTGATGTCGTCACATACCAAATTTCATTCATTTTGATTCATATATTTAGAATTATCGCATACATATACACAAAGTCAGACAAACCGAGAGACGTCAATCCGTAAAAATATTTGACCTGAAATTTGATATATATTTACAATTTTGATACTAAAACTATAAGCCAAACTTTACCAGTCAAGATCATTAGGTTTTTGAGAAATTCTGTTAAAATGCTCACGGAAGAACAGACAGACGGATTCTCTTTCATGGATTTTATTCAAAATTCGATGCATATCAACAAACTGCACCAAATCTTGAAATAAATACTTAGTTACTTAATTTGCTTAACTTTCTTCATTTTTGAACAATCGTACGCATTGACACAGATAGACAAACAAAATTCTAGATAGGAGTTTTGAAGATTCAAGACAGCAAAATCTAGAAATAGAAATTTAGGATTTTTGGGATTTCTAGGCAACAAATTCAAAAATATCTAAATGTAAGAGAAAATTTACTCTTACCTGTCTTTCCAGAACTTCTAAATCAAAAGAATAGAGGTATTCTAACATGGATTAGTCCACAAAATATTGAAATCATTAATCCAATAAAAGTTGAGCATTCTCTATTTTATCATCTTCTTTATTTTCTGGACGATGACACATGTACAGATAATTATTTACAAATTTCATTTCATGTGCACTAATTCTGATTCTGATTTCTTACAACCATCTTTCGTTTCGTTCTTACACTTAACCAACAAATTTAAAACTTTCTATTTCTGTGGGATCATGGGATTTTTTTCCTGACGTCATCAAAGCGCGCATGCGCATAAGAGTTGCATCATATTACGATTAATGTCGGGTTTACACTCGGCCAGTTATAAGGCGGCAAGTAGGCAGCGCATGCGTAGAAAGGCCGAAAAATGCTGTTCGGTCGATGGCAAGTAATTGTCTTGACGGGACAACAACATGCCGCTGTATTGTATTTTTCACTTACTACGCATGCGTTTGTAGAAATTGGCGGTTTTTTTGGCGTAAAAAATTGTTCACTTATCATAGATTAATTCCGATATTTTTTGCTCTTAGTTCTCTCAGATACGAGGTTGTGTTTTTTCTCATTTTGTATGCCAGTTTTTTTCTATAGTTTTCTAAATTTAGGTATATTTGACCTTCTTTTTATTTTACTATGCTTCTTTGTGTAAATATCCATCATTTTACGCAATGAAAAAGAAAATGCAGATATGAAATATAAGATATGCAATGAAAAAGAAAATGCAGGGACGCCAAAATGGCAATTTTTAGCCAAACATGGAATGCCTGAATCTATCTTATGAATTGTGGCAAACATAAATCAATCCCTTTCTCCGCATGCGCTGCCGACTGGCCGTCTTATAATTGGCCGAGTGTAAACCCGGCATAAGACAGAAATTCCAACAAGGGTGATTCGAATATTTTATTTTCACTTTTTATATGGAGAAAAAAGAAAGAGGAAAGAAGAAAAAAAATTAAGTTTTTAAAATTTTATTAAAATTTTCTAAAAAAATTATTTTCGACTGAATTTTTTTTAAGATAATATTAATTTAAAATCTCTCATCTATTTTCTAATTTTGAAAGTCACATAAAAAAAATAATCCCCAAAATTTTTCCGCCCAGAAAGGTGTCGCTAGTATAAAAGATTTCTAAGTCCCGTGACCTACTGAGTGACCCAATGTTTCCTTTAATCCTTAAGTCAAAAACTTCCAACATTTAGCGGCTTTTGTTCAGATAAATGAAAATTGACAAATGTTCCGCTGACTTTTATTGTTAATTCTATTTATTAGTTATTTTTATTCGATTTATTTTCCCATCTGAGGTTTTAAGAAAGCTTGCATTCCCGCTCAGAAGGAATTGAATACAGAGTTAATCCTCCATTGGTGCACAAACGCGTAATACGGTTAACCTCGAATTGAGTGTTATTTTACTCATCGTCTGTTAGAAAGGAAATAAGCTAAATCCTTCCCATTGAAAGCGGATTTTCTTTTTCTTCAGTCTTGAGAAACTTCTAATGCTACAAATGCTTATGATGACGCAACTGAAATTTTATCAGCATCGAAACGTCATTTAAAAGTAATCTCTGATCAAAACTAGTTCTCAATTTTAAGATGCTTGTATCAACTAAGTTTTGTAATTTGATGCAACATACGTAAGAGAAAATTGCACTTTTACGCCAATTGGGTTACCCATCCGTCCTCCTTCTGACATACAAATGCGAATTTGGCGAGTTTATGGAGTTTTCTTTTTGGCTGAAAAATGAAAAAATTGGCGTGTATTTGCAAGTTTGACTGCAAAGCTACATAATGAATATCTTCTATCTAAATTTTGAGTTTTAGAATTATCGCGTTAACCTCTTAGCCGGTTTGTCCATAAACTTTGCGTTTATCAATTTACTATATTTTTACGCTTTTCGACATTACGCCTTCATAAATATTATAATTTAATAGAAAGGTATCTGGAACAGAAAAATATTTCAAGTATTCAATGAATTCTCATTTAAATCTAAATGACGGAAAATTACCGAATTCGAAGCTATTATCTAATAAGATATATAAAAGAAAAAGATATATATCACAAAAAGAGTTAAAATGATTGCGGATAGACACACAGACAAATGGTGAATTCTTTGGATGGATTTAATCCAAAATTTAATGTACATATATAGTTCTGATGATAAAACCACCTGCAACATTTTATCCATCTAGTTCGTCGAGTTTTGGGAGTGTCGAGTTTACTTACAAACAGACCGACAGACGTAGGCAGATGGATTTCATTCATAATTCGACAGAAATTTACAATGTTAGATTAAAACCACAGTTGCCCCTCCTAATAAATTTTATATTTCCTATTTGTTTTCATTTTAGAATTTTGCATTTTATTTCAACTTGAAATCTGACAACCCGATTTGAGTTAAGTCGAAATATTCCGCGTTTACGCTAAGAAAAGGAATTATATGTTTGATATTCATTTCTTTAAAATACGGATCATTTGATTAAAAGCTATCTACTTCTGAAAATACTCGGATCAATTCCTATCAACTTCATCTATAAAAAGACGCACTAAACTCTAATAGCCACATAACAAATTTCTCCTTTCAAACTTGTAACTGTGCACAAAGACATACAGTGAGCCACAAAATTGAGTATACACCTCTAAAACTTTTAGACTTTTTCCAATTACAAATTAAACATTGATTTAAAATAGATAATTTTTTTATCCCAGATACTTTAACCTCTGCTTTACCATTCTATAATAACACAATTCTATAGTTAACTTATTTATTACGAAAAAAGTTAAGCGATTCGAAGAAAAGATAGAAAACCATGCCACAAAATTGAGTATACACTTTTTATATTAGTAAATTTTGCCACCACTTTTTTTAGTTTCAAATTTTTTTAAGAGTTTCAGGAGTAGCTGCTGCTTATAACACGTGCTATTGCACTTCAACGCTTTTAAATAATATTTTTTCTCCTTAAAAATCGTAAAATGAGCTCTCGTAGAGAAACTACTGAATCTGAACGTTTATTGGTTGTAAAATGGTCGAAAGAGAGCAAATCTCTTCGAGAAATCGCTTCGTTGATTGGTGTAACTCATGGTTGTGCTCAAAAAATACTACAGAAGTATAAAAAAACTGGATCTGGGGCCAATATTCCTGGAAGAGGACGTAAAGAAATACTGACTACTACAGCGAAGAGGAAGATCATTCACTCAGTAAAGAAAGATCCGAGGGGGAGTGCCTCTAAACTAGCTTTATCGATGTCCTCTACAATCGGGAAAAAGATCTCAGTTGAAACAATTCGAAGTACCCTTCACCAATATGGGTTTCATGGTCGTACACCAATACGAAAGCCACTCATCAAGCATGTGAATAGACAAAAGAGAATGATTTACGCCAAAGAACATCGTTTAAAGCCTATTTCTTTCTGGAACACAGTAATATTTTCTGATGAAAGTAAGTTTAATCTTTACGGAAGCGATGGACGATTTAAAATATGGAGAGAAGCTGGGAAAGCACTGGCACCTAAAAACACCATTAAGACAGTCAAGTTCGGAGGTGGATCTGTCCTCGTTTGGGGTTGTATGTCGGCTGGAGGAGTTGGAGAGCTTGCTTTTATTGATGGTATTATGGACAAACATGTATATTTAGGGATTTTAAATGATAACTTGAAAAAAAGTGCCATTAAGTTGGGGCTTGGATCAAGCTTCATATTCCAGCAGGACAACGACCCCAAGCATACAGCGAAGATTGTGCAGTTATACTTGCTGTACCATTGCAGGAAGCAATTACACACTCCAGCCCAGTCTCCAGACCTAAACGTCATCGAAAATTTGTGGTCGCAATTAGAGAAAGCTGTACATGGGCACGAAATCACAAGTAAGGAAGTTCTCAAGAAGGTTCTGAGAGAAGAATGGGCTAAAATTTCTGTTGAAACCACTAAAACACTAGTAGAATCTATGCCCAGAAGATTACAAGCTGTAATTCAAGCAAAAGGTTATGCAACAAAATATTAATTTGTACGTTAAAAGGAAATTAATAAAGGTGTATACTTATTTTTGTGGTGTTGTTTTTCCTCTCGTCTCAGATCTTGTATTTTTTTTTTCGTGAAAAATAAATAAACGTAACAATTTTATTAGTATAGTAGGTAAAGCTTAGACTAAAGTATATAAGGTAAAAATTTCAATAATCTTAAAGCAATATTTAATTTGTAATTGCAAAAAGTCTCTAAGTTTCCAAAATGTATACTCAGTTTTGTGGCCCACTGTAATTACAAAAATGTTTATGGAACAAAAAGAGAATAGCGTAAAGATTAATCAAAATCTCGAATTTTATTTTGATAAAATAGATGGTTTGTTATAAATATACAATGGAATTTGAAATCAGTTGATCAATAATCTGACATTTTACAAACATAAAAATCCTATCATGCCCACATTCTTTAAATATCTTTAAAACTACTTGATGATAAACAGCATTCTCTTGTTAAAAAGTGTAAAAAATCGTTTGTTTGTTTTTCACACTTTCTGTGATTATTAAAAATGGAATGGCAATGAAAAGCACACCAAAAGATTTTGAAAATTGATCAAAATTCATCAGAATACAAGCAGAAGGCATTTAAGGCCAATAATGATTTAAAAGGGAAATATGCTTTTAGCTTTAAAAGCTCGTTGTATTTTAAAGATAATTCTTACAACTATTTCCAAAATATTTATTTAACAACAATCTTGTTTTCAATTATAATTTCAATGACTCTTCGTAAATTCAATACAAAAATTAAATAAAACTCGTAAATGCATGATTATCAATCCAAGCTCATTTCCCATATTGAATTTTCAATAAGATTGCAATTGAAAATTCAATTTCAATCATACATAAACAGAAAATAACATCTCTGAAAGGGATGTAATATTCTTTAACGAATAAAAGTGCCAACATTTAATGGCATATTCCATTCATAATGGCATTCCATTCATAGTAATATACCATTCCTTGATAATTACACTATCCATCTAGTAATCGGATGCAAGGTCAGTCTATTCAAATTTCGAATACAATTGAGTAAAAAAGATAAATAAAAATATTTCATACGCAAAATCAATCTCAATTCAATAAAGGAATTTAGAAGGTTGGTCAAGGATAAAGCAACATCCACAAAGCAAAATAAGAGTAATTTTCTAAAACGTCCGAACGATATCCGATTTCGATTCCACTATTTGTTTGATTTATATTTCAACCAGTTTAAGAATGAAATTGTCAATCATTTACTGATTTCCACTATGTTTTTAAAGAAATATGAGAATTCTATTTCCAGTGGTTCCAGTTCGCAATTTTTTAAATTTCAGCAAGTATTATAATTCTACTTACAACAATTAATAGAATTCTATCATTTAAGAAGATGTGATTTTTCTACTGCATGAAGCGTTAAACTATATGCTAACAAATGTAGGATTTATATGCATTTCCGCATGTAAGATTTATACGCATTTATAAAATTTATACAATTTCATAACGCATGGATAATTCGATTATATCATAGAAAAATTTTATAAAAAAAAAAAGAATCTACGATTTCAGCTAAGAATCATTTCAACCAGAAATGGATAATTTTATTTCCCATGAAGTTTTTATCTTTCCAGAAATTGTCTTTTAACCCTTTAAAGGGCCATTTTTTTCTAGTCATATTATATTAAAATATTTTTAGGCTTGAAATTAGAATAATAAAAGGGATTCATTTAGCTTATTAGATAAATTTAATTTGATTCATTAATTAATTTGGTTAATTAATAATTAGGCAACAAATCAAGACACATCATTTTGTGTAAGATAAAGAACTGAAGTATCTAAGTTTCTGTCTTTCTAAAAAAAATTGTCAGAACTTATGCCAACCTACAAAATTTCATACAAATTTTGATAAATTTGGTGGGAAGCATACTTCCCACGGCCTTAGAAAGGGTTAACACATTTAAACTTTTAAAGTGGAATTGCAGAAATATCTATTTGGAATGCCGTTTCATTCATAATAATTCTTAATATATATGACAAAAAGATATATACAGTCAAACCCCCCTTAACAAGTACTTCACATAACGAGTAAAACAAAATATAACCAGCGAGAGTGGTCGACGCAAAACTTTCTCGCATACTCTCTAATAAACTTGTCATGCCAGAGAACGCCTTAAATGACATTGGCGTACAATTTGGCGTGAATTTAGCATTTTTACTGAATCTGTCGTGTAATCTCTGATGAGTGTTCGGGCGACCAAATCTTGGTAAGCACATTAATAGAATCCGAAAATCGAACTTGTGCTTTAGACATGTTTTTTTTTCAATCGATTGAAACAAAGATTTAACACAAAACTGCATTTGTATTCACAAAATCCCATATCTAATTTCATACATTTAAATCACTGCTTTTTGATCGTGTTAACATGTTTCTAACATTACAAACCTGCAGAAAGGCACCCCTCTGTTGGTTCTGTCTCAAACTTTGAAAGAGTCTACATTATAGATGTTAAATCTGTGTACCGAATCTTATCAATCTAGCTATCTTCGTTTTGTAGTTATTATATTAAATTATATTCGAACACCCGAACAGACGGATTCCCTCTTAACAGATTTTACTCAAAATTTTATAGACATCGGCAAATTTGGTGTGAAGACCATATACCAAATTTCAACTGTCTAACTCAGCGCGTTTTCTGAGTTATCTTTGTCACAGACAGACAGACAAGAAATTTCAAAAAATGTATTTTTCGAACTCAGGGATGTCTGAAATGTGGAGATTTGTCAAATCTTGAGTTCGAATTTTTTAAGGATTACTATACTTTTTCTATATTACGTATACGAGAAAGTAAAAAAGTGACTGGATTAACGAGCGATGTTTCGCAAAACATCGCTCGTTAAGAACAGAGTGACAACGTGACTCCCTAACATCACTTGCTAGATTGGCCTGTATTATTTTAAGTATTTGTTTGAAGAGAATCCTTATAGCTACATGGAAGTTTTGGCTGGATACCGTTTTCGAACGCGACTTCCAAGGATTTGAGTAAGTACATGTAGAGTTTCAATCGACGAGATTTCATCTCTGGACAAGATTAAGGGGTCGAGAGATGGATGACAACGACATCTATGAGCTGGTGTATGAATGTAGCCAGAACTACCAAAAAACGTATGGAGCTGAATTTTGTGTTTGAGCAAATGCCTGTTGAGCCGTAGTCGACGAAATTTCATATCTGCACAAGATCATGAGGGATAGAGATGGATAACAACAACATAGATGAGCTGGTAGAAGAACGTAACCAGAATTACCAAAAAATGTATGGAGCTGAATTTTGTATCACTTTCAAAAAGTTCCAAAATAATTTGGTCAGAAGAAAAAGAAATAATAGATACAACAGCATAACAACTTGCCAGTGAAATAAAGGAGATACTGAAACTATGAAAAATCATTGCACCGGACGTCGAGAAGCAACATCTAGATACTGTTCGTTACAGTATTCTGAGACGACCACTTTTTAACGTTTCTATCTCATTAAGGGGAGAGAAGCGAAAGGATGAGTGCATTTCCGGAATTCTCCGTCATTCTTTCACCTTGATTCTCACCCTATTAAATGCTTTTTTGTTCAATTTTTTTCACATGTATTTGAGTATCGTGTCGTTTCTGGCTCTATTATTTTAATTCAGTCTGCGAGTAATCCAAGGGGGGGGGTTGTTAAATGTAAACATCACCTCCTTTCATCTTTCCTCTCACCTCTATTCTGAGAATTAAACCCATCCTAACGAATGCGCAAAAGATTTTAGAACCCAATGTCAAATAATAGGCTGTATGCTCAACAAATTCATGTAACGATTATGCTGTGTAACATTTTCGCTAAATTTTGGAGTGTAGATAAAGATTAGATAACTTTCTTGTAAAAAAGCATGCATTATAAATAACAAATTACATTTTAATAAATTTATTTGAGTATTTCTTTCGGAAAGTAACGCATTGTCCAATTTAACATGGATTCCTATGGAAAAAAGCGTTTCGAATTACGAGTAAGATTTAGAAACGAATTATGCTCGCTCATCAAGGTTTCACTATATTTCCAAATGTTTAACGCAAATAGTGAACACGATTTCCGTGAATATTTCTAGATCCTTATCAGCGAAAGAATAGATTCTTTTCAGGAATAACATTGTTAATAAGATGTAATCGGTTTTTAAACTCCAGGCTAAGAACGAGTGGTTGATTTACAGATGTTTACAAAACAGTTAAGAAATCAGCGGTGCATGAAATTCTTGATAAACATCATTTTTATCGCGATTCTTTCTCCGGTAGAATGCTCTAATGCACATATGAAATCTATTGATCCAAATACTAATGATTCTTCAGATTTAGAGAAAAGATTCAAAGGAACGATGTTCCAAAAGCATCGTGATTTGAATCATTAATGAGTAAATAATAATACAGATTGTTCAAACTATTCATCTATAAATAACATTTTCAGATTTTTCAATGATATTTATGAAAAACAGCTATGCACCTTCTTGCTCATAATATCATAAGTTATTTTATAAAATCGTAACGTAACACAAATTTCATTGTGTGGTTTTTTTATAAAATATTTCGACAACAGCAATGTTACGAGAATAAAGGATACCAAAGGTATATTCGTTTAATAAAAATAACAATTTTAGGGTGTTTTTGTTTTTTCAAATTCCATTACTACTATAATTTATAAAAAGAAAATAGAATGAAATTTGTATTAAATTACGATTTTGTAAATGGCAGTATTACAAGCCTCATTAATTTAAGAAAAAAAAAGGTTATATATTGAAACGAACAAATAAAATATAAATATGACTACACTGCAAAATTCTATGCGACTGATCCAAAGTGTTGAATATTGAGATAACTATAATTTTATCTGCAATGTATTATTAAGTAACTTAAATTTAATCAATAAGTAACACGCTCATTTAATTCGTCGCATTAAGTAACTTAAATTTAATCAATTAGTAACACGCTCATTTAATTCGTCGCATTAAGTTACTGAAATTTAATCACTATGTAGAATGCCAATTTCATTGGTCGTATTAAGTTATTGAAGCTTTATCAACATATAATACGGTAATTTAATTCGTTATATTAAGTAACTGAAATTTTATCAGCATGTTATTAACTAATTATTAATGCGTAATGTTAAAATTTATATTGAAATGACTGAAAATGAAATGAAAATTTATATTTATATTTGAAATGAATGACTAACAAAAATAAAATTCTAAATAATGACACGAAATCAGACACTTTAGTAAACAATTAAACAACCCAGTGAATAAAATTTAATTCCCAGGGAAATTAACGCTTTAATTTTAAAATTGACCAGACAGAATCGTTTTTTATTCTTATGAATTTTCACAACAGGCGCATTCTGCGTTGAACTTCACTGTATATCATGTAAAAAAAAAGAAGAAAATCAAGTATGCAGTTGGGGCCTCTATATAACCCTTCACTGATTGTATCCAAAATTTGGCGTCGAAGTCAAATATAGCATTTCATCTCTCTGCCACTCTGAATTATCACATTCACACGAATAGGAAGACTGACAGACAATCAACTTTTCAACGCATTTGGTCAAAAAAAAAATTTATATCTCTTCAATTCTATCCTGGAGCTATATTCGAAATTTTATTCATCTAATTTGTGAAGTTTCCGAGTACCCGTGATAAACGGTACCGACACTCTACAAAATCGATTTCGTCCAAAATTTAAATACAAATTTATAATTTTGGAATAACGACATACATTGCAGATTTCATTTATCTAACCAATTTCATTTTTCAATTATCCATGCTCTCAGAGAGACGTATTTCCATAAATAATATTTGAGGAAAGAGAAGTTTAACAACTAAACAGAGAGTTCTTAAGGAATATCCATCAAAATCATGTCAAATTTTTAAATGAATCAATACTAGGGACTGCAATATCGGACCAAAATTTCAATACCGGTATTCGGTATTTCTTAGATCTTAATACCGGGATACCAGTTTTAATACCGGTATTAGAAATTTTAGAAAAAGAAAAAAAAACACTGGTTTCTCTTTGCTTTATTTGCCAGTTTTATTAGAGAGTGTAAATATCATTAAAAAAATTTTAACTTTTTTAAAAAAATTTTTTAAGTAAAGGAACATCTTATTTATTTAAATCACATAAAAGTATAAATATCGCTATTCAGTCTGTGGTACTATTACAAATTTTTGAAAAGTGATCTTAAAAAACGTAATGCATCCATTGTATTGTCATTAAGCCTGAAAAGTAATTTTGTGCAAAAATGACCAGCTGTCGAAAACGCTCTTTCGGCATCTACGCTAGTTGGTGGTACTGTTAGCAAGATTTACCTCTAAATCCTTCATCTTCAAATAAATCAAATTGCTGATTGCACCAATGAACTTTCCAACTTTTTTCATAACTGTTGTTCCGTCAGTCGTTATGGATATAATATCTTCTTTCAGGGATAATCCCTGTTTCGCTAATTTAGATTTAAGCTATTAATTACGCCATTCATTAGCTAATTAATTTCACCCGTTAGGGAGACATAAAAACAAAAACGTATACTATTTTGCTATGTTGGCGATCCCTGAACATATAGTGGGGACAATTTAAAAAAAATTTCTATTAAATACCGGAAAAACGGTATTTAAACTTGTGAATACCGGTATTACGAAATTGTACAAATGGCTCAAAATACAGGTATTCGGTATCCCGGTATTGCAATCCCTACTCAATACTTCTTCCTACACTTTATAAACGAGGAGACAGAAAAAAATGAAAGGAACTATGAAAACATTGGTTATTTATTGTCATGCTCTTCTTAATTGTGTTGTTCTTGTTAAGGCGCTTGAGGTTATCATGCTTGACATCGGAACTCAGTCGACAGCCTTCAAAAAGTAGCAATTCTGGTCCAGATAAACTATCAGCAATTTAAAAGATAAAGATGACTACAGGAATGATAATCAGGTTGAATAATTATACAGCTTTCAATGAGGTGGAACGAGTTCCGTCGATGTGTGACACTTTAATGTGACATTCCTACGAAATGTTGAGGAATAAATTTAAATTTTAAATGAAATAAATAAACGGAAAAAAAGAGCTAGGCAGTTAAATTTTATACAGTGGGAAATAAGTTTCCGCATTTTCTTTAAAGATATTAAATTTATGACTATCGATTTAAATGTTTGTTTTCAGTGGTGGATTTAGGTCCTAGGCATTTTTTGGCCCAAGGCAATAACTGCCTCTTTTTATAAACTGGTTAATTTAGATTAATATGTTTAAGTTCACACATTTTTAAGTTAATCAATATGGTAATGATTTATTTTAGCTTAATTTTTTTGCTTTAATAATTTTTAAATGAATAAATTATTATCTATTTAATTACTATAAGTTGCGATTGTACAGCTTCCACGTTTGGAAACAATACTGTTTGCGTAAACTCTCGATTTAAATTACGCAGACACAACTGTATTTATTAAAAAATACAAAAAGCAATTCAATATATAATAATAATATATAAAAAGCAATTAGTATAATTAAAAAATAAATAATATAAAAATAATTAAACAAATAATGTATAAAAAGATCTTCGAAATGAAATGCATGGGAGCCTGAACTCATGATAAAGCCTGATTTATATTATTAATTAAATAATATAAATCAGGTTTATATTATTAATTAAATTACGCAGACACAACTGTATTTATTAAGAAATATAAAAAGCAATTCAATATATAATAATAATACATAAAAAGCAATTAGTATAATTAAAAAATAAATAATATAAAAATAACTAAGCAAATAATATATAAAAAGATCTTCGAAATGAAATGCATAGGAGCCTGAACTATTATACATGATAAAGTGTTTATATTATTCTAATAGTTTATAGTAGAATTATAATAGAATTATAATAATTCATTGAATTAACATTCTTTACAAATTTATTCATTTGGTAATTTAGCTAATAAACATCTTTTAATTTTCTACTTGCGACGCTAGGCAGCTGCCTACGCAACTAGCAACTCCTTTTTGTCTACATATCCGTATTACTTTCTTTATTTGAGATATGCAAAGAAGTATTGTAACTATCAAACATTGTAATTCCAGATATTGACAAATTTCCATATTTCAGACCTCTCCGAGTCCTAAGATACATTTTTGGAATAATATTTGGTTGATTGTGAGCAAAATAGCTTAAAAGTGCTTTGAGCAAAACCGGATAAAATTTAGCATGCGTTCTTTACACCAAACAGCATTTTGTGTAAAGATTGCGTAGTTAAAAAAAAATTTAGATTTCTAGCAAATTGAAAACGAAATTCATTTACAAGAGGTTTGTATGCTCGAATGGAAAGGAACACGATAACTTCAAAACTCTTAAATATTTCATGTAAATGTTAATTTCTCTCATATTTACATTCGCATGTTCAATTCATTCATTTTTCCTCACGTGATACAAGTCATATCCTCTGCACCAATTTAATTTTCGAAATACATGTGTGTGTGTGTGTGTGTGTGTGTGTGTGTGTGTGTGTGTGTGTGTGTGTGTGTGTGTGTGTGTGTGTGTGTGTGTGTGTGTGTGTGTGTGTGTGTGTGTGTGTGTGTGTGTGTGTGTGTGTGTGTGTGTGTGTGTGTGTTTGCAACATATTTTAGCAGTTGCGTGGCCGAACAGAAGAAACTTGAAATTTTGGAACTTTGATTTATTTTACCACGGAAGGCCACTATAAACAAGGAAGAAACCATGATAAGCTAACGTACATTTACATAACGATACAAGAGCGAAGGAGATCAAAATGTTCCCTTCAGTGGTTTTACTATGAGATTTTGAGAGGAATTTCTTTGACACGTGTAATCTTACGAAAGCGATATTTTATATATCTTTAAAAGAATGTTGTAAGTATTAGAAACTTTTATTCTTTCACTCAGAGCGTGGGAACCTGCTGAGTGAAAGCAATTTTACAAAGTGCGTGCAGAATTAATTAAATAAAAAATTGAGAATGGATCATGAAATGAGAACATTTTTGAATGAAGTTAATACGGGTTAAATTAATTAAATTAAGATCAAAAATAGGAAATTAATTAAGATTTAAATTAGATTAAGAGATATCATTACATATATATAGAGAGAGAGTTTATTTGGGCGCAAAATTAAGCCGAATTCGTTAGTTATCACTTGGCAAAAGCTCGCACATTCGGATTGTTTACATGCTGGCCGCTTCGATAATCTCAGAAAAAGCTATCCTCTTTTCTTTCGTTCTTTTTTTCCTTTTTCTTTTTATTATTATTTTTTTTTGGTTGTACAGTTAAAAAAATGATTTTAAATCGTTTAGTTTCGATTATAAACCGAAATTATTCAAAACAAGAAGTTGGGATAAATGAAAGAGTTCAAAAATCATTCATAAGTGGTTCATTCGGAATGAACAAAATAGAAGGGCAAAGCGTTTTTGTATACAGAGCGAAGTTTACGAATTACAGGAGCCAAATCGCCAATTCATTTCGCCAATTTGAAGTACATTTAATCTCAATCAATATTTTTCAAGTATAATTTAAAATATGATAAAAAAAATAATATGGTATTCCGTTATGATTGATTAACATGGCTAATTTAATCTTATTAATACTACCCGTCTTTGGTGAATATTTTTATGTTATTAACCTATTATGGAACTCATTGAACACATGAAATACATTTCATCAAAAAAGAAGAAAGAAGTAAACATAATTTTGATTTTTAAACTACTTAGAATTATATAATTTTGCTTTCTAACATTTACATAAATGTCTCTCAGATATATTAATTAATTCAGATTACAATCTGAATTTTTAATGTTATTTGTTTGAATTTAATGTTATTGTAATGTTAATGTTATTTAATGTTTATAGTAATGTTTTAATGTTATTGTAATGTTAATGTTTATAGCAATGTTTTAATATTTAATGTTTATAGTAATGTTTTAATGTTATTGTAATGTTAATGTTTATAGCAATGTTTTAATATTTAATGTTTATAGTAATGTTTTAATGTTATTGTAATGTTAATGTTTATAGCAATGTTTTAATATTTAATGTTTATAGTAATGTTTTAATGTTATTGTAATGTTAATGTTTTTTGTTAATGTTATTTAATGTTTATAGTCATGTCTTAATGTTATTTAATGTTTATAGTAATGTTTTAATGTTATCTGAATTTTTAATGTTAGGAATTGGTTATTTAGTTTGTTGTAATTGAAAAAAATTAATGTCGTTCAAATAATTTAATCTATTTTTAGTGACAAATGTATTTATAATTTCTTATTACTAGCAGAAATTCATAAATGTATGGTGAGAGAGTGAAGCGAGTTTGGATCGCGTAGATCTCAAAAGAATCGCAACGTAATTCTTGGAAGTTGATGAGTCAAACAAGTAGGGAGTGTAACCCCCTAGTATTAATTTAATCATGTTAACCAACTTAGATGAACATGGAAATAATGAAAAGAATCACAACGTGATTCTTGGAAGTTGATGAGCCAAACAAGGAGGGAGTGTAACCCCCTAGTATTAATTTAATCATATTAACCAACTTAGATGAACATGGAAATAATGAAAAGAATCACAACGTGATTCTTGGAAGTTGATGAGTCAAACAAGTAGGGAGTGTAACCCCCTAGTATTAATTTAATCATGTTAACCAACTTAGATGAACATGGAAATAATGAAAAGAATCACAACGTGATTCTTGGAAGTTGATGAGCCAAACAAGTAGGGAGTGTAACCCCCTAGTATTAATTTAATCATGTTAACCAACTTAGATGAACATGGAAATAATGAAAAGAATCACAACGTGATTCTTGGAAGTTGATGAGTCAAACAAGTAGGGAGTGTAACCCCCTAGTATTAATTTAATCATGTTAACCAACTTAGATGAACATGGAAATAATGAAAAGAATAACAACGTGATTCTTGGAGGTTGGTGACCGAACCGAGTAAGACTTGTAACCCCCTAGTATTAATTTAATCGTGTAAACCAACTTAGATGAGCTATGTATCACAAGAAAGCAAATTATTTTAATTCTACTTGGACAGTAAATATAGAGCATTTTGATTGGTTAGCTATGTTTGCGAAGTGGTGAAATTATCAGCGAATAAAACTACAGAAATCAGTCCAGTTAATGATGTTGGAGATTCAGCCGAATTTTCATATCGTGATACATAAAAGTGGAGGATGGTGGTACATACGTAACCTTTGATGACATATCTAGAGAGTTTTCATATGAAATAAAAATCGGCGTCATCGGATCAATAATTGCGACTGTAGAATTGTTTCTTTGATTTTTATCTATCATTTTAAATATATGGATAATACAATTTATAGGAAGAAAAAGGATGCATCTCACATCTCACATGCAATTAGATGTGAGATGGCGCATGCAGTTACGCTTATCGCGTGAATGTTGCGTCAAAACAATTGTGGAATCAGTTCACCAACAAGGGATGATGTACCTGCAAGGTAAAGTGTATCTTACTTTTCACTCCTGACACTGCTCACATAATTTAGCCAACTGTCTAAACAGTTACAATGTAGTCTTCTAAGAAAAGTCGAAATGCTATGACCTACCCCGGCAGACAGGATGTTCAGAACATTTTATTAGCACGTTTGATGCCGGTAAACACCACAGGTGGTTCTTGAGAGTTCAAACTTTTGTTTGAAGAGAAGTTTGAATTGTGTACGAAATTCAACTTGACTTTTCTGTCACATTTCTTTTAGTCAATTGGTCTGTTTTTAATCATGTCTAGAAAGTTTTAGTGGCATAAAAATTGCATATAAACATTTTTTTTTTTTATTCTTATAAACCACTAATTTTTTTATATCCAGATTTCAATTTTTATACATTTTTTTCCAAATTTTTCTTTATTGTGTTTGGATTTCATTCAAAATTTGAAACCTTCTGGGCGCCTTTTTTGCCTTTTGGAGCCAAAATATGATGCCAAATTGGACCTATTGGATAAAAAAATTTGACATATCAGAATTTTACCTACTGATGACTATTGATTTTCCCCGACTACCTTAACTACTGATTTTACCTATCCTATTGATTTGATCCAATAGGTAAAATTTGATACCAAATTTTATCTATTGAATCAAAAATTTTGGCATGCGGAATTTTATTTAAGTGGTTGTGCTTTTGAGTCAATGCATTTACATAATGTAAGAATACATTTACAAAATCACTTCTCACCTTCTGCAGATTTGAATTCAAAATTTAATACACATTTACAATTACAATAATAAATCTTCATACCAAATTTTATCCAGGTATTAATATTTCTATGTTTTAAATTTCGTATAATGGACAGATTTCCCTTTGATAGATTTCACCCAACTTTTGATAGAAATATACAAATTTAATGAAGAGATCATATACTATTTTATCCGTCTAAGTCAAACTGTTTTTGAAGCATTCCATTCACAAACAGATACATTTAAAAAAAAAATGTGTTTCTCTGCGGAAGGTTTGAAACGTGAGGATTTGTCAAAATCTGGAAACCTAATTGTTTGATGACTGCAATACTTTATCTTTGTATACGTAAACCAGCTGGAATAGTCTCCCTCAAACTGTCTAGCATACTCTCTAATAAACGTGTTATTCCACAGATTGCCTTGCAAGGCACTAACGTACAACAGTTATGAAATATTAACCTTTGGCATGAATTAATCATTTTTGCTGAATCGACCGTGTCCTCTTTGGCGAGTTATTTGGCGATTAATCTCTGGCACGCGTTAATAGTATCCAAAATTTGAATTTGTGTTTTAGGCTTACTTTTCATAACCGAATGAAACAAAAATTTGACACAAAACCGCACTTGTTGTATCAAAATCGCATACCAAATTTAATATAATTAAGTCATCGCGTCTTTGAGTTATCATGCTTATGGGTAAAAAACTTGAAAGAAGTGAGAGATTGGGATTGATAGCAACAATGGTAATGGATAATGGTTAAAGGACCTCATACAAATTAAATAGATATTCTCGTTGTTGCGTAGAGTTTAGAGAAAAAGATGCTGACTTGTATACCGTCTTCCTCATTTAACCTTGTTTCAAAAGGGGCACGTCCGTCCCAAAGCTGGCCTCGCTCTACATCAAAGCGGAACATTTATTTATGCAACTGAACTAAACTAGGAAAAAGAATTAAAAAATATTGTAAACAAATCAACAAATGTAAAATTCGTTATCAAAAATACATTTCAGCTATTATATATAGATTTTTAAACGTTTAAAATAGCCTAACAACCCACGTAATAAGTACTTGATTCTTCTTGGAATTATTTATTTAATTATCGACAGCAGATACATCATATTTGAGGCCAGCAGTTCCCAACAAATTTGGACAAACGTCCTTTAAAGAGGTCACAGCATGTGTGTGGTTCGATGGGTAATTCCTCAGTAGGAAGCCTTTTTGTCAAACAAAAAGATAATAATTTAACAATTGGCCGCATTTACGAAAAGAGGAACAACTCCAAAATAAACACTTTGAAACGCGACTATTTCTGCAAAACATTACGACAAAAAGGAAAAGGAATAGTCAGAACATTCTGCGTTCGATTTTTGCGTCCACTTCCTCAACATGGAATATTTTGAACTTTGTCTTTATAGGTTTGCTCTGTCATATTTCTATTACAATCTTTGAGGCTGTTCTCCAATTAGTACTCTAGTATAGAGTAAAATACTGGATTTACTTGATACGTGGTATCGACGGAAAGTACCAAGTCGGATTGCATATAAATAAATGCGTACAAATTTTAATTAATTGTTGGGAAAATCCTAAGAAAACAGCTACAATAAAACCAGCAGAAGTGGTCTCCCAAAAACGTTCTCGCGTACTTTCTAATAAATTTGTCATGCCAGAGAATGCCTAACACGATACTGGCGTATAACTGTTACGAAATATTAACTTTGGCGAGAATTTAGCATTTTTACTGAATCTATCGTGTCTCCTTGGCAGTTATTTGGCGAATAATCGCCGGCAGGCGGTTAATAGTGCCCGAATTTGTATTTTAGACGCATTTTTCTCAGCCGATTGAAACAAAAATCTGACACAAAACTGCACATCTAGTCACAAAATCCCACACCAAATTTGATACATTTAAGTGACTGCGTTCATACCCGGCGTCCTGGCATAGGGGTAGCGCGTCTCCTCCGTGATCTGGGCGTCCCGGGTTCGAGTCCCGGTTTGGGCATGGTTGTTGTTCCGTTCTTCTATTGTGAGATGTGTGAATGTGCCCTCCTGTAAAAAGGAGTTGGGCAAGCGAATGAGCAATGCGTGAGTAGCAAAGTCGTACTCTTGGCCCTAGTTGGCGCTACTATAAAAACAAGAGACGCTCCCCCTCAGGCTTAAATCGGCTGTCTTCGAACAGCGGGCTTGTCCGTGGCAAGTGCTATAAGAAACAATAACAACTGTGTTTCTGAATTATCACATTTACATATTTCTGAATTTAAAGACCGACAGACAGTTAACTCGCAGTTGGTTTTGCTCAAAAGCTGAGAGCTGTCCTCACTATAGATGTTAAATCTGTGTACCGAATTTTTCTATCTAGTTCTCTTCATTTTGCAATTATCACATTAATTTTTAATCGAACAGCCGGACAGACGGATTTACTCGGAACTTGATAGAAATCTAAAAATTTCGTGCGAATAGCAAATAAATTTCCTTTGTCTGTCTCAAAGCGTTTTCGAGTTATCTTTCTCACAGACAGACGGACAGATTTACAGTTTCCAAAAAATGTGTTTTTAGAAGTTCGGGGAAGTACAAAATGTGGAGATTCGTCAAAATCACGGGTTAGAACTTTCTGACGATTACTATGCTTTCCCTACACCATGTAAAAATGTAGTTTTCATGAACATATACATAAAAAATATTGCACATTAAAATAAAAGTGCTGTAGTAATGTGTAAAATTATTCTGATGTCATTGGATTCATAAAATCCAACCAGAGGGAGTAGTCCAGAGGGAGGGAAGCTGAAACTTTCTCGCGTACATTTTGGTAAGTCAACCATCTAACTCTCCGACCCGCCACGAAGGCACACGGATTTAAACCATAAAACTGAATGACCGGACTGCCGCAACAGCAACATTGGCGGGAATTGTGGTTGAGTCCTAAGGGCCGTCACCGGTCACGGTACAAACCTCCCCGAAGGAAGTACGTCCCGTCGTCGATGGGAGGAGTCAGATCCCCCACCTATTAGTGTACCCTCCAGGGTGGCGAGATCCAACCTCCATGCCGGAAGCATCTCATCCTCATTTCGAGGTGCCCCCCCCCGGGGGTTGTACATTTTGGTAAACTTGTCCTCTCCTACTCCACCCCAGCATAAAATCGTGGATGTTTGACAAAGCTGTGAATGATATGAATGACCAGATTTTTATTTTCAAAGTCCACACACAAGAGCTGTGCGTTTCTTCGTAGTTTAGTGGGGGGAAAACTGGTATTTGTATATTATTAACCACATATTATGAAATTTGATGAAAACTGATTAAGAAAAAGTCTATTAGCTTGTGATCTTTGACGATTATTTGCTAGGATGTGATTAATACACAGATGCCAAAAAACCGAATATGTATTTTGGAGGCTTTTCAACACTGATTGAAGTCAAATTTGACACATAACTACTGTTGTAATCACAAGATTACATACCAAATTTCATTTACGTAAGTAAGAATTTTAGAATCATCGCGTCTACATGCACACAAAAGTGCAGACAGACAGGCGATTAATCTTCTAATGGATTTGTCTCCAAATTTCATACAAATATACTAGTTAGATACTAGACCTAAGTTTCAAATTTATCCAGTTCTTTTCGCTATACAATTATTGTGTTAACTGGTATTGGGCAAGCACACTTTCTCTGACTGGATTTCATTCAAAATTTGATAGATATCTGGTGTAAAGGCCACGTACTAAATTTCATCCGTTTAGTTCAAAGCGTTTTTGATTTCTCTTGTTAAAAGACAAATATAATTCCAAAAAAAAATCCATTTTGGAATTATATCTGAGACGAAAAAATTCTACAAAATAACGAGTTTTATTTATTTATTTATTTTTTGACAATTGCACTATTTTTTTTTCTTTGTATACTTCAATGCATGAAAGCAAAACATTGGTCTAATGATTAAACCCCTTTTTTCAATTCCTACTATTAGCTCACACTCTCTATATATATTAATATATCTTCCTCAAATTTTCAATCGTTGATAAAGTACTTTTTATTCATCCACTCAAGTTCAAATACATTTTTTTAAACTTGTAGTGGATGACACTTGATGTTAACACAGCTTTTTTTTAAATATTAATTAATTAATTAAATTTATTAAGTAATTTCTATTTGGTCGCCAAAATTGCCAAATCTGTCGTCATGTCGCCAAGTTAGTCACCAAGGTCTATTTTGCCACTTAATATTATAATTCTGTCATATTTATATGCTACATAGTTATATTAATTGTAATTATTTAATAAAAAGTAACTAAAATAAAAAAAATTGTTGACCTAAGTAGGAATTGACTTTAAAAACTTTTTTTATATATTACTTGTTTCTCCTCAAATAAATTTCTTCATTATCAAGATGATGTTTATCATTATTAATAAGAATAATTCCTTGATTTACGGCAAGAATACATTTCTCATTAAAATCTATTGTCTCCGAAATGTGTAATCCTTTTTTCAAATCCGTCATCCAACCATCTGTCAAGCTTGTAATCGTCATCTATTACTCTCGTGAATCTGTTTGGATTAGAGAATTACACACGCATCGTCTCAGCTGACCTATCGTCAACTGTTTGCAATTCGTTTCCAATAGCTAATCACTATTATCAACTTCCAATGGATTAACTTACCTTAAGTGAGAGATTTAATTATTCTTGGCGATATCTCAGGTTGATTTTTGAGAAAAAGTAGCAAATTTTATTCCTCTTATTTATCTTTATTCCTCAATTAGCCGTTTTTGGCTACCAGCTTGTTTCGCCAAGTAATGTGTGATTTCAATTAAATCTCTACCGGCGTTCAAGCCTAAGGGTAGCGCGTCTTCCCCATGATCTAGGCTTCCCGGGTTCGAGTCCTGGTTCGAGCATGGCTGTTCTTTCCCCTATGTTATATCTGTGAGGTGTGTGAAAGAGCCCCCAGTAAAAAGGGGTTGTGCATGCGAGTGCCATCTTCATACGAGCTAGAAGCCAGACTTCTACCCTCGGTTTCTCAGGGGCCTTTACCCTCAGAAGCTACTGTACCCCCCTTTACGTTGTAAGGCGGACACGACATGATCATCAATTAAATCTCTTATAAATCTCTAATTAAATCAGGAGTGGTCTCACTCCTGTTATTTTTTCTCATGTAGTCTCTCCAATAAAGGTCTTGCCCCTCTTCATCCCATAAAAATGTGAATCTTAAGTAAGTCCACGAATAACTTCATTCTCGCTTTCTCAATGGGAACCTTAGAATTATGGAATATTTTAAGGGTTCTAAGCACTTTGAAATGTGTCTCAAGTGTTCTACGTAAGAGGGTTCACCTAACCACATTCTTATTTGCCAGGGCCTCTTCAGGTAGAATCTTATTGACAAACTATTGTTAGTTTTGGACGAACTATAGTTAGTTTCTTCAGGGTGCACAATTTCATAGACCTGCTGTTCTTGGGGTTGTGCAACAACATAACTGACATGGCATTCTTGAAAAATAATTAGGAAATATATAACTTTGTCTTGAACCTAGAATTTTTAATGAATCTATGGAGATATAGATATTTCAGACACCTTTTTGCCAACCGATCAACACAAAAATTTCACACGAAACTACAGCTGTAGTCACAAATTAACGTATAAAATTTCATCGGTTTAAACCATTGATTACAATTTATGAGTTATTGCGTTTACATGCATGAGAAATTACAGACAGACAGACAGACGGACAACTGTTTGGTGGATTTTGCTTACAATTTGATATGTATATTTTATATATATATATATATATATATGTATATGACTTGATAAATATATCCAGATTTTAAATGCTAAACTTAGAGTACCAAATTTTTATTAAAATATCTCTTTGTGTTGTGTAGTGATCGTGTTTACTTGTACTTGAACAGTCAGACTTCTATTGAATTGATTTCGTTGAAAACCTGATAGAAATCTACAAATTCGATCATAATTCCATATACCAAATTTCAGCCGACTCAAAAGCCGACTTTTTTTGTGTTATCATATTCACAAACAGACAGGCAGGCACAATGTCAAAAGTTGTTTTTCAAATTTAGGGAAGTCTGAAAGGTAAAAATTTGCCAAAATCTGGAGTTCGGTTTTTTTTTTTTTTTTTTTTGACGATTATAATACTTTCTTATATACTTCGCACATGTGAAATTAAAAATCCGTGACAACTAAATAGTAAGCATTAACAAGAAACATCTTTTGAAGTTTAAATTGCTGTGATGATGTCGTGTCCGTGTTACCACGGAAAGGGGGTGCAGTAGCTTCTGAGGGTAAAGACCCCTGAGCACCCGAGGGCAGAAGTCTGACTTCTAGCTCATGAAGAACTCACACACATTCGCTTGCACAACCTCTTTTTACATGGGGGCACATTCCCACACCTCACAGATAGAACACAGATGAAGAAAAACCATGCCCGAACCGGGATTCGAACCCGGGACGCGCAGATCACGGGGAAGATGCACTACCCTTATTCCAGGACGCCGCCTTAAATTGCTGTAAAAAAAAAATCTTTATGTACTACTTTTTTGGAAGTTAAGGTGGAAAAGGTATTAAAAAGTCTCGCTTAATATTAATTAAATAAAAAATTTTAAAAAAACTCTCCGAATGGCACATTCCTAGTTTCGAAAGTGTGCGCGAGCCAAATTTCTTAAATCCTAATGATCTGTATTGTACACACATGAATTCAAATTCTCCTATATTTTTTGTAAAGATTTTAAACTTTTATCCAAAAACGGAAAATATTTAAAACGAGGAGAAAATCAGAAACTACATAACTTCAGATTTCGAGTGAGCGACGCTCATAAAAGAATTAGCGCACTGTTTTGGGTTGCCGTATGGTAAATAAAATTAAACATTCATTTTATGCTTCTATGCTTGATCGAATGTACCCCCAAAATTGAAAAGTGATATATTATTTTGTATCAAAAGAACACAAAGAAATCCGTATACTTAAATGAATACGTTTTTAATGTCATCATGTTCAACATACAAATAAACAGATAGACACACAATCAACGTTGAGAAATGTGCTCAAATTTGATCCACAATTCTAGTGATAAAATAACATGATGAATTTTTTTTCATTTCGGTCATTTCATTTTTATTTCTTCGTATACGTAGTATAGAGAAATTAAAGTAATCGTCAAAAAATTGGAACTGGAGATTTTGAGAAATCTGCATTTTTTAGACCTCTCTGAATTCAAAAAACACAGTTTTGAAAAAAGTCTGTAAAGATAACTCAAAACCGATTTGAGCTAGATAGATGAAATTTAGTATACAGTTTTTCCACAAAATTTGTAGATTTCTATCAAATTGTGTGTAAAATCTGCTCAGAGGAAGTCCGTCTACCCCGCTGTTCGAAAATAATTTTACACGATAACTACAAAACGAAGAGAGCTAGATAGATAAGATTCGGTACACAGATTTAACATCTATAGAGTAAACAACTGTCAAATTTAGAGCTAAATCCAACTATGGGTTGACTGTCTATCGATTTGTACATTCAGAAATAAATATACACGATAATTCAAAAAAGCAATGACTTAAATGTGTCAAATTTTGTATGAGAATTTGTGACTACAAGTGTATAAATTTTTTGTTTCAATCGACTGGAAAAAACAAGTCTAAAACACAAATTCGATTTTCGAGTAATATTAACCGCGTGTCAGGGATTAATCGCCAAATAAATTCAGTAAAAATGCTAAATTCAAGCCAAAAATTAATATTTCGTAAGTATTGTACACCAGTGTAGTGTAAGGCGTTCTCAGGCTTGACAAATTTATTTAAAAGTATGCGAGAAAGTTTTAAGGAGCCCACTTCCGCTGTCTGAGTTATCGATCGCATTTAAATGAATATGGTTAAAAAGTCGGACCTCTATTTAACGAAGGCCGGTCTTTTTGAACATATTCATTTAATAAATTTCTTTCAACATTAAAAAGAAATGAGTAACTTTGGTTATAAACCCCATACCAAATTTTATTTGTCTAGCACATGCTATTTGATTTCTCAAATAAACAGATCGAAAAATAGACGTAATTTCAAGAATAGGAGGTGTCTGAATTCAGAAAGGCCAAAAAAACGTAAAGATGTATCAAAATATGTTGATTTTCTTTTTTTTTTTTTTGCCATCACCTTTTTGCCAATATCTTTTATTTTCTACACTTTATAAGAGAAAGTAACAAATAATCTCGAAATTTTATCATATACCGTCTCATAAAATGTTATTGCCATTTCACCACTTACAATTACGGATCTCGGACAAGGCAATGAACGCCAAAAATTCTCATACATTTATTTTCAGAGACGCCTATATGAGAGATATCACTTGGAAAAGTGATCGTTAAATATCGTAAAGGAAATATCACTTGGGTATTAACTACATGCAGAATAATATTTTGAAAGACCACTCTTTGGCGATGAGCCGCCGCCATTCACTTTATAAACAAGAAAAGAAAATCGAATATGTATTTTGGGCATCTTTTCTCAGGCCGATTAAAACTGAAAGTTGACATGAATTTGCAATTGCAGCCGCAAAATCGCATATTAATCAAATTTCATTTATAAAAATCATTGCGTTCTTTATTTATAGCTTTTACATGCATGAGAAAGTGCTAACCAACAGATAAAAAAATTTCCTAATGATATTGTTCCAAAAGTGAGACAGAACAGGGATATAGACCTAGGTACTTCTAAACCTAGGTACCAAATTTCATCTATCTTACTCTTTATGTTTTGTAGTTATCATGTTCACTTGTACAAGGATTCCTTTCAAACTTTTATTAAAATCTTTAAATTTGATATTAAATCCATATATCAAATACCACCAATCTAGCTAGAAGTGTTTTGGAGCTATCATGTTCACAGACAGATGAACATTTTCCAAAACTGTATTTTTCGAACTCAAAGAGATCTGAAACATGGAGATTCGTGGAAAATTCAAATTTGTTGGAGATCATAATATTTTTTCTCTTTATATGTTGTATACGAGTAAGTAAAAAAATTATGCTATAGTATTCCCAAATTAACTATTGTATTCGAAGTAGTCTGTTCAGCTGCAGTCTTTTCTTGGCAGAATCGGAAATATTTAGTAATGTTTTTTTTTAATTTTATTTCTTATTTGTTGCCATTTCCAATGTCGAATTCATCAAAAATTTCGACCTTGAGACTTAAAGGAATCCCCACGCTCTAGACCATCCCGAATCTCAAAAACACATTTCTAGAATGATGTCTCAGAACAAGATAACTAAAGAAAGTTTTGAACTAATCGGAAGAAATTTGGTACGTGCTCTTTATACCAAATTTGTAGCTTTCTATCAAATTTTGAACGAAATCTTTTCATGAGAAATCTATGCATTTGTCTGAATACGATAACTAACTACAGAAAATAGTTCTTTCTCGCATTCTCTCTAATAAAGGTGCTATTCCAGAGAACGCCTTGCATAGTAGTTGCGTACAATAGTTACGAATTAAAGGTAAATTTCGCATTTTTTTAAAATAAATTATGCAATGCTTGGCGAGTTTTTTTGGAGGAGGGGGGGGGGGGTCGATTACTCTTTGGCATGCGGTTAATAGTATCTGAAAATAGAATTTGTGTTTTAGATGCGTTTTTCAAAATGACTAAAACAAAAATTTGACACAAAACTACTGCACTTATAGTCACAAATTTACATACAGAATTTGATACATTTAAGTCATTGCATTTTTGAATTACAGCATCAAAATTAATAATTGAATTGAATTATTAATTAGAATTTTGAATTTACTTGTATCTGAAAATACAGACCGACAGACTGTCAATCTGTAGTTGGACTTGACTCAAAATTTGACAGAAATCTATAATATAGATAGCAAATCAATGTACCGAATTTTATCTATCTAACTCACTTCATTTTGTAATTGTCGTGTTAATTCTTATTCGAGCAGACGGACAGACGGCGTTTCTTTGAACAGAATTTACTCAAAATTTGATAGATATCTGAAAATTCGGTGTAAAGACCACATACCAAATTTCAATTGTCTAGCTCAAAGCATTTGTGAGTTATGTTTGTCGCAGGCATACAGAGGTAGATTTTCCAAAAAGGCGCATATCGAATTCAGGGAGATTTAAAACTTGAAGATTCGTCAAAATCTTGAGTTCAGATTTTGTTTACGATTATTATTATACTTTCTCTATACTACGTATACGAAAAAGTAAAAAAGCTCAAAAGCTAAATAGATAAAATTTAGTACTCAAATTTAGCGTTTAAATGTAGACTGATATGAAATTTTAAATCAAATCTGTCATAAGGTTGACCGTTGTATGTAAACGGGACAACTCAAAAACACAATGACTTAGATCAATGGAATTTCTTTCTTCTATAACCACAGAATGCTTATATGTGGGACTGAAAATAAAAATCTGAGCACTTGAACCTTTAACTATTTTGCACAAGGGTCACAATTTTTATGTGAGACTGCACTTTTATTAGAAAATAAAAAATACGGTAAAGTTACGGAGAGTCTTATTTCGCTAGCTAAAACTTTTAGCATTCAATCAAACATTAAACGGATAGGTGCACGCCATCCTCTTCATTTTTCGACGGAAATCAGACTTTTATAATCTGATTTCCGTCTAAATACTAATTTTTGTTATGGGTACTAATAATACTAATACTAATTTTGTATGGGTAATATTATATTTTGGATAATATTAATTTTTGCAATGGGTATAATTTTCACGTTTGCTGGCCGGAATCTTTTGGACAGCAATGAATCTGCTACGCCATGGAATGGTGAAGATTAAGAGAGCAGGTTATAGTTATTCTGGCAATGGAGGGGTAGACATAGTACAAGATTTTTTTAGTATATTTTATGCTTCGAAAAATAAAGCCAACTCTTGAGAGGAGTTGGAAAAATACACACAATGAGCCGGACACCATTTCTGTAGCAATGCCACTGTTACTACATGTCACAACTGTTATATTAAGGTGTCATATCAAAAACATTTTTTAATACAAAATACTTGTATTTATTAGCTACAACTACTATCAAGATGTTAGATGTAATAGATGATTACTGTAATAATCACCTATTACATAAAATGCCGCATGTCGCTAATGGTTGTTGTATCAAAATTCCATGTTTTGTTTTAAATGGTTTTAGTCATACAGCATTTTGATATAATACCGAGAAAATTTTATGCATGTATTTACTACAAAATTAAATTTTTAGTAATGGCATGTCAATCTTCGCTTTGTTTGCGTTGTGTTTTAGTATGCTTTAATACTATGAAAAAAATTTCTTAAAAAATTTGATTAAAAAAATATCAGATTAACCTTTCGAAAAAAAAAAAAAACTTTATAGTCTAACGTTATGCTTAATGTTTCGCTCCCGAAATTCTACCATATTCCGAACAATATCGAATATTAAAGATATCTTTCAATTGATGACATCTGAAACTTTTTGCATATAAACTCATAAAAATATATCAAAAATCATTTGAAGCTTCTTTTACGTTGAAACTCAGTAAGACTAGGCTGTCGTCTAGATCATCTAGCCAACACTGGCGCTGTAAAAGACAAAGAAATAATTCGAGCGAAAATTTCTATAAAACTTTATGAGATTGCTAAAAAATTTGTTTCTTATAAACATTCCGCTTATATTCAAATTTGCCACGAAATTATTTGGAATTGCATACCCAATTTATGTTGAAAAGTTAAATTCGAATTCTATCTGAATCAGAATAAATTCCTTTATTCTGATTCAGCTTATCTTTGTTTCGCCATTGAATTTCTTTTTTATTTCTTTGTCATCTTTAATTTTGAAAATTATATAAGTGAATTAATAATGCATCGTCATGCCCCCAACCCCCAAAATTGGCGCTTAGGGTCCTCATTTCTTCTGCTCTCCCACCCCAAACTCAACCACAACACCTGTAGATGACAGGAGTACCTAGAGCCGACTTTGGCCCCGGCGTAAAATATCACCATGCGGGTCCTTAATACTGGTACTTCCCCCCAAACTCCTCTTCCTCCATATCCTGGGAGGCGCACACTCCTCTCTGGGCCCGGGCCCTCAGGCTTTTGATTCCCCTCCTCTTCCTGACGGGAATCAAAAGCCTGAGGGCCCGGAAACTGTAGAGATGAGTAAATGACTATTCATCAAGAAATAAATTATCGTACCAGTACTTGAACATTTTTTATTGTATTCTCTAAAAGTATAAAATTACCTTGTAGCATTAATAATAATAAAAAAGAACTTTAAAAAGAGCAGATTCATTTTTTTGGATAATATAACAAAAAATATTATTATATCGGTGTTTCAGATTTAGAAAAAAAAAAGAACTGGAACGAGGCATAAATCAAGTAAATTTTGATTGAAAAATAAATATCTAAATTACTCTAAGCTTTTGAATATAAATTAATCTTGACGATCTTAACTTGGAAACTTAAAAGTGCATAAGGTTTTGAAACTTATTAACAATTTTTTACTCCACTTAGTACTTTTATCCTTTCAGTCCAATTTTTCATCGTAATATTTTTTGCAAAAAAAAAAAAAAAAAAAAAAAATCATGAAAAATTACAGCAGTTTTTTTTCCAATTATTTAAACCAACACTCCAAATATTAAAGGTGTCCCGAAGATTTAAAAAAATTGCATCTATTACGAAAAAATTGCCTTTATACGCATAGTGCTGTACTAAAGCGAAAATAGAATCGGATTGTTGAAATAGATATTAAGTATTTTCTGTTTTGTAGGATATTAAAAAAAAAGTATAAAACAAAAAATGTAAAGAATATGCTAAAAAAGAATTTTTTAGGGGTCGAGAATTTTTCAAAATGCCATGATTTAAAACAACTCTTCTTTCAAATTAATTTTAAAAGAATTTTATAAAAATTTAGGAACTAAAAACTCCACGGACACGAATTAAATACTTAGTTAATTACTGAAAAAAAAATTCCTTTAATAATCAATCTTAAAGACAAATATTGACAAAATTTCGAAAAACTATTAATTACCAGAAAGATAAACCTGTAGCTTACCGGAAGTGTGGTCTCACGACCCATCTCTGGAACAGGTAGCCTCAGAGAGGAGCATCCTCGTGTAGTAAATGCCCGGGAATAAAATTTTGTATATAATCCTTTTCAGATCTCAATTATAGACACAAATGTGCAATGAAATATATCCTGGATTTAGATTTTGGTATATTCACTCAGTTTCAATTATAATATTGATCAAATGTCAATTTTTAAACCCAGAGATCACCGAGGTATTCCAATCTCCGCGATTTTATTGACATATGCGATCAGATCTGCCTCCGAAACTCATATGAAGAGCTCCTGCCGTTTTCGACGTGCCATCGTACGCATGCGCTTTAGGGGCGAATGTCACGTGTCTCATTCAAACTTCTGCCGTCTCTTCCCCTCTTTACCTCGCCATCCCCCTGAAGCAAGGAAACCTGAATGTTTTTATGACGTTATACCTGTCTGGAGCTGTTTTGTGCAGTTTGAGCAGATGTTTTGGCGGTAAGTTCAGCGTTGTTTTATTATTGCATTAAAATTTTTACCTATCACCATCTCTACTTCATATATAAGTTGTTGAAAGTCATTTTTTTTAGTGTTGTCTTCGTATAATTTCAGTTTGTTTACAATCCAATCCTCACATGCGTATGCGCGTAAAATCTGTTGTTTATTTACAAAATGAAATATGTATCTTTTTTTTCTTTTAAATTGTGTTCGATTATAATCTGTGAAACTGTGAGTATAAATATACTTATTATTGGTTGAAATCCAGTTTGAATTTTACTTCGAATGAGAAACGTTGTTAAGTTTATTTTTATTTTTTTCTATGATTACGTAATCGTTTTCTGTTAAAAGTTTCTTTTTAAATCAATGTATTTTATGCATTTACTTATTTTTATTTGATAAATACTGCGTTATTCTTCCAATTAAAACATTATTATAAAAAAGATTTCACTTAAACGCAGTTATTAATTTTTAAAATAATATTTATTTTGTTTACAAATCTATCAAATAATATTTGTGGATAAATTGTGGAGCAGCAATTTAAAAGATTACATCCTGATATTGTTTCATTTTATGATAATTTGTAATTTCTTTTGTCGGAAAGAATAAGAAATTTTGTTAAAAAATGTTTAGAAAAAGTTATTAAACGTTTATCTTTTCTGTAAGAGTTCTTGATTGCATGTTAAATAATCAGTAATTATTGATGAAGCATGAAAAATGTTATTAAAGCTATCTTTAGTTTCTTATGCAATGATATATGATTAAAAAATAGCCTGTAGATTTGCTTGAGTTTAAAACTGATGATGCAGACATATTTTGCTAATAAAACATGCCCTTTATCAAATTTAGAATATATCATAAAATGCTGTTCAATTATTAAATAACTTCTTTGTTCTATCAACACTATAATGAAGATCCAAATGATGAAATCAATTAACAAATGGTGAAGCAGGCTTTTTTGACATTGCTTTTCAATGCAAGCGAAAATGTTCCTTTCAATTTAAAATTGTATGCTAGAAAAGGATAAAATTTTCTCATTGGTTTCTTTAATTTGCACCACAGCATGTAGACTGATTCTATTTAAAGCCTTAAAGAAGTTTTATTTTATTATAATTGCATTTTCCAATTATATATTTGTATACTTTTGTGTGAGAAAATGTTTAAATATTGAAATTTATTTTCAGATTGTATATTTTAGATAAACAATTTGCAAAATAATTGTATTTTTGGTGTGTGTCTGTGTATATATATATTCAAATCTTCAATAATTCTTGCAACTTCTCTATTAAGTCCTGCTTTAATTTCTGAACTATTGTTTCCAAAAACATTTTAATTATTTTATTTGTTTTGGAATGCACATAAAAAATTGTTTTATAGAATATAGGAACTGCATTTTATTTATGTATAGTAGTTAGAGACAACTGAATTTGGTAGTGTGAAAGTTATATATGTATATATAGCTGTTTTCTTTAAATAGTCTTTGAGCCTAATGCAATTAAAAGTAATTATATGAACAAAATTTAGTTTTAAGCTTTAGCAATTTACATTTGTTCTAAGAAATATGTATCTGAAAGAAAAGTTATTTTATTTCATGCGATTTTTTTCTACATACCGTAAAATCTTATGTAATGCCTGGATTACCATTGATTTGTGATTCAGTTCTTCGTAGATTTTTGTGTTCCTTTCATCTGATTTTTCACTGAGTATGTTAAATACGCATAACTTATGTATTTAGTTTTACAATTGATTATAAATTTTCATAGTTTAAATTTGCTGTTCAGTTTTGCAGTGTGTAGAAGTATTTTTCCCTCTTAGTTCTAAATACTCTAGAATGGGTGGGCATGTGGGATGTCAGACTACAAGATGCAATCCTAAATAAAACACATCATTTATCATAAAAGAGCATACTTTTTTTTCATATTAATAAATTAAAGTAATTAAAAAATCTTGGATAAAAGTATTTCCGTCAGATATAGTAAATAGTTGTATTGAATTTATTTAGAACTTTTTCATTAAGCTGAGAGCTGCAAACTGTGAATATGAAAGATGGAGTAAAAATTTCACTTTTCTATCAGTGCAATAATCATTAAAGTATGAACATTTTTTCCAAATACTCCATTTGATTATGAAGCTTAAGAAAAATCACATTTTTATTGACTATGTTTTTTTCTAATATGTTTTGGATACTATCTGAAGGATGTAATGCATTTTAAGGCCTAATGTTCTTTTTATCATAGTAAATTAATGCTACATTTGTGCATTTGGAAAAATTGAAGGGGAAAAGAATATTAGGTCAAACAGTCTTAAAGATCTTTTCTTATATCAAAAATGAGTTCAATGTAATTTTAAGAGACCCTAAAACTTGCTTTTACTGTTTGTTTGAGTATTCTGAGACAGCCACTTTTCGGCGATTCTATCTCATTAAAAGGAGAGATACGGAAGGTTTAGTGTATTTCTGGAATTCTTCGTCATTCTTTGACCTTGATTTTCGCCCTATTAGATACTTTTTTGTTCAATTTTTTTTTTCGCATGTATGTGAATAGTGTGTCATTTCTGACCATATTATTTTAATTGAATCTGCGAGTAATCCGAGTTTATTTTATTGTTAAATATAAACATTCTCTCTTTTTATCTTTCCTCTTCCCACCCCCTCTCCCTATTTTGATGAATTAAACCCATCCTAATGCATGCGCAAAAGCGCGGAGTGTTTTAGAATCTGTTATCAAACAGCACCTAACATTATTCATTCTAATTTATAATCAATAACTAAACCTATGCATTGAAATTAATTTATATACTAATTGTAGCATCTCTGATATCTTAGAAAATTTCTTTATTGTCCGAGATATAAAATTTTTAAAATGTGAAGTGCAAGTAAAAAATTCTTTTTTAGGTGATAAAATTATAAATTGTTTAGTATATTAATGGTGCAGTATGGAATCCCGAAGAGAAAGAATTATTGTTTTAGTGGATATGGATTGTTTCTATGTACAAGTTGAACAAAAGCTCTGCCCAGAGTATCAAAATAAACCTTGTGCTGTTGTTCAGTATAATACTTGGAAAGGTGGAGGGTAAGTTAAAAATGTTTTATTTTCTTGCTTATTATAAAAATTGGATATTTTTGTATTGACTGCATGCCAGCGATTCATTTCCAGGAAAATGTTTAAGGAAATTAATTACTGAGTGCCAGAGTCTTTTTAATCATAACTAAAATGTGATTGTGCACAGGTAACCAAAATTGTATGATATGTGTGCATATGACAAAATTTACTTTCTTCTAAACTTGCAACCTATGTTGCATATGACCACATAAAATAAATTGTAATTACAAGTGGGTTTTTTTTGCAGTACATACAATAAAGTACATTTTATGTTTTTTGGCATAGTCATACATAAATGAATTTAACATTTGTCTTTTATATACAGTTTTTATAACTTGTTTAAATGAAACTTCTTGAATGCTTGCGAATAGAAGCATTCAAACTTTGTCCCCATGTATAGAAGTTGCTCTTTCATAGATAATTAAATTGAAATTTCTTGCAAAAATGTCATCTTTTTTGGCAACACTTCTGCTAAAATTATTCTCTCTTTATGTATATATATATACATAAAATTTGTGCATGTTTTAATTTTTTTTCCCTTAAAAAGAATGGCTAATAGTTGCAAAATTTCTAATTGATTGCTGATATGGAGAGACCGCACTGGTAGGGGAAAAAATGTAAAAGAATATGAAATTTAATTATTAAATCAACTTAAGAGAAAAATATTTTATTGAATTGAATATTAATGTCATTTAAGATTTTAAGATTAAAAAGTAGTAATTTATAAATAAATTAAAAATAAGTAATTTTTGCATTTCAGATTAATTTAACTAAATTGTTCTTGTTTTATTATATAACAGTAAATAATCAAACATCATTGTATTCAACTTATAAATGCTAATTAAATGATATTGATGATTTTTTTAAATCATAGAGATTAATCACTTTTATGTCCATAAAAAACATTAATAATTTATATATTTATTTTATCTTTCTTGTTATAAAATAAAGTTAAAAACACAAAATAGGTAGAAGATAACTATGTTAAGTTCAAAAATTTTTGAAAAGAAGTTTTTGACAAATGGGACATAAACTATATACTGATATAAAAAGGTCTGTGGCAAATTCTAAAAGGTTAGAATAATTGAAATAAATTATGATGCACATCGAAAAGATTATTGTATCTTAAAAATTGTATCTGTAGGTATCACAATTTAAACTGATTCATAATATTTTAAGTTCCATTTTGTTTAGATGCCTTAAACGTCTTCAGTCGTTTTTCTAAATTTGTTTGATATTGTTTTCTGTAGTATTATTGCTGTGAACTATGAGGCACGTGCAAGAGGGGTCAAGCGAATGGGACGAGGAGAAGATGCCATCAAACAGTGTCCTGATATTCACCTGTTTAGGGTTCCTGAAGTGAGGGGTAAAGCAGATTTGACTCGGTAGTTACAAAGTTATATTTTAATTTAAAATTTTTGTTATATATTTTCCATGTATGTAGAATTTTGTAATTTGTAATTCTACATACATAGTAAGAACCTCTTGTTTTGTAATCTTTTCATGTAAAATAAATTATAGTTTCGCAGTTGCAAAACAACTCTAAAATGTGCATTTTGAAATAATTGTTTGTTATAATTATAATTTTAAATAGTTGTTTTTACAAAAATTTACTGAACAAATCATAAAATTAGATTCATCACAATTTATTTATTGTGTTACATAAGTAACCTATGTGTCATGAATTAGAGCTAGTATAATTTTTTCAGCAATAATCATTGTTCTGAGTCAGCTTTTAATAGCGAGTATAGTTTTATTGTTGATCTCTTAATTATATAGTTTAACTCTTATATATCTATTTAAAATTATAACCAAGCTTAAAGTTAAAGTTTTATATTAGTCATAGTTTTTAAACAATAGGGAAAATGAAATATAATGTTCTGGCTTTATTTATGTGTTTATTAGTATTCTTTTTTATGATTTTTTGAATTTACTTTTATAAAATGTGTTTATTTAAAAAAAGAAGAAAAAAAAAGCCTTTTCTACATAGAAAATAGAAATGGAATTTGTCTTGTTCATAACTTTTGTGCTACATTGGTTAATACATTTTAAAAGATATAATGTTGTTTTTAATATATTGATGCATAATTTATCGATATGACAGAAAAGTCAGGGAATTCCATCTGGAAAAATCAAAGAAATTTGTAAAAATATTTCAAAACCTGGAAAAATTGCCAGAGTGAGCATTTTGCAACATGCATGTGCACGTTTGGCGACTCATGTTATTTTTTCTGTACATCCGAAGCCTAATGTTGCCTAAACGATTTTAGAAACAGCAATTTGGTTTCTTTCAAACATATGGTGATTACTATTTTTTTTTAGTAGAGAAAATAATTTCTTATGATTTGTTTAAGAAAAGATTTTGAAATAATATTTTGTCAATTGTTTTACTTTTGTTATATATTTATCATTAGTTGCATATAATCGTACTCTTTTGATATGTATGGTACAACATATAATTATTGTATTTATGCAAAGAGCACTTATTAATTATTTAATGGTTTTAAAATTTAGAGCAAAGTTCATAATCACCTTTACTATTAAAATAATTTAACTTGTATTGCAAAGGGTAGTTTTAATGTTTCTAATAAGCAGATTTAATGTTTGTTATGCAGCATTAGAAGCAGAATATTTTGTTGAAATTTCTAGTATTTTTCCCATATAGGAAATGTAATATACTAGTTTAATACTTTTTTGGGGGTATTTATTCCATTATTTAAAAATTAAATTTTGTAAAAATAATTTTAATTAATTTAATTTAATTTTTAAATTAATTTTTCCATATTTAATAAATCATAAAAGGGGTTTTAACAATGTATATTGTACACATATAGTGATTCTTAGTGGGAGGAAGGACAGATAAGTAGTATAATTAATAGGTGTAAACCAGAAGAGTATTGCCAGTTTAGTCGGAGAAAAATCAGATAAAAAATTTTTTGCAGTTTCTATAGCCACTTTGTAATTTTATGTACCTGAAATATATATATATATTGGGATTTTCCCTTTGTAGTTCTTTTTAAATAATATTGCCCCCTGGAGTTAAATTAAATTTTATAACTTTGATGGAAAAATGAAAAATCTTGAATGTTAGAAAAATAATAAGAAAAAACATTCCAAAATGATGCCTTGATTTGGTTTAGAGATTTTTATTGCATCTTTTATAGCCACAAACATCACTGTGTCTCATTATTGATTAGTATTTCCTGTGCAATATCTTATTGCTTTTAATATATCTCCTTCAGTAGGGAAGCTGCTATTAAAAAGATTGCTAGTATTATTATTACACTGATAAACTACAACTTCTGTGTTCAAAATAATTCACTGAAATATGTGTTTTAGTAATATTTTCCATCATTTTTATGAAAGTAAATGCAATGTACTTTTTATTTCTTAAACATGATGATTTAATATATTGAAAAATTTTTTAATGAGATTCTTTACATTTTTTAATACTTTTTGTTATAGATATAGAGAAGCTGGGGCATCCGTTATAGAAGTTCTTTGTAAATTTTCTGATTCTGTTGAAAGAGCTAGCATTGATGAAGCATACATAGACTTAACTGAAGTTATAACTGCACGTATGGAAAATGATATTCGTGTTACTGCTGATCAGATACCAAATACATTTGTGGTTGGATGGGAAGATAAGGAGAATGAACAAGGTTATTTGCAATTTTTGTATTGTTGATTTGTAGTGTTTCCAACCTTTTTTTCCTACCATCCAATTTGATTAATCATTTTATTTTTATGAACCTCTTTCCTCTGAAATATTTGTTTACACAAAGAAAAATTTGTTTTTTAAATAATAATTGAGGATCTATAGTCAAGTACTAAACATTTCTGATTAAAATTATAACATTTGTGAGTATTGATTTCTGATTACTATAATTCACTTTTTCATAGTTCATTTTTTAATAGTGTTAATTTCTGCATTCTACAATTGGTATAACATTGTAATTAACATGAAACTTCAATTAATTTCCTTATAATAGTAATCATTTATTTAAATGAAAAACCATTCCATTGCACTTAAGCTTGTTTCATGGAATCATATTTTATGCAGAGCATGACGCATTCTGCAGGAACATGAGTTTTATTATTCTGGAGTTTAATTAATTTTCTTTTATGTGATAATTCTATAATATTTTTAATATCTGAAACACTTTTGTATAAATTTGTCAGTTTTATTATTCATATTTATTTTGCTTCATATTGTTTAAGTTTGGCACAATTAATTATTTATGATGCTCAGCTTTTATTTTATTTAATTTTTTTATTCTGTTCTTATGTTTGTGCCAGTTTATAAAATTGTGTTAAAATGAAGAAGAAAGCTTCAAGTTCCTTGAAAGCTCTAGGCATGTAATTTTATGCCTAGAAAGCTGTGTGAAGATTACTGTGATATTTTTTTAATAATATGCATAAAATGAATATGTTCTTTCCTAAAGTCTGGAATTCCTAAAAATATATTGAATATTTTATTGCTCATCACCCAGTTCTTGTTGCGCTTTCATTTATGCCCAGTATGTTTCAGACTTGTATCGTTTCACTTTTCATATAAAAAAAATATACATTCTGTAACTTTTTTAAAGAAATAGTTCATTGTTTGTTTTTTGCCATTACCAATATTTGTTTTTGGGTATTCTGGGTTGGAAGTCTCTAATCTGATATATTGTTAATCTATAGCTTAAGAAAAGAAAAGATTGTTTTGTATTGCTCATTCTATCTGCAAATAATTGTCTGATTACTGTTTGGTGTATATTTGCATTTTAGCTCTATTTTTAACTATCCACTTTTAAATGAAACATTAACATATTGATGCCCATGCAGTTGTTTAAAAATATCTGGTGGGCTAAACATCCTTAAAAAATTACTTGATGTGGATGTGTAAGCATACTTGCTTAAATGTCCATTGTAACTTGTCATATTGCAGAACATAAGTATGCTTAGAGCAAAACATTTATGAAATTCATTTCATTTACTTTAAATTACCCTGAATAATCTCATTCTTTTATATTCAGTGTTATTTCATTTTTAATGAACCATGGTTTTATATTGCTCTTATAATAATTTAATATTCTTAATATAATCCGTAGAATCTTTTCCAAGTATTTACTAAAATCTGTGTAAATATTCAAGTAAAAATCACTAGTCTGATTAGAATTTTTGCTGATATAGATAGCTGAATTTTTGCTGATTAGAATTTTGCTAATACAGCAACCAACGTGTTTATGAATATCCATGTTTTTATTTATATAAATAATAAATTCTCTTGAAAAAGAACTACTTTTTTTTTGTTGATTTTATACGATAAATAATGACTTGTATGGATTATTTTATATAATCATCGCTTAAAAATATCAATGTTATTTATTCAACAAAAAAAATTCCACTCTGTATGTGGCCTTGCCAATTTTCTACAATCTATGTTGAAACTGCATGAGCATTTAAATACGAAATTGAAGTTCGTTTATGGATAGTGCAGAATCAGATTTATGAGCATTCTCAATTGGCAGATATTTTGAAATAATTTAGATCTTTGTTTTTAGAATATTAGATGAATTTATTTTTGGTGGGTAAAAAAGATTATAAGTTACTTATAAATGAATCAAGAATGAAAATTCAATGAATGCATATGAAAATACTTTTATTTCATTTAAATTATCTGATACGATTATGGAATTATTCAGTTCTTCAATCTTATTGTTTTAAATGTATAAGTGCTGATTATATGGTATTAATGCATGTTAAAAAAATGTTAATAAATTTTTTTCCATAAAAAAAAAAAAGGGGAATAGAAATTTATTCATTTATTTTAAACATTTTGATTGCATTGTTCATGTTTTCATAAAATTCTTAGCAAACCATGACATAAAATGTGTTTAACTGTAAATTTTTAAAAAATGTAAAAAGTTTAATTTTTGAAAGTTGGAATTCCATAGTGACCAATTAATGAGTTAAATTAGGTTGTAAAAGCGAATAAACATTTTTACATGTAACAAATAATATATATTTTTCATTTATTTATTTTCCTTAGGTGCAGTTGAAAATTGGCTTCAAATGATTTATGAAGAAGACCATCTATATCATGATAGAATGTTGGCAACAGCTGCTGTAATTGTTGAAGAAATGAGAAAAGCAGTGCTTGAAGAAACTGGCTACAAATGCTCTGCTGGTATTGCACATAATAAGGTAAAAAAAAAAAAAAAATGAGGTAAAAAATTAGATAACACATTTTTATTAATGCTTTTATTCCAATATGTCTGTTAAACAATAAGAGCCACAGTGTCCTGTTGACAGAATTTATTATTTTGGTACTGAAGGTAAATTCAATCTATAAGGGTCCAACATGTTCCTTTTGTTGCAATAGGAAAATGTAGAGGCAGAGTGTTCACATTTTGAAACATTCATCTTCTAATATTTCTCATATAATTTTGAAGTATGACACAAATTTAAATTAACTAAACTGCAAGATAATAAAGTAATGGATGTAGTAAATTTATCTTTTGAAAATTGTTTTTCCCTTTATTTGGTGTTATTATTTTTCTTCAAGCTGCTATTTATTATTTTATATAATTAATATATATGTCTACTATTTACAGAATGATATATATCATTCTGTAAATGGTAGACATTTATTATCAATTCCATTGTTTCTTTAAAAAAATTGGGAGGGACTTTTAATAATATGCCATATATATTTTATTGTTATTCTATACAAAAATTATTTGAATCGAATTTTATTAATATTTTCGTATTTTATATTTTTTTAAATCTGATTCTAAAAACTATTTAAAGAAGCTAAACGACCAAAATATATGGCTTTTCAAAATTATATCTTTCTGGTTTGTGCATGGTCTGGTAGTACTTGAAATGATAATTTGTTGAAAGTGTTTTCATTGTGGAATTCTTAATTGATCGGCTGCACAATGTAAATTTCATTAAATTACTCTGCTTAGCATTTAACTTTTTTGAAGTCAGTGTATTTCTTCCTGTTAAATGAGTGTATAAATTGCTGTACCCCATGGCATTAAATTCACAAAGACTTTTAATTCTGAGCCTCATTTCATTAATGGAAATTATTATAATTGAATTTGCTCTTAGGCTGTCAAAATCGTTTTACATTTAGATCTTTATATTTTTATGCATTTTAATTTTTTATCTATTCCATTTGTTGTATAATTTTTTAACCCATTGGCATTAGATGATAAGGTTGCATTATATTATTATGAGGTAAATTCTGATTATTTAGAAATGTGTGGAATAGTTTGGATGTTATGAAAATGACAATAAACTGTATATGATGAATTCTTTCAACTTATAAATGTGCATATTAAGAAGATGTAGTAGTAATTTTAAGCACTCTTTATTTCAGATGCTTTCTAAATTGTCTTGTGGTCTCCACAAACCTAATAAACAGACTGTGCTGCCACAATCTTCTATTCCATTATTATATAAAACTATGCCTATAAAGAAGGTGTGAGTAATGTGATGTGCTTTTCTTATTTTTCTTTTCTTTTTTCATAATCTCTTTTTCTTTGAATGATTAGCATCTCAAATTATCTTTATAAGATTATTAATTTCATGTATTTTGTGGTGTTTTTTTTAATAATAACAATTTCAAAAAAAATTTTAATTCAAAAATTTATGCTGGGATGAAAATATGCTGTCATATACAATCTGAAGCATTTATGACCAACTTTAAAATGTATAATAAACCTGTGTGTGTAAAAAAAAAAAAAAAAATTGCAATTCAGTTTTTTATAATCCATTTCTATGGACAATATAATGAAATTGCCTCAGTTAAGATGGATATTAATTAGATTTGTTTGGCTTATAATTGAAATTTATTTTTCTCTTCATAAAAGCATATTAAAACTTTTTGGTTTTATCATGTATTTAGATGTGCAAAGTATCTTCTTTAGTCTTCTCTTTAAAAAAATTTAATGCTTTAGAATTGTTGAATTTAATTTTAATAAAATTTTCACTTTGTCTAAATTGCATCTGCAGTTTCAAATTCAGTGAATAATTAAGCTCAACTGACTAATCATGACAAATTTTACGAAATGTTTTCTTTAATCATAATTTAAAAAGTCATGTTTAATTCATTAATACTAGAGTTTAGTACTTTATATTTTTGTTAAAAAAAATTTATTTGATGTCTTTTTTTTTTTAATGTTGTAAAATATTTGCTCTGTTTAGTCTTTAAAGCATTATTCTGAAATCGTTAAAATTTCTAAAAATGTATATTTATGAAATCCTCTTTTACAGGCGGAATTTAGGTGGAAAATTAGGTGACCATGTTATGGAAAAGTTTAATGTGAAAACTATGGGAGATCTTTGGAACTTGCCAAAAACACAGTTTATTAATGGCTTTGGAGATAAAACTGGGTATGTTTGTTTTCTTTTTTTTAAATGACCTGAAATTTGTGCTTAGATTTCCTACAATTGAGTGGCTCTTGTGCCACTAAAAAAAGAAAACATCAATTTAATTTGTGCATCTCAGATTTTCTTTTCATTTTGTCAGATTTCTTTTCTTTAGATTGTGTAAATTATTATTTGTCACTCTTCGCCACAAAAATTAATGGTTGTTGATTAAACATTTCTGAACATTTTTGTTTTCAATTTAATATGTAAAGTAAGATATTTATAAATAAGCAAAATATTTAAATTATATTATTTAGTGAATTTTTATATGTAAAATTCTAGGAGATTTTAAACTTAATTATCTATATATTTATAAACTATTAATATTTTATGATATGATATAGCTTGTGATAAATTATCATCTTATGTTAATGCAATTTATGTTAAAATATTCAAAAGCTACAAAAAAAAAAAAAAAAAAAAAAAAAAAAAAACACTTTTTTTTTTTTTCTCTACATAGTAACTGGCTGTATAATGTCTCCAGAGGAATAGAAAATGAACCTGTAACTCCGAGGCAACTACCAAAATCTATTGGATGTGGCAAAAACTTTCGTGGAAAATCGTGTCTTGATACAAAAGAAAAAGTAATTATATACTCATGTGACTTTTTTATTTGAAGAACAGGCATAGGTGTAAGCTTTACACTGGTACATTGCTATGGAAATGGATCATAAGCAAAAACATTCTTCACATTTGTAAAGAATTCACTTTATATTGACTTCATGACTAAGAAAGGAAGAGATTGTCAATCATCATGATGAAGGATAGAATCTTGTACCAGTTACTTGACCTCAATTTTGGGGTTGGTGGCTTGCAGGTTCAAAGCTAATTTCACTTAAAAATCCCTATGCATGTGGGTCCGGTATATATTTAATTCTTAAGGCCCAGAAATAATTTTGCTGATGTAATCTGGAAAGTGTTACTGGCTTAAATGTGTCTGTGCTTCTAATAGAAATCCCATCCCGAAATGGCTTTCAAATTGCTTGGAAATAAGACATTGTAGTTAAAGGAAACTGTAGTGACGACAATAATGCAATTTGCACCTCCAAGTTTCATGTAGTGAATACTTTATTTTGGTTATTTATATTTCTATAAATGTTTCAAAATTAAACTATATGGGTATTCTTTCTAGGTGTTTCATTGGGTGAAACAGTTAGCAAGTGAATTAGAAGAAAGGTTACTAAAAGACCTGGAAAGTGTAAGCATATATTCCTTTAGACTTTATAGCAAATATTTTGTTTTTAGGTATTTTGTTCAGCAAATTCAAAAGCATTCAGTTGCTGTTTTTCTTATTGAAATTTTTATTTGAATGTTATATTCTTTTGGTGGATATATATTTTTTGAACTTGTTATACATTCATTATGGTACAGTATAATGGCCATTATCATCAAGTGATGCAAATCACCAGAAATTCATCTCAAAGCATGTAATCAGAGTGTATATAACACATAGTACTGAAATATTTGTATTTCATGAATGAGGTTACAGATAAGTTCATTCTGGATGTTAAACAAAGCTTTAGATAATGCTGAGTATTAAGATGAATACTGAACTGACATAACTCTTTTAACTGATATTGTATTAATTTGATGATTGTGATAATATGCTGAACATTGATAAAACTGCCATATTTCTATGCCCCATACACTTCATTTTCCACTTTACTTACAAAATATCCCACATTATTGTCTGAGTTATTTATTTCTTTTTTTAATCACAACAAGCTTTTATAAAAGATTATATTTTTAGTGATATTTGTGGCAAATGGATTTGTAGGGCACAGATTTTATATGTGTATAATATTTCTTTTATAACTACCTAATAAGTTCCAGAAATTGTGGTTGTTTGTAGAAACCTCTGAATAAATCTTCAATATTTGTAATGCATCACTGGTATTTTTTCTGGTCCCAATTCATAATAAACTGCCATATCCAGGTAATAACATAATTGGCAATTACCATATCCAGGTAACTGACATAACATAGTTAAACACATAATTTTTTTTCTTGTGTAATTAGCTCTAAAATATTTAATGAATAAAAATATTTAAAATTTAATTTTTAAATGTTTTTTATCTTTATTAAATTTGTTAAAAATTATTCCATGACATAATATTTCAGAACAAAGGTACCTTACGTATGATTCTATCTTTACATTGATTAGGTATGATTAATATGAATATCTAATTCTATGTTAGAAGGTCGCTTTTTTTTTCTGGATAAAAGTTACATAAAGCAAAAATTTCAATAATTATTTAAATATATTTCTGAATTTGTTACATTTACTATAAAGTTATTCATGGGGGTATGAGATAGCATTCTCTTCTATAAAGTTATTCACAATTTGAATTATTTTGTTTTTTACTAAGCTTTACATAAATCACTTATCCATTTTTTTGATTTCCTGCATTTCTTTAGAATCGAAGAGTTGCTCGCTTGTTGACTGTATGTGTGCGAACTACATCAACCCCTGGCTATTCCACTATTTCCAGATCTTGCCCTATTTATGTGTATAACTCTGATAAGATAGCCCATGATGCTTTTGCTGCTCTTCAGAAATTGAACACATCATCATCTTCTTCATGGTAATTAAAGATTTGATATTATATTGTGGAAGATCATTAAGATATCTTATTTCATTTAGATATACCAATATCATATGTACAATAGATTCTTAATAGGGTTTGACGAAATCATTTTTGTAGACCATAAAATAATTTTATGAATATTTGTATTTTGATTTCATCTACATTTCTGTTCATATGTTAGTGTAGTGTGTTTGCTTCTGCTCCTGGCAGGCTTTGGATATTGCAATTCTGTGGTACCAAAAGATGGTAGTAAGGCAAAACCTTCAGATTTTTTTACACAGTAATACTTCTTGAGTTTGATCTGATGCAGCATAGCAAAAAATGGTTTCTACAGCATGAAACTTCATACATTGATTACATTCTAGATTTTTGTTCAATGAGTTGTTGTGTTCGTGCGTCAACAAAAATAAAATGCAGACAAACTTACTATAAAACTAAATCTTATTACATGATAGATAATATTATCAAATTTACATCAACTTATTTTCATTCAAAATTCTAGCATCGTTTTTAAACAACAAGTTCCAAAAATATCACTGTTGCCATTCTGAATTTCACAACTATTTACAAAATAAAATTTATAATTATTAAAATAATCATTAGCTACTTTTAAATAAAATATTTACGATTTATGTCGCAACAGAGTCGTGATTTTATGGACCTGTTTTAAACAGTCTCTTATAATTGAGCTGTTACCAGACAATCATATTTTTTCTTCATTTTTTAATAAAGACTCTGAATTTTTTTTATAAAAGAATATTAGAATTGGAGCTAATTTTCATAATTTGTAAGCATGAAAAATCCATACTTAGCCCAGCCTAGCTGCATGTCCACAAAGTTTATCAGTGTGAAGCCTTGTAAAATGTTGTAAGCAGGGGGTGAACTTATATTGCTCAAAAAGTTATTAAAGATGAAAAATACAGTTCTATACATTTCAGTTGTGATGTGAATAAAATTTTATCTATTTTAATGAAAATATAGCAGTTTAAATATGGGGGAAGACGGGCATCTTCTTTATCTGAAAATTTTTTAATGATCAATGGGAAAATGCAAAAGATATAGCAAAAATATGTAGCCATTCACTAAATTTCTTATCAAAGCTTAATTATTATTTCAAACAAATGCATGTAAGAATTTTGATAACAAATAAAATGTTATATTAATTTGTGATTGCAATTGCATACTTTTGAACAAATAAAATAATAAACAGTTTTCGAAAATTGTGTTGAAGAAAAAGTCATTATTTAAAATTCATTCTCTTTTAATTAAGCTTTCAGTCATCCAAATGATTATAGTCCCAATCGGCACAGGCAATTGTTACTTGATTTGTTAGATTAATTCATTATGCCGACATAAAATTATTGTTGTCTGAATTTTCCTCATTTGTTAATTGATCATCTACTGTATTAATTTCTCAATTTATTTTCTTAAAAACTTATTAATTGTGCTTTTATATATGTTACAGGAATCCTGCAATTTTGAGTCTGGCAATGGTAGCTGCTAAATTTGAAGATAGGCTCGATACGTGCACCAGTGATATTCAGTCTTATTTCAACAATGCTACTAGCCCAAGCAAAAAAGTTGGCAATTCTTCTACTGATCCTACATCTGACATTGACACTGTTCTAGATCTTATGGATAATGAGCCTGGTTTGGCAAAAGACATTACTAATCAGAATAATGATGCTGAGTTAAAAAGGGGTATGTTGTGTGCAAAATCTAGTCGTAAACCAAAAGATATATCTAGTTTCTTTTCTACTCAAGTCTCTGGTACATCAAGGACAGACTCTGAATTTAGTGAAAAGGTATTGAACAAACAAATATCTTTAGAATCCAATCATGTGACTGGAAATAGTGAAGAAGTGAATAGTTCTGTAGCAGATACAACTGTTCCGGCAAAAGCAAATATTTCAAATGACAGTGTGGGTCAAAAGCCCAAAGGATTTTTTGCTAAGAAATTAGAAGAAAAATCAAATTCTGAAGTTAACAAAATTAACTTGGATTCTAGTTCTAAAAATGACATGCCAGATACTGATTCAGCAGTAAGTGATGTATCAGCTTTAAGCCATGACGCTTCAACATCGTGTGCCGAAAGCAGTTCTTTATCAGAAAATTCAGAATTGGATCCTGAATTGACTAATTTGTGTTCAAAGTGCAATCGTAGAATCCCTATTTGGGAAGAAGAAGAACATGCAGATTATCACTTAGCTTTTGATTTATCAAAAGAACTTATGAAAGAATCAGTGGTTAAGAAAATTTTGCCATCCAGCAGCTCAGTAAAGAGTAGAGGTGGGAAACTATCCAGTAGAGGCAGAAAAAGAGGAAGCACAACCAAACAGACATCAGCCTCCAAAAAACCAGTTCAAATGAATACTTTGGATTCTTTTTTTAAAAGCTCTTGATATTGCATTTATAAGTGAATGAAATTGCTTTTTTATATTTAATAACTTATTTATTATTGTCATTTTACATTTTATTGATATTTTCTTAATGAATTCTTGTTAAAATTTACTAGTTCACAAAACTGAAAGATTTACAATTTAATTGATATTTATAGGAATTGCTTCTCCCGGTGTAAGTTATTTTTATGTTTTTATGTATAATTTTAATATATTTATGACTACTTAATAGGAACTGCAAATAATTTTACACCTATTGTTGTGTAATGGAATAATGAACTAGAAATAATCTATATTTATGAAATGGTTCATTTTATATAAAAATTTGCACTTTACATAATTTTTTTTTATTTATACATGGTATAAAACATTTTAAAATGAAAACATAAATATATTAATGCAATTTATTCATTACTTAATATACCGTAGTATTGTAGTTGTTTTCCCGAGTAACACTTCACGATGTCAATTATTACAATTCCTTTTGTTTATTATAGCATTTATTTAATAATTGTTTTCAAATATATTGAACAAATACAGCTAAAAGATCTGCCATAATTTGGAAGGATTGTAATTTTCTTAGTATGAGTTGCTGTATAAGTAGAACTCAATTGTCCAAACTTCAGCTATCCAGAATTTTTTGTTATACCCCCATCCCCTTCCTCCTCATGCAATATCTTTCCAAGTAAAACTGAATCAATATAATAAAACTGGCTTTGATTGATATGTTCAAGCAGTAATATTTTAATACAATATGTAAGTATTCAAGGGTAAACATTATTGTTTTTTTTTCAGTCATTAAATTAATATATAAAAGCAAATTTAATTGGTCTAATAAATAACATGCTTTATTCTGTCATTCTGTGTAATTAATTCTGCTGCTAATTAATTAGATGACTGAACCAAATTAAGTAATTTTACTTAGAGAGCAATTATTTGTTAAATTGATATATATTTAAAAGAATGTTATTTTTACAATTTAATGCTTGAAGTACAACATACAACATCAACAAAAGAAAAAAGTCTGAACCATCTTCTTTTATTAAAGAGGAAAAGGAAGGGGGCTAGAAAATTTTTCAATAATCTTTTGAGGCCTTGATTTTACAGTAACTAGATTTTAAGCATACGTTTCATAATTTGGTTGGAAAAAAACATTTTGTAACTCCTATCTGTATATCAATAAATGCATTATTTTTATTACTCTAAATGTATACATAAGCAAAAAGATGAAATAAGAAAAAAATCTATCTCATATTAGTAATATATATATAATATATTAAATGCATATATTTTTAAAAATTTTAACAAGTTTTAAATCAAATTGCAGTTATTAGTTATTTTTGCCCAATAATTGAAAAACTTATAAATGTTTATCTTTATATCAACGTTTTCTTGCCTATTTCATGTATTTGATGCTCCTTTAAGTTCATGACACATAGCTTATGGAGCTCTATAATATTTGCACTGCACTATGGCATTTGTTTTCATTGCAGCTTTTAGAGCTTTTAAAAGATACTTTATTATTTTGTTGTTTACATATAATAATGTTAAATATTTTTGAATTTTAATGTGAATTCACTGTATTTAACACATTTGCTTGTCATGCCTCCTGCCTGTTATATATTTAATTAAATACCCCCCCCCCCCTCCTTCTCTGCTATCTGTTATTTGTAATAGAGAAGGAGTCTTTTAATTATAAGACAAGTGTGATCATGTGTGAGTCATATGACAATCATTGTGTCAAACTTTTTTGTGAGTAGAAATATGTGCATCACTGCAAGTCTTAAATTATTTAAAATAGCTCTCTGCATTGAATGATGTTACTATTCTCTTTCTGTAATATTTTACATTTCATAATTTAAACAATTCTAAATTAATTTTTTTTTGAAAATATTAATTTTTTTAAGTATTCACTTAAATACTAATATGATAAATATTTAAATATTCATTTATCAGTATTTATATATCGTACTTAAGTTATGTTTTGTTTAAATCAGTGATTTGTTAATCATGATAATGATGAACAATTAGCTAGCTTGCAATATTATTGGAATAAAAAGGCTAATTTTGATTAACTAGTCACAAGAGGAAAAATCACTAAATAATTTATACCTGTCGCACAAAAAGAAAAGAAAGAGTTAAATTATTTGTGACCTTCCCCTTGCTTCCAGCTAACCAAAAAGTGCTATAAAAACTACAATAGACTCTCTCTAATCTAATGCATACGGGACTGGACATTTATTGCATTATAAAAAGTCTGGATTACAGAGAATAATGGAGACATTTCTGAATTATACAGATGCATTTTTCTATGTGTGGGAAACAAAATAACAGTATTTTAAGGAGAAAATATATAAGGAGATATAAATAATAGCATGTTAGACTAACAAATCATAAAGGTTGAGGGAGGGGCTTAAACGGGAAAGAATGACTCTTGAGCAAAAGTGGATCAGACTAGTGTGAGTGTTTAGAGAGTATATTGTAATATCAAAATTATTTTATATCAATATTTTTTTTTTCCTTGGAAACAAAAAATTTGGACAAATGTTTTGAATGTTTATGTACTTGATATGTAAAAACATTCATGTGTGAGACTGCATTAAAATGAATTTTAGTTTAAATGTTTATTTTTCCTGCTTTTTTTTTATTTTAATATTGAGGCTTCAAATTCAGTTATTAGTGCAAGTGTTATTATTAAATGACATTGGATCTTTTAATCTCTTTTTAAATTTTCAAAGCTATTCTAGTAATTCATTGTAATCAGCCTTTTTTTTTTTTTTTTTCCCAAGTTTTTAAAAAGCTGAATGGGTATCTCCAATTTTAGAACCGAACTCTCTCAAGTTTGAGTCATAGTAAGAGATTAGGAGAGGATGATAATTCAGGAACTTCTTTGCCACATGCGACGAGAATTAACTTTTACATATATAATATGCTCTGGACTGAGAATGCGACCGATTTTTGATACAATCGAAAATATATAATATTCAATAATATAAATTTTTTCTGTTTTTCTGCAGTGATGTTAGAATAAATGATCCTGCAAAAAACATTTTTGTACTCTTTTATTTTTCAATAATATAAACTGCGCTTTTTTGCATACTTCGGGATGCTTTTATTTCACCAAAATGAAGGGGGGAGGGGGGGGAGTTCAAAAAAAGGATTTTTGCATTTTTCAGGCAATGCTAATTATTTTCTGAATTAGGTAATATAGCAACCGCATTTAATCAGCAAAATTTAATTAGTGATATAAACAATAAATATGTAAATTTCAAATTAAAATGATATAACACGATTTCAAAGTGATTAGCAGATAATATATATACCGCTGTGCGACAGAATATTTAATTTTTCCTAAAGAGTGCCATAATGAGGACAGCATTTTTAAAAGCAATTAAAAGGGAAAAGGATGCAGAGATTGTAGAATCCGTCTAATTGCTTGGAATCTTACTCTTATCATATTGAAATTGAATGTAGATTTTTTTTAATTATAAATTCTATTGTTTTAAATTAAAAAAAAAATACTTCCCTGTTTTCAATAGCATATTCTCTTTTCTCTGGAGATTTAGAGATTAATTTAAAATGTCTAGAGAAATTAGGAGACTAGACCTGATAATATATGTTTTTCTGAAATGATTCGGTGGAGAAAAATGAATGAAAGTCGAGGCAACGATATTTAACCATGCCACCCAAAGAGCCTTTTAATTATAATATAAATGTTGTCTGTAATTTTTAAAAAAATAGTTATATTAGTAATGAGAGTCATTGTGTTTCAAGTGAAGACAATAGAAAGAATAATGTCAACTTTCCAAATTGCAAAAATTAATTAAATAGAAATTAGCCAAAAAATTTTCCGTTTTTCTGCGGTGATGTTAGAATAAATGATCCTGCAAAAAACATTTTTATACTGTTTTATTTTTCAATAATATAAATTTTATTTCCATGTAATATTTCCTTTAATTTTTCAAAATTCAGTGAATTTTTGAATAGATGCAGACGATTTTGAAATAAGGAAATTTTGAGAAACTCTACTATTAGCGAGATGTTGAACTTTTCTTTTATTACTTTTTGATATTTTTTTGTTCTATTTTTAAAATATTTTCATTGGTTTTCGAAGAATTTTTAGCTTACTTAATTAGATTTAAAAAGTTGCTTTCATTAAAACCTCGTATCTTCTTTACCTGCGCTTTCTACAAAATGGAGGTTTAAAATCGTCAGGTTCAATTGATGTTCTTATTTTATTTAAAAACAACCAGACGATAAAAGAATTTTGTATATTGTAATATTTTATGCAAAAGAAGCGTGTGCATTAAAAGTGTTAGGCATAACATTATTTTAATCATGAGCAACCCCATATATAACCAATAGTCACAAAAGTAAAAAAAAAAATGTTTTAACACATACACCCACAAAAGAATTCTTCATTTAAAAGGAAGCAAAAAAAACTTGTTGGAAATTTATTGTTTATTATTTCAAAATTATATACGTAAACCTTGCTTTCCTATTATAAATAAAAAATTATTCGGAAAATGATTTTTGATATTTTTTTTCAGTTATTTTGTTGATTATCCGAATCTGCCGTGTGACCTGATGTCGCAGATAACCGGCATTTTGTTATATTTTAAAGTGAAAATGTTCGTATAATCAAATGCATTTCAATATTGCAGTTTATTTTTACCTATATTTAAGTATCAAAAAATTTATAAAATGCCAGAGTGCCTGTTACAATCTTAAAGAAATTTAGTTACCATAGCTTAATTTTTTAGACAGCTTAACTCATAAGAGAAACGAATTGCTTAATGGATAAAATGATTCAGCTGGTCGCTAGATACCGTTGGGTAAAGACATTTGTTCTGATTCATTTATTTATTCAGACACGTCATTTCCTCTGACGAAACCATAAACTAAGAGCTATTTTTGAAGAGTATTCAATTGGTATTCGACGAGAAAACGATTTCGATTAGTCTATATAATTTTTGTGTTCCTTTAGCTATCATATATTGAGTATTCTGTAGGGGGAAAAGATTATGACATCAATATAGGACAAGATGTTGTATAGTAAGCTGTTAAATAACAAGTACAGTTTACATTTATCACATGAATCGACGACATGGTTTGAGTGTTAAAGTGTTTTCCAATCTTTTCAGAATAAAATTAAGCTTCATATAAATAAACACAATAAAAGAAATGCATTTTTTTTTCTTTCTTGTATACAAATTATAGATAAAGTGTATTAATCATTAATTTTGACCTCCCTGTGTGTGTGGTAGGTCTAAACGGAAATCACGTTTTAGTTTTTGGTTTTAGTCGGTTGAGAAAAACATGTCTAAAACAGAAATTCAATTTTTCCATACTATACTCGGAATTAATCGCCAAAAAATCTCGACAAGGATCACACGATAGATTGTGTGAAAATACTAAATCCATGCCAAAGGTTAATATTTGGCGACTGTTGTACACCAATGCCATGCAATACCTTCGTTGGGATCACCTTTATTGGAGAAATGCCAGTAAATTTCGAAGAGACACCCAACTCTCAGTTTCAAGCTCTGATGGACCATAAAAAAGTACAAGAGTGGAGAACAAATGAATGTATTGCCAAAAGTTATGTACAGTAATAGTTACTTTTCGACATAATTATCATGAATATTCAGATAATTTTCATATTGGCGAACCAGGTTTCCGATTCCTTTTTCGAAAAATTAAAACTGATGTACGGGCCTTAATGTTCTTTTGAAGCTCTTCGTTACTCAGAAAGTTTTGGTCTCTTAATCAGTTCTTCAAATCGAAGAACAGATGAGAATCATTCGGTTGCAAGCTGCATTTTCGTTGAAACGAAATAATGATGAACCTTGTTCAACGAGTTGATCAATTTGTTAGAAAGAAACAAAGGATGCTTAAAACTCGGGCAAGGAGCTGGTCGATTAGCACACCAAAATTAGAAAATTTTGAATGTATACACATTCCGGCACCATATTCTATTCTAAAAGAAGACTCAAAAAAAAAAAAAAAAAAAAACTCCCAGGTTAATAAGAAGTTTTAAGGTACAAATCACATCATTGGTGGTACATTCTTCAAAGAAGGGTTCGAAATTTGATCTACCGATATGACAAATACCTGAATCTTTACCACGATAAATTCATTTTGTTTTTAACTTATGTTCTTTTTATTGTCCTTCCGAATTTGAAAAAAAAAATGTTATATTCTGATGTTTGTTATGTTCTGATACTCGTGTATCAGAACATAACAAAGATTTTAAAAAGTAATCAGAACATTAAAAAAATTTCTGAGAGATGATGGTTTAAATGAAGTTCTTCAGTTTGAATTTTAGTTCAAATTCAGGAAAAATGTGTAATTGGATATCGAAATTCTCTTACTTACCCAGCGCGTATGCATCCATATACATCATAATCATTTAAACATTTTGAAAGGAATGTATCATTTAAAAATTCCACCAATTTTTTTTAAATTGCTATCAATTGCTATTTCAGAAATATGCGAAAAAATTAGCTTTGACAATTAAAAAAACATTATTGAATATAAAAATTCGCTACAATAAAACATAGGGTACAGTTCTAGATACGGGTAACATTTGGCAATTTTCCGCCAAATGTTTCTCGCCAAGCCTCGTGGACGCTGTAATCTTCAGAATTTTATATCTCAATATTATGACGATTTTCAAGAGACACTGGCGACTTTATCTTTAAAGTTTGGCGCCAAATTTGACGGTACCCGTCCCTAGGATTTAGCCAAACATAGCATTGTTACTTACCGAATATTATTCTCGAAATTTAATTTAGTATTATTTTTAACAATGTCTTTTAAATTATAAGAGTATACTGACTATCTGTATTACTCGAAAATCCTTATTATTCCAATTTTCATTTCTAACAATACATTTTTCATTATTTCAACAATATCAGTATCATATTTACTGAGATTCCTCTTCGGAAGGCGTCATTTCTCCCTATATTGAAGAGTTGTGACCAAAACATTTTTTGTTTAACTCTGATTTGTTTACCAGAAAGTGCCAAATTGAGATGACAATAATTTTTTTAATGCATGCTAATTCTCTCGCTATAATATATCTTGTATCTATTGTTTCAAATATTTTTATATATCGTTTTAATCTACGCTTTTTTCATAATCTAAGTAATATCGAAAATCATTATTTTAAAGATATATGCTAGGAAAGAATTTTTTTTTTTCACCGCTATTATTAAAATTTCTATAAACAAAGTTTCATTCTTGAAAAATTTAAAGGAAATTTTTTTTTAAATCTTTAAAAATTTCAGTCCTCTGTCTACTATAGGTTAGTAATTAATATTCTCTCTAAGCAGTAGTCTTGTGATATAGAAGTGAAAAACAAATAATTCAATCACAATTTTTGACAGTTCTTAAATTTTTAGCAATCCGTAAGCCTTTGGAGACTGAACATTTTAAGCTTTCGGTGCTTTTTTAAGAGATAAAATTTGCATCATTAAAAATTAGTTTTGATCTGGAAAATAAAACTTGGAATTTTTACATTTTTTTAGGAATAGCAGTAGGCTGTATTGAAGGTTTAAAGTTACTATATTCAATTTTACTAAAAACAATTCAATGAAAATTCCAGTAAATTTGAGTGAAGTTAAAAGCTTCATTCCAATTATAAGAACAAAAATAAATATATAAATAAAAAGTATGATAAAAAAACTGACTATATTTCGATTTGTCCTAAAAACATTGAAATTTTATTATTTTTAAGTAAATGTTGTTTGCAGTTTTTAATAGGAGATCAAAAATTAATAAATGAATATGTCAGGAATTTTAATTAAAAATAATAAAATAGAGTTCGGGTAAATGTTTCAGACTATCAAATCAAATTAAGTGAAAAAGAAATTGAGCTTTAAAATAATTTATACGCAAAGTTTTAATTTTAAAGAGAAAATAATTTGCTTTAGACGCATGTCACTGGCGAACATAATCGGATTTCATTTCTAACTTAAATTATATATTCGGGATTTATTTTGGTTTCATTAATCCTTGGCATGCATTCAATACACAAGTACTAATAATTTTTAGAAATGATCCTCTAAATTAAGTAATTAATATGGTTTTTCGAGAACAACATGCTTAGATATAAAAGGAGTAGCGTCTGGCATAGGGGTAGCGCGTCATCCCCGTGATCTGGGCGTTCTGGGTTCGAGCATGGTTGTTCTATCTGTGAGATGTGTGAATGGGGCCTCCTGTAAAAAGGGGCTGTGCAAGCGAATGTGATGTGTGAGTAGCTAAGACGTACTCTTGGCCCTAGTTGGCGCTACTAAAAACAAGAGACGCACCCTCGGCTTAAAGTCGCTGATTTGTTAGCAAGCTTGTCCATGGCAAGTGTCATTAGAAGCAACAACAGAAATGGCGTAAGAAGCATTGCTAAATCGCAACACCTGAATTTAAGATTTATAATGGATTAACCCTAAATAAAATCACATTTAAGAAATGGAGCATTGGTTTGGCTGTCGCTTTAATCCTCTACGAAGTGAAGTCTCAATCACCCAGAGATATCCTTCCCCTCCTTGCAAGATTTGATTTGATTTGTTCCCACGATGTTAGCTGGAACGAAAACCATTCTTGTCAACGCTGCATTTAAAGCGTGTTTATGGTTCTAGGAGAAGCGAGAATGTGCTTACTTGTACAACAGTTTCTCATCTTTATACTCCACAGTTTTTTATTTATTTATTTTGTTTTTAAGAACCTTTATTGTTTGTCAAATTGCTACATTTTATTAAATTAAACTCTAGCTTTAGTTTTAGTACAAATTATAGAAAAATAATTCAGGTGGATGAATAGCAAATCCTCTTAATAGATATTTTAACTCTATTTACTGAAGTAACGTTCAGATAAATATTTCAAACCAGTAAATTAAATTAAAAAAAAAAAATAATTAAATCTTTAAATTATTTATATGACAATTTGCATGATTTTGTAAAATACTTATTCATTCTGCATATTTACCAACAATATTTATATATAAAATTAAATAACTACGCACTGTTAAATCTAATTAATGGAGTTTGAGATGTATAATGGGAAAAATCAGAAATTAAATCCCATTTGAGAAGTGAATTGTTGACTTACTTCTCCTCTTAATCTTGGAAATGAAACCTGAATGTCCAAACCTGGACTCACCAAGTTGGAGTTCCAAGATGTAGTTTCCTCTAAGACCCAACCAATCTAAGAAGAAATTTGTTCCGTCATCGAAATAATAATGACTCAACCCATTTATATACACCTCCTTCCCCAAGATTTAATTTGATTTGTTTTCACAGGGTTTGCTGGAGCAAAACCCATTACTGTTTGAGCTGTGTTAAATATATGTTATGGTTCCAGAAGAAGCGAGAATCCGCTTACTTATCCAAAGGTTCCTCATCCATATATTTCACAGTCTCTTAAACTTTTTAATTTTTAATAACATGCTTAATAAATTGAGTGCTACCATCAACGGCCATTACAGAAATAAACAAAACAAATGACTTAAACAATGAAAATAGTGTTGTTTATGAAAATTCACTACAACAGAACATATCGACAAAAATAACCTGCCAAATATCATTGTCAAATTCATTTTCACTTTTTCAGAATACCTTTTGCATTACGTGAATACATGCCGATTATCTGCTACAATAAGTAACAGTTATTACTGGAGGATCTTTATTAAGCCATGTTTCTGTTTCTAATAATGCATTTCACATTATTTCAACAATATCAGATATCATTATTATAGATATTCGTTTCCGAAAAGTTACTATTATGGAGCGTCTTTATTAGTCCCTGTTTCAGTTTCTAACAATGCATTTCACATTATTTCAACAATATCAGATATCATTATTATAAATATTCGTTTCCGAAAAGTTACTATTATGGAGTGTCTTTATTAGTCCCTGTTTCAGTTTCTAACAATGCCTTTCACATTATTTCAACAATATCAGATATCATTATTATAGATATTCGTTTCCGAAAAGTTACTATTATGGAGCGTCTTTATTAGTACCTGTTTCAGTTTCTAACAATGCATTTCACATTATTTCAACAATATCAGATATCATTATTATAGATATTCGTTTCCGAAAAGTTACTATTATGGAGTGTCTTTATTAGTCCCTGTTTCAGTTTCTAACAATGCCTTTCACATTATTTCACCAATATCAGATAAAATTATTATAGATATTCGTTTGCGAAAAGTTACTATTATGGAGCGTCTTTATTAGTCCCTGTTTCAGTTTCTAACAATGCATTTCACATTATTTCAACAATATCAGATATCATTATTATAAATATTCGTTTCTGAAAAGTTACTATTATGGAGTGTCTTTATTAGTCCCTGTTTCAGTTTCTAACAATGCATTTCACATTATTTCAACAATATCAGATATCATTATTATAGATATTCGTTTCCGAAAAGTTACTATTATGGAGCGTCTTTATTAGTCACTGTTTCTGTTTCTAACAATGCATTTCACATTATTTCAACAATATCAGATATCATTATTATAGATATTCGTTTCCGAAAAGTTACTATTATGGAGCGTCTTTATTAGTCCCTGTTTCAGTTTCTAACAATGCCTTTCACATTATTTCAACAATATCAGATATCATTATTATAGATATTCGTTTCCGAATAGTTACTATTATGGAGCGTCTTTATTAGTCCCTGTTTCAGTTTCTAACAATGCATTTCACATTATTTCAACAATATCAGATATCATTATTATAGATATTCGTTTCCGAAAAGTTACTATTATGGAGTGTCTTTATTAGTCCCTGTTTCAGTTTCTAACAATGCATTTCACATTATTTCAACAATATCAGATATCATTATTATAGATATTCGTTTCCGAAAAGTTACTATTATGGAGTGTCTTTATTAGTCCCTGTTTCAGTTTCTAACAATGCATTTCACATTATTTCAACAATATCAGATATCATTATTATAAATATTCGTTTCCGAAAAGTTACTATTATGGAGTGTCTTTATTAGTCCCTGTTTCAGTTTCTAACAATGCATTTCACATTATTTCAACAATATCAGATATCATTATTATAGATATTCGTTTCCGAAAAGTTACTATTATGGAGTGTCTTTATTAGTCCCTGTTTCAGTTTCTAACAATGCCTTTCACATTATTTCACCAATATCAGATAAAATTATTATAGATATTCGTTTGCGAAAAGTTACTATTATGGAGCGTCTTTATTAGTCCCTGTTTCAGTTTCTAACAATGCATTTCACATTATTTCAACAATATCAGATATCATTATTATAAATATTCGTTTCTGAAAAGTTACTATTATGGAGTGTCTTTATTAGTCCCTGTTTCAGTTTCTAACAATGCATTTCACATTATTTCAACAATATCAGATATCATTATTATAGATATTCGTTTCCGAAAAGTTACTATTATGGAGCGTCTTTATTAGTCACTGTTTCTGTTTCTAACAATGCATTTCACATTATTTCAACAATATCAGATATCATTATTATAGATATTCGTTTCCGAAAAGTTACTATTATGGAGCGTCTTTATTAGTCCCTGTTTCAGTTTCTAACAATGCCTTTCACATTATTTCAACAATATCAGATATCATTATTATAGATATTCGTTTCCGAATAGTTACTATTATGGAGCGTCTTTATTAGTCCCTGTTTCAGTTTCTAACAATGCATTTCACATTATTTCAACAATATCAGATATCATTATTATAGATATTCGTTTCCGAAAAGTTACTATTATGGAGTGTCTTTATTAGTCCCTGTTTCAGTTTCTAACAATGCATTTCACATTATTTCAACAATATCAGATATCATTATTATAGATATTCGTTTCCGAAAAGTTACTATTATGGAGTGTCTTTATTAGTCCCTGTTTCAGTTTCTAACAATGCATTTCACATTATTTCAACAATATCAGATATCATTATTATAGATATTCGTTTCCGAATAGTTACTATTATGGAGCGTCTTTATTAGTCCCTGTTTCAGTTTCTAACAATGCATTTCACATTATTTCAACAATATCAGATATCATTATTATAGATATTCGTTTCCGAAAAGTTACTATTATGGAGTGTCTTTATTAGTCCCTGTTTCAGTTTCTAACAATGCATTTCACATTATTTCAACAATATCAGATATCATTATTATAGATATTCGTTTCCGAAAAGTTACTATTATGGAGTGTCTTTATTAGTCCCTGTTTCAGTTTCTAACAATGCATTTCACATTATTTCAACAATATCAGATATCATTATTATAAATATTCGTTTCCGAAAAGTTACTATTATGGAGTGTCTTTATTAGTCCCTGTTTCAGTTTCTAACAATGCATTTCACATTATTTCAACAATATCAGATATCATTATTATAGATATTCGTTTCCGAAAAGTTACTATTATGGAGTGTCTTTATTAGTCCCTGTTTCAGTTTCTAACAATGCCTTTCACATTATTTCACCAATATCAGATAAAATTATTATAGATATTCGTTTGCGAAAAGTTACTATTATGGAGCGTCTTTATTAGTCCCTGTTTCAGTTTCTAACAATGCATTTCACATTATTTCAACAATATCAGATATCATTATTATAAATATTCGTTTCTGAAAAGTTACTATTATGGAGTGTCTTTATTAGTCCCTGTTTCAGTTTCTAACAATGCATTTCACATTATTTCAACAATATCAGATATCATTATTATAGATATTCGTTTCCGAAAAGTTACTATTATGGAGCGTCTTTATTAGTCACTGTTTCTGTTTCTAACAATGCATTTCACATTATTTCAACAATATCAGATATCATTATTATAGATATTCGTTTCCGAAAAGTTACTATTATGGAGCGTCTTTATTAGTCCCTGTTTCAGTTTCTAACAATGCCTTTCACATTATTTCAACAATATCAGATATCATTATTATAGATATTCGTTTCTGAAAAGTTACTATTATGGAGTGTCTTTATTAGTCCCTGTTTCAGTTTCTAACAATGCATTTCACATTATTTCAACAATATCAGATATCATTATTATAGATATTCGTTTCCGAAAAGTTACTATTATGGAGTGTCTTTATTAGTCCCTGTTTCAGTTTCTAACAATGCATTTCATATTATTTCAACAATATAAAATATCCGAAATGTGTATAATCTTTTCAATACAGGTTGGTTCTATTTATGTAAAGCATTTTCCATAAATCGTTTCGAATCTTTTTAAGTACAGGAAGCAGAAAAGTGTTTTTAATCAATACATTTTCCATAATCCAAGCAGTGTCGAAAATCATTGTCAAGATGTATTGAAGGAAGGAACTTCTTCCCGCTATCTTGTAATTTTATATAAAGAAATTATTTTTATTTCTCAAGAGTTAAAAGAAAATTTTTAAAAAAAGTTTTCAGTTTTTCTTTCCATCGATGCGGATTTATAAGAAATATTTCCTAACATTTTATGTTTCACTTAAGAGTATGCAGCTGACAGTTCTCTGGTATACATACTGTAATTCTTTTGGGCTTTTGGTATTAATAGCTGTGCCTGATCCTATTCCTCAATCTTTTAAACATTTTGTTTTTAATAGCATGTATAATATTGTTACGAAATTTCCGGGGTTCGTTTGGATAGTGGTAGTTATATGGTGTGGTGAACGCTCAATCAGCAGGCGACAGTGGAAAAAGAAACAACGACGTTTATTTACACGAAGACACACAGGACAGCACAAAGACGACAACTATATACAGCATAGAAGACGATTATCTTCAGCCGAGACGTGCAGCATACAACAGTATACACAGCAGCATATAACAAAACTCTAGTGCAGACAGTAGCGCACAGCTTAGTTCAGCACTAGCTTGATTCCGTCGCTGCTCTGCTAATTTCTGGAAGGCCAGTTCTTTAGCGTCGATTTCGACTACGATGACCCTGGCAGCCTTGGCCGCCTCCTTTTATAGATCTCAGGGGGGCGGGTCTAGAAGCCTTTCAACCAATCAGGAACGTTCGAGGCGTATCTCGGTTCCTACTGGACGGATCGGGAAAATTCTCGATGTTTCGGGTATAATCTATTTTGGCGCCAAATTCGTCGCCAAATGGTCGCTAAGTTTGTCGCCTAACTCCGGGACCTCCGACGCGACACACGGACTGTACAGATAACTGTAAAACATTCTTACCGATGGTGGAACCAACTATGCTGGGAAGCAGCATTACAGATTCGTAACAATATAATAAACTGCTTCAATTATATGAAATTAAGCTAATTAACAATGGCCATTTCAGGAATATGCAAATAAAATAGCCTAGACAATGAAAGACATTGTTGAATATAAAAATTCGTTGCAATTGAACGTGGCATTGTTACTTGTCGAATATTATTGCTCCAAATTTAATTCAGCTACTATTTTTTTTACTTTCTCGTATACATAGTATAAAGAATAATAATCGCAAAAAAAAAAAACGATATTTTGGTGAATCTCCACGTTTTAGTCTTCTATGAGTTCGAAAAACACATTTTTGGAAAATGTCCGTCTGTCTGTATGCCTTAAGCTAGAAGATTAAAAATTACTCTACGGCCTTTACACTAAATTTACAGATTTCCATCAAATTTGGAGTAAAATCTGTTCAGGAAGTCCATCTGTCCGGCTGTTCGAATACAAGTTAACACAATAATTACAAAACGAATAGGGCTAGATAGATAAAATTCAAACACAGGTTTAACATCTACAGTGTGGACACCAGAAAAATTTTGAGCCAAATTCAAATACGGGGACTGTCTGTCTGTCTGTACTTTTAGAAACATGTAAATGCAATAATTCAAAAATGCAATGACATAAACTTATCAAATTTGGTACAGGATTTTGTGACATGCAAGTAGGATCTTGCTTCCAATTTTTATTTCAATCGATTGAGAAAAACGAGTGTAATACACAAATTCGATTTTATGATACTATTAACGCATGCCAGGGATAAATCGCCAAATAATTTGCCAAAGATGGCACGATAGATTCAGTAAAAATGCTAAATTCTCGCCAAAATTTAATATTTCGTAACTATTGCATACCAATGCCATGCAAGACGTTATCTGGGATAGCACCTTTATTAGAGTATAATTGAGAATTTGGGAAAACCACGCCGTCGGTCTAATATCTTTTACATTAATTCAACACAGGCCGATTATCTGTAACAATATGTAACTATTGTTACTCGGTAATCTTCATTATTCGAAACTTCAGTTTCTAACAATGCATTTTACATTATTTCAACAATATCAAAAATCATTATTACCGAGATTCATCTCTGGATAGCATCTGCGTCACCATCTTGAAGAGTTGCAAGCAGAACTATTTTAGTTAACTCTGATTTTACAAGAAACTTTCATCAAAGCAAGCCGAAATTTTGGTAATCTTCATTTCAATAGAGGTCAGTCTTTTGATATAGTCTTAGTCTTTTATAGAGGATATAATATATCTTTTACCAGTTTTTCCAAATATTCATTTTTACGTACCGTTTTGAACAACGCTTTTTCCATAATCTGAGAAAAATAAAAATATCCTTATTGTCAAGATGTGTTCTTTTAAAGAGTCTTTTCATTGATCGATTTCAAATTTGAGTAATAAAATTCTTTTCATTTCTGAAGAATTTAAAATAAAACTTACTTTCAATATATTTAAACATTTTCAACCTTATATTCAATACATATTAGTAATGAATATATTCTATGAGCAATTGGTGATTCGATGGCGAAAATAAGCAACCAAACAGAATATTTATAAGTTTTTTTAAAAACTTATTTTAGCTCTTTTACCGTTTATTGGTGTGGGATTGACATATGGTTGCAATGCCAATTTGGTTTCGGTGCTACATTTGGCGAGTTTTGGCTCTTTCAGCTTTAATTAATAATTTAAGTGATAGCAGCTATTAAAATTTCATCTGAATCTCTCAAACTATCATTATTCTCTAAAAAATTTGCAATTTTTTTCAAATCGGTATTCTATATAGCCATCACATTAGAGTGAGCACCGTATACTCTATCAGTCCTTGAGACTTACGTATACGATTATCCTTTCTTGTACCTTCTACATAATCGACCAAAATATACCTGTTTGACGAAAGTATAGCCATGTTTGTTTCCTCTATCTTTGCGATCTCCATTTCTTAATGAAAAGAATAAAATCTGCATTATCAGATTTTTTCCTTAGCATCATTTTATTTTTTTTCTTGAATTCAATAGTTTTTAAAATATTTTTTCTTCTATACTATATAGCCTTAAATAGTTCTTAATAACCAACTTTCATTCGTGAAAACTCATATATACATAAGTTATATGGTAGATTCTTTAAAAACTTTAATTGTCGATTTAAATTAGAATAGTGAGCATCATTGGTGGAATGACATGCTTGCATGTTACAATACAACTTTCTATTGTAAAATAAATTATTTCAAATGCATGAGACATACAGATTTTGATAATTGTACATGCTTGCTTATCATTATTCCTTGATAAAAATTTTAAAGGATAATTTAAAACACTATGGTAATTCTCAGAAGAAAGCCGAAAAATGGAAATTAAATTTTTTCTTCACTGTTATATTCTACAGATACAAGGCATAAAAATGATCAGAATTTTTTTAAACAAATAACTGATATAAGGAATGTATAAAGATATTTAGGAATATTTGGCTTTACTCTTTTTAAACATGGTAACAACTAAAAAAATCAGCGTTAGAAAACGTTACTGAAGCAAAAAGGAAAGTTAGTTTATTTTCTTCTATATAGACTTAAAGAAGACGTATGATTCCCTGCTCTTTAAGTCTTAATCGGTGTGTAATAGGCATCTCCCCTATTTGTTCTGAATAACTCTTCCTAACCCAACTCCGCAATCTTTTTTTGTTTGTTTGTTTGTTTCTTATGGCATGTATAATTTAATAAATTGCCTCAATTTTATTAAATTAAGCTCCCTAATCAACAACTATTACGGAAATAGAAAAAAGTGGAAACGTTGTTGGGTATAAAAATTCGTTACAACAGAACATAGCATTATTATTCATCGAATATTATTACTTCAAATTTAATTTGGCTTCCTTTTTTAACAATATCTTTTACATTATTTGAATACATGCTGATTATCTCTAACAATATCTAACAATTGTCACTCTAAAATCTTCATTATTTCAAATTTCAGTTTCTAACAATGCATTTTACATTATTTCAAAAGTATCAAAAATCATTATTACCGAGGTTCCATCAGCAGAAAACAACATTTCACTTAATCTTGAAAAATTGTCAGCGTAACTTTTTATTAACTCTGATTAGTTTAAAAGCAAATTGCATCGTAATAAGTCGAAGTTGTTACTGTCTTATTTTCAATACAGATTAGTTCTCTCGCCATAATGTATTTTGTATATACTCTATTATATATTTTGACATTCTATTTTAACCAACACTTTTTCCTCAATATAAGAAATTCAAGATATCCTTAATGTCAAGATGATAAAAGGAAAAAGTGTTTTCATTTCTCAGAAACAAAAGAATATTTTCTTTTAACATGTTTAAACATTTGTATCTTCTGGTACATTAACAGTTTTATAATGATTATCTTCTATAAGCAATAGTCATCTGATATATAATTAAAAAAATAATTCCGACACAATTTTTGGAAAATCGTTATTTCCTTGGTATCCGTGAACTACTGTTAGCTGTTGGTTGTAAGAGGAACGAAGATCCACTTACATTTCCAACCATTTATTCCATGATTTTTTGGCATGGTGAAGGATTGGCGATGCGTTGGCGATAATTTCTTTGGTGAAAACAAACAATTAAGTCGTACTTTAAAATCGCTTCCATAGTTTTGCAGGGCCAATTTGGTTATAGTGCTGCATTTGATGAGCTTTGGCTCTTTTACCGTTAATTAATAAGTGCCGATTGTTTTAATCTTTTTGTCTCTAATTAAATGTATAATTTGCCAAATTTCTTTACCCCGGGGGGCACATCGAAATGAGGATGAGATGCTTCCGGCATGGTGGTTGGATCTCGCCACCCTGGAGGGTACACTAATAGGTGGGGGATCTGACTCCTCCCATCGATGACGGGACGTACTTCTTTCAGGGATGATTGTATCGTGGCCGGTGGTGGCCCTTAGGACTCAACCACAGTTCACGCCAGTGGTGCTGTTGCGGCTGTCCGGTCCTTCAGTTTTTATGGTTTAGGCGGGTCGGAGAGTCAGATGGCTGACATACCAAATTTCTTCAATTTTACTAAATTCAGCTTCCTAATCAACCGCCATTTCAGGAATCAGTGAAAAAATATTTTAAACAATGAAAAATATTATTGAATAAACAATGCAATAGAATAGAACATAGCACTGTTACCCACCGAATATTAATGTTCCAAATTTAATTCATTTTCTTAAAGTTACAATGCCTTTTTCATTATTTAAACATTTCTATTTTCTGTAACAATATGTAATATTGTTACTCGAGGATCATTATTATTCCAGGTTTCATCTTCTAACAATGCATTTTACATTATTTTAGCAATATCAAAATACGTTATTGCCGAGATTCATCTTCTGAAAGCGTTATTTCACAACAATTTTGAAGAAGAATCAGAACAATCTTTTTTTAGCAGAACTTTTTATTAGCTCTGGTTCATTCAAAGGAAAATGCCATTGATAAACCGTAGTGTTGGTTATTTTGTTTTTAATACAGCTTAGTCCTCCGAAGCAATGTAGAAAATCCTTATTCACAACGTGATGCTAGAAAAAAGTGTTTTCACCTGTATCTTGCAAATTTGTAAAAAGAAATCATTTAAATTTCTCAGGAATTTAAAAGAAAATTTTCTCTGAACATTTTTAAACATTTGCAGTCTTGTGGTACAGTAGTAGATTTATACTGAATATCTATTATTAGTAATAGTCTTCTGATATATTAGTTAAAAAAAGAAATAATTCTATCAGAGTTTTTGAAAGATCATAATTCCCGTGGTTGCAAATTTTAGACTTCCGACGATTTCTTTCTCTTTTAAAAAAAATTCACTACATTTTCTTATTACAAAATTTTAATTATATTGGAAAATAAAACTTGATTTAGGATTTTCTCTGCAATTCATGTTGCTTTGACTGTTTTTCAGGATGCCTGTGAGATAAATGTATTTTCTCGTTTTCTCTCACAAAAGAAGAAATGAACGGTCGAGATCTCTGAATAAAAAAAAAAGCGAGAAGTTCGTCAATTCTGACGGCCACTGAGCGCTCGGCGAATGTTGATATTTTTCTTTTTATTGTGTATTTTATTTCATAATTTATTTTTGCATGTTTTAGGTGGGAAATGTCGATTTTTCGGATCGAACGAAGTGTTCGTCACTTCTGAAGGGCACTGCGCGTTCGGAGAATGTCGACTTTTCTCTCCTTATTGTATCTTTTATTTCATAATGTATTTTTGTATGTTTGTGGTGCGAAATGTTGATGTTTTGGATCGAACAAGGTGTTCGGCAATTTTGACGGGCACTGCGCGCTTGGCGAATATCGATATTTCTTTTCTTATCGTATCTTTTTTTAATAATGTATTTGTATATATTTCAGGTGGAAAATGTCGATGTTTCGGATCGAACGACGTGTTCGTCTTTTTCTGAAGGGCACTGAGCGATCGGTGAATGTCGACATTTCTCTTCTGATTGTCTTTTATATAATAAAGTATTTTTGTGATGGGAAATGTCGATGCTTCGGATCGAACGAGATATTCTTCAGTTCTGACGGACACTGCATGCTCGACGAGGGTCGACGTTTCTCCTCTTCTTGTCTATCCTATTTAATATTGTATTTGTGTACGTTTAAAATGGGAAATATCCACGTTTGGGATCGAACGAGATGTCATTTCTGATGGGCACTGCTGGCTCGGTGGGCTTCAACATTTCCATTTTTCTTATTTTCTCTATTTATTTTATTTCATTTTATTTTTTAGCTTTTTGCTTGGAAATATCAATGTTTCGGCTCGATCATCTATTCCTCTTTTCTGGCGTTTACATTGGGCACGTCGAGTTTCGATAATTTTTTTCTTGTTTTTTCTATATGATTTTGTGCTTTTGTATATTTTTGGTGGGAAATGTCGATGTTTCGGAGGGAATGAGGTGCTCTTCCGGTGAGCATCGACATATCTATTCTTCTTTTCTATTTTATTTAATAATGGATTTTTTAACCTTTTCGATTTCAGATGTCGATGTTTCGGGTGGAACAGGGTGTTCGCCTTTTCTAGCAGAGATTGAGCGCTCGGCAAATGTAGACATTTCTGTTCTTATTGTCTTTTTTATTTAATAATGTATTTTTGTATGTTTCAGGTGAAAAATGTCGATGTTTCCTATCAAATGAGAATCTTCTTCTTGACAGATCTCAAGAGTGTTCATCTTTGAAAATGGAATAAGTCAAATGGATCTGTTTTACAAATACTATTTATTAGCTTGAAGTTCATGGAAGGGACTTGCAAAATTGAAATTTTGATACATTTGTGAAGATAATGTAGAGCGAAGCTGTACTTTATCTTACTTTTTTTTCTTCAAAGGAACTGTTTTTCATCTATTTTTAGTAAATATTTTATTTTATTTGTATTGTTGTTACTTTTCAATCGTTTGAACTGCTAAATAATTTTTTTTTTTTTTTTTTTTTTTTTTTTTTTTTGCATATCAGATTAATTTTCGTTCTTATCGGAAGTTTTTTTAAAACTGCACTGTCATTGACAGTTCTTTATCTCTAGTAGTGGATAAATGGCCTTTTATCGCACGATTTCACAACAAATTCCCAATTTATTTTTAACTCTGTAGTTCGAAAATAAATGATTTAGTAGTATCTTAAAAATCTAGATTATTTTGTAGAATTAAACGTCGGGTGATTAATTAAAATTAGATATTCTTATTCAAAAATTGACTATTGCTTCTTTGATAATGGAATTATTGTCATTGTAAATTCGAATAGGTTTTTTTTAATTATTAGAAAATAAATTAAATCAAATTCGTTATTATGATTTCCTTGCAATTTTAATAAGGTTATTTCACCAAATAATTGTTTACAAAAATTAATTTGAATTAAGATGAGTGATATAAAATAACCATTTAATTTTTTTAAAATAATAGATACCAAAAAAAGCCTTCAATAATATCTTGTAAATTCAGGGGAACTATAATTTTGTGCAATTTAATACCCTCTAACAATGTACTTCTTATTAGAGATGCATTAATTCACGATTTTTTGAATAACAAATAATTGTGTTTTTGTTATTTTTAAATATTTGTTCCAAATATCTGTTATTTTTCAATCATATTATTAATTAAAAATTATTAATTATTATTAAATATAAAATTTATTAATTGTAATTAATACTTAATTTACTAATTTAAGTAACGTGTGATTGAATTAACTTATCTATTTCAGCTTACTTCTTAAATTTGATTTTTTAAACTATTTATTTAATTTCTTTATTGAAGTAAACCATTTTCTGAAAAATTTGAATTAAATATATATGACATTTCTTTAAAATGTTTACTTTAGTTCTCTATTCTACCAATAGATGGGGACAGCAGTAAACAGAATATATGCAATCAAAGTCATGTCACAAGCAATTAAAAATGATCTTTCATTTCGTAATTCAATGTAATTTCATTTCGCGTACAACAAGGAAGTGAATATTGGATTAGACAATTACTTCTTAAGCAGAGTTTTTGCTCATCGTTTTTTCGTATACTTTAAATGTCGTAATAATATTTTATGACTTTACCATTTACTGTACTTATTGGAATCTCTGCAAAATAATAAACGCTATGACAAATTCAAATAAAATAATTTCTCTATATATGAGCGGCAAAAAGGTAATTTTTAATTTGTCCATATGTAAATTTCTATTATACCCGTTTTCGTAACCCACGACTAGCTACAAATGAGCACTAAAGGTGGGTTTACACTCGGTCAGTTATGAGACGGCCAGTTGGCAGCGCATGCGTAGAAAGGCTGAAAATTGCTATTCCGTCCATGGCAAGTACTTGTCCCGATGGTACAACAGCATGCCGCTGTATTGTATTTTTTTTCTTACTGAGCAAGTTTGTAGAATTTGACGTGAAGAAATTGATCACTTATCGTAGATTCATTCTGATATTTTTTGCTCTTTGTTCTTTCTGATGCGAGGCTGTTTTTTATTTTCATTTAATTTGCCATTTTTTTCTATAGTTTTTCATATGTTGATATGTTTTATTATGTTTATTTTATTTTATTTAGATATGCTGATTTTTATTTTTATTTTACCACTTTTCTTTTTGTAAATATCCATCATTTTAATACAATACGCACAGAAAAAAAAAATGCAGGGACATCAAAACGGCAATTTATGGCCAATCATGCAATGCCTGAATCTATGTTATGAAATTGTGGCAAATATAAATAGTTCCTTTCTGGGCATGGGCTACCTACTGGCCATCTTATAACTGGCCGAGTGTAAACCCGGCATTAATAAAATACATTAAAACAAAGTACTCGTTCAGTTTGCATTAAAGTTATCATTTCATTAAATCAGAAAGATAACCATAAAACTGTAGACATCATTAAAATCAGAATATTGTATTGTATCTGCGAAACGTTGCACAATTTGATGATTAACAAAAAATACCGAATGCAGTATATGCTCGAAGTGCATAATAAAGTATATAATAATATCTTTAAAGAAACAAATTTTCAAAAATATTTAAAAAGTAACATTTTGCTTAAAAAAATATTTTTTACCAGAAATTTATCTAGTTTTACATATAGTTTTATAAAATTATTTTTTATATGGTTTTAAAAATCTTTTTTTTTAATGAAAATACATTCCATGAAATGTATTTTGTATCATTTGTTGAATATAATACACATACAATATGATGAAAGCATTGCGAATTCTACGTTATTTTACGATTAATGATATTTTAGAATATTGGAAAAGTGGTTGCAAATTCTGTATTTCATAATGTTACACAATTTTTTACTCCATAATTTCAAATCCATTTTATTGTAAATGATATGTAGGCAGACAAAGATTAATCCAATTTCCTTTTTTTCCCGTCTATTATAAGAAAGCTTTGATTCTAAATAAAATTTAATGTATTACACTTCTCAACTTGGTATTGAATGATTGGCATAAAAATAAGGAAATGTATAGATTAGAGGATAGCATTTTTAAAATTGCATATGAGGTGTTTTTTTAAACAATAGGTTCAGAATCAAATGATAGCACGGGCTAAATAAGCAACGTCTAAATTTACTTGGAGTTCAAACACGCCCTTACTTCTCATAATCCAAATATATTTCGAAAATGCAATGCAACGCCATCTGTTGCTAAAAATTGAAACTAAATTTTTTTTTTCTTCTGCCATACGCTTTCCGCCTTATTCAACAACATGCCGTTCAAATTTGATGTCATTCTCATCAGTGGTTCTTTTCGTATATCGTTTCGAAACTTAAACTTTAATTATAATCACCCTGTATTATATAATATTAAACAAAATTATGTTGTTTTGAATAATATTATGCGACACCGAAAATTTAAAATTTACCTATTAAAGGATAGAAAAAAAATTAACCTTCAATTTTCGTATTGCTTCTCTCAGAAATTGTACACATTGCTCTTAATAAATATCCTGCTTAAAACAATTACAATTTACCTTGAGTTTCAAATTGGAAGCCGTAAAATTATAATTTCTCATTGGTAATGTAACTTACAATAAAAGATCGATTTTTCACTCGAAACTTTGATTTCCTGTCGTAGTAAATTAAGGAAGTATGTATAAAATCAATTCTTTTTTAAATAAAATTTATTTGTCCAAAAAAATTAATCAAAAAATTTTGATTTATTTTATGTAGTAATAAAATTTCAGTAGTAATTAAAGATTGGGCAGTTATCTGTAAAATGGATTCTATTCATCATGAGTTACTCATTTCTTGTTAATTTGACTTAACAGAAAAAGTTTTAGAGGGTTTATAATTTAGAGAACAGTATTTGGTATTCATAATATTGTTATAAAATATTTCTGAAAAACGAAAAATTTGAAACTTTCCAAATTCATAGATCGATAACTTAATTTTGATATTTAAATTTTTCTTTTTTATGAAAGAGATGAATGTTTATGATTGAATATATTTGGGTTATGTAAGACGGCGATATTGATTAGCACAGTATTTTTCGTAAAAAATTTTAGGGAAATATTTTTTTACAAGTATTTTGCTAGATAAAGCACAAATCCGGCAAACCAAAAGAAAAATACAACTATCACATGTGTAAAAAAAACCCCATATATGATTGACTAGAACAAAAATTATCTTAACTGCTAAAATAACAACAAAAATCTGCGCACGCAAACCGGAAAAGGAATTCACTTTTTCTTGAAGTTGTTCCTCTCTGCTGCTGTTTACTTCTCCCCCCTTGCTGTCTCTTGTCGGTTCGGGTGGATGAAATATTTGTCTTGTGTTGGGTCAACGTTAGGTTACGATTTTGTTTTTCGCATTTGGTTTTGTTTGTCGTTAATTAAAAATGGGGTTATTTAGATTTTCTAATGTATTCACCAGGAAACAATTTACTCAGTTAATAATTATGCGAGGTATGTATTAATTCCTCAAAAATTGCATTTTGTAATGGGTGATCTTCCAGTGTCTTATCAAGATTTCCAACAATTCACATGACTATTCATTTCAAAATTATTTTGTGTATAAAATTACCGTTTGGTAAAATAATTATACAATTCATTTTATATTTGTTTTTTTCCAAAATAAAATTAGTTTGGTGCTCATATTCCAATCGCCGGGTTATTCTTATCTTTTTGATAACAGTGTATTTGCTGATTTGATCACGAATAAATAAACCACTTTGCTAACAAATTCCAAAAAAATCCTGGAAATTCGTTAGTAAATGAATATTTTTTCTAGTTTCTGTCTATTTTAGTTACTGAAGTTAAGTAAGTCCGATTTCTGCTTAGCAGGAAATAGTAAGTAGGAAAAACTGCATCAGAATTTCATATTGATATTGAGATTATAGAGTAGTCGTCGTAGAATCGTTACCGAATTCCGTAGAATTTTTGAAGTGAATATATTTGCTTTATCATTTGAAAATACTGACGGTGAGAATTAAATAATATAATAATTAATTTTCTTTCTATTTTTTTCCCTTTACAAATTGTAAATCTACTTTCATACATGAAACAGAAAATGTTAATTTTCTGTTAACATAATTGCAATATCTTCCATATGAGAGATTATGACAATATTACTCATATTAACGATTATAAGAAGTTGCTTATTTCTTGGCTGTTGCACTAAGTGATTAAAATTACATTTTCTTGAATCAAGAGACTCATCATATGTTTCTTTAAATAAAATTAGTAAATTGTTTATTGCATTTTTTAAAGCAGTTATGTCCATAATAACAGACATATTTCCATGGGAATATAGTTTTCAGTTTTTTCAGAATTGAATTCTATCATTCTTGTGATAAAATAATTTCTTTTATGTAATAATTTTGCAATATTTTTAATATTTAAGCATTTTTTATATAAATTTATTTATTTTATTATTCAATTAAAAGTTCTAATTAAAGTCTTATTGTTCAATTAAAGTTTTTTTTGTTCGATTATTTACTTCAAAGTTTATGCTTGATATAATTCATTATTTTATGAACTTCAACTCTTTTGTTTTAAGTTTACATGTCATTAATTGTAATAGTTTATGAGAGTAGCATTAAATGTCTTAATAAAACCCTTTCTTATCATTATCATCTTACTATCTTATATAATATAACAGTGGCTTTGTAATAGTCATATGTTTTGAATAGGTTTAAGATTAAATTACATTGAAAATCGTTGCTATATGGAGGCCTGATGTACTTTAAATTTACAGAAAGCTAAATGTCTTTCTGTTAATAAGGGTGGAAGTCTGAAGGGGAGAGTGCTTACATAAATCAAATTATTTAATACATTTAAGAAATTTTGTTGATCATTTAATGTCATTTATTGAGTTAATAGATTTTATTCATTCATTTTGTAATATATTTTTATACTAAATCAAAATTAAGGAATTATTATTAAGATTAACACTATTTCAAAATATTAAAACAGCCATTTTAATTAAAATTTATTTTCTCTATCTGTATACATTTCCTAAAAATTAAGGAATCCTGAACTAATATTGTATGATATTTGCATATTAAATGTATGCCAGCAATTAATCGCCAAAGTTTTGCACCAAACTACTCACCAATAATATATCGTTAATCTTTAAGTTTTGCAAAGGCATGCTGTTAAATTAAAGGTTTGCCAATGTTATGTTGCTAATACACAAATATCTATTGTATTAATTTTTCATATATTTTTGTAATTTAATTGAAAATATTATGACCATATACTTTATTTTGGCCATAGTGTTTATCATAATTATCCTAGTTAGATTAAGAAATTCTATTATTTGTTGTCCATTTAATGAAAATTTTAATAAAATCTTTTGTTTATGCCATTATAATTTATTTCATAGCTCAAATGCATATTAAAAAAGAAATAAGAAGCAATGGTGTTGCTGTTATTAAAGTGGATTCCCCTGGTGCAAAGGTATAAAATGAATTTTTTAAAAAAATGTATTATTATTTTTTTGTATTTTCTAATAAAAAACTCTGTTAAAAAACTTAAAGTGCAGACATTGGCAATCTAAGTATATTTAAGTAAAAAAAAGTAATAATCTTACTTAAATACAGCATATTTATAATAAAGTAAGACTTTATCAGTAAGACTTTCAGATAAGTTCCTACTATTTATGCTGTATTAAATGATATTAATGCTTATATTATAAAAAAGACTTAATTCATAAGTATTTTATATGAAAGAAATTTAAAATTCATTAATACTGTTGTATTTATTATTCGTTATTGTTTAAAGTTCATACCTACAAAAAAAAAATAATAAGTAAATTGTAGATGTAAAAGTTAATTAAAGTTTAACTTGATGATATCTGCGACTAAACCAATGAGGAAATGGTGTGTACGACTTTTTATTACTATATAACAATCACCAAACTGTATTCCACGTGTGTGTACCAAACTGTGTACCGTGTACTAACTAAAATTTCAAACAAAAATTTTTCCAATATCAGATACACGTACACCATTATTTTTACAAATACGGAATTACAGCTACATACTACTCTTAACTCACAATTAGTTCTGTTTAAACTGACAGGTTACAAATTGGAATTTTGTTTTTCTTTAACATGGGTTGTAAGATTGATAAAAAAATTACAAAAATTGTGTAACTATTTATGTAAAATTATTGTACATAAAGTGAAAAATACACATTATGTACACTAATGAATATATTATAAGTAAAAATGCTACCTGAAAATATTATTTTTAAATTTGTTTTTCATAATTGCTTCTGAGGGTGGCCCAAAACCAAATAAAAGATGCAGGTAGTATTTAATTATTTCAATTGAATGATACTATTGATAAACATTAATTTTTTGGTAAATTTTTGTCAGTTAATGTTTTAAATTTGTATATCAAAGCAATAAAGATTAAAAAAAAAAATAACACCATGGTCACAGTGTCATATCTTTACTATATATTATATATAGTAAAGATATAGGCTACATATTTAAAGTTTTCCAGATTATTCTACCAATAAATATGCACACATGTACCATCTTTCATCATTACAAATTTATTCTAAATGCAAGTGACAATATATCATTCTTTGCACTGCCATTCATGCAGCATACATATGTTAATTTAAGTTTTGATGAGTTTTGTTCATTATATGTTGAAATAATGCTTATGAATTTGATAATATTTGTATGTAATTGATTATTTTACTTTAAATATTGTATCTTTTGATTGTAGGTTAATACTTTGCATCGAGAACTAATGGCAGAAGTCACCGAAACATTACAGAGCATATATTCAGATCCTAAAGTTACTAGTGCTGTTTTAATATCTGGCAAACCAGGAAATTTCATAGCTGGGGCAGATATAGGGTTTGTTATTTAATATTATTTTTTAATTTTAAAATATATTAAATTATCTAGTTTCTATTAAAATTACTATGAGCTGATCAGGAAATAAACTTTTTGCAGTACATGTATTTAGTATGTTTTGCTACAATGATGAATATTTTTCATATTTTATATTTCAGTTACTGACACAGATTATTAAATGACTAATTTTAAAATCAAGCATTTTCTTAAAATATTACCTGAATGTTATTAATTTTAAATGTATGGTTATAAATTAATTTTCAATACATTTATATAAGCTTAATATTAAAATAGTTTACTGAGTTATAATTCATTACATTTTTATACATTTTAATTCTGATTTTGTTATTTTTTTTAGCATCTGAATTTCTGGCATTTTAAACTTGAAAATAACAATTATCTTTGATGTTAAAATTACTGAATAAAAAAAGCTTAAATGTTTCTTGGTGACTCAAACATTAATATAAAGAAATATGTTTTAAGATTTCAAACTGTTACAGTACTTTATTTTTATAATGACAAAAAATATGATTAAATTATTAAAATTGCAGAAATATTTTTATTGGCAACTAGTCACTAGTGGCAACCAACTAGTTTGTTGGCAATATTTGTAAAGATTAATTTCATTTAAATCTATTGCAGAATTTTATGTTCATAATTCCTTAATAGAGTATTTTTAAGTGTCAAATTGTGACGAACATTAAAGTGCATATATTTTTATAACCTTGTATCTGTTCTTTCTACTTGAACATTTCTAAGTCATATAAATCTTGTGATGACATAGTAACAAGTAATTGTTTGGATCATTTTTCTTTTAATAAATATTGTCTTTTACTGTAATTAATTCCACTTCCTGATTTCCCATGTAAGATGCAGAGATAATAAACAGAACTTTTTCTACAGCTTTCAACAATGAATGAAATTTACATGATTAAATATCGATAAAACAATGAAAATGATTTGAATTTCATTGCAACAATTAAATATATTCTTAAATAATATATTTTTTTTTAAATTCTCAAAATTGAAGAAAAAAAAATCTACGTAATAACAATTGAAATCATTAATATATATATATATAAATGCGCCAATATCTTAATATATTAATACCAAATTTCAAACTTAAAATAAATAGTCTACTTGACGAATGTCCAACACATATATACACATTAATATTATTAGACATTTACTATTGTATAATGAGTAGTTGCAAGAAATTTCATCTCTTATATGAAAACCTAGGATTATGAGAAATTTACTTAAAATTCTTTGTACTAATAATTTTTTTCTTCCAGAATGTTACAAGCATGTAAAACAAAGGAAGAAATATGTACCTTATCTAAAGCTGGACAAGATGTCTTAATGCAAATAGAGAAAAGTGAAAAACCTATAGTCTCTGCCATTATGGGAACATGTTTAGGAGGTGGTTTAGAGGTAAGCAAGTTGTTATCCTAGTCTTTTGGAATATTCTTATGTCACTTGATGGATTTTTCATTTGATTCATACATCAATTTTAAGTTGACAATAAGTAGGACACTACAAATCACTACATCACTTGTTAATGATATGATTAATCTTATTACATGTCTTAAACTTCTAAATGGCTTAAATATCTTTTTCCATTTTTTAGTACAGAAGCAGGTTACTCTGTGTTACTTGTATATATTTTTCAATACCTACTATTAGTTCACACTTACCCTTTATATATTTATATATCTTGTTCAAATGTTCAATCATTAATAAAATACTTTTTATTCATCCACTCAAGTTCAAATACATTTTTTAAAACTTGTAGCGGATTACACTTGATGTTAATACAATTTTTTTAAATATTGATTCATTAATTATTAAATTTAATTAATTTTTAATACTTTAAATAGAGTTTTAACAGTTTGTAATGAAAATTGAAATCAACAAGCAGTAGCTCAATCGGTAAAATGGAAAGATTTCAGTACTTTTCATGTGAAGGTGAAGAATGCAAGTTCAGTTCTTGCGAAAGTAGAAATTGGCTTACATTTTTTTTTAGATTTCATTTATAAAATGTTCTTTAAATGTGAAATCTGAGAATATATATTGCTGATGTATATATGTATTGATAGCTATTTCTTTGAAATTAATATAATACCTTACCTTGCTCTCTTTTTTTAAAAATTAAATTTAGTCAGTTGGGAACAAGGATTTGTTTTGAACTGTTTTATTGATTGAATATCTTCATTTCCAAAGCATCAAACCAATAAACTTTGTTGTTAAAAGAATACCAGCTCATTCATTTTGAATTACAATGATAATTTTATTAAGATCCAAAACACATCCTTATCTGCATTAAAAGCTCATTTTTTTATTTATATTTATTTAATCAAAATAATTGCTTAGAAGATTAAAATCTTAGAGAGAGCATCATGAAATAAAATCAATTTTGTCTCTGCTTGTAATAAAAATGAATGTCTATATATGTATGTTAGTGCTCTATTGGACAAACTGTTTGACCTATAACTATCAAATTTGGCACATATATACCTTATAGTGTTGTAATGTGCATTTAAGTTGGATGTTTTTTAAAAACTTTATACAGAATTTTAATTTAAAAGGTGGAATCTTTTCTGTGCCCGATTATTGCATAAAAATAAATTTAGCAGTGTTTTAAAATTTTTAAAAATTGTCTTTTTAATGAGGCTAATTTAATAACTACTCAAGTTTTTCTGAATTCTGGCAGTTTATTTATTTGCTGTATTTCCTACAGTAAATTACATTGTTCTCCTGAAATTTAAACTGTTTTCATTGTTCCATCGAATCTATATTTGCATAATTTTTTTCTATTCTGAAAAAGCGAGGAAAAAGGAATCTGTTTAACATAACAGATTCTTTCCATAAGAAAAATGAAAAAGAAGAGTTACAATAAAATGAAATTAAGAAGATAGCTGAACTTGATATTACATTTTTAATATCACTATGCTATCATGGGATTGTTTTCATGACCTTATAAACAGAATTTAAGTAAAACTATTAAAATAAAATGGTGTTAAGGTCAAATAATTTGGTGGAATCATGGACAAGAAAATATATTTAAATGAAATAAAATATAGCAAATATTCTTAGAAAATTAGCTTTAAATATAAAACTTCATTTTCTGCAATAGAGATTATTGAATTTAAAAATAGAATTCAGTTATGTGTGTATGATTCCATTTGGATCTGTTCAATGATTTACCAAATAATTTTCATTGTGCTCTCAACTTAAGCTGTCACTGACGATAATGTTATACTTTTCATATTAATTCATTATTAATTTTAATAGTTTATCATTCATATTATTTTCCTAAGTAAGCTCAATTGTTTCTGTAACTAAGTTATTATTTTTTTAAGGTTGCATTAGCTACTCATTATCGTATTGCTGTGAAAGATAAAAAAACTGGATTAGGTCTGCCTGAAGTACTTCTCGGGCTTCTTCCTGGAGCTGGAGGTACTCAAAGATTACCAAGACTTGTGAGTTATAATAATTGTTTTGAATAGTTTTATTTGATTTTAGCCCATATTTTTATTTGGGAGATGAAAATTATACATTTTTATCTACAAGAACTTTTACACAATTCTCTTTAATATGTCCTATTTGATGTTTGTAAAGATTGAATTTCTCTTTGTATTCAGATATTGTGCATGTGTGTGTTTTAAATGACAATACATTTTTTTAGCATTTCCAGAATTTAGTTATCAGTTAATGTTATTGAATTAAATTTTAATTTCATATTATAGTGTCATTTAGTAGTAAATTTGAGAAACATTGATTATAAGATTCAATAATATTTAAGAAATTAATTATAGGTTAATGACTAACAATCAGAAAAGAATTGAAATAAAAACATTCAATTTTAATACAGTTATGGGAGTTTCTTAAAAATTTTCATTTAAAGCTCTAAATAATTAAGTGTACAGGTTGAAATCTGCCTTACCTTATTATAAACTATCCTGAATTTCCCCACTTTTGACCCCTTTCTGGTTCAATCTCATTAAAAAAACCATTTTGGTATTACAAATTTATTAATAATTATATATAATAACCTTTTTTGTTTATTATTATCAAATTAACAAAACAGTTATCAATATCATTTTTTTTTGTAATCTCTAAACCTGAATCAATACATTGATAAAAAAAAAAATAACATAAAATGGGAAATAAAGTTAATATTTCTGTAAAACTGAATCAATACATTAGTAAAAAATGACATAAAATGGAAAATAAAGCTTTAAATAATGGTAAACTATAAAAAAGTTGCTATTTATATTATTAATAAGTTTGTAATGCCAAAATGTTTTTAAAATTAAATTTTTTGCTTCAAAATATTGAAAAATAAGATTCTAAAACAAAATGCATGTACACAACTTCATTTGCTGCTTGAAACCTTAACTTAAGAAGCCTTTGGTTTAAAGTAATGAAATGAAGGCACAAACTTGAAATGTTTTTTTTATTAGCTATTGCTTAATCTTCTTTTTGATGTGATATAAAAATTTGAAGGTGCCAAAATTGAGTGCCAGCGATGGTGTAGTTTTCGACATCTGAAAAATTATGAGATCCATTTCTAAATAATTCTTGTGCTACTTCAAGTTGGGAGGTTAATGTAATATAAATAAATTGTTCCTGAATAAAATCATTATAATAAATGATGATATCTGAAAAATTATGGGGTGCTTCTCAAAATAATCCTTACTTTGCTTAAAAATGGAAGATTAATATAACTAAGCTGTTGCGTAATTTACTTGTTGATTCTTGTATAGTTTAATAGATAGATTAAATACATCTCTGAAGTTAGATTCGTAGATTTAATTGACATATTGACATTTAATTGACAAGGTATATTGATATTCTTGTTTTTTAAGTTTTAAAATATATTTTTAACTTTGTGGTTTGAAGAAATTTCTTAGGCTGCAGTTTTATAAATGTGTACAATATATAATAGTATCTATATTTAAAAGTATATTTCCTCTGAATTTACATTAGATTTCATTACCTGATGCCTTGGATATGATCTTGACGGGGAAGACAGTGCGACCTGACAAAGCTAAAAAATTGGGACTAGTAGATTTATTGGTTGATCCATTGGGTAAGTTATATATAAATGTGAAAACTTCTTTCTTGTCTCATTTACAGCACTTGATTTATTGAATAAATGACTACAATATTTTTTTATTTAGGACCTGGTATAAAAAGCCCTGAAGAAAGAACTATGGAATATTTAGAAGAAGTTGCTGTTCAAATTGCAAATGATATAGCCAAGAAAAAAATGAAAATTAGTAGAACAAAACCTTTAATGCAAAGTATGCATGATTTTTCAGTTCAATATCTGTATTAGAAATTGTTTTTATTTAGGTTTCTGAGTATTGTAAATATTTTGTTATTTACAGAGGTTTTAAATACTGCTTTGAGTTTCAAATTTGTCCGAGATCAAATATTTTCAAAAGCCAAAGCACAAGTAATGAAGCAAACTAGTGGATTGTATCCAGCACCTTTAAAAATATTAGAGGTTAGATTTCTTTTTACCAATTTGCAAATATATTTCCATTTCCTTCTTTTTCAATAATTTTTTTTGTGTTATTAATTTATTGATATGTTTAAATGTATTATTTGAATTTCTAATATAGTAAATAGATTTTAGATTTCATTTTTTAAATATATCTATTATTTCCTTGTGTAAATAATATCTTTTCTATTTAAAGGTTTTTAGAACAGGTTTAGAAAAAGGATTAGATGCTGGGTACGCTGCAGAATGTGATGGATTTGGTGAATTAGGCATGACTACTCATTCAAAAGCTTTAATTGGTTTGTATACTGGACAAACTCTTTGCAAGAAAAATCGCTTTGGAACACCAACAAACCCACCTAAGTAAGAAATGAATGTTTAGGTCTGAATTAAACTTTTGATATCATTATATTGAATGATATCAAATATTGAATGATAGTTTTTTTTTTAAAATTTATTAAGTGCTCTAAATTTTTCATAAGCAATATGTTTATAATTTAGTTTCATTTGCTGAATGTGTAAAAAATATTATTATGTATAAAAAAGTAATGTGTAAAAAAGAGGAGGAAGCTTCCATTGGTTTAAAAAGAAATCGTGATAATTATATGCTATTATTATATTTAGTCATATACTTGATGGAATACCAGTATTATAAAATTGTTTGAAAGAATCAACAAGGCCTTACTATAAAAACTAACAATACCTTAATGGCATTTATTTACTGTACAAAATAATATAACTAATATTTTCTATAATGAGCTAAAAACAAGTTAGTTTGTATACTGGTTCAATTGATGTACAAAAAGGAATAAATATTTCCTTACAGACCCATTCATTTTTGCAAGCCATAAATGTGTTATGCTGTTATTATGCTGTGTGATTAGATTTTTACTTTATTTCAATGCTAGTAATTTAGATATAATTTTTAAAAACTAATTAACAGTTTCTTAGTAAAAGGATTTAATGTCTTACAAACTATTATTTTTCTAACATATTATTATATTCAAAATAATATCTGCATTATCTTCTTTTTTGGGTTTGCTTATTATGAAACAGACAGATTGTTACTTCTGAAGTTTTTAGATATATTGACATAATTACAATTTTTTATTGAAATTCTTTCCAAAATGAGTCATTTCTAAGCTGTAATCTAAAATCATTCGTGTAAGAATAAATTAAGTAGTTTTAAGCAACAACGGATCTTTAAAAAGACATTCATTTATTTGTCAGAGAATCATGATTATAAGTAATCTGCTTGGAAGCCAAAGATATGCAGAATGCTACTTTTCATAATTTATGCACTGATAAGGCGTGCCCTGAGTTGTTTACATTATTCAGTAACAAGTAAAAAAAAATGTATTTTATTAAAATAAGATTAGTTTTTATGGCTTCCTTAGAGGCAAAAGATGTGCATTGTGGGAGACAATTTACTGATAGATTGTGCAGAAAGTTTATTTCATCATTCAGATACAAAAAAGAAGGGGGGAGGGTGTTAAGCAAGCTATTTTTTAAAATTATATTTGAGAAATTTTGAATTAAATTGAAAAATTGATTTTAATACAATTTAAACAAACCGCTAAATTTAGTAAAGAGTTATCGCATGCAATTTCTTCACTCATTGCTTCATGAAAACATTGTTCCAATTTTTTTCTAATGTGGCTAGGTATGGATTATTTGTCATGATTTGTTCTAAACTGTTGTTGAACCTCTATAAGAAATATTTATTATTGTTTTCTTCATTTCTGAATTTCTTTGTCTTCTTTAACATTCTGACATATTTTATAAATATTCTGTCTTGTTGAATTCTTTATAAAATTTTTTTGATGCAATAACTATCATATCTATTAAAAAAAATTAAGACCATTATAATTTAATGCTAATATGTAAAACACTGCTCCATATTCTTTCATATGGTAAAATTTTTTGTTTGAAAGATTATAAGGTAATGCCTGCTATTGGTAATATTTACAATAAAATGCCCCAATCAATAAATCTGTCTTTTAATATCTCTGAAATTAGATGTTAAAGCTTAGTATACTTATAGATGAGTAAAAAAAAAAAAAAAAAAAAAAATTCTGCTTGGTTTTTTTTTATTACTTTAATTATTGTATAAAAATTTCAGTTTTGTAACTTTTTAATAACAAGTTCTATAGAAACCAAAGCATATTCATTCAATTGGCTATCTTATTCAATGAGGCTTTGCAATTAGATTCATATCTTTAATTATAATATTTAAGGAAATAAATTTTATTCCCCTTTTTTTGGGACACCCTTTATGTGTTTGTGTGTGAATTTTTACTAATATTTTTGTTTATTTGCAAAACAGTTTTAATTTCTTTCTTTCTTTTTTAGAACTGTCGCTGTTTTGGGAGCTGGTTTGATGGGTGCTGGCATAGCTCAAGTTAGTGTTGATAAATCATACGATGTTTTATTAAAAGATATCAGTAACGAAAGTCTTGCAAAGGGAATAAACCAAATATACAAAGGATTAGATTCAGGTGTTAAAAGGAAAAGAATTTCCTCGTAAGTGCATAATTCTAATTTTTTTTAATTACTATTTTCTGATCTTTAAAGGTTATTTTTAGTTTTACATACTTTTACAATAATGTTTTTTTCTTTCTTGTAGACATGAAAGAGATCGGTACATGTCTAAACTGAATGGGGTTTTGGATTACAGTAAATTCAAAAATGTTGACATTATTATTGAAGCTGTTTTTGAAGATCTTGGCATTAAACATAGAGTAATAAAAGAAGTTGAACAGCATGTTCCTCAGCACTGCATCATCGCATCAAACACATCTGCTCTGCCTATTCATAAAATTGCTGAAGCTAGTAAGCAGCCAGACAAGGTAAGCTTTAAAAGAATTTTTTTCTGTTCGATTATGGTTTCAACACTTATTAATCCTATTTTAAAAAATTCTTAATAACAATAATAAATTGCTATTACTGAAAAGTTTTTAAAGAAAAAAATGAGGTTTAAAAATGTTAAATATTTTTGCTGGTAGAGAAAAAAAATCTTTATTTTTATTGAATTTAATTAAATAAAATAATTTAATTAAAAAAAGTTTAGAAGTAACAATTTTAAATTTAAAGTGCACTAGTATTTTTGTTCAAATTAAAATGATTTTAAATATTAAATGAAATTTAAAACCATAAAGGAATATTTTAAGAATAATTGGAAAGTTGAAATCTTATAATCAGTTTTTTTAACCACTTCCTTATGTATCAGATTTCTGTATCCGTTCAAGCTAAATTCTTGATTGCAATACACAATTTTAATATATTTTAGGACCTGATTATGAATTATTTGATTAAATTAATTAAATATTCATTCTATACCATTGGCATTACCTTATTATGAATTATAGAAAGTTTTCATGGCTCCATAATATTTATCAAAAGAATTATTAATTAAACTTTAAAAGGTAGATATTAATTACTTAATAAAATTCTTTTTAGTTCATTTATGAATAAGTTTTGAAAATCGTTTTATTCAGGCTAATTTTATTTTTAATCAATATCAAATATTTAGGATTTTATTTGGAAGTTCTGGAATATCTTTCTGTACGGAATTAAACTGCTTGGATTTGAATAGAAAAATATAAAGCTTTTTTTTTTTTTTCATCAGCACTAATGTAATATTATATTATTGAAATCTGAGTATTTCATAGTATAACATTATGTAGAGATGTTACATTCTTTAAGAAGTCACTTATCTTTCATCTACTTACTCATTTCATCTTATGCTTCTTGAAAGCTTTGTATTTTAAAACTGCAAAATATTTTTTTTTAAATCCTAGAATTTTAGAAAAATGAGAAATAAAGTAATTTCTGGAATGGCAGAAGAAACTTTTTATTATTTTTAGTAATTAATTTGAAGGTAATAAAATGTGAGTCTTTCGTGAGAAATGAAATTTTTGCCAACATTTATTGAAAACTTATCTTTTGAGCCATAAATGTATTCTTTACAGGGCTTTTTCAATATTTCACAAAGGATTGTGCAATTCCTTTCTGTTGTCAAAACTTTCTTTTAAGCAGTTTTAATATTTATGTCTATGGAATATAAATATTTTATTTTGCATTTAAACATATGTTGAATACATGTTTGATTGGAAATATCCAGTTATCTGTGAATATTATTATTCAAGCAAGAGCTACCTTTTTCTTTGTATTTTAATTTCTATTTATGAACAAAATAATAAAAAAAATAAGTCTAGAAATAATAATTTTAAATTTAAAGTGCACTTGCATTTTTGTTCAAATTAAAATGATTTTAAAGATTATGAAATTTAAATCCTTAAAGGAATATTTTAAGCATAATTAGAAATTAAAATAATATTTATATCTAATGATAAAATATCTTTGTTTATATTATTGTTTATTTCCTTTTTTCTTAGGTCATTGGAATGCATTACTTTTCACCTGTGGATAAAATGCAGCTTTTAGAAATTATTACTACTGATACTACCTCAAAAGACACAGCTGCAGCTGCTGTTGATGTGGGCCTGAAACAAGGAAAGGTTGTTATTGTAGTAAAAGATGGTCCTGGGTTTTACACAACACGAATTCTGGCACCCATGCTTTTTGAAGTAGTTTACTTAATGCAGGTGAGTACATAATAGAACTTTGGATTGATGTGTTATGGTATATTGGCTCTATTCAACAAATACCAGTATTGAAATACTTACATTTGGCTCTAAATATTAGCACTCTATGCATTTGGAAATTTCTTGTTATGTCTATTTTTATAACTCATATATTTATTATTATGCAATTCTTGTCATCAAATGGCTTTAATATTTTTTTTTCCAAACTTAATTGAGTTCTTTTCTGTTCTCACAATAAAACTATTATTAATATTTTATTGGTTAATTTATTCTTCCTACTTTAACATAAAAAAAAATATGAACTACTGAAGATTATTTCTGCATCACACTTTAAAGCCAATTAGTTGAAACTTCCATCTATATAAAATGCTGTTCTTTAGCTAATAAATTTAAGAATGTTAATTATGATTGAAAATTGATTTTAACCTTTTCTAGGGCTATGTGAAAAATGCTTCTTGCCAAATTCATCTCAATCTACGTATAAAATTATGGCAGTTAGCATAAGTTCTAAAATTTTTCAATAAGACAGAAACTTGATGCTTCAGTTCCTTATCTCACATAAAGTGGTGTGTCTTGATTTCTTATTTAATTATTAATTAACCAAATTATTAAATTAAATTTATCTAATAAGGTAATTGAACCACTTTGCAGGAGTCAGTCTCAATCCTAAAAATATTTTAATATACCATGAATAGAAAAAAGTAGCTTTTTAAAGATGCAGGATTTTCTATTGATATAAAGAAACTGCTTCTATTTTGAAAATTAGCTATTTTTGAATTGCTCTTTCAATGTTTGTAAATGTGATAAAAATGTTGTAAACGAGAACAAATTGAAGAAAGAGTTTAATATATTGTAGTTTTAAAATCTTGGTAAGGAAAATTGAATGTTATCTTAAAGATGGAAAAAATATTATTTGTATAATTAAAATAATTGTTACCAATGATTTTTAGTAAAAGCTTTACAGAGTTACATTTTTTTTTTTTTTTGAAAACTCCTGTAAAGTTACTTTAATGTTTATTGTTTCATTTGTTTCACCTGAATGAGATTCAGTGGATTTTTAAAATCTTACTGTATGAATAATTAGCAGATTATTCATATTTCTAATTTGTACTGGTATTAATTTAATAATAAAACTTGAGATTCTGCAAAAAATATTTTATGAGAAGGCATTAGCAATTAGCATTTTATAGGAAGATAATCTTATTGAATGAATATTTAATAGATTATTCATATTCTTATTAATTTAATTTAATATAATTCTTACTAATTAGTACTAGTATTAATTTAATAATAAATCATAAGATTTATCTTTAATTCTGCAAAAAATATTTTATAGGAAGGCAATCTTACTGTATAACTAATTAATAGATTATTCATATTCCTAAACTGTTTTATATTAATTTAAAAATAAAACTAGAGATTTATCATTAATTCTAAAAAAAATGTATTATAGGAAGGTATTAGTCCCAAGAAACTTGATGCAATAACCAAGCAATTTGGATTCCCTGTTGGAGCAGCTACATTAGCCGATGAAGTTGGTTTGGATGTAGGGGCTCATATTTCAGAGTATTTATCCGGTGTCTTTGGAGAGCGCTTTATTGGAAAGACTAACATTAATGTTCTGAAGGATATGGTGTCAGCAGGATTCTTAGGTAATAAATTTATGTAGTTTCTTTCTTTTTACCAATTTAGAATTATTATTTGAATTCTGGGCTTATTTATTTGTATATTTTGTTTGCAAGACATATTTTCTCTTTCTATATTAACACTAAGTGGAGTTCAGATTCAAATTATCTATTGAAAATTACTTCAGTAATGAATACTGTTTCAAAATTTATCGAATTTTGTTTTCATATTTGTTATGATAAAAATTCTTCATACCGCACAAATTCCTGTTTCTCACATATGGAATAAAAAGCTCTTTTTAAAAGACACATTTGTTAGTATATAATGGTTTTAAAATTCAGTAACCATTCTATGTTTTAGATGCATTGTTTTTGAAAAATTGCATTGCATATTTTAAGTCTTATTTTGTTAAAAGAAATACTTATGCTCTTTTGTTAAAAAGATGCCGATGTATTTTATTCTGATATCTCTTGACCTGTCTTTATAATAACTAATTTATTAAGTTATATCAATAAAATCTTAGGAAATTTTTGCAGATGGATTTAAAAAAGGTTGAACCTAAGTAGATCAGCTAAAAAAAAAAAAAAAAAAAAAAAAAAAAATGCATGTCTATAAGGATTAATCAAGGTCAAATTCAAGCCAACTAATGTTTCATAATTATATTAAATGCTTTATGTGATACCTTCTTAATATTTTCCTTGATATAAGATAAAAAGATGTTATATAATCAGGAAACTAATTATCTAAGCCCTTCTTAATAAGAAAACTAAAATCATAATGAATTCCATCTATGAAGATAAATCAGTTAGGCTTCTTTTTTATTTCCTAAAAAAATATGATAGCAAGTTCTTTCTCTTCATATTAATCCTTTCTAGCAGCTATTCACACCATCTCATGAAACTGATCTTATCGACCCTTTAAGCTTCCTTTTATTTTTCAGTGTATTTTATAGTTGATTCAATCTCTTGTAATACTTGGCTTCATTTGGCTATTCCTCAAGTTATTCCATTGAAACAACAGTTATTTTTCTTTTTGTTACTATTAAAAAATTCTTACTGTGAAAGACACAAAAAATCTGATTAAAACACAAAAATATATAGAAAATTGAAATTACTCCATCTAAGGATATTTAGAGACTAGCAACAGCTAGTGTGTGAACGTTAGGATGCCCTACCTTGTTATCTTTTACATAATGAAATAAATGCCCATCTAATGCAAAATATATTGTTCAGTTTATTTTTGTTGATTCAGAAATGAATGCTGGATAAAACTCTCCTGTAAATTTGACCATAAATGCTTCTTGATGCTTTATTAGTAAGATACTTTATTAGTAAATTATTACTTTATTATTGATACTTTATTAGTAAATTATTACTTTATTATTGATACTTTATTAGTAAATTATTACTTTATTATTGATACTTTATTAGTAAATTATTACTTTATTATTGATACTTTATTAGTAAATGAACGTAATCCTCATCTGATAAAAACAATTATAGTATTCAGATTATTCATTAATAATAGTTGCAAAATTAAACACTGGCATAAATCTATAAAGTATTTGACATTTTTAATTTAATTAATTTGAAACTGATTGCTGATATTTTCACCAGTTCTCTGTTCAGTTTTGTGTCTGCAGCTTTTTCAATATCTGTTTTTAAAAAATTGAACAATGGTTCATGATAATGAGACATGTCTCCAATTTTCTTCCTCATTATTAGTCACTGAATTGAACAAGAAATTTCATATATATCTTTTATTTATTTGCATTAAATATTTTTAGAAATTTTAGGCATTTTGCCATATAGATAAAATTAATTGATATATAAGGAAACAAATTGATATGTAAGAAAATAATTTCCAATGAAACTTAAATTTAGCAGTTATGCACTAGTGTTTTTGATATTTTTAGAAAAAATTATTTCCTAAAAAAATTTTCTGATTCTTGAATTTGTTATTTTAGGTCGCAAGTCTGGTAAAGGATGTTTTGTGTATACTCCTGGAGTTAAAGAACGAGATGTTAACATGCAAGCAGAAGAGATTATAAAAAAATACAAAGTAGCAGCTCCTAAAGAGTAAGAATATATATATTTTTTAATGTGTGCAAAAATTACTTCATTTTTTTTATATTTGTTTAAAAATGGAAACTACATATTATTAAAACAGTGTGCATGCTTCAAGTATCAGGCTATTTATTTGGCCATTTTATAAAGGAATAAAGCTAAAGAATTCTTATTGTTTTTTACATAATTGCAATATCTCAAATTTCAGTAGACATTCTGTAATTCTAGATCAAAGGCATCGTCAAGATCACTAGAATCTTAATTAAATTTTCAAGTTTTTTGTAGTATGAATTGTTTTTTTAATGTTTGATCCATTTTGCTTATAGAAGTATATTAAAATTGATTAGCCAAGTTAATAAATGATGTTAAAATTGTTTATCATATTAAGTTAATTATGCCATTTTTTTATAAATATTTCTTGATTACATGAGCTATATATTCTTTCACATTTCATTTCAAAAATTTCAGCATTTATTAATTTTTCTTAATATAGATGCACTGATGAAGAGCTTCAAATGAGATTAGTTACAAGGTTTGTGAATGAAGCAGTACTTTGTTTACAAGAAGGAATTTTAGCAAATCCTGTAAGTATAATTATTTACTAATTCTAAAAAGAATTGATTTTTTTACAGATTCCTTTTATTTTTGTTAATAAAATTGTAATAACTTGCTTATAGAATGTGATACATTGTTTAAAAATTGGGTAACTAATGTATCCTATAGGGAAATATGCAATTTCAAAATTCCTGTATTTTTATTAACTTTTTTAAGCAAATTAGTCTAAAAAATGGGGCATCATTTTTACGGTTTTCTATTAAAAAGCTAAAACTTTTCATTTTGAACCCCCCCCCCCAAAAAAAAATATATTGAATCAGTAGCATCTTGCTTCCTTTCAGAACTACAAATTGCATGGTGAAAAACAGCTACCTTCATAGGATTAATTTTATATGTTCAAAATGCCATTTATTTTTACTTTAATATGGGATTGTTTTATGTTCTTAAAGATTAAAATTCTAATGAAATCATTAGTCATATTTATCCAATATGCTTCATGTATTTATTCATAATTTTATATAAAATTTGAATTCATATATGAACATTTCAAAATGAACATCTCACAAGTATTCTCAAATAAGGACATTACCTATTTAGCATTATCTCTAATTTCTGTTCTTGAAAAATGTAGTTTTGTGCAGAAAACATGTAACATTACCTTATATGAGAGCTAATATAATGCTACCTGCTTCATGGTAGCAGTATATTTTCTTCTCGCATAAAAGCAGTTTCAACTTTTTTGATATTTCAAATTTCAGTAACTCGAATGTTATAAATTTTAATTTTTAGCTAAGTTTTGTATAAAATAAAATGACTGCACAAACCTACCTTATTAAATTATGCTTATCAACTGATCACCCATTGTATTTAATAAATTTTTTTTTGTTTCACTATAATTTGATTAATTAATGAATACTTTTTCTCTTTGCAGTTGGAAGGAGATATTGGTGCAGTATTTGGACTTGGTTTCCCACCATTCCATGGAGGTCCATTCCGCTATGTGGATACTTATGGAGCAGATAAAATTGTACGATGGATGGAACAGTTCCAAGAACTGTATGGAAATCAATTCACACCCTGCCAGCTACTCTTAGATCATTCTAAGGATTCTAGCAAGAAATTCCACAAGTCTTAGTGTATGTTATAATTACTTAAATATCAAAAATTGGAATATTTACAAAAATTAGCTATAATTTTTATTTTCAAATGGCAGTTTTATAATTTTTCTTTTCTGATGTTGAAATTTATATTATGAAAAATTTTACAATCAAAATCTTAACTGTATTATTCAGGGTCATAAAATTAGCTGCATTATTTACATATATTTATTAAATACATATCTGTTTCCCATATTCAGCACAAAAAGTGAAAAATTATTAAAGGGAATCAAATTTTCTTATATTTACCAAAGACTTGGCTTTGTTATTTTAAATTGGCTTATCTATGAAGAAGGCAGTTTAATGCTTGTAATGGTTTTATGTTTTTGTTTCTGAATGTCCTAAAGTTGTGAACAAATATTTGTATTGATAAAATTTAACTTGGAAATTTTTAAGCATGTACATAGCAAATAATATATTGAATATTTTATAACATATTTTTGTGCTGATACTGAGCAATATGTGTACAGTTTATGAAATAAACACTTTTTACTATTTTGGTCTCTCTTTTTGCCAAAACTGAAATTTTTTTATCACAATTTATTTTTATGTACAATAATGGCCAAAATTGTAGAAATTTTATGAAAGTATTGCATTTTTTAAAATTTAGATTTAATGGCTCATAACAATTTTACTAAGAGAAATACCATAAAATTTTATATTTTAAAATGGTTTAATAAAAAATTTAATAACGGGTTTTTATATTAGAATAGTAGGAATAATGATATTTTCACTTATGGCAATTAAAACTTAGACACAATTGATGTTAAAGACTACCCAACTATGTCACATAGAGTTCTTCAGTTGTTATAATGTGACGCCATGATTTAATTACAGTCAAACCCTGATTTACTGAATTTTTCTTCCTCTTCAACTAAAATGGAGACAAAATCCCCTATTTAAAAAAATATTAAAACAATTTTAAAAAAAAGTTGTTTAGGTTAAAAAAAATGTTGGCTTGCTTTTCAAATGACTAGAGCATGACATCCAACTTGCCCAATGTTCAGCAACTAAAGCAAGGTATGCCCCTTTCTTCTAGTTATTATTTTTTTAAAGAAATAAAAATAATTGAACGTGATAGAATGCATTACATTCTTAGTTAAATTACCCTTAAAATGTTATATAACTTTATGGCATTAGTACAAAAACTGTTACTATGAGGCAAATTTTCAAAATTAACTTTTTTCTGAATGATTTGCATAATTTTGACTATTACTGTAATTGTACTGCAAAATACACCGAAGTATTTATGGATATTATTGCATACACTGTGATTTTCAGTTGCTGTTGGCTTATAGTAAAAAAAAAAAAATCTATATATTGTAAGTGATTCTACTAGTTACAGTATAGCCCACTTTTAATTTTTATCTTACAACATTGATTCATTTCAATTCATACCTTTAATTTTTTTTGTTTAAGTTGCTAAATTTAAAAATGTTTAAACAGGTACTTTATATACATTTTGTTTATATAATACATGACAATGCACAATCTTAAACATCAATGATATTTGTAATATTTTAACACTAAATATATTGATATTGTAAGATTGAGTGACTCCACGAGATTAATCCTATGTAAAGTTCAGGCAGATTACTTTAAAATTGCAATTTTTGATAGGTGTCATACCTAGCTCGTAGATTTAACCTCTCCTTACGGGGACGTGGTGGCAAGGTCTCGACCTCGGAACAGGAGGGCTTCGAGACCCGACCCAACGAAGAACCGTCGTGTACTCAGATCTGGTGCACATTAAATCCGTCAGGACCAAACATCATCTACTGGTGTGGAAGTTTGGAGAGGAGTGTGTATACAAGCTCAGGTGTCGTCCTCGTCATCTAACCGCGGTTTAAAATTACGAGGTCGGTCACAAAACAGGCCTAGTGTTGCTTAAAAACGAGACGTTAATATAACTAACCTTCCATTACTATTTATCACTTATTCAACTGCAAGGAAGAAATTTGTATCTGAAATAAAATTTAAACCAAGCAACCTTTTATCATTCAGCCAAGTGGGGATTTGAACAATCATGTTTACTTAGCATTGAGCAAAAAACAATTTTCCTCTGAATCTAAAACAAGATGTAGAAAATCAGTAAGGAAATTAGCCAAATATTTCAATTGGAAAATGAAGGCAATCGAAATTGTTAAATAAAAGAGAAGCTGCTGGTATGAATTGCAATTTTCTGCAAATTACACTTTTGCATTCAGACTAAGACCACTGACTTTAAGGTTAAAAAAAAAAATAATGAAATAAGGCATCTTTTTCTCCACGCCAATGGATTGATAGACTAAATTATCTATTAACATGAAAAACTGGTAAGTTTTAACATGATCTGATCTGAAAGTTTGGATATTTAATAGAGTGAATATTCTGCCAGTCCATTTTTATCACATCATTTACATTAAGCATTCAAAGAATGAGAATTTATAATGTATTCTTAGCTGGACTTTCTTTTGGGGAATTGGAAAGAATTTATGTGAAGCAATTGTGAATGTTTGCTTATATATGAATTGAGGGCAGTAAACATCTCTGAAGAAAGCTAGTTATAAACAAAAATTTACTAATAGTTGAGAAAAATCTAAGTACGTAGACAATACTTTTCATTATTCAAAATTAACAGGGAACAATTTAATAAAAATTCAATATTTATTCAAATTTCAAAATATTTACAAGAAGCAATATAAAAGAAAACAAAAAATGAGGGGGAAAATCAAAATTATCACTGATTAAATAAATGCATATGAATTTAAATTCACAAAAGTGTCAAAGAGACATCACAAAATAATTTCAATCATTCACCTTTTATGACAAAAAGAAAAAAAAAATTAAACATTTTCTCGATCGAATAAAATAGAGTCAATTGAATAATTTCTTTAAACATTCATTTGAACCAACATTTTAAATCTGAAAAAACTTCAAAAATATTTTATACATTAGACAAACTTTTTAAAACTACGCATAGGCGCTGACAAGTTACATAGAAAGTTCTTAAATTCCAACTGGTAATAAAATGTGTCAAATTATTAGCAACAATATAGGAAATAAACTCATTTAAAATATTAAACCAGATTAAATTTCCATACCCAAATGATCTGTATTCTGATCAAACGTCACAGACCTGGAAGTGGATGAACGCAAAAGCCTAAGTTTTCGATTTTTAACTTCATTCTAGACTATTTCTCTCTTATATGTTTGAAGCACTTTTTGATGTTGAATTTTTGATACGACTGTGTGCTTTGTCATATGGTCTTGGACGACCAGGTGAGCTTTCGGATCTGGATATCCTTTTGAAACGTTTGTGTGGCGACTTGACATTAAAAGAACTCCTCTTAAGCCTATTTTGTCTCTTCCCTGAACTGTGAACATTCTCTGGCAAAATGTATCCATCTTTAATCAAAGGACTTTTCATCTCGAAGCTGATGTTAGTGACCTCTTTTAAAGGGTGGCTAACATTTTCTAGTGATCGTCTTGAAAAGTTATTTTCATCTTTGATAGAAAGATTAAAAGAATTTTCAGACTCGTTCAGTGCTAGATTGGAATTAGCAGATTTTTTCACTGAATGTCTGGTTTTCCTTGGAGACTTTTTCAATAAACAATTATCCTCCTTGAATGAGACCTCTTTCAGAGAATTCTGAGATTCATTGCAATTATTGGCAATTTCATTATGAAGAGGTAAGGGAACTGAGGCAGATGGAGTGCTGGTGTCTGTTATACTGAATTTTGGTGGTGGTGGTAATGGAGATCTCATCTTATTCTTCTTGCGATTGAAGTTTTCTGCTGAATCGTAGCTCCTCGAATCATGCAATTTTTTGTGACTTTTCTGTGCAGACCTCGATTCCTTCCTATTATCAAAATGCTCAAATGGTGTAGAGAAAGATGGTACACTTCTGGTACAAACAACACTTTCCCGAACTCTTGTGTCATACATACTGACTTTGGCTTGTACGTGACCAGGATTATTTTTCAGGATCAAGGCAATAGACTCTCGTCTATTGGTAGTATCTTCTTGTGGTGAATTTATTCCCAAGTATTTACTGCCACTAACCCAGTTAATTGAATTAGAAGCTGGGAAATTATTGTCAGGAGTTTTGAAACAACTATCGTTTAGACTGATTTGAAGCGACGAGATATCAAACGAAGTATCTGGTTTTTTTGTAGGTATTTTTGATGAACTTATACTGCCATTGTCGGATCCTCTACTTTTTGAAACTTTCCTTTTAGGTTCTGGAGTCATCTCGGAAAGAGAACTTGTTCTTTTAGCTTCAAGAGAACTTCTAAGTCGAGGAATTTTACTGCCCGAGCCTGAAGAACTTCTGTCACATTTCAGCTGTAGAGATGCTCTTCTATGCTTGTCTATTGAAAGTCGAGTGCTCATTCGATTTAGGTTTAATGAAAGATTCTGAGTTTCAAACTCTTCTTGAGTTGCAGGTTTATCTTCGAGAGAAAACATACTGTTAATAAAATCAATTAAGGTTTCAGAAGAATTAATAGGTGAGGATAAGTGGAAGTTTTCAAATTTCGTACTTAATGAAGTATCTTTCTGGTCCAAAGGTTTGTTCTGGTCTTTGATTTCCTCTGGAATGCAAGACTCATTTATTTTGTTACTTAATCTAACAGATTTTCTTTTCTCACGAGACTCTGATATAATTAGAGCCGGTTCATTGCCTCGTTTATTTTCCTTATTCATATCTACTGAATCGAAATTTGCTTCTACAACATTTTTGTTTATTTTAATAGATTTTTTCTTTTCATGAGACTCTGATGCTTGAATAATCAATTCATTGCCTCTGTTAGTTTCCTTATTGATATCTGAAGAGTTATTAGATTCATTTGTTTCAATATCTTCATTTTTCTTATTCATTTTCAGAGATTTTCTTTTCTCGTTAGATTCTGATGTGGCAATAATTGATTCATTGCCTCTTAATTCACAGCGCAATCCTGTATTAACAGTGTTTGGTCTTCCTCTTATGAGTGAACCATTTCTGCTTGCTCGTTTGGTTCCATTCTTACCTATTTTAACTTTGTCGCCATTTTCTGAATTTAAAGATTGACTTTTATGGAGTGGATTATTGTTATTTTTACCTTGTTTTGCATTGGCCTTTTTACTAACTCTTGCAACTTCATTGTGTTTATTTTCTAAATGCTCCAGTGAATTTTTTCTATGACTTTTAGGTTTAACAATGAAAGCCTCATTTCTCGATAAACCACCTTTGTGCGAAGACTTATCAAAATTAGGACTTTTCCTACCAGATTTGCGACTGCCTTGCCTAATTTGGGAATCTGATATAGAACGTAAATCAGTTTTTGAGTTTTTACTTTTCCTTTGTGGTGACTTGTTTTTATATTTTGATCTTAAATCAGAAGAACTTGCTCTTGTGCTTAAACCAGTAGATATTCCGCGAGAACTTGCTCTTTGAACATTAGAACCTTTACGCGAAACTCTTTTGCAGGGTCCACCATTCCTTAGCTCTTGTATGTTTGGACGGAGAGGCGTTTCACTTTCAATCAAAGGCTTTAAATTTTTAGAAATTTCATCGTCTTTTGAAATTTTACCTAATGATTCCTTCTCTTCACATAATGGTTTGGTAACAATATTAATACTTGGAATTTCAAGATTTTTCGGTGGAATTACAGTATTACAATCATCATCGTTTTTCTTAACATCTGATTGAATAGTTTCAAGTTGCTGTACAGAGTTTTCCATATTTTTATCTGTATTACGAGACTGCAAAAAGTATGAAGGAATTTCGAGTTTAGCATCACTGCTTTTAGGTGAAGATAAAGAAAGCCTGTGGCATCTTCCATATCTGGGTGTTAGGTAACTTTCAGAAGCAGATTTTTTAATGCTTTCAGACTTGGACAGTTTACAGGTTTTGTTGTCTGATGTTGGAAGAACATTTTCTTCTGTAGTTTTTACAAGATTCTGTGGGAAAAAGTTTCAGTGTATTAATTCAAAATAAAAAAAATTATCAGCAAAATTCAAAGTATCTATTGTTTGTCTAATTATTTTATCTGTATAAATAAAATTGAAATGCTATATTTTTTTATTTTATAAAAATCAAAACTATAGAATAGATTTTCTAAAATTTTGCTCACAAATACTATGACACATAAGGAAGTGTTAATAAATATTAATAAAATAATTATTATTTAAACGCTATCTCCACTGTGTATTTGAGCTCTGCTGCAAACCATATAGAATAAGTGGTAAACATTAATAGTAAATATTTTGTATATTATATTATATATATAAAATCAAACTCTTGAGCATGCATTCTTCAAATTTTGCTCAGGAGTACCATGAAGCATATATTAAAAAAGTGAAAGTAAAAGATCTTGCATATAATAAAAATATGCAAATAATAGTGAATCCTTCTTTTAATAAAATTGTTTATTGATAAGACCTAGCTTGGTCAATAAAATATCCCATACGAGTTTACACACCAAAAATGCAATCCTCAAATGGATATTTTTTGTTTTCAAGAGTGAGAAGAATTTAGTATTCTGTATAGATGGTGGATTTAAATCATAGAAACCTGCTAGATATTTTGCAAACTTTACACACAAATTTTAATAAATACAAGAAAGGTTTTCATGACAATTATTTAATTAATTGCCATAAAATTAATTTTTTTGGGGAAAAAATTTAAATTTACTGTTTTTTGATAGGCCTGAGATTTTTTTTTTTTTTTTTTTTTTGTATAAATGTTTATCCTTTATTATATAAATGCATTTTGTTTATGGATTTTTTAAGGATAAATTTTTGATTACAATTATTATTTATAGTTTTCAGACATATCATTTCAGGCTCACATTTTATTAATTTCTTTTAAATAATTGGTTTATTCTAGAAAGAGAATTATTAAGAAAGCATATAATTTACAATACAATACTATGAAGTTCTCATGTTTTTCAATATTTTATTAGTTAATTCTTAAACAATTTAAACTTTCTACTAAAAAAAAAAAAAAGTATGAAATTTTATTTGAAAGTAATTTTTAAATAGTATTCAAGGCAGAAAAATATTTTCATCACGAGTAATGGCAACTGTTTCAATTAGTAAGTAATATAATGGAGAGACAAAGATGTTCTTTATTTTTATTTGCCAGCTTGCAATTACAAGCCTATACTCAGCAATTTATCTATATGATAGAAAAAGTATTTACATTCCAATAAAATTTATTCAGAGTGCACCCGACAGATTAATTTTTTTTTTTTTAAAATAAGAATTGATAATATTCAAAACTTAAATCCAAAAATGCAATAACAGACATAACATGGGTTTGAAAAAAAAAAAAAAAAGTGAACTTTATAAAATAATAAATTGTGCTAAAAATAAACACTGAGAATATAATAAACATAATTAATTGAACAATAAAATGAATAAATATGTAGAGAAAGTGCTTGAAATATTAAAAAATATTGTAAATTAGTATATAAAAGAAAATTAATCCAATCCGAGAATGAAAAAATTTGATTCTGAAAACAGAAATCCAAATTTTTGCAAAAATGGGTCATATCTGCAACAAATTTACACCTATCGAAATAAACAGCATATTAATTTGTATTTGGCCTAGGTATAAAACTTTTACCACTAAAAAGTTCCACTCCTTTTATATGGAGATATTCAGAGAAAAAGTATTGATTTGAAATTGGATAAGGGTTGCAAGTTCTGCTTATTAAGATATTATTCACAACTCTGCTATAATATTGTCCACAGTGCTTATTTTAGTGAGAGCAATCAATTTATATTGACATGGAGAATTAAAACACCAATTTATGGTGACACCAGAAATGCAATTATTATTATTATATTAGTTCAAAAAATAGTTTATCACATAATGGATGTCAGTAAGAAAAGGGAAAATATTCTAATCAAATCAAAAGTTAATTAATAATTATTCTGAAATATTGGAGGTGGGATGTTTACTTTAAGAATAGTGCAAGATAGGAAGATAGACCCAAACAAGCACGAAATAGATGTGCTTATTATATAGATATATTAGACCCCCTAGACATACATTTTATTCATCTCTGGATGTATCGTCAGATAGTATTTGAAATTACTATAAAAGTTTAAGATTATTTTTGCATTTCATCATTGTTTAGATATAATGAAACTACAAAAAAAAAATAAAAATCAACAGCCTGCTTTACTCATCACGAACTTTTATGCTTCGTAATAAATTACATAATATTAAAATAGTGAATAAATTGCTATTTTCTAAAATTAGATTTTAAGAAAATTAATTCCATAGGGGAAGTATAGAAAATAATCTCTGAAGTAAAAATCCATGTCTTTATGCCCATTTTAATAAAATGCAAGAGGTAAAAAAATAACTATGATAAAAGTACAGAAAATTGAAGAATTTGTTAAAATAAACAGAACCAACGATTTGAAGAAGACACCAAGTGGCAATAAATCAAACATATAAAATGTGTGTTATCATATAGGCATTCATGAAAATGATAAAAGATAACTAACTAAGCAACTGATGTGAGGAATTTCATAAAAATTTGGTTAAGAATGAACCATAAGAAAAATAGAAAATCCCACACCTTCCCACAAGAAATTGATATTTAGATTCATATCTTTCTTCAAACTACTGATCCAGATGAAATAAATAACAAAATTCTTATTTATATCTAAAGATATTAGAAAGTACAGAATCAGTACAATTATATTGGTAATATATTGTAATTAATTATTACCAATTAATATTGTTTTTTATATATAAGACAAACAACTACATAAATATATTTCACATATATATGTAATTTCAAATGTAAAACATCTATTATTTTCACATTTTAGCAAAATAATATAAAAAAATATTTATGAATAAACTTACATTGCAGTTGCTAGTTTCTTTGGTTTGATTATCTGGAGGTATAACATTAAAAGTCACCACTGGCAAAAGATTTCCATGACAGGACTTTTGTCTACAAATAGAAAAGAAATGATCGTAATAGAACATAAAAACAATTTTTTCACCAAATGTTTAAAGAAAATGGAAGTTTTCATCAACACAGGTGTAAAATAAATATTAACAAATAGTATTTTGAACTGACTTCTTTAATTTAAAATAATTTCTTTAAATCAAAGTTATTGGGAAAAATTCATATTTTGATAAGTTCTTTTATACTGCAATATTTTGATCACTTTCAATGAATAAATGTTGTATTAATAATAAATGTAAAATTACTGAAATATTTAAATATAATTTTTTGACAACTATTATTCATTCAAATTTATGAAAAAGTTATAAGGCCAACATCTATAATGCTTTTTTTTTTTTTTTTTTGATTTTGGGTTGTAGCAGTGGAGCAGAAATAATATTGTCAAGAAAAACTTAAGCTTATTAGCATCATTATTATTTAATATATTATTAAATAGATGAATACATAAAAAAAATCTGATTACTAATAATGAACATGAATAACATTCAATGCTTGAACCTTTTGCAAATGAAATATTTATCCATCTCCTGCATCTGTGACATTTATTTTTTCAAAATGCATCCCATATATTATATGATTTTGATCTATGAGAAATTAAATGAATTATGCATATAATTGTGCAAAAAAGAATAAGAAAAAGTTTCTAAAAATCTATTTATATTAAGGAAATACTGAAATATAATTTTTCAATTAAAAGTAAATTTCCAATAAAATCACTGATAATTTATATAAATAGCGATCAAAAAGAAATAAAACGATATATTTTGCCATTAATACATCTTTCTAATAATTAATATTTATTGAAGTTTGAATTGAAAATGAGGATTGTCAATTCTGTCAAGAATTGTATTCTCTCATGAAATATTTTTTACAGCACTGCACATTTCAGAACAAATAACCTGCTACTGTAAACAGGTGTAATTAAATTTGATTTGGATTTTTTCTAGCACAAGAGCCATGGTTTTGCCTATGCTGTGCCAAACTAGGGTTAACATCATATCGATGTACAATAAACAAAAATAGATAATGTGCAAAAATACCCCAAAACAAACAAGTTTAAATGAGTGCATAAAATTTGATAAACTTTAAAAATGCAAAAATTTGAGCATGTGGTATCTTACAAAGTAAGAAAGGTAATGGAATGTTCATGTTTTGAAAAAATAACAAACACCGAGCATTAAAATTTGAGCATTCTGACAATATATGTTGGACAGACATTGATAGTCACTTTGAGAACACAGAGGTGGTTGTTCACCTAGCAAAAGTGGAGATGAGCGAATCTAGTATGACCAATACGTAAACGGGTTAACACTGTTTGAATTGAATTTGATAACTCAGAAAACAAAAAAGGTTAATTGGTTAAAATATCAATAATAGTAAAATCAATTAAATAACCACAATTAAATAAAATCTCAAATGTTAAACTTGCCTTTTTCTTTCTTTTTTACGCAGTAAGCCAAATGATTTTTTACGAGTGTGACCACCACTTCTACCAACAGTTCCAAAGCTCATTATGCCTATAATATATAATGAATTTCAAAATTAAACACATGCATGCATAATAAAAATATATAAGATAAAATAATCCAAAAAGAATGAAAGAAAAAAAATGTTTTACCTTTATCTTTGGGTGTCACATTTTGAAGTATATTCTCTTGATCAGCTAATTTCGGTTGTCTAAAAATATAAGTTTAATATAAAAAAAAAGTAACAAGGCTCATTATACTTAATTAAGCAGAAATTATTATAATCCACGCAGTCAAAAGGTGAAACACATCATAACCATGGCATACACACACATAACTTTGTTTTTAAATATAATGGTAATGTCAGCAATTTTCAAGGTTTAATTTTATTTTATTAAGGTTGAGCAATTTTAACCATTTTGCACAGTGAAATAATTTTTCTACATGTTTCTGAACACAAAATATAATGATTTAAGAGAAGGGGGAGGGGGATGTTGATGAAACTGGTTAATGCTAAAAATAATATTACATGCCTATGAAATTTATAAAGCTTCAAGCATATGCTGTTGCAGTTTAAATGATGTACAATCTCATTTTTTTTACATTACTTAATGTTAAGAATCATATACCTCAATAAAATCATACTAGCCCTGCAAACGCTTTTTTACAAGTAGGAATTATCTCCCAGAAATTTTCTTTCATATTCTTTAATAAAGGTGTAATCTCCAAAGATTGCATGCCGCATTTCAACAGTCTGGATGAAGGCAATTTTTGTTTCATTGTCTTCACATAAAGATAACTAAAAATATATATTATTTTTTGAGCTCAAGAAGATAAAAAAAAACTTAGATATTTCTCAAAATCTCATATTTGAAGATTACATACTTTCTTTTTGTATACTTCAGATATCAAACAGCTATGGTATTTGAATATTGCAGCTACCTTTCTAAAATGATCAACTGAAAGTTAAGTTTAAAAGTATTGCATTTTTCAATTAGTTGAAAATGAATGTTAAAGAGCCAAATTTTAAAATCATTCATGCACATCTAAATCTGCACACAGGCATACTTTTTTATTGGTAATAATGATTCAACATCAGTATCAGCTTCACGTTTGGATGCAGACCTGGGAGCAGTTGTATGTGAATTCCAGTATTTTTCAGGGGTCTTCGCATTTGTAGCAGTTGTAGAATTTTGACCCACCAATTTCTTGATACCACTAAGAAGATCTAGAGAAAAATTAAAAATCTTAGGGAAAATGTCTTTCACAGTAAAAAGAAATAATCAATATAACTATTACTGAAGGTAAAATGAACATTTTTTATAGTTAAATAATGCTTCATTTACACAAGAAAGATTTTTAATAAAAGTTTTATAAGGCACATTCATATTAGTGTTCTAAAGAGTAGAAAAGTATTTTTTTTAAAACCAAAATATAGCCATGAAAACATTATTAATGATAAGAGTTCACATAAATATTCTTGGTAAACTGCAATTTTAATATTTTCTATATTGTTACTTTTAATAAATATTTAAGACATCTTTTGTGAAATCTATTCTCATACTACTACAAAAAGAAAAAAAAATAGCCATTTTTTTAAAAATATACCAATACCAATATTTTTACAATTTCGTTTTGATGTCTATATTCTTGATTTAAAAAAAATATCAAGAATGTGAGTTTTAAATTTTTATCAATTTTTCTACTATTTATTTTTTAAATATACATTAAACTCATTGCGATATTTATATATCATATGTTCTAAAATTGATTGCTATATTTATACATCACAGAGTCTTAAAACAATTTTTTCATAAATTAACGTCTGGATGGTTTCACTTACAGAATCAAAATGAGTCAATTATTAGCCACCTTCAACCACCAGCTCTTGGTATATCATTAAATTAGTCATTTCAATCAGATTTAATGAACCATATCTTATGATATTAAACGAAATGTTAACAAGGCTTCACATAGGCCATACTTATTTTACTCACAAGCATTCACTTCATTCAGATACAGCTCTAATTTATTTAAGATGTAGTGTCATAATTTCTGTTCAGCATATCATATGGGAATGCCCTAAATACTGCTTTCTAAGAATAAAATATTTCAGAAGAGATTATCCAAATTCGAAAGATATAATTGCCGAACCTTAACCATTTTAATGTATTTTCATTTTTACTTGACATCAATTTCATGTGAAATATTTAATTCTTTTTTTCAGTTTGTTCTTTTAACTTTGCATCTCCTTGTTTTTTTATGAATGATTTTTATATTTTTTAAGTTAACACGAGTTTGACACATCTTGACCAGTATAGGCCCTTGCGCCATAAAAAAATCAATCAATCAAAAGAAATACTTTTTAAAATTATATTTACACAATAAGCAGAGAATTCTGATTGATCAGCTATGCTTGCAAAGTAGTGAAATTAACTGACAAAATCATTCTACTTGTTGAGGCTGGGAGTTCAGAGAATTCTGATTGATCAGCAATGCTTGCAAAGTAGTGAAATTAATTGACAAAATCATTCTACTTGTTGAGGCTGGGAGTTCAGAGAATTCTGATTGATCAGCTATGCTTGCAAAGTAGTGAAATTAATTGACAAAATCGTTCTACTTGTTGAGACTGGGAGTTCCAACAAAGCTTTATTTTTATATCTCAAAAATGAAGAGAAATGGTGATAAGGCAAACACCCATTAATACAATTAAGGATCATAAATTTTCATATAAAATAAAAATTAATTACATTTTTAATATAAAATCAAACCCTAATAATACACAAAGTCAGTACATTAGTAGGGACTGAATGATACCTTCCAAAGTTTCCTTCATTGAGAATGCAAAGTGAGAATTATGTTTTTGAGATTTCTGTCAGAACTAGGAAACAATGAGATATAGGTGACTCTAGATAACATATCTATGAACCATTAACTTTCATATGAATAAAAATGATCAAAATTGACGTAACATTCTGAGGAATTTTGTCATGGTTTTTGGCTCGGCATAGAATTTATAGTGAAGGCAGATTAGGGGATTTCTTTCAAAAATAAAAGGGGAAAGGGGTTGGTGAGATAGGCACATATTAATATTATATCTAAAATATTCAAGAATTTTCCTGTAGGGGGGTGGATGCCAAAATTTGGTGAATGATCAGGGCTCAGGAGCTGGGGTCTGAGAGAACATGATCTCCTTTGTTATGCCAAATATATAGATTGATGATTAAGTTAAAAAAAATATGAAAATATTGCGCAGTCATTGGGAAAACACTATCATACAAAATTTCAGAATTCCAATACACCAAGAAGAGAGAAAAAAATAATAACAAAATTTCACATTTACAAGGTTATGAAGGTTAAATAAAAGCTTGTAAAATCATAACAATCCAAAATAAAAAATTCAGGCCATCAACTTTGATAAAAACCTAAATTATTCAAAGACCTACAAAAAAGACAACAAAATCCCAGGGACTAAAGATAAAATTTTAGAAGTCTGCATGCTGATACTTTGCCCAGGAATGTTAGCTTCAGGAATGGATAGCACAGCCTATCCATTCCTGAAGCTTTTGATTTTTAAATCTGTTACATAAAACAAAAAATTTATTAGTCTCTTTTTCAGAACAATTTTTGTCTTCGAAATCAAAGATGTTGGTAAAGTGGACTTTCTAGTATTTTGAAAAACATTACAATTTTACCAAATTTCAATGGTATCCAGAAATATTAAAATATTCCTCCTTCTCATACTATCTAAATAGAGACTAGTGTTATCAGGAATTATGAAGCAAGATTTAAATAGTGCTATTAAAATGTTTGTGAAATGTTATAAAAAAATCCTGATGGAGTAGAAAAATACATAGAGATGATGAATTACCACAGAAGAACTGAAAAGAAATAATATGTGGATTCTGAAAATATCTATTAAGTTAAAAATTTATTTAAAAAAAAAACATAGATAGTGTGGTATCTTGAAAACTTAGTGGAGGTATTTACCCAAAATATAAAAATCAAATTAAAAAGCAATTATGTTGCAACATCACTCTAGAGATTGGAAGTATATAAATTCACCTTCAGATACGAATAAGGCCAGATACGGAAAAGTGGCATCAATACCTATTATTTTTGGAGGGTTCTAGAAAGAATTTGCTATGCAAATGCTATAAAAAGAATTGCTTGAAATTATTGAGTCCAGAAAAAATCAGGAAAAAAAAAGCTTTATTAATAATTATTTTAACTAATTACAGACATCATGATTTTTTTTTTAAATAATAGGGAAAAATTATGACAAATATAATTTCACTATTGATTAGACACATTTAGTTAAGGATTTATCCCACAAATGATCGGTAATTTTACATAAGCAAGAAGTCGGAGGGTAGGGGGAAGGAATGACAGAATATGCAGTTAAAGAGTTATTTTAACAATTCATAAATGATTATTTTGAAGAAATTGAAAAACAGAAATTAAAATATAAAGCTCAGTATTGCATTTAAAAGCAATAATGAATGAAAATATTTATTAAGTATGCATAGTTGATTACCTTGTACATGTCCATTCTTTTGCTTCTTTCTTTTTGAGGAGACTGTATCCAAAAAATCTCCAGATGAGTCCAATTCAGAACAACTCCTCCCCTCTTGGATTGTAGGTTGAAATGTAACCAATTCTGGTATACTTCCAATTTTCGTGGCATTTTCAATCAGCAGTTGGATTATAGATACATGAATGTGAACTAGATTTGTACTACAATTCAAATAAAAAATAAAACCTTATTTTTTTTTATACAAGAGAAAAAATTGCTTTATATATATCATATAATTTACAATACAGTATGTAATAAGAATTCCGAGAAAGTTCTGCAAAGGACAAGGATAGAAAATGGAAAACTGATAATTAATTTGCTTTTTTTTTTAAATCTAAAGACTAATGTGCTCAATTTAAAATGTTTAGCAAGAAAATTCAAATATTTCCAAGTTACCTAAATCATATGTGCAATGCCATTCAACAAAACCATGAATAAATCAAACTGAACTACATGAGTGGTTTTGTTTAGTAATTTTATGATCACAAACTATGAAATATCACATTTACATTAGAATGATTTCGGCCTTACCTTACAACTTTCTCAACTATAAAGAAAAATATTGCAATCATTAAAAATTTCAGACTGATGAACCCTTATTTTTCAGATTTTCCAGAGTATGGAAAACATACTTATAGCATTAATTCTGTCTGCTTTTGAACACATTAAATGAAAAACATTTTGAGTCAAATGTTCGAAATCTAGTTTTTGATTTGTAGATTTCTATCAAATATTGAAAGAAATCCATTCTGTGGAAGTTTATCAATTTGTCTGTCAAGTGTAATTGCTTCTTAAACACACATGGAATTAGATATAAAAACTGGTACACCATTTTCATATCTAAAGTGTAGACCTCCAACAAATTTGGAACCAAATATATTAGCAGGTTATCTGACTGTTGGTTTCTACATTTAATTGCATATGAGAGCAACATAATAATTTAGATGGGGGAAATTCGATGTGTTATGAAATTACTACAGAAAGACAGATAAAATTTTGTACACAGTTTCAACTTCTTTATAAAACTGCGAACCAGATCCCTCAGTGAATTCATAATATGTCAATTGTGCATTCATATGCATTTTAAGGCAATAATTCAAAAACGTAAAACAAAAATAAATAAATTTGATACTATATTTGATCCAATAACTAAAATTGTGTTAAAATTTGCTTAAAATTATTAAAAGAAATCATTCAAAATGAACACCCAGTTCAATATACATAAAATTCTGATGCGAACTCTGAAAATAAAAATCTGAAAATGCATAATACTCATGTCCATAATTTTTTTGCAAAGGGAAGAGGGAAAATACCTTCCCCTACACACATGGGAGAGAGTTCATGAGAATTTTGAAGAGATCATGCCTGTTTAGGTTTAATGAAATGAACTGTCAAATTTGGTATTTTACATTAATGAAATTCTTAAATAACTAGGTTATAAGTCATTTTGAATTAGCACAGCTGCATCTCATAATTTCTTATTCTAATTACAAGAGAGACAAGATGATAATTTTGCTTCCTTTATTCTATAGCAGTAAGAAAATGCTGCTACTGATGAATTTCAAATGCAAAAAACTAGAATGCATGGCTTTTTTCTTTAGAGTAGTGGAATTATATCTCTTTAGCTTCTGATTTAGAAGCCAAGACCCAGTACTTAAGATCATCATGAACCTCTCAAGTAAAAATTATAAGACTCCTACTTATTTATTTTAATAAAAAGCAGATAATATTTATTTCTTGAAGGATACACATTAATTAGATAATCAAATGATAAGCATATTGCATTAAATTTTATGAAATGTGTCGCAGCAACACTACAAGAAAAACAATATAATTTGGCTGTAATATAAAAATCTTACAACATTCCTAAAAAGAAATAAATATATTCATTTTAATTTTAAAAAATGCAAAATAAAAAAGAACTTTACAGAATTGATTTGTTTAAGATTTCTTAAGTACAAATGAATTACTGGCAAGCTTAAGTAAGCATATATCTTCATTTTGATTTTTAAAAAATGTAAAATAAATTGGAGCCTTACAGAAGATCCAATTCAATTCAATTCAGTTTTTTTAATATAACTGGGTTTTTTTTTTTTAATATACAGTGCTATAAGTCAACATAGTTAAATAATAAGATATATTTAATATAAAATTGAATATTTGTTTAAACTCTTGACTGGAGCTGGAATTTGCAAATATGTTCAAAACAAAAGTATCAAATGTTTAGCAATCTATGTGATAAACAGACTTATTAAAAAAAAATTTAAAAACAAGATTATAAATAGAAAATAAATATTAATAAAGAATGTCCAATACATTTTCTTTAAAATGAAAATTGAAAACCTCACCTAGACTTATCAGCAGAATCATTTAAAACAAAAATATTTGGTGCCATACACAAGGCTAAATTATGAGCACTCATCATATTTTCATCACTATGGGCTGCAAAATCAGCAAGGAAACACAGGAGATATTTCAGAGTATGAAGATGATTAGGAGGTAACAATAGACATGTCAAAAGATTTGCGGTGATTCTATTTTCCTCATTTTCCAACTGTTGACATCTAAAAAAAAAAATAATTTAAAAATTGCATGAGGAATTAAAAATGTTATTTATTGCTTTATAAACTGCAAGATAACACAAACCTGAAATAAAGAATATAATATAAAGAACTATAAGCAAGTAATATAATAAAGCAATATAATATTTTAAAGAACTATTGTTGAAGTCATTTATGCCTTACAGATGCATAGAATAATTCAGTTTTCAATTATAAATGTAAGGTCACTTTTGCCTACTGCAACAAATTTAAATTTAATTCACAAGAAATAAAATTTTTAACAAATAATATGATTTAATTAGATAAAAAACAAAATTTATTTAAGTTTTGAAGTCATTTCCAGAAATATTTGTAATCATATACAAAAGTACTACAGAGAAAAGGTTTGTAAATTCCTACTTAATACTGTGGTGAAAGCTTATAAGCCAGTTAAGAGCTGCACTGCACGAGCAATTGCTTTTGTATTGTGGTCATGTTACTGGGCTGCAAACCACAAGGTCCCAGGTTCTATCCTCGCTCAATTCAATTCGCCACATTGGTGATCTCGGATGATGAACCTTCAACCTTCGTACAGTTGTTGTGGCGCCATCTACCCACAGCAAACTAAAGTCGTCAGATTCATTTGACGCAGCAACTCAAAGTCGTCAGACTCACTTGACGCAGCAACACAAAAAAGGCCGCAGCAATCCAAAGTCGTCAGACTCACTTGACGCAGCAACAACAACCACTCCCCATAACGCTTGGTGCTTTTTAAATGGGTACAGACGCATTAGATTCAACGGTTAATACATCCCCACTCAACAGCCATATCGTTCGACTCACTGGAGGGAGAGTCTGTGGTGAAAGCTTATAAGCCAGTTAACAGCTATGCTGCACGAGTAATTGCTTTTGTATTGTGGTCATATTACTGGGCTGCGAACCACAAGGTCCCAAGTTCTATCCTCACTCATACCAATCCACTACAATATATTAAGATTTACAATTTTTCAAGTGAATTTTCTAACTAAATATTGAAAATAATTCTAAGTTATTAAAAACAGCTATGAATTACAACTTATTAGTACACCAACCTGATAAATAAATCATGCATATACTGTGGAATCAAGGGCTCAGGTAATTCTCGCAACCATTGCTTCAAAAGAGATGCTACATCATTTGGTTCAGATCCACATATATCTTCCCCTTTCTCAAGCTTCAACTGCAAAGGAATTAAAAAAAAAATGCTAGAAATTGGAATGTAATAATACATATTCTCAACAGGTATCAGGAAGAATTCTGGTAAATAAGGGACTTTTATGTAATAAAGAATTCCTAGATTTGAACAACCTCAAATAGAAATTCAGAAAATTTCAAATTACAGAAATACAATTTAGATCTGTTCTCTTGTCACAACAGATTTAAGCTGCAAATTGTGTGTGATGTGAAAATAAATAAATAAAACACACTTTACTCAGTGTATATTAAGTAGAATTTTTATTATTATATGTCATTTAAATATAGGATTTAGTTCTCAAACTTACTTGCAGATTCATACTCAAAATTTCATTTAGTTAATGATTAATTGAAAAATTAAGTTCAGGAAATGTACAATTAGTTTAAAAGCAAAAATACACAAGAGTTTAATCCTGCAGCACATTAGGAAGTAAGTAAAAAAATGCATTACAAAATTTTATCCTTAAATAAGAAGCAAGTTTAATATAAATATTTAATAATGTCAATGCATTAGAATTATCTTCAAGATGGATTTGATTTAATTTCATATTACATAAAAGTAATTAGATTACAATTAATATAATTCATTAATTATTTTTTGTTGTTTAGTTTATGTACTTATTTTTTATGTGCATATTTTATGATAATTTTTATAATCTATACAATATTTAAATATCAAAAAGCTTCAGAAATCTTTTTTTTTTTTTTGGTTCAATAAGAAAAAAGTATGTTTCTTATTGAATTTTAATATCTAGAAAGTAATACATGGCAAAGAAAGAGCTGATCAATGTATAAGATCAATGTATGTATCAATGTATAAGTTCAACGAATAAAACACAAAAACTCATAAATTAAAGCTTAGTAGTTTGATAAGATATAAGCAAATTAAAAGGAAAAATGCTGACACATATGATATCAATGAATAATTAAATATTTTTAGATATTAAGAAAAGGCAATAATTGCTTCGATATATATATGTAAAGTATCCTTGAATAATTAATGATATTTTGTGTATTCAGCCTTTATACAATCAAATAAAGTACGATTTTAATAAATAGCATATAAGTGTAATTTTTATATTCAGTAAGAAAAGTGTTAAATACAAATATTTATAATTAAAAAATAATTAGTTATTATGGTTAAAGTCATCGTTGAACCATAACTTTTTAAAGAAAAATTTTGTATTTAAAATACATTTTCCATTGTGTCTCAGACAAATGCTTTATAATTTATTATAACATACTCGTAATTCCCGCTGCCTCACGTTCGATCCTGCTTTACGGAAAAGTCCTACTTTATCTGAAAACTGCCTTAGATAAGTGATTGAAGATACTATGAACCTGAAATAATAAAAAGAAGCATTAAAATTATTAACATGTCAGTATGTACGAAATTAACAACTGAAAGCATGTCATTGTAAATCCATACATTGAAATTTTACTGGAAGATGAATTCCATTCAAGTTATCACTAATTCCTTAAAATTTATGGATCAACTGTTAATAGCCCAGACCTTTATATTAGCATAAAATGTTAGTACAAGTCAAGTATAATAATGATATGTAGTAAAATTAGTCAGAAATAATAGTTTCCAGCAGTAGAGTTGTTTCAGATACACATTTCAATACTTGCCATGTTAAAACATGTAAATTTATTCTTTGCAATAAATACTACGAAGCCAATGGAAAGTAATTATTATTCATTTGTTCTACATAGATTCATATTGTCAATTAAAGGTTGTATGTTTAAAATCTGCATATGATTTTTGCAGTTATAAAATCAACTTCAAAAATGTGGCAGGTTTTAACATTTGTTCATATTATTTATAGATTCAAATGATGATTTTATAGAATTTTCCATCAGCTAGAAATAACAAATTGGCACATTTAAAAGGATGTCATAGAACAAAAATCATCTTTGAAAATTGGTATTTTGCACTTTCAGTGATATGACATTTTGGCATCTAATATTTTATCAAACATAATTTTCTCTCATTTCCAATAATAAAGAATTCTAATACATTCATTTCAATGGAAATTAACATTTTTTTTTTTTTTTTTTTTTTTGCATTGCTAGCATATTAATTAATATCTGAACAGTAATTCCATTTACATCATATATGCTAACATGATATAAATGACAATATGCATAAAAACTGTTTGTTGTGCTTTATAAAATATTTAACTGTCAGTTTTAATATAGTTAATTCTGATCTTTTCGAGGAAAAAAAATTCTCACATTTAAATTGTTACTAAAATTATTAGTTTTTCCCATGTATAGTAAAGGACCAGGAAATTTTTCTGACTGTACTGAATACTTGTTTTCCATCAGCATTATTCCATACAAAAACTGCCAAATTTTAGAAATAACTTAATAACTAAAAATTTTCTTCCATTATGCTTAAATGCATCATTATGCTAACATTTAAGCATGATGATACAACCCAACTAACAGATTACTAATCCATGACAAAGGCATTTTTTGAAGATTCATTTTTTTACTGAATATTATACTTTTAAGTTTTAGTAATAAATATTCTAAAAAAAAAAAAAAAAAAAGAAACTCACTTTGGAAGAACATAATCACAATCTGCTATCCATTCCTGGTCTGCTAAACTTACTCCAAATATTTTACTCTTAGACGGCTGAGCTATTTTTTCCTAAAAAATAGATTATACAAATGTATCAAAATAAAATTAAAGGTGGAAAAATCATAAAAGACAAGGGAAAGGAGAAAATAGGAACATGCACCAAAAATGATACCAATATTTAGAAAAGGTAAAAAACTATAGATATCTATTCAAATTTTAAGGTTAAAATTACTTATTAAAACTTGAAACATTTATAAATATTACATAAAAAGAACAAAATGGTATAATATCTGCATTTGATAATTTCCAAATCTGTGAGTGTTTGTGCTGATTCGATTTATCTGTGCCAATTCATTTTTTTTTTCATTTACTATTCTCTTATTCCCTTTAACTAATAACCTTCTTATTCTGTTCAAATATAAAATCACATTGATTCAATTTTGGAATTTCGCATCCTTGATTTCCCTAACCTCTAAAACTCTAATCACTGTAACTTCGCCTAAATAAATTTGATTGTACAAAAAACATCATAAACTTCCATTCAGCTGTTGAATTAGTAATTTTCTATAGTTTTAGTTATCAGGTGATAAGAAACTCTCTTTTCTTTGCACATAAAAACTGTAAGTGCACTTATCACTTACTCTTTTTTTTTTTTTTTTTTTTGAATGACAATATGCATTAAGAATGGCCTTTAAGAAAATGAAACTACTAATAAGAACAATAAAAATCATTAAAAAAAACTCTTTTCTTTTCCTGATTTTGCAAATATTTTATAAATCCAGTCTGTATGTGTCATTAAAATAAATTTTTATTAACATAATTTAATTTCAAATATAAAACATGTTCATTTTTTTATAAGTTAGGAGCAAATTAGATTAAACTAAAAATAACTTTGCCCAGCTTTAGTAAAAACTAAAGGTATTGATAAAAACAAAAGAAATTCCCATTTCATATGAATCTCCAAGAGCTGTTTTCATTGTGTTTTTCTAATATTTAACATTCCCTGTAAACATGTACTTTTGCACACAATATTTTAAAACAGTCATGTTTTTCATCTATCTAAATTAATATTTAAAGATTTTAAAATTATCTTTCTTTCCTTAAAGATAATATGAGAAAAATAAAAATCTATGGATTTAAATAATCCGGATCTTTCTAAAAAGAACTCTATATTTCCAACTAATTAACTTGCATGTAATATATTTTATTATATGGTTTTTATGTGCTTAAAGTTAAATGTTTGTAAAACATCTTCTTATTAAAGAAGAAATTCTTTAAATAATAGGTTTTTATTCTTTCATGATTATAGAAGTTATTACTTAAATGAATTCTAAAGTTAAGGGAAACTAACCAGAAGTTAAAATTAAAGGGGCGAATAGAAAATAATTTTTAGAATGCAGGTAAATTGAAATTGTTATGCATACACATATAATGTCAATATTTATATCATACAACTAAAAACAAAGCAAAGGAAACAAATTTCATTTGATTATGTACAAATATGTTAATTAACAGAAAGCTGTATAGTATTTATTGATATTAGTATTTATTGATATATACCAGTGCAAAATTTTAAGGTTTAAATCTCAGTCATTGATGACCATAATGAAATTTTAACAATGATTAACATAACATTTTTGATGATTAATCACTTCCATGTTGTTGTTAAATATGCATCAACTACTGATCAAATTCAAATAGCAATGTTTTAACAAAAATTATCAACCACTTTCAAATATTATTATCCATTTAAAAGATAATTTGATTTTTTAATAATGGTTAGAGTTAATTTAAAATAAACTGATGACAGTAATAATGTAAACTGATTGCATATGCAGATATTACTAATGGTAGAATTTCAGATTTCTCAAGATGATAAAAAAATTTAATTGCACAAAATATCTAAAATCAAAAATAAATTTAGTTAAATCATATAAAATATTTTATAAACATATTAAGATAACATGTTGAGAATTATTTATCGGAATAAAATTATTCACCTTGTAGCTTTAACTTGGACTATGAACTTGAATTATTAATTTTAGACTTAAAAAAATATTTATTAAGCAAACAAGTGCAGATTTTAATATTTAAAACGAATGTCAATTCATGGTTTCATGATTTTAAAATCAGACCAATTCTAAAATTAACTAATCAGATATTCTTTATAGAATATATGCACAGTGAAGGACAAATCAACAAATGAATGCTGATGTCAAAAATTAGTTTTTTCTAATAGCAATTAAAGCATTAAATAACTTAATCTAATATTTAAATAAGTAAACATTTTGCTTCAGATATATTCAAATCTATTTAGTGAATCTTTTATAATATTTAAAAAACATTTAATATCATTCACATCAGCTTTTTATTTTTAACCCATCAGTATTTTACTCTATGTTAATTATGCAGAGAAAAAAAAATCTTGATATATTTTTTCTATCCTTCATTTCCAAATTTAAACAGATGGCAAAGCAAAGATGTGTAGCTATTTATTTATAATTATAGAATTCAGTTAAATCATAATATACAACTACTTTATTTTAAAAAATTAAATGATACACTATTGATTATTGATATAATCAGTATTCTTTTAGCAACTGTTACTGAGGAACAGGTTGATTCAACCAATCGTACAGGAAGTGACAAATCATTAGAAGAATCAAGAAAAATCTCATTAAATGTTAGAACTGTTTGAATAATAAAAAATGTCAAGAAATAATAATTAAACATTTTAAATAAATTTCATACATTAAAATTTTTTTTTTATGATTCTCACTTTATTTTCTACTTTAATGCCATTTTCTTACACTAAAAAAATTCTGGATCTATTCTGATAAATATTTTTCAGCATAAATAAAATCCTCTTTCACCCATTGATATCCAGCGTCCTATTTAAAAGATGGTTACATTTAGACTTCCACTTCTAAATTGAATGAACATTATTATAATTTTTTTTGTCTCAGATGTCAACATATACATATTCCTAAAATATTAAACAATTTCCAACGGGCATATACCATCTAGACAAATTTTGAAAACAAATGTTACTATTGTGATTTTTCTTTTTTTGGTTTGGTTTATAATGCAAGGAATTTATTTAATATTTTAAAGATTGTTTAACACAAACAAATCATTTAAATTAATTTCTTGACAATTATTCTAAAAAATTAATAAAAAAGTTTTTCTAATCTTGTTGTTTTAAACATAATAAATTAAATTTAGATAATAAAAACTTAATGAAGTAGATACTTTTCAGTAAATTAGATATTAACAAGCAAATGAGACTTTACTTAGAATAACATTCCATGCATTTCTTTTTATTAAGGAGAAATTCGAAAATTTATAGCAAAAGAACTTTGTCTCTTCATAATATTCAAATGTTTATTCTATTGATTAGAATATAATTTCTTCATACTGTGAAGTAAATTTTCACACACACACAAATCTACAAGTATATAATCATATGAAGATATAAAATGAAATGCTCAAAAGAAAAATTTTTGCACATAAACTATATTCAACAGATCATGAATTTGATTGCTTTTGAGACAGAAAATTTTCTAACCTCATGCTAGGAGTAGTTCTGATAAACACACACAATCACATACAAACTAACATATATAAGGAATATAATTTCCTTTAATAATTGAAAGATCATCACATTATGTATTAAATAGAAATGTATGCATTATTATTTTTCTTTCTAAAATAGAATAAAATTATTTTAAAATGAAAAGAAATATAATCATCAAACATGTAAAAAGAACCAATCCAAAATATCCCAGAATGAAATAGAAAACATCAAAGTCAATTTAGCTACTGCCATAAATACAAATTTCAATCGTGCATTCAAGTTGTTTACAACATTTTTCTATATCTTTAACAGGACTAGATTTGGACTTGAGAGACACCTTTGAGATATGGGGTCCTTTATAAGTAGTACAGTTAGCATATATGATAGATATTCACTTGAACAATTTTTTTGGAGATCTCAAAAAAACATGGAGATTCTCAGCTATAACATCTGTGGTTTATACGTAAATATTGCACTGCTCTTTTACGTAGTAAATAACAATACCATTGGAATCACAAATTCCTTAATCATGACACTTAACAAAAATTAAAGAAAATGAGATTATCAAATATCTCCACCAAAGAACTTCTTTGCAAAGTAAAATGTTTACCTGTTTTAAAATGTTAGACTTGAATTTTTTCACTTTCGGCACTTTAATTCCCAAATGTTTTAATTCAGCGAATATTGTAGTATACAAGTCATCTTTATCTGCCGCGAAATGCGTCATATTTTGATTTAAACTAAATTTAATATAACTCTGAATTTACATTGAAACATAAAATTATGAGCATTAAGCTCCCTACCGCGATGAACGGAAACCTGTTTTATTAAAGTTCATATCAACAATTCAAAATCCGTCCCATCCTAACAATAAATTTATTACGCTGTGATTGGCTGTCTCAAACAGTTGCCAGTTCACAAATGCTTGAAAACGCGAGTTTAATCACGTGGGTTTGTTATTCAAAGAATAGAATATTTTGAAAATTTTATTATATAAACCAATTATCTTTTCAATTTAAAACATTTTCTTTTATTTATTAATTCTTTATTTAATTTTCTACAAAACATTATAATACCGAACTTAATAAGGATCCGAAGACGCTATTCCAATTCATGTGATTGGGAATTTCTCTACCCACTTTGCGAGTTTGGTAACTAACCAATCAATCAAGAAAATATACAAAAAACAGAATATTAGGAAATAAATATTTATATATTTTTTTTTCTAGAAAAATGAATATAAACTAACTAAATAAATAAATTGCTGTTTAACAGATGTTTTATTTATAATTTTTCAGAACTTTAATAGCATTAAGTTATTCAACTATTTTTATTGTTATTTTATTTCATAAAATTAATTCGTTTTTGTCAAGTGCGTGCATCGTTTTTCTTTTTTTCATATCACAAATCTAAAAAAAAGAAAGTATTCTTGACTATCAAAGCACAAATGAATATATTTAAAAATGTAAATTGCAATTCAAATAAGAATTCTTTTGTGAATGTGAAATTGTTTGAGGAAGGCAAAAACTTTTTATCAGCATTAACTATTTTTTATAAACTATTTCGTTTCACATTCAATTGCAGATTTTATTGATCATTTTAATTCATCTTAATTTTTCTAGCCTCCCATGAATTCACTCTTTGGTACCATTATTTACATTAATGTTCCACGATGTTTTACGAATTTGGGAATTTAACGTAACAATAAATAATTATAGAGAATCTTGGAAATTCTAAGCAATAATCGCTGGCCTGAAAAAAATCAGTGTCTGGAGCAGATTTGATTTGAGTTCTTTTAACATGAATCTCGTACTATAAGATAATATTTCATTACATTTTGCTATCTATTACAATGGTCGAATTGGTACAGGAAAAAAAAAAACAACTGAGAAACGCATGAGAATTACAACCAATTAAATTATTTTTATGAAGTTAGCATTTTAATCATACAAATAATTTGCAGAAGGATCAAATAACAAAAACAATTACTTCGTGAATTTATAAAATGTAATTTAGTATTCGAATAACTAGAATAATATTTAAATATGGGATTTTAGTTTTATTTTCTTAATTCTTTTTATAAAAAAATATTTTAAAATTAGTCTTTTTTGTCAAATGCGAGTATGATTGATAAAATATTTGTGAAAGTAAGAAAGTCCAACTTGCATTTCCTTAACTTGTTGATTCCTTTTCTAAGTATGCGTCTTAAAGTTCTTTCTTTTTTTTCTTTTTCATTTTTTGGCAAACAAATTCTTTTATGAAAAATATCAAAAACCTAAGATAAAAATTTAACTGAGTTCTCTCAGCTTAATTTCGATAAAGAAGAATGCATAAAAAGAGAAATTCGATAAAAACGAAAAATTAACTTTCAAAATTAATTTTGCTGAGTGCTGTAATAGAAGCACCATTTTGGCTGTGACGGTAATCAGTAAATCAAAATTTTATAATAGTAACGAATTTAGATACAATTAAAACAAATTATTTTCAAATCAATATAATCCAAAAAGGCAAACTTCGAAAAAAAAATTTAAATTTCACTTAATGGACGGATACAATCTTATTCAAATAGTTTACAGACATTTTGAGAGTTACGGCAATCTTGACTTAACTATCACTTTGTATAACGAGTGATTCGCATAAAAAGAGAAACAAAATGCAAAAAAAAAAAAAAAAAAAAGACTCTTATAACGATTGATGTTTAGCAGAACGAGTGGCCAGGAGATGCCGTGACGCCAGGCGTTGAATAGTCCTTCATCAATTGGAGTAGAGCATCTTTGAAGAGAACTCTTTAAATATAAATGGAAGAAGTTTTCGACCGGATAGAGTTGTCGAATTCACTTCCGAGGGTTTGTAAAAATGCACGTGGAGCCTTATTCAGTGAGATTTTGTCTTTGGTGCAAATTATTGAGCTAGAGGTGGATAATAATGATATCAATGAGCTCTTCTTGTCTACAGCCAACCACTCCAATATCACTGAACGCAACAGTATGGACAGGAGATCCTTGAACAGTTGGGAAAACATAGGCAGGACAACCGTAGAGCTTATAGTACTGCATTCTATGTCCCGGTAAAAAGATTTGGAGATTTGATAAGGAGAGATGTTAAAAGCATGTGAAATTATTGCATTATATGTTAAACATCGCATGTTGCATTACCCTAATAAACCAGTAGCCTATGCGCACTATAAATACATGTAATGATAATGCTATGAGTCATTTTCACCAAATTTTGAAACGTAGCAAATACAAATGTCTTTAGACTATTTTCTTGCTTAAAAAGCATAAATTATTAATAACAAATTACATTATTATAAATTTTTATATGTATCGCGTTGGTTAGGGTTGGGGAGGAGGGGAGGCTAGTTCTCAAAGAACTCTATAAAATTTCCAAGTCCTTGCTTCAACTCGACTTCCGCATCATTTGCTGTATAATCAAAAAAGCCAAGTGCGGATTTCGGATACTTTTTCGTTTCAATAAATTGAAACAAATTTAGAGATGCATAATCCACGTTTTTTTGAATAACAAATAATATTGCTATTGTTATTTTTAAATATCTGTTATCAATCATATATCTGTTATCAATCAATCATATATCATTATTAAATATCTGTTATATGTTCCAAATATCTGTTATTTCAGCCATATTATTAATTAAAAAATATTACTTAATATTAAATATAAAATTTATTAATTGTAATTAATACTTAATTTACTAATTTAAGTAACGTGCGATTGAATTAATTTATCTGTTTCAACTTACTTCTTAAATTTTTTACTCAAAACTATTTATTTATTGGAGTGAACCATTTTCTGGAAAAGGTGAATTAAAAATATATGTAATTTCTTTAAAATGTTTACTTTAGTTCTATATTCTACCAATAGATGGCGCCAACAGTAAACAGAATATATGTAATCAAAGTCAATCATGTCACGAGCAATTAAAAATGATCTGTATGGAATAGTGCATCATCATATACGAATATCGGAAGTCACTCCCGTAAAGTGGAGCGGTGACTTCGCACTTTCCGGTGAAATCACCGCTCCGATAAATTTCAGTGATATGAAATTCAATGATACGATAATTTCAATAACTGGTCCGTTCACTTTTCAATCCATTCACAGATTTCTTTCGAGAGCTTCCATTGAACAGATCATATCGATTGTTACTTTCCAGTGAAGTCACCGCTCCGGCAAATTTCAGTGATATCGTATCGATTGTTACTTTCTATCGTGATCCAAAACCTGTAATCGAAATATCACAAGTAAGATCGTATCAAGGATTTGAATCACACCCCTCTTTGAAAAGTATTTGATCACTTGTATTTGCGACTTTTTGATATTGGTTACGTAATAACCACTCGTAAAATGGGGTCAATTCATGTGACGTAAAAGTCACATGTCATGTACCTCTTGCGCATGGCATTTAAGTTTCATCCGCGCCGATCTCGTCGATCAGTCTGCCATTAACGTTCTCCGCCAAGTATGAAGCGGATTTTTTGTTTACATTTGAAGTTATAATTTTTGAGTCATTTTGTTTCCTCTTATTATGTGTTAACAGAGGAAATACTGGTGTGCTGATGGATGCATGCTTTTATGCGAAATACAAGAGTGATTGTCATGATAAAATGTTTTTTTATTTTCCTTTCAACAAACCTGACTTGGGTTGATAGCTTTGGTATAGATTTTTTCAAGCCTTCGAAGTCAATGATATGCTCCGATCATTTTGAAGAATTCCTTCAGTTTGTGTCCATTTATTAAATATAGCTGTTCCAGTAATTTGTTAGAAAAACTCTTCGAAGAAAAAGAAATCGGTAAGCGATTTGCCACCAAAAACAATCAAACAAAATCATGAGTGCATTTCTAATTTACTTCATTCACATTTGATGAAATTTCTGATAATTTTGAATATGCTTAGAAGGTTTTAAAATGTTTACATGAGTATTACATTACATTTTTTTACAAAATCTTATCTAAATTTAATTAACGTAAGTAAACAAACTCCTATTGCAAAAATAACAACTGCTATAATGCTAAACTTAGGTGGAAGTGAATATTACTAGCTTTCTAATTACATTTGCAGATTTGTGATGGATTCAAAGTGAATTTATATCAAACATCTTTTCTATTGTTCAAAATGAAATGTCAATAGTTTATTGTATTTAAACTGAAATTCACTGTTATCATAATATCCCGTTATAACACTGTGCACCTCAGTGATTTCTGTTTTAATAAATAACGGTCTTTTCATTGAAAATCAATTTCCATATCAGCATTTATTATATAATTTTTATTCCCAACTTCATTGCTACATGCATGTTTCACTTTTTTTTTTTTTTTTTCTATTTCTTTAACATATCAATTTTGAATTATAAAATTCTGTGAAAGCATAAAAGTGTTTCTTTCAACTCCTCTTTATATAATATTTAACTTCTCTCTATATATATATGTATATATATCATGACCTTATTGTTGTTTATTAAATTTACTCTATTATATGTTTTTGTTTTATTTTATGATATTCATTCAATTTAACTTTTATCAATGTAACTTTAGCATTTAAAAAAATTTCATAAATGTTTTGCTTTAAAAGTATACTGTTCAACATTATGTTTTTATTAGTGATAAAAAAAAACTGTTCTTTAGTATCTAGGATGTTTATGTTGAAAAAAAATTGATTTCATCATTTACATTGACATTCTTGTCATACTGTGTTTATATTATTTCTAAGTGTCTAGAAAAATAAATGTTGATAAATAGTTAATAGTTTTTTTTTTTAGTTTTTTGTATTAGTGAGTACATTGAAACATACATTGGATCATATTTTTTCAAATAATTATCACATATATTTTATTTATATATATATATATATATATATATTTGTAATGTGTACATAAAAATTATGAAAGCTTGATTTTGTTTGTTTTCCTTTAATGATTTCTACAAATTAAAATGAAATTATTTATTCATAAGTTGCATAGATTTAAAAAAAGGTATCCATACTTTTTATATTTCCTAATTTGAAATTGTAAACATAATTTATTCAATATATACTAATTTGAGTTTCATGTTCTTTCTTTTAAGCAAACTGAAAACATCAAATAACTAACTCACAATATTTATAAAAGTAATTACATAAGAAAAAAAAATACAATAATTTCATTAGTAAGCTTTAAAATATTAACTTATCTAAGAGTAATAATTATTTTTAAAAAGAACTAACTGGGGGAACTATATTCATAAAATTCAACATTCAATACTATTTAAATAATATGTAAAAAAGAACATATGTAATTTTTCAAAAACACTGCCATAGTCATTTGTCAAAATGTATCCTTTGGATGAAAAAATGGGGGTGGGGGGATATGGGAAAGGAAAGAATAAAGCGGCACCAGACGAATTAAAAAGCGATGTTAGTTAATTTTGCATAAACAATAATTCTATTGAAAATATTAATTAAAATTTTAATATAAGAAATAAAAATATATAACTAAGAAAATTTGGAGAAAATAATTCAAAGTAATATCTTTAAAAAAAAAATCAGAAGTTTTTAATAATTGATCGGCTAGCTTAATATTTACTAAACAATGTCAACAACAATGTAAACAGTGTCAACGTTATCGGCAGACATCACGACATGCGCAGAACGGTTGAAAATTGAACAGAAGCGGTTTGTTTGGTACCTGACACGTGACCGTGAATTGACCCCATATTCATGATCCCTCAACAAATTTCAATTCAAATCTGCGATTTTAGTCTCAAGATGGCAAATTTTTTTATTTATCTAAATCGTCGAATTTTCGGGTTATCTTGTTCTTATACCAGTGAGCACACTGATCTATAAATAGTCACTCTGTTGGCAGACTCGAAAGTATTTAATTCGCACCTGCATTTTTGATGATAAAGCTATGTATCAAATTTCATTTATCAATTTCTTCGCATTTTTGAAGAAGGAAAGTGTTTCTATATAGACGAACATACTGGTAGATAGACATCCCTTACGTGCATTTCACTCAAAATTAAAAAAAAAATCTGCAAAATGGACACTAAAACTATATATCAAATTTCGTTTTTTCAGCTTGATCTATTTTTGAGTTATATACAGGTATAAAGAGTGACAGACAGACATAATACCAAAAAATTCTTTACGAACAGGCAGGGCCAGATTCGCTTTCTTTCTTTTTGTGTATTTCGTATAAGAAAAAGTGAAAAAGAAATTATTTTCATTTTGCAAAATCAATTGATGATGCACGAACTTCAGGAATATTGATCTTATATGTTCGCACCGTTTCAATGGATGGGCCCTTTAGACAAAAGCATTATCAGATGCGAATGAAAAAATAGAAAGCCATAGTCAGATAATAAAAGTAATTGCACCTGTCAGCTGAAAAGATAAGTCACCCCTATCAGCACAATACTTTGTTTCATACTTCCATGACACCGTTTCATATTCTGAAGAAACAACGAGCCGGACATATTATTATTATTTTAGAAAATTAATTTAAGGTTTAAATGGTGAAAATTCAGTTTTGTAAAATTATATTACCGGGGACTATCATAGAAAAAAACTAAAATCTCGCTTACTTCTAAATTAATTAAAATTTTCCAAAAAAAGGCACTATGAAATGTGCATTTTCACGTACCAAATCTGACCTAGAACTACCAAATCTGTGCCAAATTTGGAAGTTCTAGATCAAGCTCTGAAGAGCGTTAACGTAAGCACACATGTTTTCCTTTATTATTTGTAGAAATGGTACACAGGTGTCAAGCTAAACATTGTTGGTAATTATGTGAATTTTAAAGAAAATCTAGGAAGGTATGGCGAGAAATGCGATATGCGAGTTATATAAATGTAATAAAATAAGAAAACACGTGAGAAAAGGATAATAATTAGTTTTAATTTACAAAAAAAAAGTATCAAAGAAATCTGGGCGTCAGAAGTTTTTAAGTGTGAACTGGGCGTTAGTTCACACTTTAATGAAAAACAAATGAAATAAAAAAGCAATGCTTTAATTTCATAAAGAATATCATATCTAATAATCAGGCGAGCTGTACAACGATCTCCTATACTTTCCATGACATTTTGAATGACTTGTGGTTTCAGAGTTCCAGAGGTCTCGAACAACTCTTTTCAGTTTTAGAATAGAACTTGGGGCGTACAGTAGGGCTGCAGCTTGACCTGAATATATCCTATGCATTTTTTATACGAATCAAATCACTTGAGAACAGGTTACAACATGAATCGGATATTTTCTTTTCAATGGTCGTCAATCTGTAACACAATGGGACAACGGTCGTTACCATACATAGATGAACTTGAAGTCAGTAACAATAAGATCTCGAAAAATTAAACATAAGGCTCAAGGACTTCATACATGTAACTTTCTGTAATCACATACTCAAAGATATGAGAGTCTGTTCGGCTGGCTAGCATAACGACTATCCATACCCTGACGGAAAACGATATTTTTCCTTGGTGTATTCCTGGTGAAAACGAGTCCCATGTTCTCACTATATTGTTAGTCAGTGCATATCAGTGTTTAGACTATCACCATTGGTTCACTGAGCATTTTTTTTGACCCACTGCCCCAAACTCCAGTACTGTAAACTTCAGTTTAAACGTCTACCTTTATGCATAGATGTGAAAAGAATGCAAACTGTTTTACCTTTCTGGCGTGGTGGCCAAAATGATTGAGAATTCAGTAAACAATTTGTCTGGAAACTCATATTTCTGTGGTAACTAAGTGCTGAACTGAGTTCTTTAAAACAACTGTCTTTCTTATATCATATGGTTAATGCCAGGTATCAGTCTGACGAACAGTTATAACTCTTCATCGACTTAGTACTAATCGTCAGGTACTATGTTATTTTGTATGCATATAAGTAAAAATAAAATTGCGTTAAAATTGATACTTTAAAAAAATAACTTGATATTGTGTTATTGATAGGGAGAAAAGATATAACTGAAAATATAATGAAAGTATTAAAAAAGCAATTATAAGACTGGAAACTCCAGATTGAAACAAGATGGCCTTTTTATGATTGAGTTGTACATTCAAAATTTAAATGCAACAACTATTACGTGCGCATAAAAATATGTTTAATATTACGGCAATGCGTGTGTTTACAAACACAGTTACTAAAACAAAAGTATAATCGAAAAATATACTTAAAATATTTTGAAAACGTTAACATTAGCGAAAAAGTATGCAAAAATAAAATTGATGTCAATGAAAAATTTAAATTTTTTTGGAAAGTTAAAGGGGTGTAAAAATGTTTTTGTGTAGTCATTTGCTCCAAAATTATTGAGAAAAACGAATAAAACTTTAATTAATTTAAAATTAAGAATCCTTTTGAAATTAAAAAAAAAACTCTTAGAGGGAACTTGCTACTTAAAAATTAACTACTTGATTAGCTTGATCCCTGTTAGCGCAAGAAATTATACGATATCCCGCGGCCTTATTCGATATTCTAAATATTGAGGACCTAAATATTGTAATATTCTAAATATTGAGGATATACCAATATTGAGGAGCATAATGCGTTATTAGGGTTAGATGTAGATTCAAAGCTCTACAGTATTTTGAAAGAATTCTTTTTAATAATGTGATTCAAAGCTCCACAGTATTTTGAAAGAATTCTTTTAATAATGTATCTCGCATACTATAATGCACAGATTGTCAGCCAGCCTATAAAAACTATCAAGTTAATATGTTCATTCAAGGTTACCTAGCAGAGGGGGCTTTAAAACCATTTGCATGAACTGAATTATTCAGCTCCTGTTTTCTGAGATTTGTTGCTACTGATCGCTACAGAAGAAGAAACAGAAACTATAGGAGTGTTTAATATGTTAGTATCGAAACTTTTGTGAGCAATAATGGCATCGAGTACAAGAAAAAATAATAAAAAATCGCGCGATGGTAGCATAATATTTAACAAAATTCAAATGTTTGTCAAATTATGACATCATTTTTTGGATCTCTTGACTAATATTTTTTCAGTTATAGTTAAAAATAGATATTAATAGTTTCCCTTTTTTTCTATAATACTTTAATTTTTCATCCAGTTGAACTTCATCAATATAAGTCTTGTACATCGAAAAAAATGCCAAGAACGACGAAGAGTCAAAAATGTGGTCTGACTTTTCCAGTAGCCCGAATCCGAGCCATGCTGAAGGCAAAGAACTTTGCTAATAGGGTAAGTGACTCAGGAGCAGTATTTTTAACAGCTGTGCTAGAATATCTAACTGCAGAAATACTTGAAGTCTCTTTGAATGCAGCTGCTCAGAATGGTCACCCTGCCAGAAGACGTATTCAGCCCAAAGACATTGAAAGAGCGTTGAAAAACGATCCTGAGTTTTTGCCTCTGTTTCGTAAAGCAGTATTTCCTGGTAGCATTTTTGTAAGTTCAATGGAACAGAATAGAGCACGACGGACTCGTCAGCAGGAGAACCGTTGAGAGGCCATAATAATTTATTGGTTTATGTCGAGTAGTAAATAAACTGATATTCAGATACAAGATCGGGAAGCGCAAGTTTTCAAGCAAGCGCTATAGATTGATTGTAATAGTGACGTTATATTTTTAAAAAAATTAGAAATCATATTGTTTTTGTTGTCAGTATTTTAATTTTTTAACTCTAAGCAAGTTTCATCTCTCGAATAAAATAATTTTTAATCATCTCAATCAAAACGAAATATTTTGATCTATTTTACCACAAAATAAATAGTCTTAAGGCTTGATTAATGTACGGTTTCTCTCCAATTGTTTGAAAATTCACCTAAAGTTCGCCATCTCGGATGGTTACCAAAGCGCTAAAACAAACGACTTTTAGAGTTTCTATAAAAAGTTTTCACAATTACATTTAGCAAAAAAATTGTCCCGAAATAATAAAACTTTGTTTACATTACATTAATTTTAAGTTTAGCCGATCGGGAAAGTTAAAACATCAATTAAATTTTGGTACATGTATATTAACCAAATCTCATTGGAAAACACAAGTTACGAAAGAGTTTATCAGAGTTATCTTTGGCGATTAAACACTGGTAAGCGGTTAATACATAAATGCTTAAATTTTTATATTTAACTAATATTTACATGATAGTGATGTAATATTATTATATATATATATATATATATTATCTTATGTTAGTTATTTATTCTATGGAGATCCTTTATTCTTTCGGTTAATTGCTTCTTCCTTCGCTTAAATGATTTTAATAAGCCCAACAGATGCATTTTTTATGTCCATGTTGGGGAAAAAATTGCATGATTCGGGTCTGGTTTCTCGCCAAGCACGACAAAATAGTGCCAACCTTCCAAAATTCGCCAAAACTCTCCCATCTTGGAAAGATGGTACCAAACAAGTACAAGAAATGGTACCAAACGTCTTTTAGGTTATTAACGAAAAAATATCAGGATTATGTTTGGTGAAGAATCTCCCTAAAAAATTCATCTTTGGTGAAGCGACATTATTTTTATTTCAGGAAAAAATTATTATTCAGTCTCCAACTAACTAGAAAGAAAATTTTATTTTCAATTGATAATTTGCTGCAGTTATTAGTAATAAATTATACTGCGAATTTAAAATGATTTTTTGCAACGATTGTCGCAATTCTGAAAGTTATATTTGAGATAGTCATATTATTTCTAACAGCCAAATCAGTTATTATAATTGATTCCTATCTTTAAAAAATGAATGAAAACACGATTTAATTAACTACATGGTATCATTTTCAAGATATCTAATGCCAAGATATTTCGCCAATCAGAAACTATCCTCGCCAAGCTAAGCTAAGTTGCTTTCCATCTAATTAAAAGTAATTAATTCCTAATAATATCAAATTTAAAAAATTGAAGTCAAGAAATTAATCATTGTATTTGTTTTTAATAACCAATTTTCTTATAAAATGTTTTTATTGCTGTATATAATTTTCATTTGCTAGAGAAATAAGTTAACTTTAAATAACAGCACAGTTCCACTGCCAAGTTCACTGTTAAGATGAGCAAGTTAAATTTAATGCCAAATTTGTGCAGGTATAACGTAAAAAAATGGTCAAAAATGAAAAAAAAAGTTACACTGCAGCTGAATTTGTAATAATTTTTGTACAATAATATTTTTGAAATGCTCCAATATGCATATTTCTACTGTTAAAAAAATATTTGACTCCCCCCCCACACACACAGTCATATTATTAGTAAAGATACTTTATCAAAATTCCGTAAAGTCTCCAAATTATAACCTCCTTCTCAAAAAAAAAAAAAAAAAAAAAAAAAATCCCAATATTTCATATTGCTAGAGATATGTTTATTTTTTCATAATTTGTGAGTTTAATTTACACTATTGTGCAAAATTTTGAATATTTATATTTACACATTCTCCTTGCCGCCTGTTTTGGCTTGTTATTTTGTTCCTAGACGACTTCAACGAGATAATCGTGCAGACAGAATTATTTTCAGTGCACGTGTGAAGCGACTAGTTTTAAGTTTCTACAGCTAGCAAAGCTGTAAAATGCTTTTTTTTTTTTTGCTTTTTAAATTTAAGATAATTTGCTTGATATTATCTTTAGATGCTGAAAACATTGTGCACTTTATCATGATTTTCAATTAAAAAAACCAATATTGCGCATAACAAAAATTCAATATTTCAGATTTCAAAGGAGACATGAAAAAATTAGAAGGCAAAAAAGGGGGATAGACAATAGTTACAACAGAAAATTATAGAAAAATGGCAAAAATTGGAACTAGAATTTGAATCAAATGTATTTAAAAAATTTTAAACTACGGCATTTTTAAATAATGCTGTTAAAAGCACCACTTACAGAAAGTGATATTCTTTTAAAGTATAAAAATACAAATTAATTTCAAATATTTTAATAAAAAAATCGGCTCTAACAGAATAGATATTTTATTATTTATTCAATCATTTTCAATTTCTTATATCATTTTATTAGTACAAAATATCAGTCTTTTTCAAACAAATATGTAATTTCTCAAATTTGTCAACAATATTTATATTGTTAGAATTATGATAGATTTAAAAAAAGGAGGTATTCAATTATATCCTTGTATTAAAAATAATAAACATTACATAGTGCAAAAAATATGAATCAATTAGAAAAATTTTTAAAGAGAAATTTTCAACATTATAAAAATAAATATTTTATCATACATCAATGTTTCTTAGTTTAAAATTCGCAAGGTTGAAATATTATGACATTTTTCAGCAAATTATAAACCCAACAAAAAATGTAATAATCTTTTTCAATGATATTTTAAATAAACATCATAATCTTATATTCAAGCATTGACAAAATTAACACAATTTAGTAAATAATACTTTTAAAAGGAATGCTTAAGAACAGATTAATATGAATATATATAAGAATAATTAGAAATATAATAAAACATGTTTTGACGACTCTAAAACAACAGCCATTTTTCAAATTAGAAAACTAATATTAAAAGAAGGAAATTTTATTGTGCAAGAGCATTTATTATAAATAAATTTTACATTAGTAAATTTCAAATTATTAATCAATTTGTCAATTTTACTTACTAATGGGAATTAGGAAAAAGTATATTTTTTTATTTCTAAGTTTAAAAGATTCGCATTCGATTCTTATTTTTCTTTAAGAAAAGAATTCCTATTAAAACATACATTTTTATAAATATTTGTAAAGAATGAACATGTGAGATTCATATTTCAATAACAAATACTGTACTACATCAAAAAAAGAAACAAGTTCCAAAAAACAAACAACAATACATATGTACAAAAGAAAATATGTTGGATCATTAATGAAAAATCGTTATCAAACGATTTTTATATTTGTTTCATGGAAGTCATCCAAAACTATTTTCAACTGGAGACTACCAAACATGGCATTTTGCCAAAGTGCATTCCGGAAAAAGGAAGCAGCACATTTGGCAGGCTTAAGTGTTTTTTAATTTAATATTTTTATGGACTTTTTTATGAATTAGTATTTGATAACGTTTCATAAATAGATCAGCTAAACTAAGTACAAATGACTAAGGAACACAATACAAAAGTAAAAAATAATGGCACTGTCGAGCAAGCACATCTGTTTAAATATTTTAAAACAAAATATTTTTATTTGAATTTTATACTGAGTTCATTGTATGTAGTTTTTCATAAGGTAGGTGGTTGATGAATTTATCCTAGTACCGTGGCAGCAGATTTTCTAAAATAATCTTCTTCAAACTTAACACTTTTCACAATAAAAAAAACACACAAGTAATATAGAACTTTTTTATAGTAATTCCTACTTTTGCAAAAATTGAACTCGCATTCTTCACTTTCACGTGAAAAGTACTGAAATCATTGCATTTTATCGATTTAGCTACTGCCTGTTGATTCCAACTTTCATTACAAACTGCTAAAACTCTATTTAAAGTATTAAAAATTAATTAAATTTGATAATTAATGAATTAATATTTGAAAAAACTGTATTAACATCAAGTGTCATCCATTAAAAGTTTTAAAAAAATGTATTTCAACTTGAGTGGATGAATAAAAAGTATTTTATTAACGATTGAAAATTTGAACTATATAGGGAAAGTGAAAACTAATAGTAGGAATTGAATAGGAGTTATATAGTATAGTAGGAGTTATGTTTTATTGAAAGTCGTAAAAATATTTTCAATCTGATTTTTTTTTATTAAACTGTGCTTTCATCGGTAAGATGAATGACTCATTTTGAATCATAAACGAACAAAACTGTTCAACAAGACATTCACTTTTGATCTAAATAACTAAAAAAAAAACTTAACAAATACAAAAAGTGTCATAACTTTCTTTCTTGAACAAATACGTGGTTCTAGAGAAATTCTGAAGAAATAATGAAGGGTTATTCGATGGTCTTTCCAAAGAGATTTAAAACATAAAGAGTAATGTATTATTAAGTGTAAGCGAAATAACTCACAAATGAAACAAAAAAAAATATTTGTAGTGAATAGCTTATAAGCCAGCTAACAGCTACGTTACCCGAGAAATTGCTGTTGTATTGTGGTCATGTTACTGGTCTGCGAACCACAAGGTTCCAGGTTCTATCCTCGCTCATCTCAAATCGCCACATTGGTGACCCGGACGTGATTTGAACACGGAATCTAATAAAATTTGGTTTTCGGTTTCTACACCAAAATTGCAATTCTGTACTAAAGTTTGGACGGAATGAGTTTGAGAAATAGTCTGTATGTACATACGCGTGCATCTGAACAAAAAATTCAAAATACTATGAACTAAAAGGATGTTCCAAAGCTCATGGTTTTATTGCAAATCTGTATTCGGGGTGGATTTAGACAATTTGCAGCCCTAGGCAGGATATGAAGCTTCTTTTTAAATAAACTGGACAATTTATTTTCATTTTTCAACGCATTTTTAATTTAACGTAAGGCTAATGGTTTATTATAGGTATCTTCCTTATTTTTGTAAAATGCATATGTTTTTATTTATTTAGTTTGATTCATTGACTGTATGGCATCTGATCTTGTATTCATTATTATTTAAGTGGATATTTGGTATTTACAAATATTGTAATAACGAAACATATATTTAAAAAAAACCTGATAGAATAATATTAATGCTTAGTCAAGTACCTAATATTTAATTATTCAGAAAATTTGTATTTTTTTTACAAATTTATGCATATCGCATCTAGGCTAAGAACATCTTTTTAAACAGAGTGCTTCAGTCCAGCCTTACACAGCTGCTGAGAGAAATACGCCACTCTCTGTCATAAAATTTGGGATAAATACATAAAAAGTTTTATGATCTGTCTGTCTGAATTGTCGTGTGTGAATGCAATAATTGAAAAATGCGATGAGTTAAATATATTTGGTCTTAGCTCTAAAACTGTAGATATGTTTTCGGATTATATCGGTCAACGGAATGAGGGTCCGTTGGTGTTTAAGCGCATTTCCACTGCGGTAGAGTTATATAATAACAATGAACATTAGCTATATTGCTGTAATAAGTACACTGTAACTGTCACTGTCACTGTAAAGTACAAAACTTTGATGAGAATGCCCTAATTATATACATTAACATTACCGCTCCTTAACCTGCTGTTACTGTTTTAGCAGGAACAGAATGTCTTCCTTTTTTCATCAATTCTAAGTCTTTCTTATCAGCTGCATTTAATTTCCATCGAGTAAACTCATTCATAAAAATTCTGACTCTATCAAACTGGATTAAATAAGTCATCATGAATCTCATACAACTGTAGCAAATGTTATCAATAATACCCATATCAACTGGACATGGTAGACCAACTAATTCGTGGATGAATGTCGCCAGAGCTGGCCATGTAAAAAGAGGATCCATCAAGCTCATCGCTTCCGTTACATTTTTTGCCATTGAAACCGAGATTGGATCTGCTTTTTCCACCATTGGCTTGTAGTCGTTATGAAATAACTTTTCACATGTTGCAAGAACTTCGCTATAACTACCCTGGCACAAATTGTACTTGTCTTCTATTCCAAGTAAGTAGCCAATTGTTCGCCAAAAGTGAAGTATTGCATCGTAATCGTCATTGGTCCAGCCAAATAGACCGACCGTTGATCGAAAAAGAACTAATGGTCCGATAAAAGCCCACTGAGTCACAGCCATGTCCCATTGAGATACATAGACTACACCATCGTTTAGTTCAGCCATCTTCTTGCCAACTCTGGCATGCATCGATCTAACAACAGACAAGGATCGGTGGGCACTGTCATTTACATCCCATACATCTCCTTCATACCATTTTTGTACATGCCGGACTGTCATTAAGTAGCGGTGGAAGAGTGAATTCTTGGTGGCAGATTCACCTGTTGACATAAGTGTCTTGATGTTCTTTGTGAAATAGAAAGATAACAGCAGACCGCAAAAGTGTCCAAAATTCACTCTGCAAAAAAAAAAAAAAAAAAAAAAAATCAATTAATTTGGAGAAAATATCAAATACAAATTATAAGTTTTATAATAATAATAAAATTAATATATATTTAATTTCCAAAAACATGTTGTAACAGATTTATGTTCCTCCAGATGGCGCTGTCTTATAATTGAAGTAAATCTTGCTTTAACTTGTGTTGCGTAAAGGAACGCGTGGTTGGAAGGCATCAGAGTAGCCTAATATTTTATTCCAAGCAAATTTACTTAAAAGTTACTAATTTCAAGTAACTTTTAAAAATGAATAATTGTAAAAGCAATTTGAAATTCATGTTCCACCGTACCATATATGCAACATATGTTAATGAAAACATTAAGAATCGAGATAACGAAATAGTAAAGGATTTCACTTGATTTAGCTTATATTGTTTTCTATTCGTGGGGCTATTCGAGACCGAAAATATCTCTATATTTCTCTACTCTCATGTCATGTCATTCTACATTTACGGAATTGGAAAAATTGATTCGAAGGAATATCGTATCTAACCTTCAGGATAGAGCACACTCTGGAATTATACATCTTGTTTCTCATCTCCAATCTGTTTTTACATTAAGCTGGAGAGTAAATCATTTTTCGTGGAAGTACCAAGCCAATAAATATATTATTAGTGATTTCAAAACATGGTCATGAAATCTGCGAAAAGCTGAAATGGGTCTCAGGATAAAATCAGGGCATGTGTCTCCATACACCCAATATAGTGCATCCCCAACTGAGATTTAAATTAATATAATTAGAATGTATAAATTTTAAAATCAGAAAAATAACTGTAAAAATATGTTCTAGTTTGTTTCAGTTTTTGCCGAGATTTATTTTTACTGATAATAAAAAGAAAAATATGCTTTGCCTTACCCTGACCGGCGGACTCGGGCATTTTAGTCCCCCCCCCCAGCAGATTTGATGTTCATTTATATTCTGCTTTTCCGTTTGTGAAAACATCTTAGAGATGAAAATTAAACTTGTCATAGGTAACACTTGTTTAGTTGTTTGTTCTACACATTAAATTTATGTTTCAATCGGACATCGGATCAACTGATTAATCAATTAATTTACCATAATCAATATTTGTACATAATTCCAAAAATTGTATTCGAATCAGGAATATTTTTAACTACATTTTTTTGCTGTTGGAACTATTCCAGTTTCTAATAATTCTTCTATTGCAAATTGTATGTAAGTGTCATTATATATTCTCTTTTTTTAATCGAATTTTTTTAATTATTATTGATTTTTTGATCATCTTGTATTATTTATGTTTCATAGCTATTTTTTTTAAATTTCTGAATTGATGGTTACTTTTAATTCCTGTTTGTGCAGGTCCAAACCGTTTCATATTGCATTTTATACTTTTTGATCGAATTCAAGTTTTAGACGAACTTAGCTTACAGCAAACCAAATGAGAAAGCAAATTATATAAGATACTATATAAAAATGCACGGGAAAAGAATTGCTATATCATTATAAATTAACTTGTTTAAAGCAGATATTTTTAAAAGATTTCCTGACCGAAATAAAGAATGCTTTAGCAAGTTAAACAAAGTATCACAAACTTAACAATACTGACAAACGATAAACAAAAATTTATTTTCGGTTCAATTGTAACTGTGTTATACCTTCCTCATGAACTCTTTGATCTACGACAGGTGTTTTTTTTCCAGAACTCCGTTAAAGGAACAGAAAACGCACTGGGGAAAAGAGTTCTCACATAATGAGTCTCCACCGTTTCCTTGGCTGAGTAGCTTGATTAGCCATGCGATTGAACAGCTACGGTTTTTTAGGGTAATCCATTCGTTAATGCATTAATTTTTTTCACACAAAGATGTGGTAACAGTATTTATGAAAAAAATATGTTTTTTTTTTTTCAAACGGAAAAATTCTGGTGATTATCTCTACTAATAATAAAGACGAATGCGTGTCTCTCTCTCTTTGTGTGTGTTAGTGCTCTACAGGCCAAATCGTTTGATTTATGGTTATCAAATTTCGCACATAGAATATCACAATCATCAGAACTGGAGAGGTTCATTCAATTTTGAGCAGTATCCATCAAAGGGAGTGACTACTTGTTGCTCTGTATATTCGGTTGTTTATCAACATGATAATTTAGAAATGTAATGATTTAAACAAATAAAATTTAGTATAAGCTCTTGTCGGCAAAGTTGTGAATTTGAATTAAATTTTGGATTTTCATGTATTTTTTTTTACTATAAAAGTGTTACTAATGTTTACTATAAAGTGTTAATAAGCAAGCATTTTTACGTATGTGAGAATTCGATAACATCAGGAAAAAGTTGGCAAAAATCGATTATCTATCTTTAATTACAGCAATATTTTTTATTATAATCTTTTCAGATTTTATTTAAAGATTGATGTTATTTTCTCAGAATGCGATATTGAAATTAAAATCTTACTAGTGAAAACAATTGATATAGTTTGTTGGCTGACAATTACTAACTATGTGTTACAAAGAGTAGTAAATATATCGTGTAATGAATAGTAATAATTTGAATGCATTGGTACATTCTCTTAAAATGGGATTCGAACTTATGAGTACAGTACAAAATGTGTCACAATTGATTGAAATTTGCATTTATCCGATCGTTAACTTAAGCTTTTTTAGTAGTAATGACAATGAATTAATAATGATATCAATTCCAAAACATTTACATAAGTTCAACAAACAATCCAATTTTAAGCTCTAATATGCAATTTACTAAATTATAATAAGGGACATGAAAAACTTGTTTAAAAAAATAAATTAGCCGTAGAATCTTATGAAATGCGTGTTATATGATATATCACAAAAAAACAAATCTTTTTCCTGTCATTGTATAAAATACTTATTATAGCTCTTGCTTAAAATTATTCAATAAACACCAGAAGAATAAAATTGAGGAAAAGTAAGAAAGGTCGAATGAAATATACAACGCAATGAAAGCAATAATTTTTGACAATCAATGTAGATTTTTTTTATTCCCCCCCCCTCACTTTCATGATTTTTTTTCCTTTCCATTCATGTTTCGTGACCAGGAAAAACGTAATATTCCTATATGCAAGTTTGCTGATGTCAACTTTTAATGTTTTAAAAGAACAGATATGTACTTATATCTTTATAAAAAAAAGCCAGTAGTAATGAACATTTATTACTGTCTAAGATTAATAGAAGCAATTCAAGAAACAAATTTTTATATTTGAAAAAAATTAGGAAAAACAAAGAACAAGTACACAGTCCTAATCACTAATACAATTTCGTTAATTTTATTTCATATGAAAGTTCTGATTCCTAATTATGTCATTAATGATCACTTCCTTACATTTTTGAGAGAAATCTCAAAAGCACTTCTTCACTACATATTCTTTAAGGGAAAAATCCCGCAATAGAATCCTTCAGTCCCAACCATTTTACCGAGTTCATCAATTTTTATTTCACTATAGCTACCTTTGATGATTAGTTAATTCGCCGGCGTTAATGGTTGCTAAAAATTTCAATTAAATAAACCTACCTAATAAAATATTTTTTAAATTCGAATTCTGTTAGACATATAACTCATAGCATTACATTGTTCATGGTTCTATGCATTTCTCTGATTTTTTTATCTATATCTTTATACATAGACAAAAAAGAGTAACAGTGTTTAAAAATACTCTTAAAGTACTCTAAAACTTTTTCATCATGGCTAATTCTAACTTTAATATTGAAAGTACGTCAAAATTTAAACATTTTATTAAAAGCACGCTTTATACTCATATCTATTGAACAATGAAAAAATAAGTCGAATTTTCATATAATTTAGTGGACAAAAGCCAGGATTAAACATTAGTAGCAACAACGAAAATGATTTATTATATAAAATACGCTTGAAATATTTTAAAAAATTAATTAAAAATAGAAAAAAATATATGCTAAAAATTGGTATCACTGAAAAGATAAATTTTCGAATTTTAATATGATGTAAAAATTATTTTTGTACTGTAATATTTTTAGAAGTTATCATGGAAAAATTACAAAATTTCATTTCATTTTTAAGAGATATTCATTCCCACCCTCCAGTATATATCTGTGTCAAATTTGGTAGCTCTAAGTCAAATGGTTTGACTTAAAGAGTCAACACTCACACATTCATTTATTATTAACAGAATTGAAAGCTTCTGACTCCTAGATAAGTCATCAATGGTCACATGTCTTCCCTCAATTCTAACATTTCTTCGCAGTATTTTAAGACATTTTCGCATTCGACATTTCTTCACAATATTTTAAGGGAAAAAAAAAAAAAAAGACGAAAGAATTCCCCACTCAAAATGCAACACCAATTTCTTCAATTTCTAATTCACACGGAAATTCTTGACATTTAATACGCAATCAATGGGCACCATCAACTACTACTCTCAATTTCTCATTTTCATAACATAAAAGTTTAACCTCATCAACTGAGTATTTTCGCCATTTTGCATACATTATTCGGCCATCACAATAGTCTTTATAATAATGTATAACATTATTTGAATTATTTTTTATTTTATTGTGATAAGGCCACGGAAGCCTATGTGATTAGATCTCGGCTTTTGGACCAAAAGGCTTTCCCAGTTCGAAACCCAACTCCATCAAAGCACCACTTAGGAAGAGGCCCCGATGCAGGCTAAATTCGTTGAAACTGCATGTTCTACCGTTGGCTGGTGTAAAGGTTTGTAAAGGGTCATGACAGTTTAGGTATCGTCGTCATGGTTATTAGACTGCGAACCAAAATTAAGAGATCCATCGGAATTAATGAGAACACGATAGCGAAAAACAGAAACATATTGCATAAAGAAAGTCGGTATATTGTCATTTTACAGAAAAGAAAGAATTGAAGATATATTTCAAATTTTGAGCAAAATCTTTAGTATTTATTGTATTTTGGTCTATTCCTACATATTTAAATAAATGTAACAAATCAGTAAATTTCATACAAACTCTTTTTAAAACACACGTTAATATAATATTTTAAAATACTTAATAGAATTACTCAGTAAAAAGTAATTCTACTAAGAAGAAAATTTTTTATTATAATTATTTTTTTCTTTTCTTTACTTTTTTAAAAATTTATGACTGATAATTAATTTACTACAAATATTATGAACTCTTGAAATCGACTTTTCTGAAATTAGCCACCATGCGCGACGCATCTAGTATGGTATAAAAACCTAATTAAATTAAATAATTCACTGATAATAAATTTCTGAAAAATATTTAAATAGCATCTAATTATCAAAAATACACAAATGCACAAAATTTCAAAAATCTAATTCCTCAAGAAGAGAATTAAAAATCGATTACGAATTTTCTTCTTTACGAACATGAAGTCAGTTAAATAAAAAATATACAAAAAACAGATGCAAACTATATAAATGAAATTCAATATATGGGCATAAAATCAAAATGATAGATCAGTACCTCATTTTAGATGCAAACGATCAAAAGAGAAAAAACAAACAAACAAACAATAAAAACAGTTATTTGATTTGTTTTCAACATGAGAAACTTAACACAAATGAATTATATTTGGTAAATAACTGAATTGAGGGGAAAAACAATTCAAATTTTTGATCGTTGTGAAAAAAAAATTGTCTGCTCATTTTATAACAAAAAAAAAGTATTTCACGTTACAACAATTCATTTATGCTATGCTTAGTTTATTAAAGAGATAACATTGTAGAATTTAATAATTGTTCATTTTTCCTATACCGAACAATTACGCAATTTAATTTTTCATCACATGAATGAAGGCATTTTAATTTTTACTATGAGGAAAACATTCTACAATTCTATTTATTTTGGTCAAGGGAAGGAAATAATGATACACTTGAGTAACCGTGGCATTGGTTTTCTAATATTAAATATTTCCTCAAACACTTTTTTTTTTAAATCTTTCCTTACTTCCTACAAATTTCAAAATTCACCAGTTTAACTAAAACGTATTTTAATTGAAAAAGAAATTATTAATTGATATTCCAACTAAATGCGATTTGTTCAATTTTAACCTAAAAAGTTTGCGAACTGAAATTACAGCAACAAATTTTCGGATTTCGCTTTAGATATACAGTGAATTTCCAGAATATGTTTTTGGAAATCTAAGCAAATAGGGAATTGCAATGCAAGGACCAAGTGTCCGCTCTTTCATTAGACATAGCGGATAAACAGTGTTTCAACTCTACTCAGCATACTAATATATAAATGTGTAAATTGCACATTGATTTAAAAATATGTGAATTGTGCATTGATTTATAAATATAGAAATAGTGTATTTAAATATAAATACACTATTTAATTATAAATTGTACTATTTAATTGTAAATTTATTAATAAATTTACAATTTATACATAAAAAAGTATATAAATTGTGCACTGATATTGAAATATATAATTTGAGCATTGATACATAAATTTTGTACTGATATATACACTTTTCATTTCGCTTTTGACAATATATTTCCATAATATATATTGATTTATCTGTGGTTTTCTTATTCCGTGAATTTCATTTCACAATTACATTTTCTATGAATTGCAGATTATTATACGGAATTACAAATGCTATTTAGGCAAAATATGAAAAGAAAATATTGAAAATTCATGCATAATATAGAAACAGAAAATAGAGAATTCATCACTTCCCATTTTATTTTCTGAAATATAAGTGGTAATTTCATTCAAGGCGATTTTTCTTTCCAAGCGTTATTTGCCTTACTTTATGACTTTACTTTAAAAAAAAAGCATTATCATTTTGAACATCACAGGTTCATATATTTTATTTCATGAAATAATCAATTATAATTTATTAGCTATTGCATATAACATCGATTTATTTCGTAAAATAATTGATTATTTTCAATGAAATAACGGATTTGATACTTTAATGCTAGCACTATAATGTTACAGTTAAAGTGTATAATTCAATTATTTCATAGAATTTCTAGTTATAATTGATTATGATTTATCAGTTATAAAATAGAATGTCTAGATATTTTATGAAATAATTGATTATTGAAATAACGGATTTTATATTTTAGTGATAACAAGTAGAATGCCTATAAAATGTGTAAAAATTAATTATGCCTTCATACGGAGCATTTCATAAATTTCTAATCATTCTCTACAATGCCTACATTTATTTATTATCGATTTAATATGTTCCTAATTATTTAATTTATTCGTTCAGACATTATGGTATCATGCACTAAAAATGTTACACACAGTCATAAGCATGTATGGCTGAGAAATTTAGTTAAAAACTAGCTGAAATATACAGTGTTGTGGAGAAAAATTTCTTATGTTTTTTTATGAATGAAAGTCTTACCGTCTAATTAATGATCATAAAATCTTGAATAAAACTTTGCTTAGACTTTAGTAATTTTGAAAACAATTTTAATTAGGCATCGTATGGAATTAATAATTGTCTATTTAATGTTAACACTCTATGAAAACAATCCCAACGCATTAAAAGCACACACATCTTAATCCCAACTTATTTTTAATTCGAAAATTTATTTTTTTTGATAAATTACTATAGCACTCAAAACTTTTTATTTTCTGCAGTTTTATTTCTAATAAACAAAGTTTAAAATTCCTTTAATATCAATCAAAACGCTCTGAAGATTTTTAAAAATCAAAATAATTAATATTAAAAAAATAAAAGGAAGCAGTTCAAAGCCTCATCGTTGCCTAGCAATGAAGTACGTATACATTCCATTTTCAAAATCGTCTGCTTCTATTCAATCATTTATTAAATTTTGAAAAGTTAATAAAGATCGCTTAAAATTGATTACTTTTAAAAAGGTAAATTTTGAATTGAAGACAGTGTAATAATTTTCTTCAAAGATAACTTATTTTAATTAACCTACTTTATTTTACCTCTTTGCAGTTGAAATGCAGCAAAAAGCAAAATTTTGAATGATTTCTAATTGAGTGAATATTTCTGACTTTTGCACTTCGAAAAGCACAATATTTTTTCTCTTATTTTAAATAATAAGTGTTAAAACTGTGGTTGAATTTGGCCTCAGTTTTTTCAGGATATTTTTTTTCAGATGTGGTATAGTATATACTACATATATAATGTATGTTTGTCTTATATCTCATACACTGTTTGTTTATACTAAGATTTTGTTTATATTTTGTTTATACTAAGATATATCTTTTTGGAATTATTATAATGAAAGAAAAGACAAGGTGTAACCATATTGACATCATCAAATGAATTATTTTGTGCAATTTCTTAAGCCATAAAATTGTTGGTATAACAACAATACGTTATATTTTACAATACGCAACAAATCAACTAATTTTGACAACAAATTGTGCATTCCATCCTTTTTATTTTTATATGATATAAATGAAGTTACAGCATTGTAATAGTCAGAAAATTCGAACTCTTGATTTTGAAGTATTTTCCGCAATTCAGACTTACCGAATCCGAGAAAATGTGATCTTGTAGCCCAACTGTAGGTTATATATAAAATTCAACATATTCGGTTTTCCAGTAATTTTATATTACCCGCAACGTAGATATTAATCAGTTCCTCCCCAATATATAAAGATCATTTGCTAATAGGCCCCTTCTTAACTATTCTTCATCTACATTTTGCGGTCAATACACAAATATCTGTTTTCTTTACTATACAACGAAAAATGCATTTCTTATGTACGGCATTTTGAAAATAAAATTCTCAGTATTAGTTTCATTCACGGCTTTGTATAAGGTACATAATTTTATGCGGAGGGAAGAGATTTAATGATTCAAGATCTATCTGAGGGTAATCTCAATTCTTCATGCAGAAAGTATCTCCCGTCATCGAAGTGAATATAACTCAATCATACAACATTGCTATACTCCTAGGGAAACAATTAACTTATTTATACGACTAGTTTTTAACAACCCCCATCTTCCCCTTGGAGGGATAAAGAGAAGAAAGATGGGAGCAGGAAACAATACCATGCATCAAATCGAGCTTTCCCTAACAACAACAACAACAACAACAAAAAAGCTAAAAAGTATTTAACATAAAATGTATCTTCTTTCAAAATAATAATTCCTTGAGTAAAGTACTTTTTTCCTTTATGTTATATTAAAATTTCACTGAATCATGAATAATGAATGCACATACGCTTTATTAAATATTTTATTTTTCATAAAACCTTCCAAAAAGCTCAACACCTCTGATTGGCTAATTTTACTTGAAATGGAAGGTGACTGCTGTAGAGAGGTTTCATTGTATTATAGGATTTATTAGTTTAAAATATTCATTTATCCTTTTTTGACTTAAACGCAATAATAAGACGGAATTTTATTTAGTATAAAACAACAGATAACCTTTTGACAAGCACAGCAGAATCATAACCAGTATTGTTTTTAAGAAGTTCTAAATCTCTTTTACCAGATTATCTAATTGAATAAAAATGATAAAATCAGAGTACATGCTATTTATTTTTCCTGTAACATGAATGAATTCTTCCTTCTGACATGTTTTTATCAAGGTTGATTGCATTGCAAAATCTACTTAACAAGAAAGAGTAGATGACCTTAGATTTAATTTCTAGTTATTTGTTTTTAAAAGATGAAATCTTAGCAATGACCTGAAATCAAATAACCATAGAAAATTATTGTCAGTATCATTCTTTTTTTTATTTTTAAATGAGGTCTTCAAAACTATATTTTAAAAGGCTTCTATATTTCGAATTTTTGTAATAACAGGCTGTTAAAATTAAATCAAAAGTATTCTGAATACCCCCCCCCCTGTAAAAAGGGGGTACATCTATTGTATTTTTTGCTTTTTTGTAAATCTGTTTCATTAAATCGATTTTCTAAATTTTATCTGATATATCCTTTACTTTCATTTTATTCTCTGACAAGCATTTCCCCGTATTTGACATTCCATGTGCTGGTGAATCCTGTTCTATTATAAAGACAACCTGTTTTTGGATGCGTAACAAATCTATTAATTTGTCAAAGAACATTTGAATGATCCTTTATATATATGCTTCCCCTCCCCCCCATCGTAGGCACAATGAGAAAGTGAAAGCTTCCCTGGCAGGCACAGCAATGCTGTGGGGTTCAATTACCTCGATTTCAATTATGAAACGCATCTGCTCCGGGCGAAGTTGGAAGTGATGAATATGGCAGTTTTAGACGATACTTCTAAGAATCCAGGCTTATATTCTATTGTCGCAATTGCATAAACGGTTATTATCCGGGGGAGGGGGTAGTTCTGATATGGTATGATAACATATCCAATATATATATATATATATTCTGGTATATGATTTATATAATTTTAAAAGGCATTCTTAGCCGGCGTCCTTGCCTAGAGGTAGCGCGTGTTCCTCGTGATTTGGTTCGTGATTTGATTGGGTTCGAGTCCTGGTTCCGGCGTTGTTTCTCTCTACCCTGTGTTCTATCTGCGAGATGAGTAAAAGATCCCCCCTGTAAAAAGGTAGTTGTTTGTGCAAGCGAGGGTGTGAGTGCCATCTTCATGTGAGCTAAAGTGAGACTTCTGCCCTTGGGTGTTCAAGGGGTCATTACCGTCAGAAGCTACTACACCCCTCTTTCTCCGTTCTCTTACTTGAACAGGAGTTCAATCCAAGGGGGGTAAACAACAAGGGATATTCTTTTACGTGGAACTAGATTCATTCATTTATTTCTTCAAATGAGTCCCTGCCTTTAACATAGACGAATCCTAGAAAATGTATAAGTTTGTCATATCAGACGTAAGTTTTATTTTAATTCTAAAATTTAATCTTAATTATATAGCAAAGATAACGTGCACATAAAAATTCGCGCGTATTAATTTAATAATTAAAACACAGAAAATTACAGTTGAAAATTATACTTAAAATACTTGTACATTAAATTTGAATAGCTTATTTTTTAAATTTTAAGTAATATAAAATGTGATGATTTTATGGTAGAAAATCATCCTAAAGTTTAAATTTTAATTAATTCAGAATTCAATTTTTAAAAAGAAATTTTTATTTATACTGGTCACTTATTACGTATCAAATTTGGCAGCTTTACATGCAACGGTCTATCCAATAGAGCATTTTAACAATTTTGCATACATCTCGCACTATGAAATTTAGAGATGGTATGCCATATATTAATGTACGTATCAAGTTTCCAGCTTATAAACATTTCATACTAAATATAAATATTAACGATAATTCTTACTGAATGTTTCTCCCCACTTTTGTTTCATTCATTTCCATGTGCTTTGCTTACTAATGAAATTTGGCGTTCTTATGACCTTGGGATTTTCCTCTACTGTCTTTTGAATAAGAATGTTTTAAAATAAACCCTCCAGGGTTAAAAAAAATAATTAAGTCAAACGATATTGAAGTCATGATAAAATGATAATTGCTTTTCCAACAAAATAAGTACATAAAAAATAATTTTAACTGATCAGTATTTAGTTCAAGGCTTTAAAAACCTGTTTCAAAGGAAGGAATATTTGCATTTGCAGCAGATGTCCTACACAAATGATAAATTAGTCAATAGAAATTTTTATAAACAGAGAAAACTTCCTATAGATGTAAATTATAAAATTTTTTAATATTTTATTCAGAATGTTTATTTTTTATTTAAACCTTATAAGTTTTCTGGTGTTCATTTGATATTAATTAAATGCCTGTATAATATAATAAATTCTAATTAAGAAATATTTGACAATAAGAAGAACTGGAGCAAATGCTAGAATTCTTGTCTGATATATGAAAGTGACAAAGGAACCTTCAGTTATTTAAATTTTTAAAAAAATATTTAATATTTAAGGATCATTAACATGTTTGCTCATTATATAAGATGACTATTTTTTTTATCGGATCCAGACATTCCCGGTATTGTGTGACATGTATTCTTTATCAATTTACGGTTACTGGTTCCATTAGAAAGAAACTGTTACAGATTTTTTGAATTATAAAATAATTAAAGAACTACAATATAGTTCGCTATTTATTTTAATGTGATTCCAATATGACAACTCAAGCAACCCAGTCAAGTAACTGAACTGAAAATTAAAAATTCTATTTATTTTCCCCTGTTATTACAGCAATATTAATAAGCTTCATAAAATAAGTACTGAAGAAAAGGTAACGCAGTTTTTGGAGAAAAATATGAAACACTTTATAATTTTTAACCCAACAATTACATAAATATATATTAAAAATTATTATCACAATATATAGCTTTCTACAGAATGTATCTGTTGTAGTTTCTTATGGCACTTGCCATTTGGACAAGCCCGCTGTTACGAAGACAGCGATTTTAAGCCGGTGGGGGAGCGTCTCTTGTTTGTTTAGTAGCGCCAACTAGAGCCAAGAGTACCACTTTGCTACTCACGCATCAATCATTCGCTTGCACAACCCCTTTTTACAGGAGGGCACATTCACCCATCTCGCAGATAGAACAACGGAAGAACAACCATTACAAAGTTACATTAAGTTACAAAAATAAAGTTTTCATATCTTAGTGACATAGGGAAGTCTATTCATATCTTAGTGACTGTTGTCGAGGACTGTTGCTTAGACAGGATCAATACCGGAGCCTCAATTCTATTTTTTCTAAGTTTCGGGGCAGTAAATATAAAAATTATGTTGAAACGATATAGAATAGATTTCTAAAATCATTTTTTAAAGAAAATGTTATGTGCTGTCAATGAACAAATTGTTATGCTGAAATATCATTAATCAAGTGCTTTAATAAAAGACTAATAGTCGAAAATAAGTAAGCCACAAAATATGCTATTATAGTTTCATAAAGGAAATTTGTTTGAATACAATCTGCTATAATAATTCTATAAAAAGTTTATATATAAGGTCATATTTTTTTGCTGCTATCCACAATTTTCTCAAATTGAATTGTCTAAATCAATTGACTATTATCTTGCAGTAGATGAGTAGACTGAAAGGCAATCATAATCACTGTTTATAAATTGAAAGTTGCAAAAACCAAAAGGGGAGGAAAGGGGTTTTAATGAACATTAAATGTTTGTTCCAAGAGAACAAAAACTGAAGATACATGGTTTTTGTACCGTATTAGAAGTAAAGAAGTAAGTATAAAAATGATATAGCATTTAACACGTCACAAAAGTTAATACATTGTACACGAATGTGAATTTTAGACTACTTTAAAAAAAGTCAGTTATGCTGTGTTAAAAATAACTTCAAAAAATTATTTACATTGTTTTATTAAAATTCTCTGTCAGGTTACAGTAAAAATGTTTAGGCAATCCAAATGCTTAGGCAAAAACCTTTTCATATGAGATTGTCATTTAGTAAAAACGTTTATCTCACTTATTTAACGAGATAAGTTAACTAATAAAAACTAATTAATTCGAACAAAAATTAATTAAAATTATTATGCTATTAAAACAGTAAATAATTAAAATCCCCTGTAGACAGAACTATGCGAAATTCAATTTCAAAGAAAAATATGGCCTAGTTGAGCAATTTTGACTTTTAAATTGTTTTTATCTTATGGAAAAATTTTCTATTTTAATTATGTGGAACTTCCGTATTGTCGTCCAATTAGTGATAAAACATTTTTTCAAAATCTTTAAAATTTTAACACTTTAACGACGTTAAACATAGTTTTTAGGATTGCAATGGTTTGGAATCATTCTGATATTGCCAAATTTGAGTTTTCATTACTTCTATTACCTTGAATGATTATCTATAACATTGGTTTAATTATGTAGAATAATTGGCACAGTTACTTTGTTATGTCACTTTTCAGAATATGTAAAAAAAAAAAAAAATCTACTTTCAATACGGAAGTCCGTCTGTTATTGAGTTTTTAAAATTAATCAGTTAAATAAACTTAAAGATGTAAACAATTGACTGTAAAGAGAAAATGGAATTCTATCTTTCTTGTGAATGATACGAAACTTATTTGAATTTGGCGTTCAAAAATTAAGCCAAGCGAGTTTGGCAATTTTTTAAAATTTCAATTTGGCGATCGTTTGGTGAGTTATTGATGGAGAATTGATAAATAATTAAAAAAAAAACATCATCCTACGAATGCTTTCTCAGGATTGGTTTGGACAATAATGGACAAAACGTTTAATTATGGTGCAATGGTCATTTTATCATACATGATAAATCATTATTTATGTTTCAAAGATTTCATATAATAGTTTGCTAAAGTAAGTTTTATTGTCGATATGTACAAACGAGTGTCCATATGCAAACCGCCCTACATTAACAGGAACATACAACACATTAAGAGGCAAATTTCAAAATATGTTTAGACTTACAGATATTTAAAATGTTGAAATATATCAAAATTATACATTCGACCTTTTTGATAATATTTCCTCTATATACACATCGTAAAAGAAAATGTATACTCTACTTCCTTCGGATGTGAATAGGAAGATGGGAATATAAAAATGCAATAGATACAATTATAAATAGTGTTTCCACTTACTGAATAATAACATACAATCGTTTATTCGTATGTATATGTTTGCTATGTAATTGTGTGTATGTATGTAATGTAAGTATATTATATTGCAGGTCTATTATAACGTTAATCATAAAGTAATAATAGACCAACAATATAATATACATTTTCAAAAGATTTCTTGAAAAATTTAATAAAACGATTTAAATCACCTTTGAGGAGCATTCTAAAGGAATTTTGTTTCTTTTGTCTTCTACAATTATGAGAAAATAAAAAAGGAAGTATTGAAATTATTTGACCCTTGGGATTTGAAACTGGTTATCATATTGCGTATACCTATTTGAAATTTTCACTAGTATACCATTCTTTCAAACGAGTTTTTGAAAAATCATCTACAAATGATCTACACCACTTTTGTGCAGAATTCTGAAGATTTATTTCTTCAATTCATTACTCAAATTAAAGTTAGATAGCAATTATTGGATCAAAGAACCTTCAGCAATTTGAGTTTGTTACGTTTTATTTCAATACTTTAGTAACAACAACATTTAGTTCTCACCCATGTTCGATTTACTGTATTTTATTGGCGACAAAAATGTCGCCAATAGAATTTTAGCCAGATTTTTTAAGCATCAAATTCTGATAGATATTGAAGCCAAGTTATTTAATTAGCTTTGTATTTGTTCGGTTTAGTGTGTATATGAACTTCCTTAATAGAGTCATATTCTAAGATATTCTAAAACCATTAAAACCTTGTCTAGATAATCTATTTCAAACTGCCTGTAATTATTTGTAATGATGTGATTTCACTTAATAATTTCCGATGTAAACTGCACAGATAATTAACAGAAATTTTCATTTTCAGCTTTTAATAATGGAAAAAAAATCAAGTGATTAAATATTTCATGAAATTATGAAAACGGTTTGAATTTTATTACAACGATAAAAGATGTTGCTGTAAATTATGCAACAAAAAAAAAAATTGCCAAAATTTAAAAAAAATGTTGCACGGCAATTAAAAAGAATTTTTTTTTTTTTTTTTTTTTTTTAGATTTAAAAAGTGTATAAAGATAATTTTTTGCAATGATATTTTCAGGAGTAATTCAGGGAAGAAGCTAAAATCTTCTTTAATCATTTAATTAATTATATTTTCAAACAATCGCTTGAAGATGCATATTCATATCCTCCAAAATAGATCTATACTGAATTCAATAGTTTTAAGTCAAAAGGTCTGTCCTAAAGAACTCTAATACAAACATATACATACTAATACATTTTCTATTTTTACTTTCTTGAAAGTATAGAAATCGTCAAAAAATTTGAACTCGAGATTTAAACGAATCTCCATGTTTGAGACCTCCGTCAATTCGAAAAATATATTTTTGGAAAATGTTCGCCTGTCTGTCTGTAACAAAGATTTGTACTAGACGGCTGAAATTTAGTATCCTGTGTGTACAACAAGTTTGAAAATTGCTATAAAATTTTAATTTGAAGTCCATCTGCCCAGGTGTTCGAATATAATTTAACACGATAACTACACAACGAAGATAGTTAGAGAGAAAAGATTCTGTACACAGATTTAACATCTGCAGTGTAAATACCTGTTAAATTTTGAGCCAAAACAAAAGTGGTTTATTGTCTGTTGGTCTTTAATTTCAAAAACCTGTGAACGCGATAATTCAGACTCAATAACTTAAATCTATCAAATTTGGCATAGGATTTTGAAATGTAAGTGCAATTTTTGTTCAAATATTTGTTTCAATCGGTTGAGAAAAATGTGTCTAAAGCACAAATCTATTTTTGGATACTATTAACCGCATGCCAGGGATTAATCGCCAAATAACTCGCCAAGGATGGCACGATAAATTCAGTACAAATGCTGAATTCATGCCAAAGTTTAATATTTCTTAACTATTGAACTCCAATGTCATGCAAGGCAGTCTTTTTGAGATAACATTTGCATTAAAGAGTATGGGAAAAAGTTTTGAGAGAACACTCCAACTGGTTATAATAAGAGATAAATTAACAGAAAAAATTATATTCCATAAGATGCTATAATACAAACCAATTATTTATCGTATATAATTTTATTATCATATAAAGTACGAAATCATGCATTACATCGTTAGAAATAAATTTTTTGTATTTTATAATATAAATGTATTTTAGAGAATTCTTTGAAAATTATTATAACAATTCTTTATTAATCTAATATATTTATATTTTCATTCACTTCTACTCGCATCCATTTAAAGATTAAAAAAAATTGTGTTTAGAAGCAATTTTCAAGATAAATGCGCAACTAAAAAAGATCATTAACTCTTTGAGAGGATTCTAGACCTCCGGAAATCCGAATTGCTTAATTATCAGAAGAAAATTCTGAAAGGTTGCAAAAACTCTTTTAAAACATCGGAAATCCGGATTGCTTAATCAGATGACAGCAAAGGCATCTCGCAACGAAATCGATGGCATATTACAAAATATGCCTTTCTGCAACAGAGACAGAATATAATTATACCATTAAACCCTTTTGAAAACTGTTATTGAAAATGCGCTGTTATTACTTTTTTACCAAACGATTTTTGTCTGTCATTTGATTGACAGATGTGTAATAATCGATAGAAGTTACAGTTAATAGGATTATTTTCCTCTCGACCAAATCATATATTTACGCAATATAATGTATTTTGTATCTAACTTTGTTCTAGAGTGTTGAGAACTAAGTATATATATTTATAATCCATTCCTGTGGCTAAAAATACTTTCAAACTTGTTAATTAACCACAATTTAGATACCAAAACTACATAATGAATTCAATTAACTTAAATTTTGAGCTTTTGTAATATCGTGTTCTTGTACACATAGAGAGAGACAATAAAAGTTTTGATGAATTTAGCTCAGGGGTGAGCATTAAGTCGATCGCAATCGACCAATGGACCACCAAGACTTTTGGAGTGACTACCTTTACTAAGACATAAGATGCGCATATTAAAAGAAATCAATTGTTACATTCATGTGTTATCCATTTGGCAATGCTGATATGGAAGAAATAACTGAAAATATAAATCATATATTCGCTTTATCTCTTGAGAAAAACGACATTTTTTTCTTTCAAAATGGCATAATTTTAGAAGCACGTAGTTCAGAACCTAAGAGTAATTTTTGAAAACTAAAGCATCATAATTTTAAAAATGTTGCATATCATTAAGCATCGTTCTTTGGCTCTAACTACCTATGTGAATCTACATTTTCAACGATGAATATATTAAGACAATATATCGTTTCCTTCTCACAGACACCACTTAGAATCCAGCGCAAAATTATCAGTTAGTAATTATATACCCAGATATTCAAGATTGACGGACAGTATGCAGACTAAGTTTTCTGCAAACTATAGTTACAAAAACTAACTTTAGATGAAAATTATTTTTTTATATATTTTGAATTGCCTGATATTAAATGAATTATTTGATATTATTATATTTGGGGCTATCATTAATATGTTTGTATCTTAATATTATTATTATGTTTGTAGTTCTGTAAGTAAGTGCATATTCCGCATTTATTATTAGATTGTAACAAATATTGTAGAACCTTTTTTAGCTCACCACACTTACATCATTGGGTGGACCGCAACACTTTGAAAAAATTAGAAATAACCCGTACCCTGGAAAAGTCAGCCTTCTCCTAATCCTACAATAAATCGCAAACTAAAATCCACCTATTTACTCGTATTTCAATTTAAATCCCATTCCTTTAAATGTCCTTCAAATATGTGGGCCTGGTGCATGCCAAATATAACGGCAAAGTTCAAATACATTCTTGGTGGTGTGGTGTGAAAACTTGGAGAATGGTTTCCAGTTAAGGTATGAAAGTGTTCAAATTATGCGGTCCGTTCTAAAACAACCCATGCGATGCTTCCAAATAGAACGTAATAGAAGACAAAAACTAATTTAAATGTGTCGAAGTCATCGCTACCACAGACAGACAAATTCAAAAATGTATTCTTTGATCACAAAAACTAATCAAATTATTAAGGTTAAATTTTTCTTGGTAACAGTTATAACTTTTTCCATTCTTCATATACAAGACAATTTAGAAACGATTTTGAATTTATATGAAATTTGTAGTATTTGGAGATTAGCTGATTGTATTAGCTAATCTCCCAAGATTATTTGAAATATATTGCTTTAAACTAAATTAAATCTCTTTTGTATATCCTCTACTAAATAAGAGACTGCTTAATCGAGACCAATGAAATAATGTCATTGAAAATTAAGAAACTAATTAGCATTTTATGTTGTCTTTTACGGTAATGTGATTTCACCTTCCGATTCCTAACATTAATACCTAGATAATTAGTAAAATCTTTTTTCTTTAACTTTTACGTGATCACGTGATTAAATATTTGAGGGGAAAAAATCACGTGATAAAATATTTAACGAAACAATGAAAATGTTTTGAATTTCAATACAACAATGAAATCTATTAATTAAAATAGAACAAAAAATATTTCTTAAAATTGCCAAAATACTGAAACAAAATTGCATAGTTTAAAGTTTTTATTCACTAGATTTTTTACGAGTAGTTCTTACCCCCCCCCCCCTCCACGTTTAATGCTAAAGAGTATTCGATTTTATTATTATTTTCGCTATTTCTTTGCCCGTAATGCGAGTAACGGTCAACTCACTAAATACAAATTTATGATTTAATACAATCCATCTTTCTTCTTTTCTTATGACGTAAAAAAAGCCGTTAAAAACACTGTAAAAATTTTAAACATTTGAAAATTTTTATTTTTAATTATTTCAGAATTAATATAATTAAATTATTTATTATACATGATAATATTTTGCATACCTGGGTTCCATCTAAATTCTCTTTAATGCAAATATATAATCAGTTTAATGAAAACAATGGAAAAGTTTCATCTGATGAAATGTGAGATGAATATGAATTAAAATATATAAAATTTAAACAAAAGAATGAAAATCATGTATAGCATTAAGTTTGATATAAAAATTTAAACGAAAGAATCACTTAGATGCGCCAAATTTATAATTTAGTTACATCTAAGGTTTAATAAAAAAGGGAAACTATTTAAAGCGATAGGTTTAGTGAAAGGATTTAAATAAATTAAATAGTAGGTTTATAACTCATAGCACTTAATGTACATCTTAAAAAACCTTCATTAACTATAGGAGGGAATACACAATTGAAAAAATGATAAACATCTAAAAAAACTAAAATCTATAAAATAAAGTTCAATAATATTTTTTTAAATATTGATTTGCATTAAAGAAACTATAGGAAATTTATAAAATATGCTATATTTTAAGTTGAAATTTACTACAAAAAAAGAACAAAATTATGATTCTATAATTTATAAAAAAAATAAAAATTAACACTCGTTCCACTCACTTCTTTCTTTTATATGTTCTTTTAATTTAGATAGAATAAAACGTTCTTCAAGAATTGTAAAAAAAGTATTCGATAAAAGAGAGGCAACTTATTTTAAGAATAAGACAAGAGTTTTGAAAATAAACGACTTATACTTACGCAGCAAAATACTGATTGTAGAGTTCTTTGGCCCTGTTAAATTTTTTTTCGTCGTACCATGATGGAATTTTTAGTTTAGCAATATCAGCTCCTGGGGTTCCAACCGAATCCCCAACTATAAGTTCTTCACGTCGCTGATTTTCCCACAACCCCGTTTTTTCACTTTCCATTTCTTAGCAGTTCAAATCAAGAGCGATTTCACTTTTGTTTGACCCACCTGACAAAGCCGGCAAGTATTAAAGGGGAAAGTGTTTTTAGCGACATTGAGACAGGTAAGAAAGCGCCTGATTTGGCGACGAATCGCTACATTATGCCAAAAATTCGGCGACATTTAAGTTTTGTTTGTAAACATCGAAGAAAGGATCACGGTGCAGGCAGCATGGCGAGAATGAAGCAAACGAGTGCGATTACGTAATTTGTAGCAGTCAAGGCTAAATGTGAGACGCCATAAGTTGAAAAGAACTGCGCAAGAGCAGCAGTGGATGCACGAGTTTTAGCAGTAACTTACGAATGGATTTTGAAATTTTGGAATCTTCCAAAACTTGTTAGAATTGTCTAAGTTTTATACCTCAAAGAAAATGGATGTCCTAATGAAAATAATAATTGAATTAAATAAGAAATATTTGGTGAAAATATTATAAGAAAGAAAGATAAATATTAAAAACGAACGAAACAAAAAGTGGTTCTTTTTATTAACGCCTTAATTTCAAGTATTTTACTTTCTTCTAGATAGCTTCATAGTTCCTGTTAATTAAATTACTTCTCAATTCTCAATTTAAAACTTCTAAAAAAATCGTTTGGCAAAAAAAAAAAAAAAAGAAACATGATCTTTTAATGCTTTATATTTAAAATTCTTATTTCGTTTGCTTGCATTTATTTCCTATTTTTTTTTTTTAAAAATTCAGTATTTGTATGTCGAAGCATGAATTATGTAAACTTTTTTGAATTCGAATTTTTCGGTTATTTGAGTTTTTTTCTTTCGTCTCTTGAATTTTTTATTAATATAACGTTGCAATATTTTCTAAAATTAAGTATTTTTGATTAATTGCCATTTTAAACTCATTTTTTTAAAAAAGTCTTTTTATTTCTATTGTAACTTTTACTTATTTTGTTTATTTTTTTCTATATATTATTTAAATATGCCTATACTTTCTGGCGTCAGTGATCGAAAACGAATAATTTTTTTAGAACCAATAGAGAAATTTACCATTACTATCCATCCTTTTTTTTTTATAAGAAAGGAATAAAAATAACGGAAAGTCAGTTTTCTAAAATCTGTGATATAATTTTTAAAGTTTCCTTTTTTATACATACATATATATAAATTTTGGGAATTTCTTAAATTATTTTAGACCTAAATATCTTATTTATAAAATTAACAAATGGAAAATTTATGCAAACATTGGTGCGAATTTTTTTTCTACTTCCGAGTTTTACCATATCTAGGTCTAAGATATTAAATTCATACTTATTAGGAAAATAACTTATAACTAATTCTTAAAATTATGATATGAAATCTTAAACCAATTTAAACACCATTTTTATATTATTTTTTTTAATGGCGATCAGGGCTGATTCAAGGGGATGCCATGGTAGCTTTTCTAGTTTGTCTGTCACAGCGGCGGAGTTTCTGTTTCTATGTATAATTATCCCTAACTCTTTTCTATAAAAAAAATTAATCCCTAATTTATTTAATTTTACACATAATATTTCAATCCACCAACAATTTAATGAGATTTGCGTTTTAACGTGTTCAGTCCGTAAGGAAAACTCAGGGGAAAAAAGAAGATGTATTTTTGTTTTCTGAAAAGGAAATAGAAGAAGAAAGAAGGACCCCCCCCCTCACAAAAAATACTTTTGTTTTTCTCACTTCAGTTTTCTTTCAGCTGTAATAAGAATGAGTATTTTTTTTTTCCTATCATGTGGCTTAAAAAGAATAAAAACTAGAAAACTGCATGCCTAGAAATATTAGAAATGGAATTCCAAATATTTTTCCACTGCTAGAAATGTACGGGGATCCACAACTTTAAAATAAACAAGAAAATAGAAAACTAATCGTTTTAATGCTTAACTTAATCGAACTTAATTTAATACTTAACTTAAACATTAATAAAACTAATTTTGTACTAACATTTTTTTTATAAATATGTTAATAATTTATATAGAATATAATCATTTATTTACCATTACTTGTGAATGCAAGGTTTTTTGGAAATTAAGATAAGAAAGAAGCTGTATTTCTGTCCAATTTTAAAATACTGGTAAATAACATGACATTTTAATATTTTTTATCATATTATGAAGCATTAAAAGAAGTGTAAAATCTTTAAAAAAAATTTTGTAAGCTCATTATCTAGTTCAGGAACTACAGAACATGTTGAGAAATTACTATGCCAAATTTGAACAAGAACTATGAATTAGTTTTTAATTTATGAGGTTTTCATAAAACGATCTTACCAAAATTTTGAATTTAAGAACAACGCAAAATGTAATTAAGACTTTTAAATGTAAAATAGGCAGGTATAAAAATCATTTAATTTGCCAAAGAATGAAAGCAGAAACAAAATTTAAATGGTTTCACAGAGAAAACATTTCATAAATCAAGAATTATGAAATAAAAATATATATATAATATATTTACTAAAAATCGACTTTTTAACGTGGACACCTATCTTGAAGAGATTTCAATGCCTATTTTTCCATCACTACAAGCTCATAAAGCAAGATTTGTTTTCAGAAAATCAGATAATTAAAACATGAGCTACATTTAATAATCATACAGACGCACTGTTTCTACCAGTTTCTTAAGTTCTTGGATTTGAAATAGTTCAGGCAAGACTGATCAAACATAATTAGCATGAGATGAAAATATCAAGACAGGATTAAGCAAGTAGTTGTAAATGATTGAAAGAAACTGAGCAGGTAAAAATAGAAATCTTACTTAGGACTTTATTCCTAGAACTTAACGCGAGAGAATGATGGAGATATTCGACAGAGCCCCCAAAATAATTCAGCAACTAAAAGTGAAACAAAAATTATGAGACAATGAAATAATAAAGTGCTATAAAAACTGGAAGCATTTGCTGTTGTTTTCATCATTTATATTTTATCGTTTGCAATCTATACAAGAAAAAAAAAACAGTTTGTAAAAACGTTTTCGCCTACTCTCTAATAAAGCTCTTATATTAGAGAACGCCTTGCTTGGCATTGGCAGTCCATAATTACGATATATTAATCTTTGGCGTGAATGCCGCATATTTACTGAATCTATCATGTCCTCTTTGGCGAGGTTTTTGGCGAATAAAAACTGGAAAGCTGCTAATAGTATCCATAAAGCGAAAAGCGTTTTTGAATTATCACTTTCACATATTACTGAAAATACAGATCGACGCCCAGTCAATCTGTTGTTGATTTTGACTCAAACTTTGGCAGGTGTCTATAGTATAGATGTTACATCCATGTACCGAATCTTATCTATCTAGCTCTTGTAGTTTTGTAGTTATCGTGTAATTTATATTCGAACAGCCGGACGAAAGACTTCTGAATATATTTTACTCAGAATTTGATAGAAATCTGCAATTTTGGTGCAAAGACCGTATACCAAATTTTAACAGTCCAGCTAAATGAATTTTTGAGTTATCTTTGTCACAGACAGAAAGACAGATTTTCCAAAATTGAGTTTTTCGGACTCAGAAAAGCGTAAAAAGTTGAAATTTGGCAAAATCTCGAGTTCGAATTTTTTTATGATTATTATACTTTCTCTATACTACGTATATGAGACATATTAAAACTCTATAAGGCAGATCATTCTACTTAGAAACTCGACATAGATCCGTTTTGGAGGATAGAAATGAATATGCATCTTAAAACGATCGGTTTTTTTAAAACTATAAAGAGTTAAAAGCTGAAGCAAGATTTAGCCTCTTCCCATACTTACTACTGAAAATGTCAGTGCAAAAAATGATTTTTACACATTTTTTTAAATCTCAAAAAGAGATTATCTTTTTTATAATACAGTTTAATTGCAGAGCTTTTTTTTAATTTTGGCAATTTTTTAAAATCATTCTTATATAATTTTCAGCAACATTTTTACTTTCTCTTATACATAGTATAGAAAAAGTACAGAAATCGTCAAAAAATTCGAACTCGCAATTTTGACGAATCTCCACGTTTTAGACCTACCTGAGTTCGAATAAAGCCTATTTATTTAGGATAAGAAGAGTGTCTGTTATAAAAACACATATTGTTCATTTCTGGATTCAAAAATTCTCCACGCTTTTGCGCATGCGTCAGGATGCGTTTATTTAATCAAAATAAGGGTGAGAGGAAAAATGGAAATGTTTACATTTGATAATAAAGAGAACTCGCATTTTCTGTTGAATTACAAAACAGAAAAACTGATGCTATGCTTACTTGTAATATTTTCGGATAAAAGTACTCATTCACAATAAAGTACTTCAGAGCAATTTTTATTTACTGGTTGGAGCCTAAACATTATTGGTGAATAAATGGAACTTTAATTTTGATAATTCACTTTTTTAGAAAATAATAAATATTTATGCTAAAACATTTCTTTCTTTTATTTCTTATTGAACTTTCTGATAACATTTTTAAAGTAACAACGGCAGATAATCTCGATAACATTTATTGATATTATATAAAACTATCTTCATGCCTTTCAATAAACAATCAACACAATTCTGAGTTAAAATAACATAGTGTAGTCATGTGAAAATGAATATTTATAAAGGGGCACAAATCAAGGCCAAAGAATGAAGGAGAAATATGAAAAGGCCCTCTGCGTCTCACCCCTTAGAGAGATAGAATCGTCGAAAAGTTGTAGTCTCGGGGTATTGAAATGAACATTCAGATCTCGATTAGCAAGATTTGCATTTTAAAAGTCTGGGAACAGAATTCTTCAGAGGTTTCTTTTTAAGAAATTAAATAGAATTAATTATCTCTTTAAGTAATTTTTTTATGTATAAACAATAATTTTACTATAATAATACGAACAATTTGCTTCTATGTAGAATATGAAGATAATAATAAGGATAACTGCGGTAGCAAAGAAAGAATATATGCGACATAAAAAAACAATAATAATAATAGTAATAAACAGTATCGGATTCCAATTAGATAAACGAGGCAGTTGTTGAGGGTCGCTAGACTGATTGGGAGCTGCAAGTAAGTCGATGAAACAATTTTATTTCTTTGCTTGTTTAATAAATAAATTTGTTAAAAATACAACTTCTATAAATGATAGAATATTAGGATAATATTAACCCTATATCAAACGTAATTATCCAAATTCCTATCTGTTGCATCGCATTCACTGGTTAAAATATTTATAAAAGCGAACATCTACTTCAATAATGTTGTGTATGAACATAGATGCCAAGCAGTTTAGAGTCATTTTTTGTGATATTCGAGTTTTGATTTTTGTGAACCCGGCACAAGCTAAGAATCCGTTCAGGAGCATACGCCGGAAAACAAACCTCATTCCTTCCTTCCTTCCTTCCTTTGGAGTCATAATCTCTATTAATAATAAAGTTGAGTGTGTTGGCGCTCTACAGACGAGACAGTTTGACTTACAGCTACCAAATTCGGCACATATACATCTTGGAAGGCAGGAATATACATTTCGGTGATTTTTGAAATTTTAAATTTCTATCAATTAAAAATTCAACTATATTTTGGCGGATTTTTTTTTGGTGATATTTCCGAAAATAATATTGTACTAAAATGAATTTTAGATCATTTCGAAATTAAAAAATTTTTCTTTATAATGATGCCTATTTCATCGTCGTGCGAAATTTTGACAATTTAAAAAAATATTTTTTAGTCTGATTTACAACAATAGATTGCGTTGTCGCATTGAATTCAGACTGTTTTCGTTTTATGAAACATTTAATCACATGATTTTCTTCCATTGTTGAAAAATAAGGAAAATGGACTCTGTTAAACATCTGTATCTTTGTAATTTACAAGACACATAAAAGATTGAAGTTACAATACTGAGATATGTAGTAGACAGATGAAACAGATATTTGCGTTTTTAATAGCGTTATAATACTATGAGAGTGTCCCTATTAGAAATATTCATGTAACGTTAATTCGAACGTAACTACGACAATTAAAATAACATTGCTTTAATGTCAAACATTTTGCGGGAATCATGGAGTTGAAATTATATACAAATGGTTTGTATGAAAACAAATATAACCAATACTCCCGACTAACTAGCAAGCTATCTCAGGCGACTAGTAATTAAATAAGAATAAATATATAATTGCATGGTTAATAAAACAAAAAGATAATTTAAAACAAATTATTAATAAAATTAAGAAATATGAAATATGAAAATAAATTGATCATCTTTTCAAAGAAGGGCCTTGTCATAGGATTAGGACGCAAAATGCCGAAATCCACAAAAGTAGGAAAAGTTATTATTAATTTTCACACCTTAAAGTTTTGGTTTAAAATTGCGAAATTGCTTTTCTTTTTCAAGATATATATAAATTTTGGGAATTTCTTGAATTATTTTGGACCTAGATATCTTATTTATAAAATTAACAAATGGAAAATTTAAGCAAACATTGGTGCGAATTTTTTTTCTACTTCCGAGTTTTACCATATCTAGGTCTGAGATATTAAATTCATACTTATTAGGAAAATAACTTATAACTAATTCTTAAAATTAAGATATGAAATCTTAAACCAATTTAAACACCATTTTTATATTAATTTTTTGAATGGCGATCAGGGCTGATTCAAGGGGATGCCATGGTAGCTTTTATAGTTTGTCTGTCACAGCGGCGGAGTTTCTGTTTCTATGTATAATTATCCCTAACTCTTTTCTATAAAAAAAATTAATCCCTAATTTATTTAATTTTACACATAATATTTCAATCCACCAACAATTTAATGAGATTTGCGTTTTAACGTGTTCAGTCCTCAAGGAAAACTCAGGGGAAAAAAGAAGATGTATTTTTGTTTTCTGAAAAGGAAATAGAAGAAGAAAGAAGGACCCCCCCCCCTCACAAAAAATACTTTTGTTTTTCTCACTTCAGTTTTCTTTCAGCTGTAATAAGAATGAGTAATTTTTTTCCTATCATGTGGCTTAAATGAATAAAAACTAGAAAACTACATGTCTAGACATATTAGAAATGGAATTCCAAATATTTTTCCACTGCTAGAAAATGTAAGGGGAGCCACAACTTTAAAATAAACAAGAAAATAGAAAACTAATCGTTTTAATACTTAACTTAATCGAACTAAATTTATGAGTTAACTTAAACTTTAATAGAACTAATTTTGTACTAACATTTTTTTTATAAATATGATAATAATTTATATAGAATATAATAATTTAATTACCATTACATGTGAATGTGAGGTGTTTTGGTTTGAAACAGCTATAAAGTAAATATTTTCTAGTTTATGAAATAATTTATCCAAAAGCTTATTGATAACTCAAGAAATATATTACCCATTTCAAGAATTAAGAAATAAGCTGTATATCTGTCCAATTTTAAAATACTGGTAAATAACATGACATTTTAATATTTTTTTCATATTATGAAGCATTAAAAGAAATGTAAAATCTTTAAACAAAAATTTTGTAAGCTCATTCTTTAGTTCAGGAGCTAAAGAATATGCCGAGAAATTATTAAGCCAAATTTAAACAAGAACTATCAAATAGATTTTAGTTTATGAGGTTTTCATAAAACGATCTTACCAAAATTTTGAATTATTAAGAACAACGCAAAATGTAAACATGACTTTTAAATATAAAATAGGCAAATATAAAAATCATTTAATTTGCCAAAGAATGAAAGTAGAAACAAAATTTAAATGGTTTCAAAGAGATAACATTTCAGAGATCAAGAATTATGAAATAAAAAAAAATATTTTTACTAAAAATCGATTTTTTTTAACGTGGACACCTATCTTAAAGAGATTTCAATGCCTATTTCTCCATCACTACAAGCTTATAAAGTAAGATTTGTTTTCATAAAATCTGACATAGTTAAAACATGAGCTACCTTTAATAATCAGACGCACTGTTTCTACCAGTTTCTTAAATTCTTGGATTTGAAATAGTTCAGCAAAGACTGATCAAACAAAATTAGCATGAGATGAAAATATCAAGACAGGATTAAGCAAGTAGCTGTAAATGGTTGAAAGAACCTGCGCTGGCAAATATAGAAATCTTAATTAGGACTTTATTCCTAGAACTTAACGCGAGAGAAGGATAGGGATATTCGACAGAGCCCCCAAAATAATTTAGCAACTAAAAGTGAAACAAAAATTACGAGACAAAGAAATAATAAAGTGCTATAAAAACTGGAAAAATTTGCTGTTGTTTTCATCATTTATATTTTATCTTTTGCAATCTATAAAAACAACCCCCCCCCAAAAAAAAAACAGATTGTAGTTTTGGCAAAACTTTCTCGCATACTCTGTAATAAAGGTGTTATATTAGAGAACGCCTTGCATGGCATTGGCGGTCCATAATTACGATATATTAAGCTTTGGCGTGAATGCCGCATATTTACTGAATCTATCATGGCATCTTTGGCGAGTTTTTTTTGGCGATTAAAAACTGGAATGCTGCTAATAGTATCCAAAAAGCGAATTTGCGTAAGTTTTTCTCAACCGATTGATAAGAAAATTTGACACAAAATGACACTTGTAGTCACAAAATCCCATACCACATTTGACAGTAACAGTGTTTTTGAATTATCACTTTCACATATTACTGAAAATGCAGACCGACGCACTGATAATCCTTTGTTGATTTTGGCTCGAACTTTGGCAGGTGTCTATACTATAGATGTTACATCTATGTACCGAATCTTATCTATCTAGCTCTCTTAGTTTTGTAGCTATCGTGTAATTTATATTCATACAGCCGGACGAAAGACTTCTGAATAGAGTTTACTCAAAATTTGATAGAAATCTGCAATTTTGGCGCCAAGACCGTATACCAAATTTTAACCGTCTAGCTAAAAGAATTTTTGAGTTATCTTTGTCCCAGACAGAAAGACAGATTTTCCAAAATTGAGTTTTTCGGACTCAGAAAAGCCTAAAAAGTTGAGATTTGGCAAAATCTGGAGTTCGAATTTTTTTATGATTATTATACTTTCTCTATACTACGTATATGAGAAATATTAGAACTCTATAGGGCAGATCATTCGACTTAGAAACTCGACACCGATCCGTTTTGGGGTATAGAAATATGCGTCTTAAAACGATCGGTTTTTTTAAAACTATAAAGAGTTAAAATATTAAGCAAGATTTAACCTCTTCCCATATTTACTGATGAAAATGTTATTTCAAAAAATTATTTTTATACATTTTTTAAATCTTAAAAAAATTATCTTTTTAATGATACAGTATAATTGCCGAGCTCTTTTTAATTTTAGCAATTTTTTAAAATAATTTTTGTATAATTTTCAGTAACATTTTTACTTTCTCTTATACATAGTATAGAGAAAGTACAGAAATCGTCAAAAAATTCGAACTCGAAATTTTGACGAATCTCCACGTTTTAGACCTACCTGAGTTCGAAAAACGCCTTTTTAATTAGAAGAAGAAGAGTGTCTGTTATAAAAACACATATTGTTCATTCTTGGATTCAAAAATTCTTCGCTCTTTTGCGCATGCGTCAGGATGCGTTTATTTAATTAAAATAAGGGTGAGAGGAAAGATGGAAGAAGGAGATGTTTACATTTAATAATAAAGAGAACTCGCATTTTACGCTGAATTAAAAGACAGAAAAACTGATGCTTACTCGTAATATTTTCGGGAAAAAGTACTAATTCACAATAAAGTACTTTAGAGCAATTTTTATTTACTGGTAGGAGCCTAAACATTAAGCTGTGGTGAATAAATGGAACTTTAATTTTGATAATTCACTTTTTGACAAAATAATAATCATTTATGATAAAACATTTCTTTCATTTATTTATTATTGAATTTTTTGATAACAGCTTTAATTTTAATAACGGCAAATAATCTCGATAACATTTATTGATATTACATGAAACATTCTTCATGCCGTTCAATAAACAATCAACACAATTCTGAGTTAAAATAACATAGTGTAGTCAAGTGAAAATGAATATTTATAAAGGGGCACAAATCAAGGCCAAAAAATGATGGAGAAATCTGAAAATGCCCTCCGCGTCTCACCCCTTAGGGAAATAGAATCGTCGAAAAATTGTAGTCTCGGGGTACTGAAATGAACATTCAGATCTCGATTAGCAAGATTTGCATTTTAAAAGTCTGGGAACAGAATTCTTCAGATGTTTATTTTTAAGATATTAAATTTAACTAATTATCTCTTTAAGTAATTTTTTTATGCATTAACAATAATTTTACTGAATAATACGAGCAATTTGTTTCCATGTAGAATATAAACATAATAATAAGGATAACAGCGATAGCATAGGAAGAATATATGCGACATAAACAAACAGTAATAAACAGTAGCGGATTCCAATTAGATAAACGAGGCAGTTGTTGTGGGCCGATAGACTGATTGGGAGCTGCAAGTAAGTCGATCAAACAATTTTATTTCTTTACTTGTTTAATAAATAAATTTGTTAAAAATACAACTTCTATAAATGATAGAATATTGGGATAATATTAACCCTATATCAAACGCAATTATCCAAATTCCTATCTGTTGCATCGCATTCACTGGTTAAAATATTTATAAAAGCGAACATATACTTCAATAATGTTGTGTATGAACATAGATGCCAAGCAGTTTAGAGTCATTTTTTGTGATATTCGAGTTTTGATTTTTGTGAACCCGGCACAAGCTAAGAATCCGTTCAGGAGCATACGCCGGAAAACAAACCTCATTCCTTCCTTCCTTTGGAGTCATAATCTCTATTAATAATAAAGTTGAATACATGAGTGTGTTGGCGCTCTACAGACGAGACAGTTTGACTTACAGCTACCAAATTTGGCACATATACATCTTGGAAGGCAGGAATATACACTTCGGAGATTTGTGAAATTTTAAATTTCTATCAATTAAAAATTGAACTAAATTTTAACTGATTTTTTTTTTGGTGATATTTCCGAAAATATTATTGTACTAAAATGAATTTTAGGTCATTTCGAATTTTAAAAAATTATCTTTATAATGATGCCTATTTCATCGTCGTGCTGAATTTTGACAATTAAAAAAAATATATATTTTTCAGTCTGATTTACAACAATAGATTGCATCGTCGCATTGAATTCAAACTGTTTTCGTTTTATCAAACATTTAATCACATGAATTTCTTCCATTGTTGAAAAATAAGGAAAATGGACTCTGTTAAACATCTGTATCTTTGTAATTTACAAGACACATAAAAGATTGAAGTTACAATATTGAGATATGTAGTAGACAGATGAAACAGATATTTGCGTTTTTAATAGCGTTATAATACTATGAGAGTGTCCCTATTAGAAATATTCATGTAACGTTAATTCGAACGTAACTACGACAATTAAAATAACATTGCTTTAATGTCAAACATTTTGATGGGAATCATGGAGTTGAAGTTATATACAAATGGTTTATATGAAAACAAATATAACCAATACTCCCGACAAACTAGCAAGCTGTCTCAGGCGACTAGTAATTAAATAAGAATAAATATATAATTACAAGGTTAATAAAACAAAAAAATAATTTAAAACAAATTATTAATAAAATTAAGAAATACGAAAATAAATTGATTATCTTATCAAAGAAGGGCCTTGTCATAGGATTAGGACTCAAAATGCCGAAATCCACAATTGTAGGAAAAGTATTATTATTAGTTTTCACACCTTAAAGTTTTGGTTTAAAATTGCGAAATTGCTTTTCATTTTTCACAACCCCCTCCCTCCACCTGTCTAGTGCCTCTACATCATTGGACATCTGGTCTCTTCAACTCAAAACCTGATTTCAAGATCAATCAACCACAGTAGATGACCAGACGGACCCATTTGGCGAAATATTACTGATCTTGGCATGCGTTCAGTTTTCAGTAACCCTACCACTACTGACTGGCCTTGACGGAACGGAGTCTTTCTCCCCTTAAGTCACAAAGTGGCGTAACTCACTGACCCGCTAAAGGAATTGGTTCATCACTTTCTTATTTAAAGATGCGAACATGAATCGGTTCTTTGAACGCTATGTACCTTGCGACATTATTCTGTTGAAATTCTGCCGTTTTTTATTTATTATCGCCCAACAGCAATTAAAGAACCCGTTCGTCGCGAGTGAGAGAGATTCGTGTGAAGTTAGTTCGGTGGGGGTGCTCGGATCGTTTTTAAAGCTTTACACATGAGTTGTAAATATTGTTAATCATGCGTTTCGTCACGGTAATTTATTTTTCTGATGTCGTCCTGCCGGAGGAGTGATTATAAACCTAATTTAACTGTAAATTCGTGTCGCAATATTGGAATTATTTTTTACGAAATACACGCGTGAATCACTTACCCTACAACTCGACTTAACACCATAATTGTTTTGCTTTTTTTCTTAATAAATGACACCTACCATTTTGGGAATGTATTTGCTTAATGCCATGTAACCCCCAAGTTTACACGATTAGGGTGTAAAACCTGTGATATTGGATCACAAAGGGTGTGTGTGAAGGGGGGGGGAGGGCACTTTATAGTCGCAATGGTTCATAATTGATAGAATATTTTTTTTCCTTCAAATTCTTCGACACGAAATGATTAAGGCTGAGTGATATTTCAAAATGCGTATAATCTATATCTATATCTATACTTATAATAAAGCTCAATGTGTGTGTGTGTGTGTGTTGGCGCTCTACAGGCCAGGTCATTTGACATACAGCTACCAAATTTGGTACATGTATACCTTAGAGGTCGGGAATGTGCACCTGGTGTCCCTTTTTTTGAAATTTTAATTAGAATTTTAATTATTAATTAAAAACTAACTTTCCCGCCAAAAAAATCTTCCATTTTCCCCACCGCCAACTTTTCCGCCAAAATAATCTTCCATTTTCCCCAACGCCAAATGATTTAGGCTGTAGTTCTTTTTTTCTCCCAACAGTAATGAGGCTAGGGTTAAGATTTTTCGGCGGATTATTTCAAACGATTCTGTTTATTTTCTTAATGTTTTATGCATTTAAAATTAAACATTGTTAATTAATCCATGTTTCAGATTCATTCTGAAGTACTTTTGAATTAAAATAACACAGAATAAAGGAAATTAAAAATGTCTAATCTGCATAGCGTTACCCCAACTGGCGTAGAAAAATTCACGCATTTGCGTTACCGTAAAAGGCGAAGAAAATTCACGCATGCGCACTCTGTTCTGATTGTTGGCATGGCAACCATTAACAACGGACGATTTAAATTACTTTTAGGTTAGTTGTATGCTTTTGTAAGTAAATTGTATTTATGTTAGTTATATATTTTTTTGTATATGCTTATAGTTTTAAGTACATCGTTTTTTAAGTAGTTTTTTTTAACCTGTTTTCAATGATTTAAATTATTTTTAGGCTAATTGCATGTTTTTGTAATTAAATTGTATTTATGTTAGTTATATATTTTTTGATATATGCTTATAGTTTTAAGTACATCGTTTTTAAGTAGTTTCTTTAAACCTGTTTTCGACCGATTATTTTAAACGATTCATTTTATTTTCTTAGTGTTTGATGCATTTAAAATGAAACATTGTTAATGAATCGATCCGTTCATGATGAATCTGAGAAAATTTTGTTGACAAATTCTTGAGATATTATATAAATTAAGAAAGATATTCTTTAGTGCCCATAAAGTTTAAACGCTCAGTGACTCTATTATCAGTAATCATATTATTAAAAAAATGCTTTGTTTCAGTAAAAAAATTATTATATTAATTGCAGATTAATCCTTTACACTTTAATTTAAAGCATAAATTCTACGAGGGGTAACAGAAAATGAGAGAGATACATATCACGTTATGACTGAAGGCCTTTATAATATTATGAGTGAATTATATGACTATCAAAATTTGAAGTTTTAAAATATTTTGCTGAAGAATCTATTAAAGTTGGAATTGCATAAAATATTTAATTATTAAAATTTTAACGAACATTAAGATTGGCGAAGCGGATGGTCGCCAAAGGCGGCTAGTAAAGTAATAAAATCAACGTTTTAGTAAAAATATTTTACAGTAGCTGAATGTTATGAAACAAAAACTTAAAATAACAATTTAAGATTATATGTTATTAATTACAGTAATGAATATTCTTAATTCTTATTGTTGGTACAAATTTAAAAAAAAAAAACTCTGGTTAATCTGTTAGTTTTGTAAAGAAACCATTTCAATGTAAATCTATAATACAATTGTAATTGTTGGTGTTTTATTGTAACCAATGGCGAGGGTGATCTTTATATTGTATTGTATTGCTTCATTAAATTTGTTAATTTCAGGTTTGCTGACAGCATCACTACGATTAGGTTTTTATAAGGTACATTTATGTTAACGTCTCAGGCAGCAGTGACCTGGTGGCAAGGTCTCGACTTGTATATCGGAGAGCTACAGGTTCAAGACCGTTTCCACTGAAGAACCATCGTGTAAGTGGGTCTGGTGCACGTAAAATTTGTCGGGGCCAAACGTCCTCCTGCTGGTGCGGTGCGGAAGTTTTGAGAGAGAGGTGCCAGCGATTCAAAATTACGAAGTCCGTCCCAAAACAGATTTAGCGTTGCTTTAAAATGGGACGTTAATATAACTAAACTAAACTATTTTAACGTCCCATTTGAAATCAAAACTAGGTCTACTCTGGGAGAAACTTTGTAGTTTTGGGCACCGGTGAGATAACGAGGACGGTACTGATCTGGCACTCTCTCTTTCCAAATTTGCACACCACGTCAAATGGAGGTCGTTTGGCTCACGACGTCAGATGTAGCATGCGCCAAGAATAAGGCTCGTTAGTTGAATTGAGTTTAGAATCTAGAGCCTTCGGGCCCTCAGGCTAAAATCTTAGGTCAACCCGATTAATCTGAAGTGATAGTATATGTCCACTTGATTACAAGTAACAATTATTTCCATCATTGCATTCTTTTTTATTAATTAAAATCAATCCTATGTATACAGATACTGGTATATAATCATCTGTATCGCAAAATGTCAAGAAGTATGTCATTAATTATCCACTTAAAGGTGATGTAAGCACAGCAGAGGAAAACAAAGTCGTCAAATATGTTTCCATGTTAATTGCCATAATTGAAACTCAGAGGGTAACAGAGCGGAAATGATTGCTCATATTTCATTTACGATTGCAACATTTTGAAAAAAAATTTAATATTTATAAAATGATTATACAGAAATCGGTAATTTATTAGCAACAATATAATAGGTTGGCAAATTTTAAACTAACTAATATTAACAAGAAAAAAAAAAAGATTTATTTTATGAGTATCGATAAAAATATAAAAATTACCTATTATTTGTAATAAATCAAATTAACAAAACGATTGAAGAACTTTTATGTCTTCTAGTAGTTTTAACACACACTTTTACTTTCTCGAATACATAGTATACAGAAAGAATAGTAATTGTCAAAAAATTCGAACTCAAAATTTTAACGGATCTCCACATTTTAGAGCTCCCTGAGTTAGAAAAACACATTTTTGGAAAATGTCTGTCTGCTTGTATGTGACAAAGATAATTTAAGAACGTTTTGAGCTGGACGGTTGAAATTTGGTATACAGTCTTTACACCAAATTTGTAAATTTTCATCAACTTTTGAGTAAGATCTATTCAAAGGAATCGGTCTGCCCGAGTGTTTGAATATAACTTAATACGATAACTACAAAGTGAAGATAGCTAGAGATATAAGATTCGGCGCACAGGTTTAAGATCTATAGTGTAAACACCTGCCAAATTTTGAGCCAAATCCGCCTATGGGTTGACTGTGTACCGGTTCGTAATTTCAGAAACATGCAAATACGATAATTTAAAAATGCAAATGTACCAAATTAAGTGTGGGATTTCGAAAAAACAAGTGCAGTTTGGTGTCAAATCTTTGTCAATCGATTGAGAAAAACGTGTCTAAAGCAGAAATCCGATTTTCGGATACTATTAACAGCAATCCAGGGATTTATCACCAAAAAAACCGCCAAGAATGACTCGAAAGATTCAGTAAAAACGATAATTTCAAGGCAAAAGTTAATATCTCTTATCTATTGTACGCCAATTCCATGTAAGGCGTTTTCTGGCATACAATTTTTTTTAGAGAGTATGCGATAAAATTTCGGGGATACCATTTCCTCTGGTTTATTACGGGAACTCAACGCATTATTCGACTTTCTTAATAATTTTGACCTGATAAAATCTTTAATAATCGATAATAGTGAGGGATATTCCTTCGGTTTTCTTGTATTTTTAACAAAGCAGATAAATTTTATAAAGCAGTTTTCAAGCTTCGTAGTATAATTTAAATAAAACAGACGATCTTCTTCTCGTCGATGGATGGGATTTTAAATCCGGTAGAAACTTATAATTATAACTTATAATGAATTCATTCATATGAATACCAAATTTCATTTATTTAAATTGCAGTGTTTCCGGGTTATCGTTTTCACACGAAAATAACGCGCATATACAGAATGTGCAAAGTCACTGAGTTGCACAGTGTCTGCAGGACTGATTGACCATCTGTTGTATATACTATTACTCAGCACCATTATGTGCTAACTCTTCAGGCTTGAGATGTCGGACTCCTTCCCCGATTCCAAAGATACGATACATTCAAAACTGTCTCGCGCCTTGTCGTCGTCATTTCTGGTGAATGCTCCTCTGATTATTCAGAACGGTTTGATTAAGAACGGTTATCCAGAACAATTTCTGATTATTCATTGTACGTTTAATTAAGGATGATTATTCAGAACGGTTTTTGATTATTCATCCACGCTTATTCAGAATAATTATTCAGATTATTCATTCACGGTTATTCAGAACGGTTTCTGATTATTCATAACGGTTATTCAGAACTGAGCAAACCTCATACTTTTGAGTAAGGTCAAGCCTACACTGTGGTCAATCTTTGATAGATATCACTTACACGATCTTGAGCGAATCTGTAAACGGATACAAAATGAATCCGGATACGAATCTGACCAAAATTTGTTATAGATCTATATTTGTAATGAGCTAGGAGCATTCTAGAGTATTCTTTGACTATACTTATTTAATTTTTCGCGTAGTCCATTTCTCTCATTGACGTACACATAGATGGTATGACAGACACTCATTCTTTTGGCGGATTTCGTACAAAATTTGATAGAAGCCTACAATTTCAGTGCAAAGACAGTATATCAAATTCCATCTATTTAATGTGCTACATTTTTGAATGAAGATATTCACAGATAGACTGAGTGAATTCTAAAGACGTTTCTTTATACTCCAAAACATGAAGATTGATTAAAATCTAATAATCTACAGTTTGGAAAATTGCAATATATTTTCTTACTTTATTTTTAGCCCCACAGTGTAAAAGAAATATGAAAAAGATTTTTTTTATTTCTTACTAAATCTTAAATAAATCTTATAACTTTAAACTAACATTTCTTGTGTATAAATATAAATTTATTTCGTGTTTCTCCGAAACGGCTCTAACGATTTGGATTAAATTTCATATCTAGATATATTAGAAAAGGTTTTGTTTTTTAAGCCTATATATATAGATGTCTTTCCTTTAAATACAAACACACACACAAACATTTTTTTTTTTAAATATTGACATATATGATCTGCATATCAGAGATGGAGTAGTGGCTTCGATGCATTTTTCTCATGTTCGAACTCGGATTTGCAATTCAATTAGATTTCGCTTATAACTTTGAACGAGACATAGAATAGGTTTTTATTTACTATTTTACAAAAAAAATCTACCAAACAGTGCTCGGATTCCCAGGAACTAAATAAATAAAAGAGAGAAAATAAAGATAAACATAAAAAATATTACAAATACCAAAAAAAAAAAAAAAATTGTTTATATACAGCGCGCTCATTAATATTGCCCACTTAAAATGATTAAATAAAAATTTAATTAAAAAATAAAAGAAAGCGAAAGACGAAAGTGGCGTTTCTCAAGAAGTCATTTTTATTTAACATGAGCATATGAGATGCTACTGCGCAACTTTTGTGCATGAATGCGCTTTCAATGGGCTTTCTCAACAGGTTTTTCCAAATACATTACACTTTCTTTGTAAATCATTGCACGTGTAGAGAAGAGAATATGATTTGAATAGCAGACACCTGTTCGGCAGAATATTAGATGAGCTTTATAACGGGTTTAGGAAAAACTTATTTTAAAACTACCTAACAAATATAACATTTACAATACTTTATCAAGCATAATGTTAGAACAAAGTCTAACGTTACAAACTTTTAATCGTTTCTTTTCTTTTCAATTTATTTTTAAAAAATCAAACTAAAAATTGGATTGAAAATTACATTTGAATGGGGATCAATCAATCAAGAATCAACAACTATTATGCGAATTTTGGATTCACTGTTGCTAATTTACCTAAATCTATATAGTGCTGCTCAAAGCTGAATATATTGTAATGATTTGCAAAATGACATTGTGTGTTGAAAAGATATTCTTTCATTTTGTTTACCTGAAATATCCGAACTTTTCTGCTCTTGCTTGACTTCAAAGCATATACTTCAGAGTTGGTATCACAGCTGCATATTCTTGGTTCACAGCAAGCCATATACTTGGCGCAGCTTAGTAAAAACATGTCTCTTGAGCCAATAGTTGTGAACACACAAAATAATACAATCGTAACAGTATTTGTAAAGGTGTAACATTCAATATTTGTAAAGGTTTTGGTCAATCATCGTATCAGTATTTGTAAAGATGTAGTATTTTAAACATTCTTTTATAAAATGAAATTAAACATTTTATAAAATGAAATTTAACATTTGAGTTAATTCAATTTTCCAATCTTTCCAATTAATTAAATTTTTCTTTCAATATTTTTGATAATAAGTTCCAATATATTCTTTTTTCTATTTCTAAATTCATCCAAAATAAGCAGATCAACATTTTTCCCAAATTCAAAATATTTTTTTCATGTATTCCTGCTATATATTTATTATAAGCATATCATACACAATCTGTAAAATAATTCAGTCAATTGAAAAACATTTTAGCAGCAGAAATTAAAAGAAACCAGCGGAAATGGTCTCCCCGAAACTTTCTCGCATAAAAGATGTTATCCCGAGAACATTTTTCATGGCGTTGGCGTACAATAGTTACAAAATATTAACCTTTGGCGTGAATTTAGCATTTTTACTGAATCTATCGCGTCATCCTTGGCGATTAATTAAGCTGAATTTTAAGCTGATAAATTAAGCTAATTTTAGCGTCTTTTCCGCAATAACATTCGAAAATGTTATGGCAAAATAATAATAATAATAATCTTTACGTTATGTTAAAATGCAAAAAAAAAATTTCTTTTTCTCTGATATCAATTTGATAACCGTGACAGTTTACAAGATGCTTACACTTCTGTTGGCATACTTTTTGTTGCTTTTATTGGGTCAAGCGATGCCAGTAGGTGAATGTCATACTGAATTCTACTGACCAGAAAATTTAACCTTGGCTTGCTAATCCCAAAACTGAATCAGACGGTGACGGGAAAGTTCAAGGGTGTGTGTTAAAACAACTGCGAGCCAATGTTACACAATTTCTTAAAATGATGATTACATATTTCATTTGGTTCGTAATAATTACATAATGAATGTAAGTAGGTAAAATGTGAACCTTGCACAATTCTTTGTTTTTAGATCATTTGTAGTTCATTTATGTAGATTTTGGAGGTATGTTGCCACATAATTCTGACGAATTCGAAACTTAGAACTGAAAAGGTTTCCAACAATATTTCTGAAAGATATACAAATCTTATGTTCTGAGATATACTTTTTTAATCATTTATAAATTTTTGGAATAAGTATTTTGTTATTTTAGGAAATCCTACATAAAATTTGAATTCTCAAATACGCCATTAAATAATACAATAGTAATAAATTTTCAAAAAGGTTTTATTTCTGATATGGAATAGTAACACATATACATGTATATTCTCACTGGCACGCGCACACACACGACGCGAGAAGATTTAGTCTTTTAAAATATGGAAAAAATCAAAATCATCTGTTAATAGATGCGCGTGCCATGAAATGTATTTTGATATTAATTGTTCAAATTCATTCAAAAGCTAATAAAATTAATACAAATAATTAAAAGACTTGTGCGTTTAAAATGTAACCACAGATCTAGAATATTGATTATGTATTATTGATTTACTTTGAATTTCGATTATTTGATGATAATTAACCTCGAATTTTATTCATAATTAAAAAGTTCACAATAAAAATATTTCGTACATATTTTTTGAATTTAATCAAAAATATTGGTTTTAAATTCACAAACTTTTCGTATACTTATAAAGAGATCAGTTGTCTCAAATTATCCATAGTTTTCCTAAATTTCACTTTTGTGTCAAAAATAAAATAAAAAAAAGCATCCTAAATGAATTACCTAAATAAATTTTCTGAATCAATATTATTTGTTTTTCGATATAAATGTCTCAATTATGTGGTTTTAAATAAATTTTTGTTTTATTTTATTTGTTTCAAATTTATAAAGACGGAATTCGTAAATAGATCCCCCTCCCCCTTATTTTCTTATGTTATGAAATTTTGCACACTTATGTTTACCAGATTGCAACACTTAAATTTTCAAAATTTAGTTATGAGTTAACCTATTAATTCAATTAAATTTTGATTCAATATCAGTGGCGCCACCTGGTAGTGAATTTGAGAATAAATAATTTCAAGATTCCTCATTGAGTATAACAATAAATTATAAATTAAAAGTTCAGAAAGCAGAAGTTAATTAAAATTAAGAGAAATAATTGATTAAGCCGAATGCGAATGGGACAACAGTTTTTATTAAATTTGTCATACATTTTTATTTAAGTAGATTTGTTTCATATTTGTAAAGCTGGAATTTTGTTAACCATTTTTCATTTGTTTACAAATTAATTAGATTTCGGAAATTTCATGCACTTGTGTAATTTTAATTAATTTAAATTTTTAATTCACTATAATAAATTTAATAGGATCTTATAATTTTTCTTTAAATTTCCAAATACTTCTGTAAAATCAAAATTTAATTAAATTTAAAGATTAAGAAAATATTAAGATTAATTTGATTTACAGATTAAGAAAATATTAAAATATATTGTCAGATCTATAATACATAAAATTTTAAAACTAGTACATCTGAAAGTGAGTGAAATCAATAATAAAATCCAGTTTTCACAAATATGAAAGAAATCGAATGAAGCAATTCTAATCTTTCTGGATTCAAACAAGGTCATATTAGGATGTATGGCAATTGGATTAATCCCATGTTTTCCAACTTTTCCAAGGCTGGTTCAGTTTTCGCCACAGCTTTAAAATGAACATCAATGTATTCTTTTGAAAGCAGTTATCTGTTGTCCAATCTTTTTATTTTTTTTCAAGGTTTAGGCGCAAGCAATAATTGTTAGAGGATGGAATTAGTCATTCTTATTTTCTCAATAATTTTTGAGGCAAGAAGTTATTTCCTCGATATAAGATAACATTGTTATCAGTTTTATCGCTTGAAATTAAAGCAAAATGAAATGAACAAATCAAAACCGAAACAATTTCTTTATTTCAAAAATGCCAATTTTATGTATCTTTTTTTAAAAATCTCTTTTTTTGTCTGAGTTTGTTTCACAATGCTTCGACACGCGAAAGGAATTAGGAAAATCTTATCATTATCTACCGCGAAGACGATGGAATAATAGAGCAGAAGCAATCGATAACAGCACTGAAAATTTTCTAGAATGCATTTGGAATAAAATGCAATAAATCAACCGAATTGTCTTTTTTCTCATTTATAAAAATTAGCAACAATTTTACATCAATAATGAACATCAATTGAACAAATTGAGGAATTCGTAGTGAAGAAATCGATTGTTCATAATATGTATGCGAGTAATTTACATACAACATACATTAGGTACAATCAATCAAATTTATCCGATACATATCAAATTAAGCACCAGATTCAGGGGAAAAAATGAATAAAATTAGCGATTACTAAATAGTTTAATTATGAAAATATTAAAATAGTGTTTACAAAATGTCACCGAATGAAAATCCTGATACAAAATTTCATCTTTATAAATATGAAATATCTTATATAAAAGTGTACAAAAAGTTTTGAATTCATGGAATGAGCTATCATTTATTTCAATTTGAAAAGAGGAAGAACAACAAATGCATTCATAAACAAAATCAGTAAAAATAAAATAATAATAATAATATTAAATTTAAAATAAAAGTATTTTCTTTTTTTTTTTTCATCTAAAAATCAACTTACGGAACGCTTTGTGAGTTTTTTTTATAAAATCCTTGGATGCAAATTTATTTATTATGTTTTGTGTGTTCACGACATTTATTGGGCGTTTCCAACTCTCATTCCGACCGTGCGCAAGGTCTTAAAAAATGTCGGATTATGCTAAAATAGTGCGGCTGGATCCATTTTTCAGAGTAGCGGTAACTCAGTGACCTTTATTTCTTTGTGCAAGGTCAAAACTTAGGATTGTCGTGCTGAGATTTAATAGATTTATACCGAAATATTGAGAAGAAGCATTGATTTATTACTTCGCAAAAATTCAATCTAATTACTAAATGATCCAAAATTTATTAATTTATAAAAATATTCTTTTACTTTAAACCAGACATTATTTTATTATGTATCATACCTTCCCTAAAAAACCCTATTTTTTATATATATATCTTACTAATTAATACATTTAGTGTTGTACGGGGTTAAAATCTTTTCAAGTATAATATTTTTGACATTAAATTTTTTTTCATAAAATATTATAATATACAAAGTCTTTATCATCTGTTTTTATTTAAAATTACAATACAAATTAAACCAGGCGATTTTTAAAAAACCACAAAAAATAATTTTTTTTTCCTTGAGTAATTAATGTTTGTTGCATTAGTGCTGCAAACTTTAAACATAAAACCTGAAGAATAAAAAAGATTATCACCGTTTGAGCTTAATTTCCAACATGCCAAAATTACTTCTTTAAGAACAATAAAAACCATCGGTAAAAGACATGTTAAAAAAAAAAAGAAATTTAAAAGAAAGTCTTAGAATAATTCACTGTGTAAAAAATGCTTTTTGTTCATTTCTAATTAATTGAATATATAACTAAATTTTAATTATATTTTATTTACCAGTATACTTTTTCACGTCTTATAAAATAATTGAGCAAAATCTGAGTTAATTCGACCTATTGTTTAGGAGATGTGGAATGCATATATACATAGCTACATAGCTACAATGATTTTTATTTATACTGAAATTAAATATTAATTAAATATAAAACTAATATCACGTGAAAAATTTAATAACTTATATATATATATATATATATATATATATATATAAATTTACTGTTTTCTAAAAATATATATAATTTTTCTGTAATTTTTAAACGCTAAAATTTGAATCGATTTTTTTTATACCAAAATGCATGAAATTTTTGTTTTGAATTGATAATGTTTGGTATCTGGAGTGCTATCTGCAAATTGCGACAAGAATGATTAAAACTCTTTCAACACGATCTACCGGCACACTTTTAAATTCACATCTACGAAATTCGATATTTAATTACTTAATTAATTTACTGTGTTGTAGGTATCCACTAAGGAAAGATTTTTTTTCAAAATCTGAATTAGATTTTTAATTACAAATCAATCAAAATTTTGATCCTTTTTCTTTAATAAATTTGAAATATATTATAGCACAAAAATTATTTTTCTCATCATTTTAAAATTTAAAAAATCTGTATATATTTCCACAGAAAAGAATTTTATTTCGATGCAATTTTTCCATTTAATTTTTTTAAAAAATTATAAAAATATTTATAAGTTTATTTTTCAACAATAATTTTCATTGTTTTAGTTACTGAATTTATATTTCACATACGCTGCGATGGTATTAAAAGCATTTTTTGGGTTTAAATTATCGCTACTATGTAATTAAGATTAAATTTATTAATAAAATAAAAATAGAATGAGTTAAACTGAAAACAGGTTGCGAACTAGAAGTTTTAGTTTTAAATTTTTATTCCAAACATTTTCTCTTTCCATTTGGCTCATGTGCGAATATCATTTCTATATATAGTAGGTATTTAAATAAACGAAGAGAGTATGGTATCATAGGATGTATAAGTTTATATTATGAAACATTCAGTATCATCTTTCATTGTCAATGTTTCAGAAAAAACAATGCATTTTATGATGGTTTAAATCAAGTGACGTTTTAATTTATACGTCATTGCATATGTTATTGCTACAAACCTGTAACGCTGCTTCTCAGCACGGTTAGTTCTATTTCCGGAAAGATAGATTTACAATCATCTGTATTGGATGCTGTTCGGGTGCCGAATCTGTAATCCCAGAACTTGGCAACCATTTGGCAATTTGGCTACGGATTTGGCGACAAAATGGATAATGCTGGAAACTTCGAGAATTTTAACGATCCATCCAATAGGAACTGAAATACACCTGACTGGCCCAGAAAGTTCTAGGCCTGCCTCCCGGGAATTATAAAAGGATAGTAGTCTCAAGCTGCAATGAACCAGATCGGAATCGTAGGCGGAGTCGTAAATAAGTAACGAGTCTTCGAGAGGATAGCGAAGCAACGGCTGAGTGGGGAGCCCAAGCTATTGTGGAACTGAGCATGTGTGCCTGTGTCTGTGTTGCCTGTTGGAGAAGCAGCATCAAGTTGTGTGTATAATAGCCAATCGTGTGGTAGTGAGTCGGCAGTTGGATACAGCTAAAGCGAGGAGACAGTGGAGAATTTCAGCCTTTTGGAAAGACCGTAGAGCGAAGCTCCGAGGATCCCCTCTTCTGCTCGATTCTGTCTTGCCGCTTTCTGTGCTGTGGTCGATTACTACTTGTGGTCTTTTGTCTGTTGTAATTGCTGTGTATTCGTCTCGGATGTACGTATTTGTCGTCTTTGTATTAGTGTCTTCTAGTTTAATAAACGTCGTTGTTGCTTTCTATTGAGGCCTGCTGATTATTTTCACACCATACACCCACTATAAGCGAACCCGGTGATCCGTAACACTATTTAAAGCCAATGATATGTTGCTTTACTCTGTGTTAAGACATCAGGAAATTTCTCTTGAAAATAGGAGGGACGGATTTTAAATTTTGAGTTGAGGATATATGATAAATCAAGTGCCTTTTGGCACTTTTTGTGTTATCCTATTCACATATACAAGGGCAGATAAATAAGCAGAGAACCTAATGTTTGACATATTTAAAATTTAACATGTATATTTACACAGATCTCTATTTTGAGTGTATAAAAACATTGTATACCAAATATCATTCATTTAGCTTGTTGTGTTTTGTGTTAATACTTTCATATACACAGAGATAGACTAAACAAATAATGGGTTGACGGATTTGGATCAAAATTTGATACTGCATTATAATTCTGATAATAAAACCATATGATAAATTTCATCCAATTAGCTGATCGCATTTTCGAGCTACCGTATTCCAGTGTGCTGTGATGGATAGATAAACATAAATCAAGTTGGCAGATTTTTTTTCGTAAATTTAAATGAGATCTACAATTTCGGTGTCGCTATAGAATATTAATTTTTTTGTCTTGCTTATTCCATTTTTACAAAGAGATAGACATAATTCTGAAAATATATCTTTCTAATATAGTTAATTTTTTTCATCCAAGGTTCACTTGTGATATAGGAACGGGAAGCTTCCAGAATGGTGGTTCGTTCTCACTCCTCTGATGGGTACAATAAGGCTACGGCGGAATTGAGTTACCTCCGTTTCTAAGACAGAATATACGTCGATATATCACGAATGGTGATTGGTGATAACCAAATTTAATTCCTTCTCTTGTTATATTGCAAAGGCAGTCATTTACTGTGATTAACTTTTAATTTATTATTCCTTTATGATTAATTTTTAATTTACTATTTCTTTATGATTAATATATTCACGAACAGTTTTAAAATGTGGGTGGTGCTATTAATATCATATTTTTATCTACGGGGTTAAAGTGACTTTTCTTCTGAAATATTTATAGAGCTATATCCTAATAAATGTGTCAATTTTAAAAAACCAGAACACATTTTTGGAATTTTTTTATTGACGAATGTAACCGTCATTTGTATTTATAATGCAATTAAACCACAAATATGCAAATGACTGTTAAAACTGTACTGTCTATGAATGTTATAAAATAGTAATTTTTTTCGTAGATTTGTAAAGAAGAAATTTCCCATTCATTTCTTGCCTTGTTAAAGTGTAAAATGTTTTTAAAAAATTAAAATAAAATAATAAAACAAAAACACTTTGTGCTCTAGATTATGGTGTTATATTTCAATATTTTAAATGCTTAGTTATCAATTAATCGATAAATTTAATTGCGTGCTCTATAAACGTAATGGAATCAAAAACGATGAATCATGATTTCATTGTATTACCAAGAAAAAAAAAACTTTTATAGAAAAAAATGTTTGTATTTTGAAACAAATTGGAAAGAGAATAAAAAAAAAAAATGCAATTTTTCTTTTTAAAGATAAAGATAATAATAAAATATATTAAAAAAAATTTTAATTAATTTTCAAGATTTTATCTTAATTTAGCCCATAGTAACTTCATTCTAAAATACTCTCTTATTTCGTGATCCAATTCCACTTTCTCTACTTAATTAACTCAAGAGAAGCTTTATAAAATTGCTGAATCGACTAAATGCCGATACTTTCACACGCTCGGCGTGAAGGGGTAAAAAATGTCCAGTAAGCGCATTCTTTCTTAAAAGATCCCTGTGTTTCCCTTACATGTGATTGACATGCGTCAGAAATCCCTATCAGAATCTTATTAATATATTAGCACAATGAAGAAATATTTTCCCTATCAAAATCTAAGGTTATATAAGGCGAAGGATAATTTATTTCGGTCCTTTTTCCCCACTTCGGCTTTTGAACTGCGCTGTGACGGACGCGCAATGTCCGCGTCTTTGCTTGTAAATAATTATGCTTTTCCGATGGATTAAAAAGAATTTTAAAATGTAAAAAGTATCTTCACTGTCTTCAAACTGCATCATGCTTCACAACAAATAATGTTACATATTAAAAAGTCGACAAGGATAGTTTCCTGTGGAAAATTATGAAATGAACTAAAAGAATTAAAATTAAATCTGCTGATCAGACTTCAACGTTGCAATGCGTTCGCCGTGCTCCAAAGATGACTGTTCGGTCCAGGTTCGCCCAGCTGTGATGTTTCCGTTGCGAAGCTCTTTCACCGCTGTCTCCTTCGGCTGCCTCCGGCCACATCGTTTCATGCAAACCGTAGTCCAGGGTCCGGTCCAGTTCCCATTGAATCTCCTGCATTCCGTCATGTTACCGCATCGTCGATGGTACCGTGCCTAACCTGTGACTTCAGCGAGTTCGCAAATTATACAGACTAAGTCTATGGCAAAGGATACCGAAGTGCTATGATTGGTTTAAGCCTTGGTATCTTTTTGGCAATGTTTTGCCAAAAAAATGCCATATCGAAATATATTTTTATAAAAATAAATATAATTTGTGAATTTATCCTCCCCCCCCATTTTTTACGGTTTACATGTAATATTAATCTGGAACACACAAACAGCAGGAAAGATCAAATCCTGAAACCTAAATTCAGGAAATATAAAAATTACTATTTATTAAAAATATTTTTTGTGTGTGTTTCTTCTTAATTTCTTTTTGATATGACTAAAAAAATTAGCTACGAAATCACATATTCCGTTAAAGCTTACATATTTATACGTTTTGGGCATTAGGTAATCATCTCCCCATATGTAGTTGATGGGAAAGTAACAAACGTTCAGCAACAAGTTTCAATGACTGCATAAATTATCTAACAAAGGAACGAAAATCATAGAAAAATAAGAATTATTTAATTGCTGCCTCATATGTTGAGTAATTACTTTCATTAAGTTTTTATACTTTTGTGCATAAACAACATTAGTTACTTGTCTTACTAGTATTATTAGTAATATTTATTATTATTATTAATAATTAATATTAGTAGTATTACTAGTAATATTTAGAGAAAAAAATTATATTAATAAAAATGAAATCGTGTTGATATTCACTCGTATCTTCCATAAAACTAATGAAAGGTACAAGGTTTGAGCCAAATAAGCGAAAACTACACTATTATGAGTGCAAAAGATTGCCAAAAAGATGCCAAGGCTTAAACCAATCAGAGCACGTCGGTATCCTTTGCCATAGACTTAGTCTGTATAATTTGCGAACTCGCGTGACTTCATAGGACACTGCTGCTTAATACCCTTGTGCTAAATATCGTCATGTGCGTGCTCCTTATATCTTCAAGGAGTTGGGGCTCCTTGTCATCATATATATATATATATATATATATATATATATATATATATATATATATATATATATATATATATATATATCATGCGTTTTATACAAAAAATATTTCAATAGTTTCATGAAAACTAATTAAATAAAGGAGCAGAAAATGTAGATCCACGTGCGTTTAATTTCGCAATTTCGAAGTATGAAAAGAAAATAAGAGGATAAGTTTTTATTTTTAAAATGTGGCAATTTTTGTATTTATTATTAATAAGTCAAACATCATACAGAAGAAAATTTGTAGCTAAAAATCCCTAAATCCCCCTCATTCAAACAAACAAACAAACAGAAGAAAATAATTTAAATAATAAATTTTTTTTTACCCTAGTCAAAGTGTGTTAATACTGTTCTCTCAGGAGATAAAAGCTTTTATAGCTATATCGCACACTGTTTAATTCAAGATAAAAATTGCTTTTATAAATTTATTTCCAGAATTTCTTATAATACTTATAATTTTACTTGTGATGGTTAGCAAATAATCCCTCTTACAACAGATATTATCCACTTTAAATGAAAATTTTCAATGTTGTCAATCAATTTAAAATCAAAACTTTAAAACTTACTTCAATTTTTTACTTTCCTTCTTTGCTGAAATTGTTGAGGAAGATCGCCAGAGAAAATTCCTTTCAAATTTCTTTGATTCATTGTAGGAGGATGAGTTAATATTATTATTATTATTTTCACCTTGACCTGCTCATAATTGTTCCATTATCAGTCAAACAGTACGAAAAACATGTTCCTATTCGATGTGCAACTAGATTCGAAAGTTCTTGACCGGAAAATTTTTATTGTTCGAGAGAGGAAATAAGATATCGTTGACAGCAGATGTCGTTGCCATTATCTGATCTTCGAATAAAACTACAAGTTTTGTACCGAGATAATTCCGTTTAACCTTTTCAAAGGAAAATCTTGATTCAACGAATTAAAAAAAAAAGTCAGACATTTAACAGATTCATGAAATGTTTACTTGATCGTTTACACAGTATAGAGAAAGTATTGTTCGGTATATATCATAATCTAAATCTGTTAATAGACATTTAGCAGACGATTCCTTTTCAGACATTTTATAACTGCTACAATTTTTATTTTGTTAAAATATTATTAAAAAGTAAAAGCAAACTATTTTTTCTTTGATAAACATATTTTGTTAATATTATTTCATTCATTTTTTGTATAATAGCTGATGATCCATTGTAAACCTTCTGGAATCTGGCAATGTTTGCAATATACGCTGTTAAGTTGAAAGAATAAACAAGCCGATGGAATTCTAAAATGCTTGGAGTATTATTTTAGTTTTAAGAATTTAAGGTGCTCTGCAAGCTATAGTTTGAAGCTTAAGAAAACGGGTAGTTTTCTAGAAAGCATGCAAAAAGTATTGCAAAAAAAAAAAAAAAAAAAATGGGAAATTTTTGATTTATCTCCACGTTTTAGACCTCTCTCAGTTCGACAAACGCAATTTTGGAAAATGTCCGTCTGTCTGCGACAAAGATAACACGAAAACCCTTTGAGTTAGACAGATGAAATGTGATATAAAGTCTTTGCACCAAATTTAAAGATTGAGCAATATCCGTTCGGAGGATGTCTGTCAGTCTGGCTGTCCGAATATAAATTAGCATGATAGCTACAAAACGAAAAGAACTATATAGATAAAATTTGGTACATAAATTTAACGTCACTAATGTAGACTCCTAAACAAATTTTAAGCCAAATCAAACAAGGGGTTGATCTCTTGTAAGTCTGTACTTTCAGAAACGTAAAATTACGATAACTCAAAAATGCAAAGACTTAAATATGTCAAATGAGGTATAGAATTTTGTGATTATAAGTGCAATTCTATATCAAATTTTTATTTGTAATCAATCGAGGAAAACGTGTGTAAAACACAAATTCGATTTTCGTATGTTATTAACGCATGCCAAGGATTAATCTATAAAAACTCGCCAAGGATCAAACGATAGATTCAACAATATCGCCAAATTCACGCCAAAGATTAATATTTCGTAATTATTATACGCCAATGCCATATAAGGCATTTTTTGGTATTTATTGGAAAGTAAATGAGAAAGTCAAGAAGAGACTACTCCCATTATTTTAACAATTGCTATAAAGTTAATTTGCCTTTTAAAACATCGCACAATATTAGATACTAGTCGCCTTTGGCTACCAGCCGGTTCGCCAATCTTAATGTTCGTTAAAATTTTAATAATTAAATATTTTTTGGAACTCCTATTTTAATAGTTTCTTCATCAAAATATTTTAAAGCTACAAATTTTGATAGTCATATAATTCACTCATATTATAAGGGACTCCAGCCATAGCGTAATATGTATCTCTCTCATTTTCTGTTAGCTCCCGTAGAATTTATGCTTTAAATTAAAGTGAAAAATGGTTAAATTGCAATTAATATAATGACATTTTTTACTGAATTATTATTATTTTTTCAAATATGAGTACTGAAAACAGAGTCGCTGAGTATTTAAACCTTATGGGTACTAAAGAATATCTTTCTTAATTTATGTAATATCTCAAGAAGTTTTCTACAAAATTTTCTCAGATTCATCATGAGGAGATCAATTAATTTACAATGTTTAGTTTTAAATGCATGAAACTCTAAGATAATAAAAAGAATCATTTGAAATAATCGGTCGGAAACATGTTAAACCTTCAAAATCTAGTCAGTATCCGTTGAAAATAGAGTTGTCAACAATCAGAGCACAATGCGCATTCGTGAATTTTCAACGCCAATTATGGTAACGCAAATGCATGAAATGCCAGTTGGGGTAACTCTACGCAGATTAGAAATCTTTAATTTCCTTCATTCTGTTTTATTTTAATTCAAAAGTATTTCAGAATGAATCTGAAAGATCGATTCATTAACAATGTTTAATTTTAAATGCATCAAACACTAAGAAAATAAACAGAATCGTGTGAAATAATCGGCCGAAAATATGTTAAGCCTATCCTCATTAGCGTGGGGAAAAAAACTGAAGCCTTACTCATTTGGCGGTGGGAAAATGAAAAGATTTTTGACGGGAAAATTAGTTTTTAATTAATAATTAAAATTCTAATTAAAAATTCAAAAAAGGGGCTCCAGGTTCACATTCCCAACCTCCAAGGTATGCATGTGCCAAATTTGGTAGCTGTAGGTCGAACGATCTGGCCTGTAGAGCGCCAACACACACACACACATTGAGCTTTATATGAGTATAGATTTAATGTATCTAAAATCACTGGAAAAGCTTTGAAGCAGACTGCAAAAATGATTTATTTTTGCAATAGAAAATAAGTTCACAAATGCAAAGGGAAATAACATTAAATGGGTCTTTGTCAACAAACACACCTATATTAGCACAATGTATTATACGATATCTCCATGTTGTAGTGTGATATTTAAAATGCTGTACAATATCATGAAGATGTCGTAACAATAGAGTTTACCATTTTCGGTTAATAGGCACTAGATAAATGGTACAACACACATGAATAAATAAAAACATTCCAAGTTGTAAGCAGCATTACATTGCGGTGAATAGTATATAAGCCAGTTAACAACTACGCTGCACGAGCAATTGCTTTTGTATCATGGTCATGTTACTGGGCTGCGAACTACAAGGTCCCAGGTTCTATCCTCACAGATCACAATCCTTGACAACATGTACAATAATGGCATTTAAGATGCTGTAATATTTACAGATAGCAGTATTAACCATAAAAAGCAATAATACGGCAGTAAATTTTCAAAGAACATGCCACTCGAATTATGCTATTAAAGCAAATGGGTTGGGATGCTTTAGTGTTCTTATATTACATCACTAGTCACTTCAGGCGTCTAGCTAGTTCGCGAGAGATATTAATTATATTTGATTTCGTATAGATCATATTCATGATTCCATCAAACTGTTTGACATTAAAGTCGCTTTATTTTATCGTGTGCATGAACTTTTCTAATGGGGTCAGTTTCATAATATCATAGCACTATTAAAATATAAATATCCGATTCATTTGTTGTCTAAATCTCGCTATGTTTTAGTTTCCCTTTCTTATTTTTCTTGCAAACTATAGAGATATTAAATAGGATCTTCCTTCTTTAGCTTTCAACAACTGAAGGAAATCGCATGATGAATAATTTTATGAAAAAATGAAAACAATTTGGATTTTAACCCTTTAAAAGGCCATTTTTTTCTAGTCACAAAATATTAAAATATTTCTAGGATTGAGATTAGCTTAAGAAAGGTGATTCATTTAACTTATTAATTAAATTTAGTTTGATTAATTAGTTAATTTGTTTAATTAATAACACCAGCCTGCAAAAAAAAAAGAAAAAAAAAATTTGTTTGTAAAATTTTAATTGATTTATATCAGTAATGATGATGTCATTCCAAAATGCAAACTAAATTTTATGTAACACGTAAGGGTTTTTTACAAATGACGATGAAAAAATTAACAAAATGCAGTATAATGCATACAGTTTACAACTGTAGTTACTATTAACTAAACACAATAATGCTGTTCATTTACAATATTATGATAACTTTTGTGTTTTTCTTGAAGTCAAGAAGCTTCTTTTTCGGGTTTTTCGTTTATGGTCCACATCACTGTCTCTTTTTAAAGACCAACAGTAATCGGCCATCATGTTAACATCCCACCGTCCTTGATATCTGCGTTCCATCTCCTTTATATCCTGGTGGAATATTTCACCTTGCTCGTCACTCATTTTTCCTAAATTGTCTGGGAAGTATTCCAAATGTGAGTGAAGGAAGTGAATTTTAATGCTCATATTGCACCCCAAAAGACGATAAGTATGTAATAACTCAGTTACAAGTTCTTTGTAATTTTCTTTTCTCTCATTTCTTAAAAAACCTTCTACGACATCTTTACATGCTACCCAAGCCTGCTTCTCTCTATTTGTCATAAATTGTTCAAAATTGGAATCTTTAACTAATTTCTTTATTTGCGTTCCATCAAATACACCTTCTTTAATTTTAGCGCTAGACAATTTTGGGAACTTCGATATAAGATACTCAAAACATTTTCCACCTTTATCCAAAGCTTTCACAAACTGCTTTATGAGTCCCAATTTTATGTGAAGTGGGGACAATAAAATATTTTGTGGATCTATTAAATATTCATTTAAAATATTCTTCTTACCAGGAATCCATTCTTGCCTCTTTGGCCATATCTTTTTTATCCAATGACTTTCTCTGCCCCTGCTATCCCATTCACAAATAAAGCACGGAAATTTAGTAAATCCACTTTGTTGCTCGAGAAGCAGACCTATAACTTTTAAGTCACCACATATTGCCCACTTGTGTTCAGTGTATTTTATTTTAGTGAGAAGCATCTCCATACTTTCATATGTTTCTTTCATGAAAGCGGAATGTGCAACTGGAACTGATGCAAGTTTAGATTCGTTATGCAATGAAACTACTTTTAGACTTTTCTTTGAGGAATCTATAAATAGTCGCCAATCATTCGGATTATAAGTAATATTATCTTCTAATTCATGTAACAAACCAGGCATGTCAACACAATAAACCCAAGAAGTTATCAAATTTGAAAAATGATAAAAATTGCTTTTCTCGATTCCTGTACCAACTAAACGATGTATGTGTCGTTAATAAATTTTTCTCTTTTAACCGAGAGCCTAATAATTCTGCATTTTCTTTAGTTAAACCTAAATCAAGAATTAAGTCATTTAATTCGGCTTTATTAAATTTTTCAGGTACTTCATTTTTCACGGTTAAATCCATTTGCCATCTATGTTTTGAATTTTAAAATAAAAGGGTTTTTTTACATATAATTATAAGTATTTGTTAAATATAAATGTATTATTTAATTTCAATGAAGTAAGAGGTTTTCAGAATTTATTTAAACAAATAAACATACATACTTTATTAATTTATCCTATTCAAATCGCAAAAAATCTGTGTATTTTTACTTATTTAAAAAATTTACTTTTCAAAAAAACTGTACGTGATACGTAAAAACTTATATTATTTTTGAAATAAGCATGCGAAAATACATAAAAAACAACTATAACTTTTAAAACAAGAAATTGTTGCAGGCTGATGTAATTAAGTAAGAAATCAAGACACATCTTTTTGTGTGACATAAGGAACTGAAGAATCTAAGTTTCTGTTTTATTGATACATTTGTCAGATCTAATGCCAATCTACATAACTTCATGTAAAGATTGATTAATTTGTCGGGAATCATACTTCCCATGGCCCTAGAAAGGGTTAAAGCAGCAATTTAATGTGCTGTTGAAAATTAGGCAAAAAGTTTAAAAAAATGTCGAAATTCAACAAATAAATTTTAAATGATGTAAAATTAATTTTTTTACGATAATATTTTCGGACGTTGTCACGTGGAAACGTAAAAATTCTGCTTACTTTTAATTCAAATTAAAAAAAACAAACAAACTTCGAGATGTCCATTTCAACTCTCCATGATAATGTCAATTTTAATAGTTATAGGTCTAACGATATGGCTTGTAACTCGCCAATACGCAAACACACACACACACACACACACACACACACACACACACACACACACACACACACACACACACACACACACACACACACACACACACACACACACACACACACATTCATCTTTATTATTATAGAAATGATTTAGCCCTTTACTTTTTATAGCTATCGAATTTACTTATAATCAGATAGCCGGATAGACAGATTTCATGTGAATGAATTTCGTTCAAAAATGTGCAGAAATCTATAAATTTGGTGCAAATATCTTTCACTTATTTCCAACCTATTTCGTACACTTTGTATATGAAAAAATAAAAATAGTATTAAAAGATAGTATACAATAAGTATTAAAAGATAGAATAAATAAAAATAATAGCGTAGGAGGAAAAAATAAAATTAATAAAGGATTGTGCATATATTTAATTTCTGGATTAAAAAACAAATAAAATTAAATTAAAAAGATTTAGAAGTTCTTTTTTTTTTGTTTTTTTGTTTCTGAGTTTTTAGATTTCAGCTCAACACTAAAAAAATCAGTATAAATTTATAATTATTTATTTTTTAATTCATTACTGAGTGGCGGATTTAACAAAAGCTGATAATAATGTATTCTCAACGTGAATTCATAAATATGCTAATTTTTTTATCCTTAATACATAAGGAAATGAGTGCAAAATCGTTTGCAGATTTTCAACCTTACAAACCTGAAACATTCAATTAAATGAGAATGTATACATTTAATTAAAAAATCATTTAAAAAAATACTTTCGTTTTGATGTAAAAAAACAGAAAAACTCTTTTATTTTCATTATTTTCTGCATTTTAATCGTAAGAACTAACTTTTCTCAAACTCAGTAACAGCAGAATCTAATGATTCGAAATAAAAATTTAACTATATTAAAGTTTAATTGACAATTAAGATATGAGAGCATTGAAACATATCAATGAGAATAAACAAATGTACAAAGTTGCTGAACTGAGTCGAATGACGCATTAATTGAGAAGTAAAATTGAGTATTGTATTTAGCTAGAAACTAAATTTAAATTGAAAACAATTTTTAAGAAACACAGCATACCAATTTCAATTGCAATTTTATCAGATAATATATTTTGCGAACTAAGATCCTCTTTATACACATTTTTTTTGAATACGCTGATGAAATAAACTAATTTTAAATTTAGTTTTATGTTTCTCATAATTCACTTGTTAATATTTGAAATTGTCAAGGTTTTTCAAATGTCCCAGGTCTAGGAAATTATTAGAATTGCATTTCTCAAATAACAAGCATGGAAAAAACGCATTTATAATTCTATTGTTTTAGAGTGGCCGATGATAATCTTTTAGATAATTTTCTAGATATTTTTCCTTATAAGATTGGATTAAATGTTAAACAGAAAAAACACGATGTATTTAGAGCTAATTTTTGAGTTTACATAATTTTTCCCTTTACTAGTTATGAATAATGTTGTGGAAAACATATTCCAAGAATTACCAAAGCAGCCTTTTTTTATAGAGGAAAGTAATTGGGATTTCAAAGATTCTACAAGAATTTGCACACACTTATGTAATTAAATATTTTTCTGAAATAGTAGAAACTATCCTACGCATATTTTTAGGTTGCATTGTTTTCCTGTATTGTATTATGTTTTTGAGGTTGCATTATGTTATAATTGCCGTTTTTATTATGCTATCTTTACTACAATAACCAGACATCTCATAATGGCTGGAATCTTTTGCATTTTCAAATTTTTATTCTATGGATTGTGAAATTGTCCACGATTTATCCTTAGTTTGAATCGAATATTCAGGATAGGGTCGTTTTTGTGACATATATTTATTTAAATTGTCTTGTTTCATTTTTGGTAAATGGAATTTTGAAAGTGAATTTTTGGTCACTTTCTCATATGAAAGAGTTTTGAAATTTTGCACATTTATATATTTTTTTAAGAAATACACTTTCTTTTATATATATTTTCATGAATTGAAGTGTTTGTTTGTGTTTTATCGAGCAAAGGCCATCTTTGACTAAGCTATGCCACACTCATGATATTAAAGCATTTATATCAACAAACATTATAATAACACCCAAAATATAGAATGTGAACGAAGTTCAAATGTATAAAAATTAAGAAACCACTTTGGTAAGAACCAGCGGGAGTGATCTTTCCAAAACTTTCTCGTATTCTCTCTAATAAAATTTGCTATTTCCCACCCTCCACAGCAAATAATTGCAGGCTTTGAGTAAGGCAGAGAACGCCGTACATAGCATTGGCAAAAAAAAAAAAAAAAAAAAGTTATGAAATTTAATCTTTGGTTTGAATTTAGCATTTTTACAGAATCTGTCGTGTGATCCTTGGCGAGGTTTTTTGGCGATTAATTCCAGGCATGAGGTTAATATATCCGAAAATCGAATTCTTGGTTTACACCCTTTTTCCCCAAACGATTGTAGCTAAACTTTGATATAGGTCTGAAATTGTAGTCACAAAGACGTGGAATAGATACAAGACATGGAATAATACTAGAAGGCTTGGCTAATGTATAGATATTATTATAAAAATCAATATTTTTTTATAAAATTAACAAGATTGGTCTAATGAGTTTTGGAAAGCAAATTTCCCAATATAAGGGGGAACATTTGGGAAAATATTACACGCTGGGAAACAAATCTTAGACGTACGACATGTAAAATATACAAAGCAATAATGACGCGAATTCTCCCGGAAATATTTGTTGGTGGTTGAAATTCGACGCTGAACTATTCTCAAAATCATTTCATTCATATGCAAGCAAATACAAAAACGCATGGACAATTCAACCCTTAACGGATTCGATGCAAAATCTAATATAGTCCTACACTTCAAATGTTAAAGTTATGTTCTAAATGTTTCTGATCTAGATATTGATTTTTGGGCTTTGTACTGTAATGTCTTGATCTAGACTGATCAAATAACGAAGCAGAATTTCCAGACAATTCTTTATTTTACAGCCCTATATATACAAAAGAACAACTTGTTCTAATCTTGGTTAAATAAATAGTTATTTACACCTGTAGTAGGAGACACAACAGTCGAAGTCGAAGGTTTATCTTGAAACTCAGTTCTCCATCAATACGGAGAAACAACACCACAGGGAACTAACAGGTTGTTAGTCAACACGACCACTCCAGGGGTAATTCTCGGACTCCGAACTCGTCGGCGTAGTCCAACAGTCTGCCTGCAATTCGTTTCTTCTCCTCTCCCTAAAAAAAATCCTCGCATTTTATTTCGGCGACAATATCCGCCTCTTAATTTACATTAGTCATTTGAGCTCTCTTTCGGCCAATCGGGGTTCAGCAATATGCTCCCTCAGCGGCGCCAGTCGATCTTGGGAAGGTCCTTTCAGTGATGCACCTTTCATAACTGACTATTCTGGAACACGGAGTTATCATAGTCCTTTCACAATGAGAAACATTTAGCATCCAGATGTTTGGACACCCATTTCTCTTTGAAGGTACTATCAATACCTCTTGGACGAGGAATTCCACATTTGGTCTTTCACTGTAATCGCTAATGAACAGATGCGAAACCACCCAAATGTAAAGATCCACTATCTGGCTATCTCGAGGAGTTTAGTAAGTAACAGCGACGACACAGCTGGCTGTAAATGTCTTATCAGTACTGGGAAACGGGGAATGTTACAGTACTTACACTATCGAAAAATCAGATAGATAGAATTTCTGTGAATTATATGTATTTTATTCAAAATTAGATGGAAATCTACAAATTCGGTGCATAGACAACATACCAGATTTCATCTGTCTAGTTTTAAGTGCTTTTTAATTAATATTTTCACTGTCTGACATATAGATAAACTTCATGCCAAAAATGTGTTTTTCGGACGCAGGAAGATCTGAAACGTGGAGATGCCTGAAACTCTCGAATTTGATTTTTGTTGACGATTACAGTAATTTCTCTTCGTATACACCATATACGAGAAAATAATAATGATTACTGAAAAATTCTTAACGTTTACTATAAAGGTTTGGACAATGAGATTTGATATGTGATCGTTGCATCAAAATTGCTGCTTTGTATGAATTTTTAGAAGCAATGGAAAAAGTATAGTTGCAAAATACATACCCATTTTCCTCCTCTGTCAGACAAAACAAAGTACAAAACTTGCTATGTTATGGAATTACAAGGAGGACGTTTCCGATTGCAATACAGACATGTTACTTAAGTCTGTCAGTCTGCAATCGAACTTCCGCAATTTTTGTGACAGCAGGTGTTAGTTTTAAATGTTTCATAAGCCTTTTGCCTCAAATCTCTTATGATAAAAAGAAAATTGCCAATGAGACATTTGAAACTGAAATGAATCTTCATATCTATAAAAAAAAATAGAAAGACGGTTTCATAATTTTATATAGAGTTCTTTTGAAAGAAATGGCATACTCTGTGAAAGTAATGCTGAGTTGCTCAAGAAAAACGATCATAGCCTGTTTGAGGAGAGAAAGTAAGAGAAAAAGAGGGTGGGAGGAGAGAAAAAAAGAAAAAAGTAATTTCGTTGCTCTTCTTTATGAGAAACAAATGTTAATCACTGAAATTTCATAATTCCATAGCTTTAAAGTCATGCCATTTCTTTAAGTGGCGTTTGGATTGCAAGAGTTTGTTTTCTCCTTTCAGGTTATAAGGTGTGACCTACTCCGACAGTAGCTGAGTTCAAAGAACTTTCTCCCCCACAGTGTCAGACTTTTTAGAGAAGAACAAGGGGTGGAGAAATATGAATAGTGACCGAAAGGAAACGGGGTGAAAGAGGACGGTAGACCCCTGGATGCTACCGAAGAAGAAAGCTGTCGAGAATTGAAATATTAATTTATTTAATATCCTTGAAGTATATAACTAAGTGTATAAAGAAAATATTGTTTTAATAAAGATATTGCAAATAAATCATGTGCATGAGTCTAGTTTAGTAATTGACTGAAGTAGCTTTAAGCATCTGTTACTCCAAGATGTTACAAAAGGGTTTAAGTTTGTTGTAATATACATGGAGTTAATATGCATGCAGTTATGGAACTAAGAGCTAGCTACCATAGTGTGAACTTCTATTTTACTATTATAAATTGCTTATAAAATTTTTAATTTGATATACAAAATGAAATAATTTCATCAATTTGACAGCAGAACATTTTTAATAAAATAATTTTGAAACTGTGAAGCGTATTACTGATTGTTGTAATAATGAGAGAAAGTTATACTTCAAAATTCATACATTGGAACTGATTTTTAGTTTTATGTACATGTCTAATATTCCTTAAATTTTTTATGGAATATTTGAATATATTTTTTTAGAATCTAATTAGAATTGAATAATAATTATAATAATAAAGAATTCATATGAGAATACCTTTTACACGTTCAATGCAAGTCTCTGAGATTATATGAATATTTGGAGAAAATATTTTATTTAATATGTGATTATTTGAAGAATTTATAGTACATAAATTGTATCCACATATCTAACCCTAGTATCAAATAATTCATAAATAACATCTATCGAATCATTTGCGGAAAAGAATTTTCTTACAATCTCTAATACAAGTTTTCATTTGTTTTGAAGAGATTTCCAATAACGACGTTCTGTATAATATTTATATAAGTGTGTTTTAGTTTAGTTAGTATAATGTCACGTTTGGAAAAAATAAGAGAGCTGTTTTATGATTGATTTCATAATTTTGAGTGTGGTGATATAATAAAGACAATAACTGAGTCGTTATTTTTTCTCTGAGTATTCACCCTTACTAACAAGAGGATGCCATATTCGCTGAAAAGGGGTGGAAAATTCATTAAGAATCATTAATGTGTACTAGCTCGTAAACATAGAGGATTTTGGTGAAATCGGGTCTTGGACACTTTGCCTCGTGACACCGATACCCTTACCGTGGCGAGAATCATTATTTAATTACTTTCTAGTATATGTAGTATAGAGAAAGTATATTAATCATAAAAAAAAATCGAACTCGAGATTTTAACGAATTTTCGCATTTTAACCACCCCCCCCTCCGAGTTCGAAAAACACATTTTTGGAAAAATTCCGTCTGTCTGTGAGTGACAAAGAGTTATCTTTGACAATTATGACAAAGATAAATCCAAAACATTTTGAGCTAAACGGCTGAAATTTAGACATATGGTCTTTGTATGAAATCTGCAGATTTCTTTCAAACTTTGATTAAAATCTGTTCAGGAGGAAATTTGTCTGTCCGGCTGTTTGAATATATGTTAACACAATAACTATAAAACGAAGAGATCTAGATAGATAAGATTCGGTACAGAGATTTAATATCTATAGTATAGACACCTTTCAAATTTTGAGCCAAATCCAACAAGGGGCTGACTGTCTGGCGATCTGAACTTTCAGAAACATATAAACGCAATAATTCAAAAACGGAATGATATAAATATATCAATTTTGGTATGAGATTTTATAACAATAAGTGCGTGTACTTTTGTGTCAAATCATTGTTTCAGCCTGTTGAGAAAAACGTGTCTAAAATACAAATTCGATTTTCAGATATTATTAATTTCATGCAGAAATTAATCGCCAAAATACTCGCCAAGGATGACACGCCAGATTCAATAACAATTCTAAATTCACACCAAAAGTTAATATTTCATAATTATTGTACGCCAGTGTCATGCCAGCCTTTTTTTTTGACACGAGAATGTGTATTAGAGAGTCTATGAGAAAGTTGTAGGGAGACACTCACTTTGGTTAATGTGAAAAATCGAGTTATAGCAGATTACGGTTAAATAACCAAATTATGCATAGGGAATGCGCTTTAATCATCAGCATAATTCTAAAATAAATAATTTAATGATATAATAAACCAGTGTTTTGTGAATGACGCTAGAAAAGTGAGAGCAGTGATATAGTTTTTATTTCTTTCTCGTACTTTTTACATTTTAAATTTTGTGTAATAATATATTAAATTCTAATTTACGATTTCATTTGAAATCAGCAGGAGTAGTCTCTTCAAAACTTTCTTGGATACTCCCGAATAAACTTGTCATGCCAGAGAACGACTTACACTAGTGTACAATAGTTAAGAAATATTAACTTTTTGAGCGAATTTAGTATTTTAATTGAATCTATCATATCATTTTTGGTGAGTTATTTAATAATCCCTGGCATGAATTAATAGTACCAAAAAGTCGTATTTGTGTTTTAGACATATTTTTCTCAACCGATTGAAACACAAATTTGATATAAAATTGTGCTTGCAATCACAAAATCCCATACCAAATTTGATATAAAATTGTACTTGCAATCACAAAATCCCATACCAAATTTGATATAAAATTGTACTTGCAATCACAAAAACCCATACCGAATTTGATATAAAATTATACTTGCAATCACAAAATCCCATACCAAATTTGATATAAAATTGTACTTGCAATCACAAAAACCCATACCAAATTTGATATAAAATTATACTTGCAATCACAAAATCCCATACCAAATTTGATATAAAATTGTACTTGCAATCACAAAATCCCATACCAAATTTGATATAAAATTGTACTTGCAATCACAAAATCCCATACCAAATTTGATATAAAATTATACTTGCAATCACAAAATCCCATACCAAATTTGATATAAAATTGTACTTGCAATCACAAAATCCCATACCAAATTTGATATAAAATTGTACTTGCAATCACAAAATCCCATACCAAATTTGATATAAAATTGTACTTGCAATCACAAAATCCCATACCAAATTTGATATAGTTAAATCTTTGCATTTTTGAGCTATCACTTTCGCTTGCTTCTGAAAATATAGACCGACAGATGATCAACCACTTGTTCGATTTGGCTCAAACTTTATTAGGTGATTACACTATAAATGTTAAATCGGAATGCCTAATTTTACCCATCTAGCTTTTTTTGTTTTTTACGTTGCTAACTTATATTCAAACAACTGGACTGCTAGACTTCCTCTGAACAGATTTTACTCAAAATTTGATAGAGATTTGAAAATTTTACCGATTAATTTGGTTAAGACCAAATTTCAGTCGTCCAGCTCAAAGCGTTTTTCATTTATCTTCGTCACAGGCAGGCAGAGGGACATTTTCCAAAAATGTGTTTTCCGAAGTCAGAGAGTCTAAAACATGGAGACTCGTCAAAGTTTCGAGTTCAAATTTTTATACTTTCTCTATACTATGTATAAGAGAAAGTAACAAAGCAAACGAAACAAAATACTTTTTCAATTTCATTCAATTAATTAAAAGTATTTCTTTGCTTCATATTCCCGGAAATTAATTTTAAATTACTTTTAGTCTGCATATAAATAAATCTATAATTTTATTCTCTAATAAAGTTTCTGATGGTATAGTTAAATTGAGGATCATTTGGAGCAACGATTATTTCTTGACGGTTAGGTCAGTGTCAGACTTACATAATTTCAATTTGCAAGTCTGAAGATGGTTAGTAATTTATATCAATCAATTAGTTTAATTGCAGAATTAAATGATAATAAAATTCTTTTTTATTTTCTGGCCAGTGGGAAACATCCTGGAAAACCGTTTGAAAGTTATGATAATTGATTAACTATTAAAAAATTCCCATTCTCCAAATCACCATCTCAATTGCATACAATAACCATAAGCAATAGTTAAAACAATAAAATCAATATTTCTCAATTCATATAATTTCTAATTAGGTTTAGTATTCAGTTGGCATAAATTATAAGACAATTCGAAGACGTTAGTTCCATAAATTATACTTCAAAGACTGCTTTAAAACGATTACAATTCACGCATCAATATCGTAATTTTAAATTAAAGAAAGGCGTTGATTATTGCTCTCTAGTGAATCATTTCTAGGTGATGATTTGTGTTTTGACGACTGAATGGCAGTGATTTAAAAAACGGCGCTTCCGTCTTTCGATATGATAACTTTCGCAAGGTTCATTGCTCTTTGGCAGCTGTAATTCATGTGACAAAAGCAAACAACATGAAGTTTATTTTACTGCAAACGATTCTCCAGAGAGTATTTTGAGAATGTATCCGTTAGAAAAGATTTATTGAAATAGCCGTTAAGATGCGTAGTTATTTCTAAAAGAATGTGTTAAAAATGTTTTTTATGTCACCTAGAGATCATTAATATATATATATATTTCGTAATTATATTGAGGAGTATTTTGCGCAGGTACTTAATAATACTGATATTAATTTAATACTTAATAATAAAAAATGTTCTAATAATTCTATTTAATAATAAAAATGAAAAATCTAATAAATTCAGTAAAAAATAGGAATTATAATTTTTGCTTAAACTAAAGCTGTTTTAAAAATTAATTTAATAATCCTAGTTTTTAATGAATTAATTTTAATTAAGATTGGATTTAAATTTTTAATGTTTAGTTAAAAATTTAATGAAACAGTTATAGTATTTAATGGATTAATTTTATTTAAGAATTATTTTTAATTTTTAAAGTTTAATTAAAAATTTAAAGTTGAATTTATTTAAACAATCATAGTATTTAATAGATCAATTTTATTTAAGAATTATTTTTAATTTTTAAAGTTTAATTACAAATTTAATGTTTAATTTAATTAAACAATCATAGTCTTTAATAAATTTATTTTAATTACTGATTTTGAATGTTTAACTAAAAATTTTATTTTTAATTTAATTAAACAATTATAGTCTTTAGTGAATTAATTTTATATAAAATTGAATTTAAACTTTTAAAGTTTATTTAAAAAATTAATTAAAGAATTATTGCTTTTAATGAATTCATTTTAATTAAGATTCAAATTAATTTAAATTTATTAAGATTTAAATCAGAAATTGATTTTAAATATCGTTTTTTATGCTATTAATATTTACTGATACCAGTTTTCACAGTTTCTGTCAATGAGGCAAAGTGTAAATTTTCACATAGTAAACCAGTGTCTCTAGTCTCACCAAAGCTTTCTTACATACTTTCTTGCAAAGGTTGTTACTCTACCTTTGCCCGAAAAAAGTTGTGAACCTTAGACAGGACCATAAATATAATTATAAATATAAAATAGCCATAAATATAATAAATATATACGTATTCAGATTTTTATTTTCACTGTCCCATACACGAGTTTTGTGTGCTTTAGAATAAAGTACCTAAAGAAAATCGATACTTGTGTGTTAACTGATGGATTTGGCGAATAATTGTTACGAAACGTTGATGTTTGGCATGTTTATGCTTTTACTGAATCTAGAATGCGATGTTTGGCTGTTATTCGATGTCATGTGGTTAATACACAAGTAACAGAATAAAATATGCATTTTTCCGAAAGACTAAAATCAAATTTGTCGCAGAACTACAATTGTAACCACAGGAATACATATCAAATGTATTTTATTTCAGCCATTGTGTTTTTAAGTTAATGCATTTATATGTGTGCAAAACATGGACCAACAAATGGTCAGCGCCCTGATGGATGTTTTTTTTAAGTTACGCAATTATTGTGTTCATTCGTATTTGAATCAGCTTAACAGGCAAAATTCCCCAAATGGATTTCGTGACATGAAGATTTCTCAAAAATCTCAAGTTCGAATTTTTTGATGATTATAATATTTCCTCACTGTATATTTCTCATATGCGAAAGCAAAGATTCGATTTCATTTGAAAACTTATCAGAAAACTGTAAGTTTATCATTAATAAAACCTAAAATGAAACAGATAGGAAATTATTAATAGCCATTTGAACAAGATTTGTTCAGATAAAATTGCATTAACTTGCTACAAAACTTAAGCAAACTTACTCTTTTCAATTTTCATCCTTTTTTTTTTTTTTGAAAATTGACCATTATGATACCATTTGAAATTCCAGAAATACTTTTTTAGAATCGTTTTCTTTTTCACGAATTCTGGCCAGATAAAAAGAAGTACATGTAGAAAGTTTTATCAACAAAGCCGACTTTTCAAAAAAAAAAAAAAAAAAAAGTGCGGATGTTAATTTGAAATTTTTACCTGTTTCTCTTTACTATATAACATGCACTTAAGTAGAATTGTCAAATTTTCACTGATTTAAATTTACTCCAAATTTAATTAAGCTGTCACTATGTTTTATAGTCATTTTATAGGTTTACATCATACGTACAATTTTTAAATTTGCTAATTTTCCTCTAAGATTAATAGCTATTTATTTAAAAGTGAAAAACAGATGTTAAAACGTTCGATCCCTAGGTTCACTCCTTGGTGGAGCCTCGGGTGCTAAATTAAAAAGCCAGTTTTGAATAGCCAATCCAATAGCGTAAGCCAATAAAATTGCTATCATCTACTTTTTCCTCCGCATTTCACCATTTTTCATGAAAATTCGAATGGACCCTTAATTGTAGCTTTCGATAGACCATGTTTCTTTTTAGTAGATTTCGTAAAAAGGAAAATGTCCTGGCGGAAGATTTCTCAAATGCATCAGATTCTCTGTTATGTTGAAATATAAGGAAAAGAAACAAATACACACATCTCATTCTTAACCCTCGCATTTTCGCCTGCAGAAGTAATTTGATAACATTGGATTGAGATTATTTGCTAAAATACGATGGCTATATTCTGCACATACTCAAAATTATAAGAAGAATTCTTTAAAAGCTGATTTTAAATATTTGATCAAAATTTTCTTTCTTAAAAACGTAATGAGAAATATTTACTTTGAAAAATATAAAATGGGGTAGTTCTTATTGTCTTAAGGAGCGGGACAAATCCAGGATGTCTTTTCATTGTGGCAGCAAAAATACAATGATTGCATTATCTTGGCTAGTCGGATCATCAAGCTACATCATATTAATAATTTTATTTAAATATCAAGGAAAGCTTTTGAAACTACGTGAAGATGGTTATTCTTTTGTATATCCGTGATAAATATTTTAGATTGTACATATTGATAATATTTTACACTGTATATATCGACAAAATTTTACTTTGAAAAGTGAATGAAAAAAAGAATTATCTTACAACAATTTAAAGAAAAGCTGTAATAATTCATAAATTTATTTATTCTGCACACATGATAAAAACACATAATCTTAAAAAAAAAAAAAATCAATTCATGTGCATATGTGTAAGCAGATTATTTTATTCTAAATTAAAAGAATCGAATAAAAAAGAATAAGATGCTTGATAAGTTACGAAGTTTTTTTAGAACAATAATTCCTTATTTTTTTACCACTGTTAAAGTCACGCACTAGTAAATTCATAAAATCCCACTAGATGGCAGCATGACTGATCGGTACACTTTTGCATTATTTGAAATTGATATATCATGGTAAATTTTTATAATATTCACATTAATTTTGGAAAAATTTTCCTTTTCACAATTATTTTAGGGATATGATTTTTTAAGTAATATTTAACAATCTGACTGAAAAAAAACCACCCTACAAATGCTACAAATATTAGGTTGAAAAAATATTATTTCTAATGGCATATTGATAATATGTGGCACTTAGGGCATGACATGAAATTTGATTTCTTATCGTCATCAGAAACTTAGTAATTACATACGATGTCCTCAAGATATTATTATTATTTTAAAACACTCTTGTCTTATTTGGCTTTATAAAGCTAAATAAATACACTAATATTTTGGCTTAAGAAAGTTAAATAAATCCACTAATATTTTGGTTTCATATCTTCCTTTTAAGACCAGTGCTCGGGACATCTATATTAACCCTCCCCCCTTCCCCCTCGGTTGGTACAAACATTGTCAATTTCAGCCCTTTAAATAGCGCTTTTCTAAAATATTAACCTATTAACTTGTTTTTAATACATTAAAAGCACAGCTGAGAGGTTGTGAAGATTGTATTTCTCATACATTCTTTTCTGAATTTAGCATTCTGAATGAATTTTTTAAAGATGCTATTCGTGAACGCGGCGAGTGTTTATAATTTATTTTCATAAATCCCTCATATGTGAGCTGTGTGCTTCAAAGTATAGAAAAGAAAATAGATTATGTGTAGAGGATGTTGTAGTGAAACCTTATAAGCCAGTTAACAACTACGCTGCACGAGCAATTGCTTTTGTATCATGGTCATGTAACTGGACTGCGAACCATAAGGTCCCAGGTCCTATCCTCGCTCATCACAATTCGCAACAATGTCTCTTTACGATAGATATGAAGTCAAACTTTGAGCTAGAGTGGAATTTTAACACTATCACAAACCAAATTTTGAATATTTCACAGCATTTTTGAGTACCTACGTTTACATGCGTGCAAAAGTGTAGACGGATAGACAGTCAAATATTATGACAAATTTGGTTTAAAATTTAATAAGAATTTACGCTTTAGTTTTAAAACTGTATATCGAATTGCATTTATCTAAGTCGTTTCGCTTTCAGTTATCATTTTTATACTTGCATGCGAAAGGTACAAACACTTGGCAGATTTAGTTCAAAATCTGATACAGACATGCATTTTAGATACTAAAACTGTGGAATGAATTTTATTGATCTAGTTCTTGGAATTTTGTAATTATCATGTTTTTTTGCAGTCTCATAAATACAGAGACAGACTTTATATGAATGAATTTCGTTCAAATTTTGACAGAAATTCCAAAAATTTGTTGTTAATGCTATATACCAATGATCATTTTTCTTACTCAAAGTATTTTTGAGTTATCATGCGAACAGACAGACGGACAAATAGACAAAATTCCAAAAATGGATATTTTGAACTGAACAAGGTTTGAAACGAGGGTATACATCAAAACTTCGGATTCAAATTTTTTAATGCTTAAAATATTTTTCTTTCTATTATTCGTACACGAGAACGTAAAAAATTAAAAGAAAATTCGAACTTTTTATCCGAGATATCGTAGCAAGATAATGAATTTTAGTATTTTTTTGCGCTGGCTATGATTTCATATTATTTTTTTTTTCTAAAAATTTCTTTTAGATTTAAATATGATAATGAGTAAATAAATATATATCTAACGACCGCATGACGCTCTTCAGCGCAAGTGAAGCATCTTAAATAAAGAAACATTTTGTGATAAAAATATATAGAAATTAAAAAAAAGTATTTAAATGAAATAAGAAATTGCATGAAATTACAAATTCTATTATTAAATAGCTACTTTTTAAAAATTGAACGTGTTGTGAAAGGGATTTTTGTACCCTAGTAGGATCTGCCATTATTGGGAAAAATCTTTAACATTTCAATAAATTTTAATTAATTTAAAATTTTGTTAAATTTAATTAATTATTTCTTGGTCTTACAGTCTGCTTATAGACTTTTTGAAGGATTTGTGCATCATTTGTGCATTGCGGAAATTTCGGATTTGTAATTAGCTTATAATTAATAGTTATAAGCATCTATAGACTATAACCATTATTCATAAGAAGCAAGAGTTTTAAAAAAAACAAATTTTAATAGTTTATCAATAAACTGATTTGTTTTCTAATTAAAATAAAAACACACACATGGTTAAAAAGATATTTTATAATTTTAATGCTTTCTGTGATTCAAGCATTCGGTTTTATTTCATTTTGCAAGAATGCCGTATTAATTGCTGCTATTCTTCTATCTTTTTTTTAAAATTAAAATTACTAGATTATTTAATGCATACATTAAATTTACAGCGATATCATCTAATGTATGTAATAACATATGATAACTTTTATCAAAATAAGTCATGAATTGTTTTCAAGACTTATAAAAAGCTCAGTGTCGACATCTATCGGCGACAATATCAAATATATATATACGGAGTTTTATAGCAATTTCTTTTATCATATGCAAAATTAAAACATAGATTTTAAAAATACGTTCGTGTTACCTTTAAAAGTTTATATTTTTTAAAAATAAAAATTCAATGAGGAATAAATAAATTCGGAATTATAAATAAGGAATTAAAAAAATAAGGAATAAAAAATTTTATAAAGAAAAATTTAAAAGAAATGTTAATTTCTAACAAATTTAAGCGTGCAGCAATAATAATTTATTATTTTTAATTTTTGTTAAAAATTAAGATATTGAACATTGGTTATTTGAAATAGGAAGTTCCTTTTTATAACAAGACAAATGCATTAAATTATTTTCGATAATAGTTTGAATGTATGAAAATCTAAGGCATTTATTTGTATGGAAGGAAATATTGCTCTAAAGTGTTCTTTCCCATACACGAAATAAAAATTGACAAAATATTCACCACGAGATGTTAAAGAATTTCTAGGTATTAAATCTGTCTGAGCTTTAGACATTTTTCGATTTATGTCTGCTTCTCAATCTGTCTATCTATGAAGGGATAATAATAATAAATAAAAAACAAATAAAAAAAAAGAGATAGCAAAGACAAATGAAAATTTGTTTAAACTTTTTTCATCAAAATTGTAGATTTTCTTCCGATTTTTGACAAAATCCGTCAAAGGGGCGGCGTTTGTCTTTATGTCGTTCTATATATAAGTAACCACAACAACCTCAAAACGCAATGAGATATAATAATTAAATTAGAAATAAGATTTAATCACCATAGATGTATATGGCTATAAAATGGTGGATTGAATTTATTAATGGATTGACCGTTTATCTATTTATCCATGTGTATGTGAACGCCATCTGTCGGAAACGCAGATAACTAGAAGGATGAATTTAAGTAGTATGTGAATGACCAGAGCTTAGGAAATTAGTCAGAGTGTACACACATTTATTTACACTACTTTTATTGTATATTTTAGAATATCTCAGTTTTTTTACTAAATATGATTGATAGAATTGGGGGTAACGCATAGAATCATTGAATTCGAAACTTTATCAGAAATACATTGATTAATTCTAATAAGATAAAATCTAATTATTTCAGTCATTTATAACATTTTTTCTGTTGAAACAACTTGTATTTGTCTAGCGGCGTAGAAAGTAGCTACTAGGCCAAGATCAGGATGGACGTCTTACATGTATAAGTATTTATAGGTAAGTATTAGTTTGTCATTGATTTTTTTCCTATTTAGTTTTATCTGATTGGTATGCTTGTGGCGATTCGAATATATCATACCTGTCCCATTAGCATAAAACATTATACCGTATTTCTACGATGTTTTTCGATATTTTGACCGCAGGACAATATCGTGAGGATACCATAATAATATTTTTGTGCATTTTGGGGCAAGAGAAGTTCCAAAGTTGGTCAACATCTTGTGAACTCATTTTTCCTGTGACAGCCGAAAGAGGAATGCGATTGACACCACAATCAAAAACGTAAAATTGCTTTAAATTTTGGATGAACTGCTATTAAGGTGCTATTATTAAACTGTCTGTCATGCTAATCTGTACTTGTATTTATGTGAGCAAAAACGTAAGGCTCAAAGTAAATTAAATGTACCGCTTGGCCTTAGTATTAAAATGGTATATTTGTATCTAATTTTGAATATTTTGTTTATGGGGTGATTTCCAAAATGCTTATTCGATTCTTTTCACTAAAGGATAAATGTAGAAAGAAAACGCGAGATACTGCATACATACACGAGGGGAAAAAAATCGAGAGTTGAACATACTTGATGATTTATTTCCATTTTTCAAATCAAAATTAGATCAAATGATTACAAAACAAGCGCATTATTACAGGATTTATCAAATTGTGAATCAGGAGTTGGTTTTGGTTGATCATATAAGGATATCGTATGTAATATATTGTTGCGAATCTGTGTGTTAACAGTAAATAAGAGATATTTCAGAAAACTCTAAAGGACATTGAATGAAAACCAGGGCAACGATCCCCAGCTATGGAAACAAAAATGAAGGCTCTCGAAAGTACAAGAATTAAGGTGATATCCCTATAGGGGGTTTAAGATGAGACGATTGGTCAAAAAGGATTTTTGTCTTGTCGGAAAACCAATATAAAGTGAGAATGAAAAACGAAAGGAGTGAATTGAATGAATTCGTCTGTTGGAGTATTGATCGCATAGCCAGATGTCTAGCTGTTTCGCAAAGTTATTTCCTTTTTCACTATCTGATGTTTGCGTATGTGGAGTTAATTTAAACAAGTGCTGTCTTTGTCCACTTTGACTGTGTTTTGATGCCTATATTTCTTCTTTTCTTATAAAAAGAGGCATATTAGTTGTTATCATGGGTGTTGGATCTATCACCATATACCCACTCGATAGATTTTATATAATAATGCATATATTAATACAATTTGATCTTAACATCTTCTTCATGCTACAAATTAAAAACATGTTTTGAAAATTATATAAAAGTATTTAACAATAAATGTTTCTTCTTTCCAAAAATTCTTTTTGGAATCATAAATCCTTTTGAAAAATTAATAGTGCTGCTCTTCTGCGAATAAATTCAGTGCGCTAAAGATGAAATTTATCAGTATAGATTCCGTTTTAAGAAAGTGACTGAAGTTTTTAAAAAGTTAGAAATCCTTGCACTAATGTATAGACTGTATTTTAAGTAATAAATCCTCCAAAAATTGATTATTAAAAACAAAATTCTTGAATAGAATGAAAGTTTTTTTATTTCTTTTTAAATTTAAACAAATTTCCATTTCTTTTATAAATATTATGAAGTCTTATATTTAATTTGTTCTCGAATTCAGTACTAGATGGCGCCACTATTCGATATGAATACTTAATTGAAAATTTTTATGGCATTTAAGTTGTAAAAATACTAAAACATATTTTCATCTAAAAAACATAATGTACAAAATTTATGGCCAATAGAATGCTAAAAAAGTATTACAAAATTATATCTTTACGAACATAAAACAAAATAAGAATTTAAAAATCATTATTAATTATTTATTGCATTAGTTACAATTTGTTTCATGAATTGAATGACCTAGTTATGCTTCATATTCCGAGTCAAGTAGCAAGTTAATGAAGACGGATATTAACTAAAATTTGAATTTTTCCGAAACAAAAAGAGCAATTCATACTTGAACAAGTTTTCAGAATGCTTGCTCCTCGATGATCTGTTAGTTTTTTTTTTTTTTTTTTTGTATGATTAATGATGGAATAATGACTAGAAGGATTTTAATTTTCTTTAAAATTTTTATTTATAGTTTCTGTTTGCATTTTACTTTTATTTTTCACTGAACTTAACGAAAATTAATAATAAAATATTGCATCGCTTAATTTGGTCAACGAATCCAGTAGTAATTGTTATTAGCGTATTAATTTCCACCTGAATCCAGCGGAAGTGATATCCCTAACATATCCTTGCATACTCTCTAATAAATGTATTTATGTATTATTAATCGCAAGTACTTTGAGGTACAATAATTTCTAAATACTGTTACGAACCTGTGAGGCTGCTTCCCAGCATAGTTGGTTCCATGGGAGGTCCCAGAGCTTGGCAACAAACTTGGCGACCATTTGGCGATTTGGCGACAATTTGGCGTCTTTGGCGCCAAAATAGATTATACCCGAATTTTCCCGATCCGTCCAGTAGGAAAGGAGATACGCCTCGAACGTTCCTGATTGGTTGAGAGGCTTCTGGCCCCGCCTCCTAAGACCTATAAAAGGAGCTGCAGCTGCCGGGGAGTGGTGATGAATTGAGTAGTCGGAAGCGATGGTGAAGAACTCGTCTTCCAGGGACTAGCTTAGCAGCGACGGAGTCGAGCTGCTGTTGTATGCTGCTGTGTATACTGTTGTATGCTGCACGTCTCGGCTGAAGATAATCGTCTTCTGTGCTGTATATAGTTGTCGTCTTTGTGCTGTCCTGTGTGTCTTCGTGTAAATAAACGTCGTTGTTTCATTTTCTACTGCCGCCTGCTGATTAAGTGTTCTCCACACCATATAACTCCCACTATCTAAACGAACCCCGGGAAATTTCGTAACAATACCTATGAGGGTGCGATCATTGGAAACTATTTTTGGCGCATAACCGCTGGGATGTGGTTAACATAAAAGTAGCAGAAAACTGAATGCTTGATTTGGAAGCCTTTTTTTTCGACACATTGAAATCAAACTCTGACGTAGAACTACAATTATTCTTGTAAAATCATATATCAGAATTCATTTAATTAAATAGGTGAATCTTAGAATTATAACGCTTACGTGCTTGTGAAAGTACATACTGACAGACGATCAATCCTAGAAGAATAGAACGATGCACAATTTTAATAATTGTTACACTGAAGAAAAATTGTCATAAAAGTAACTTGAAGTTTAAAATATTTTGCTGAGATTGGCATTAGGACCAAATGACACAAAATGCTTAATTAAAATTATGAAAAACAGTTAATATCGACGAACCAAGTGGTTGCCAAGTCATATAGTTAGTACTAATAATCGAAAATGTATGTATGTGTGTCTGTCTGTTAGTACTTTACATGACAGACTGGTTAGGTTAGAGTTATAAATTTGGCACAAGTATTATTGAGGGATAGGAATGCGTACTTTCGAGCGATTTAGAAATTATTAGAATTTTAATTAATTAAAAGTTAAGGTAGATTTTGATGTTTTTCTGGGTAATCACTGACAATATTATTGCACAAACAATGCTTTGACATAATTTAAAAATTAAAAAAAGTTTTGACACTTTTTAAATTTGCATAATTTTTTTAATTAATTTTTATGGATAGCTTTGATTTCTTTTCCCATAGTTGCGATAACGCCGGAGGGCAAAACGTAATTGAGGACGAGAAGCTTCCGGCAATGTGATTGGATTTCACCTCCCCGGAGGGTACACGAAAAGGGGGAAGGGTCTGGCTCCTCCCTTCCATGACAGGACGTACTTCCTTAGGGAAGGGTTATACCGTGGCCGGTGATGGCCCTTAGGACTCAACCACAGTTCCCGCCAGTTGCTGTTGCAGCTGTCCAGTTATTCAGTATTATTTATCCGTGCGTGGATCGGAGAGTCAGTGATATGACTTCCCGTTGTTGCAATGAAATTGAAACTTTTTCAGTTCTTTCGTCAATGTTTGATCCAAGGATTTTATTAAATTTTGCTCAATCAGAAATAAAATAATGAAATTATAGTGTCACGAAAGACAACGGGTAATTAGAAGATGATTACTCGAACCATTACATTTTTATTGATAGTTTGATAACATGGATCTTGGCTCCGTCAGAATGGTTCATTTACTCAATTAATAGAACAGGTTTAAGGCAATTAAAATTAGATTACTTTAATGTCTATTTCACTGTGATACTTAAAAATACTATGTTCATCGAATCACAAATATTATATTTTGCCTAAAGACAACTATTATTCACAGTGAACCAACTGGTCGCCAAACCCAGCTAAAAAGTATTTAACCTTTCCTTCACATTTAAATATTATACATTCAGATAGAGAAATTAATAGAAAGGGACATGAATATAGTCAGTGAAATATGAGGAGAAACCGAAATTCTAATGGCTTAAATGTTACAAAAGTCCTTCAGCCCGCGTGAAGGAGAAACCAATAAAAGAGATTTCTTTTCGACTTTTTTATAGACTAACATAACATGGAACAATTGTATTTGGCTGCTCTAAAGAAAACCGAAGATGTATTTTTTTTATTTGAAATATATATATATATAAGAGGTTATTTAAAGATCATATTCTAAAATCCATTCATCTACTTGTTGTGTTTTTAAGTTATATAATTAATATAGAGATATATCGACAATGATAATTCCATTGGCGAATTTCGCCTAAAATTTTGTACAGATCTATTAGTGCCCAAATTATACGAAAAGTTTCACCCAACTGGCTTGTTTTTTTGTTGAATATACAAGGGATGTTCAAATGAAAAGGTACGAAACGACACTGTGAGTATAGATGAAGACTTTATTCAAAGTATACACCATAGGCCTGAGCACAACGATCCTACTGATTAACGAGCCGAAGGATTCCTTGTTCGAGACCCAGTCCTTCATAGCGTCCTTGAGTTCGCCTTCTGAGTTTAAGTGATTCCCTTTAAGATGCTTTTTCAGGGGACCAAACACAGAAAAATCGCAGGGAGACATGTCCGGGCTGTAGCATGGAGGGTCGAGTTACTGCCACTTGAACTTGGCCAGTTCCGTGTGTGTGACCCTGGAGACGCATGGACGCGCGTTATCATGGAGCAGAACCATGTCCTCCGTGATTAGCCCCGGTATTTTGTTTATGATGGACCTACGTAGTCTTCAGAGTGTCTCATAGTACACATCGGAGTTAATGGTTCCTCTATGCTCCAGGAATTCAACAAGTAGGGTCAGTTGGACGGCGCTCTTTATAACAGCCTCTGCTCTCTCTTGCGCATGCTCCGATATACGCCGAAGACTCCAATCGCATCTTTAGATGTCTCGCTACGTTCTCCCATAGCGGCATAGACACATATGTTAACGTTTACGTTGTTACGTACCTTTTTCATCTAAATACTCCTTGTACATAGACTGACTTTTATTTTAGAGTTTTTAAAACTCTGAAAGATAATAAATGATTTTAAAATAAGAACAAGATGGGAAAAATTTATTTATTTATTTTTTCAGTTTAGGGGTAATTTAGGGCTTACAAATGTAAATACTGTTGAGATATTTGTATTCCGATTTTAGGGAGATCTTATAATTTCTTTATATTTACGAGATCAAATTATTTGACGATTAAAATATATTTTCTGTTTAATGTCGGTACCTGGGAAAGTAAAAAAAAATAATTGCTAGTATATTTTCTATGTTAATGTTAAAAAATTATTTAAAAGATAGATTCCAAATCATTTATACATATATACAAAATGAAGATTTGTTTACATATCTTTTTCTCGAAGCTGCAATTTTTGTTCGATCTTTATGAAATTTAGCATAAGTGCTTTTGAAGACAAAAATAAAGTCAGACTTCACTAAGTCCAAAAGTTATTTACTATATTTTAATTAAAAATCATGCAAGTCTATTGTTTTTCAGTTATATTTTCATAAAATATAATCTCATAAGATTATCACACTAATTTACGATTCAAAGATTAGAGTTTTTAATGATACTAATTTTCTGATGATTTATCTTTTCTCTAATTTTATTTAATTTTAAAATTTAATTTGATTAACAATCCGGAACAATGTTTTTCTTATGTTTTGATGGAATTATGGAATTTAAATTAGTATAGTTAATTAATGAAACAAATTTTTTTTCCGATGCCAAAATCAAGATAAAAATATGCCTTCATTAGCCATTAACTCTAAAGTAGTATTTTTACTTTTCATATTATTTCGTAAAATATACACTTATTAATTTGTATGGTCATTAATTTGTAAGGAATTTATTCCATTAAATTCATATTTCATAGCCTTTTTAAATAACAAGAGAAAATTTGAATAAATGCATTCCATATTTATAAAAGGTGTCCCAAAATTAACGCAAGATTTGAATTTGCTACCATTCGTGTAGTAAACTGTTTATAACCCTATTAAATAATTATTTGACAGTTAATAGTTTAGGGTTTATAAAAATGGAGCATTACACGATAGATAGAACAACGTGTTTTCATTGTTGAACAATATTTCAAAAACAATGAAATTCTGGAGGTCACTGTTCGAAAATTTGAAAATTCGCCTTCTAGAACGTGTGATTTAACACCACTGGATTTCTTTCTGTGGAGTTAGTTGAAGCCAAGCCGGTGTCCTGGCCTAGGGGTACAGCGTCTTCCCCGTGATCTAGGCGTTCTGGGTTCGAGCCCTGGTTCGGGCATGGTTGTTCTCTATGTGAGGTGCGTGAATCAGCCCCCCCCCCCTTAAAAGGGGTTGTGCAAGCGAGTGTGAGTGTGCTATCGTCATTTCAGCTAGAAGTCCGACTTCTGCCCTCGGGTGCTCGGGGGTCATTACCCTCAGAAGCTACTGCGCAAAATTTGGCTTAAAATAGTCACACAACAACAATAACAAATAATAATAATAATAATAATTTGAAGCTAAAGGTCTATGCCAACAAGCCCACAAACACGCGTACATTGAAGAAGGAAATTCAACGCTGCATCAACGGAATTCAGCCAGATTTCCAAGAGTGGAAAATTTCGACAAAGGAGTGCATATGTTCCAGCAAAGTCGTGGAGGCCATTGCCTTATTTGTTATACCATACATAATTCTATCCTGTGTACATCACGATTCAATAAAAATGTAACAATTTAAAGGAAAAAAAGCTGTTTTTTAATTTTTTTTATTTAATTCAAACCTTACGTTAGCACGTTGTTCTATCGTGTAACGCTCCATTTTTAAAAATTCTAAAATATCGGTTTTAAAATGTTTTTTTAATAGGGTAGTCAACACTTTACCGCACAAATAGCGGCAAATTCAAATCTTGCGTTAATATTGGGACACCCTTTAGTTTAGCAGTCAAGAAAGTGAAGCTGGTCGTCAAAATTACTGACTCCTGAATTTCTTTATTCTTATATTGCTCTTTTGAGTAAACAATCGATTAAATCCACAAATACTCGATAGGATTCAAGTTGAAAGACTATGAATATTAATTAGAACTGATACATCTTTTCTCGGAACACAGGAGAAAACGACGGGAGTGCATTCCTTCTGCTACATCATAAAATTCTAGAAATTAGGCAAGGAGGTCCTGAACGCCAAGATTTTCAAATTTCTGTTGTCGGAGTCCAAATAAAATAAATATTTTGTGCTTCACAATAGAGAAACCAAATATGTAATTGGGCGAAATCTTTTCTGCCGATTCAAATCAAAATTTGAAGTAAAACTGTAATTTTAGAAATAAAATGATATAACAAATTTTATTTGATTGCGCCATTGTATTTTTAAGTTTTCGCCTTTGCATGAATGTAAACAGATCATCTTCTTGACAGATTTGGTTTAAAATTTGAAATTGACCTACATTTTCAATGCTACATCTGGTCCATGAGAATATGATCGAAAAATTGATTAAAAATAATCTTTATCTAATCCTTTGAGACAAGTCAAGATGAATGAAATTATGTAAAAACAAAAGAAATATTTAATATTCATATTATTTTTTAAACTTGATTTTTTTTTCAATTTTTTTTTTTTTATTTCTTTTCCTCTTCAGAATTTTTGCTGCATTAAGGAAAACTTTTGAACAGTTGTGTCCTTTTGATAAAAATGCACTAGTTTAGTATTTTAAACCGAATCATCAGTTCCTGAATTGATTTAATTAAATTTTGATTATATAATCATGGCACCATTTGATAGCGAATTTGAAAAAATAAAATGATTTTAAAATTTCTTAGCATTTATTAGAATATAATATCATCAAAAAAATTAAAAAATAAAAAATAATTAAAATCAAAACAAAAAATAATTTTTGAAAACATTTATAAACTGTAAAGAAGTGATTTCATTTTAAAACTTTATATTATCATGTGAGAACATGATGTTGTTTCGGTTTGAGGTTTTTGAAGCCACAAAATGAGTAGACAGCAAATTGTTGAAGCCTTAAAATGTGTAGGCAACAAATTGGCGATTTATCGCTTTTGAGGCATCAAATTTTCGACTTTAGGGTTATTAGACAATAATACGGAAGGTTGTCACATTTGGCGATTTATCGCCAACTAAAGTTACAACTTGATTTCCAAATTATTAATCCTCTAAATTCTTACGAATTGTCTTAATAAATTTACTAAAGTTACAACTTGATTTCCAAATTATTAATCCTTTAAATTCTTACGAATTGTCTTAATAAATTTACTAAAGTTACAACTTGATTTCCAAATTATTCATTCTCTAAATTCTTGCGAATTGTCTTAATTAATTTAAGTCATTAACCAGTTTAAACCGGATCGAAACAATCACGGGACTAACAGATTATGCATGCGTCGATATTTAGAAAAACGATGGTTTCTTTTTTATTTGCTAGCTAGAATAGCCAGCTTTCTTCTATTTGCCAGCTAGAAAAATTGAAAATGAGAGAGAGAGAGAGAGAGAGAGAGAGAGAAGTCTCGTGATTGTTTCAAACCGGTTTAAACTGGACTTAATTAATCAGACTTAAATTAGTTAAGACTTAGACTTAAATGAATTAAGACAAATAATGACTTAAAAAACTCACATTATAACTTGAAATTTGCGACAGAAAATATCAATTTTTTTTTTATTCTTTCTTTTTTTTATTTATCAATTTGATATTTTTTTTCCCCTTGAGGTGGAATATTTATGACTAGGCAACAGGGCTAAGGAAATCTGTTAACAAGTAAACAAGTAAAAAAATGTGAGAAATATAAGATTAAATTAGCCAGTTTATAAAAAGAGTGGCATTTTAATGCGTATCAATTAAGGCCGTAAAATATTTAAATTAGTTACTGTATTATTGTTTGGATATTTTAAGTTTACATGTTTTGATTCTTGGATATTTATAATAAATGTTATTTTTGATTCTATTCTTGCATTCATATGTATAGTAAAAATGAATCAACAAATTTACGATTTGGTGCTTACATGACTATCGGTTTAACTTTGCTGTGGAAAGAAATACTCGAATTTAATCATCCTCAACTTACATTTAAAAAGAGAAAAATTTTTACGTACAATAATTTATTTACAAAGGCGTTCAATTATAAAAAATCTATAAATATCTATTACTAAAAGAAATTTGTTTAAAAAAAAACGTTTATTCTCAACGAACTTTTTTTACTCGAACTTCAAAGATTTAATCAAACCAGAATCATTCTTCCTAAAATGAAACTAGTTTCCAACATCAGAACAATAATGATGCCTGGAAAAATCGTCTGCTTCTAAAATCTTTAGAAATTGCGGTGCAAGTGAGGAGCTGTCAGCAACTACAAAGTAGATCAGTGAACAAGTGTTCTAAAAACTAATTTTAAAGTTCTTGCTTTTGTGATAAGTATTCTTTTGTGTTTAATGGATTAGGAAGAGAGTTTAGCTGTTCTTATTCGCTAATGGCGAAAGCTAGCGGAAGTAAAAAGGTTATCAGAAAACGAGCTTCCTGCTAAGTAAATGGAGCGATGTGAAAATTCAGTGAAACCGTTTTAATTAATTTAATTCAAATAAATAATTTCAAATATTTGAAGGCTTTGTTATGAGATTTAACAGGCGTAACGAAAAGTATGGAATTACGTGCTTCCGGTTCCTGATATCATTTTTGATTGTTTAGTTTCTCATTTTCTTTTTTTTTTTTAAATTTGGATAGAAATACCAACCATTTATTTGTAATGCAAATATTTTTTTTATGTTTCATTTTAAGAAAAAACATACTTGTTAAATTCTAGGCGCAATTCCATAATTTCTTTTTACATCTTAAACGTATAATGTATGAGAATTTTGAAAAATTTATTACATATAGCAGATGATTGCGATTCCATATCAAAAGTCCTAAAATCTAAAGTGAAATAAAAATATAATTTCAAATAATTCAAAAAGTTAATGTTACACCCAATGTAATTCAACTATAATTATTAACAACTAGCTGGTACCTCGGCCGTAAAAATTTTTATGTTCTTATTTTCCTGTATTGTTAATCAGAAGAAAAAAAGACATATTGATAATAATTGTTGACAACATCATTTCACAACATTACTCAAAATTTTGTTTTTTTAACATTAAAAAAAAACAACTTATAAATTTAGGTTACTTTTTAGGAGGGCATACAGTTCTGGAAATCGCTGTGTTTATGCAAGCTCAGCTTGATTAAGTCAATAACTTTTCATTTAACTCAATGCACCATTATAATCTAATATATCTGTTAAAGTACCCACATTAATAGCTACTGGAGATGAACTGAACTGAAACTAGAAAGAGAAAGATTCATGGAAAGCCAGGAATTTTTTAAAGACATTTTGGGTTCAACATTCATTAAATTTTGTATAAAATCTTCAACAATGGAGTCTTGCATAATTTTCTGACACCAAAATTTCGCATGCAGTTTTCTTTAAAGAAAAAGAAAAGAATATTTTATTGTCTGCATAGCGAACGAACTATCCATTTTTAAAACTGTTTGTCTTTTATTATAATATTGACCAACAATTAAAAGGACTTTAAAATATGGAACTGTGGTAAAAAGTAATAAGTTTAAACAGTTTTGCCAAGACTAGATAATTCATTTTCACATCTTATTGTTGTCAAAATATTTCAGTTCAAAAGTTTGCAACATCAGTATTTTAAGATCTTGATTAGGCAAGTAAACAACTAATAGATATTTTTGATTTCTTAGTCTAACAACTGTCCAACACCTGAAATTATATTTGACCGATTGTCTATCAATTTCACTAAAACAAGGGAAAATGTTGCTTCATTGCATAAAAAGTTTAAAAATATAATAATTCGTGAAAATCTTTCCTTAGAAAGAGCTTATTTTAACCATGTAATCAATTCATTTAATGCGTACCTCTTTGTGGATGCATTTAATAAAATAAATTAGTAATAAATAATTATTTTCCTAATAAATTAAAGAAAATAGGATTAATTGTATTAAAATATGATTCAGATCTACACATTAGATGCTAAATCTGCGTAACAGATTTTATTTATATAGATCGTTTTGTTTTATATTGCTTTCATCTACTCTGACAGCCTGATAGACAAACTTCTTTTAATGAATTTCGTTTACAGAAATTTTATAGAAATCTACAAATTTAGTATAAAGATCACATGTCGAATTTCATACATATAGCTCAAATTTTTTTTTTAATAGATCGACAGACATAATTCCAAAATTGTGTTTTTTGATCCCATTTCAGAATTCATGCATTCAGAGATTTGATGCACGAAAGTTTGCCAAAGTCTAGATTTCGAATCTTTGACAATAAAAATTCTTTCTCTTTATACATTTCTAGCATGAGAAAGTAGAAGATAATATATTGCTACTTTTATTCAAGATGAAGTCATACAACAAAAAACCTGCTGATTTGTTTTTGAATAAATCAGCAGATGTTCATTCAGTTGAATTTCTAATATTATATTTTTATTAGAAGCACACACACAGAAATAAACTTTCTCAGTGAAGCAGTTCTGTTTATCATAGAGTTATTCAAAGAAAATTACTGCTTGTTTTGTTTTAAATCTTATTCATACACATTCTGAAAACGATTTTTCAAAATAAAAAATAGAAATATTTGCTATTATAAAAAAATAAAAAGTATACTATTTTCAAAGAAAAATAAGCAGCAATTGGTTCAGAAGTATAAATATTTTCTTTATTTAGAAGATAATATTTTTTCATAAAATACGATAAAATGCAAATGCAATGATAACGAAAATAAAGGAAAGTCGAATTTGTTTTATTCGAATGCTTATAGAATACAAATGAGATTAAATAAAGCAATGAACATAAAAAGGAAGTTTAAAACAAATTCGCGGACTTGTAAAATATGGGTATTAGAAGAGATATTATCTTTAACAGATATTGCTGAACCAGGCTGGAGGGAAAAATATATTTAATCTAGATACCACACGAAACAAAGCCTAAATTAAACGGATAAAAGTTTTCATTTTTTAGATAAAATTAGGATTGTACAATGAGATAGTATGGTTTACTATGATAATTGTAAAAGAATATTAAAATAAAAAATTTTTAGAACGCAAATTCCATGAATCAAAAAATTCAATAATTCTAATTATTGAAATTACAAAACGAATTATAAATTTTCCTTATCAATCAATCTCTCAACGGTTTAAATACTGTATACAAACAAACAAATTGTTATGAACAAAGATTTCAAATAAAAAATAAATAAATAAAACTGAATCAATGGTGCAGATTAAGGATTTCGTTAGATAAATGAATTTTTGTTCAATAAAGCATAACATAAAACATTAATCAGTTTTATAAAGAGGGCTAATACATAATGAAGGAAAATTTTACTAGATTAGAGTTGTTGCTGATTTATTACAGTTTTAAATACACAGTGATTAAACCTAGTCAGTATAATTAAATTTTTATTTAAAAAACATTAAAACTTGAACAAAAAAAAATGTATTTCCTTTCATAGTGTCATAATAATGAAACTGATTCATGTTCTTGTTATAAATATTAGAAAAAATTTCTATTCGTCATATCAAGAACATTTCTTTTTACAAATTCATATCATTTTATTTTCTTGCTTTATATTTTATTTCTAACATATAGTGGCTCAAAAAATCGAAAGTATACCTTACTATTACTTCATAAATCCGACTTTCAATATAAATAACACATTACCGAGAAATGCAAATATGGTTTTATTTTTAAACATAACAAATGGTTTAATTTAGAGTAAAAATAAAGAAAAATCAACGAAAAACTTCTAAATTGAAAAGTTCCAGAAGCATTTTAAATAAACATACGCAGAATTTTGCCTCAAAAAATTGAGAATACAACAATGAAATTTTTACAATATCAAGTATAGAAACAAAGTGCCACTATTAAGTTGCATGTCTTTTGGCTCTTACAATGGCCTCTAAACGTCAGGGTACCGATTCGACCCATTTTTGGTGGTTTCTGAAGATATTTTACCCCATTCTTCTTGCAACACTTGTTTTAAATGGATTTTGTTTCTAATTTTGTGTTATTGAACCACTTTTTCGAGTATGGCCCACGAATTTTCAATGACATTGATGTTAGGGTACTGTGGTGGTGTGTGTAACTGTAGTTTACAATGAAAAAGGCACCATATTTTGACGTTACGTGCATTCTGTTTGGGGTCTTTGTCCTGCTGGGAAATGGAACTTCCATCTAAACCTAAATTTTTAACACTTCCCTTTAGATTGCTGCGACCATATGGTTCATCCAACTTGCTGCAGAAACTTCTCAAATCACAGGCAGAAGTGTAAGTGCTGAAATTGTACGAAATGTAATTAAACAAGATGGATATAAAAGTGGAATTGTTAGAGAGAAACCGTTCATCAGCTTGCAAATTCAGAAAAAGTATTTGAAGTTTGCAAGAACTCATCAATTGAAGACCAATAACCTTTGGAAGAACGCTATATTTAGTAATGAAAGAAAACTCAACATTATTGGCAGTGCACTGTATGAAGAAAGCCTAATACTGCTTTGGTCCCAAAAAATCTACATCCTGCAGTTAAACATGATGGTGACTCCGTCATGATTTGAGGTTGCATGGCTTCATCCGGGGTAGGAAATTTAATTTTTATAGATGGTATTATAAACGATACGGTTTTCTTGGATATACTTCGCAGCAATCTAAAGGAAAGTGCTAAAAATTTGGGTTTAGATGGAAATTTCATTTTTCAGTAGAACAACGATGCCAAATAGAATGCACGTAAAGTCAAAATATGGTGTCTTTTTCATTGTAAACAGCAGTTTACACACACCACCACAGTATCCCGACATCAATACCATTGAGTATCTGTGGGCCATACTCGAAGCAGCGGTCCAAAAGCACAAAATTAGAAACAAAACCCATTTAAAACAAATGGTGCAAGAAGAATGGAGTAAAATATCTTTAGATACCACCAAAAATTGGTAGAATCGGTACCACGACGTTTAGAAGCCATTATAAAAGCCAAAGGAAATGCAACTAAATACTGACACTTTGTTTCTATGCGTGATATTGCAAAAATTTCATTGGTATATTCTCAATTTTTTGAGGCAAAATTCTGCGTATGTTTATTTAAAATGCTTCTGGAACTTTTCAATTTAGAAGTTTTTAGTTGATTTTTCTTTATTTTTACTCTAAATTAAACCATTTCTTATGTTTAAAAATAAAAACATGTTTGCACTTCCCAGTAATGTGTTATTTACATTGAAAGTCGGATTTATCAAGTAAAAGTAAGGTGTACTCTCAATTTTTGAGCCACTGTAATTCTAATTCTTTGGTCAGTTCAATTCTTAATTCAATTAATTTAGTATGTTGGATTTTTAAATTTTATTTATTTAATACCACTTTCTTCTGGCATTTTTATTATTTATTGTCAGTTTTAATAGAATTCTAATCTTAGTTGTAAGAATGTTTTTGAATTTATAATATTCTTCTTTAATTTTGCTTAAAATATTTATTAGAATACTTTTTTTATAAGATTATAAGCAAAGTACAAGAATGCTTCGCTGACTTAAAACCTTCTCTTGAACTTCTCGTTGTTCACGTTTTAATACTCAAGATTGCCAAATGAAAATTCAAAAAAGTTTTCAAACGTTCATAATTCTTTTCGTTTGTATTATAAAGTCTAAACAAAGCGAGATTTTTTTTTTTTTTTTTTTTTGGGCACAAAATACAAAAATTAGCATCATATGTAGAATATAATATTAGACTTCAAGTTATATTTTATCGTGAAACGTTTCAGTTACATTATAGACCGTTGATATATCTTTATCTTTTAAAAATATTTCTATTTTATTTTCTAAATATTTTTTGGTTATGTTTTTTTGTATTTTCATTTGTTTTTCTGATTTGAATAAATTTTATAAAATTAATTTTATATTCAATGTATAGTAATATTTATTACTGTTGGTAAAAATAAATATGAAGAAATGTTGCCAGAACATATTAGCAGAATTCTTTAAGAAATCTAAAAGAAAAGTTTAAAAACAGATATTTATCAATTTATATAAAGAAGCGCTATCAGCGCTTATTTAGATTTTTTTAGATTATTAATAAAAAATTAAATATTTAGTTAATTGAAAATTTATCAAAACTTTTCTTATATTTTAGTATTTATGTGCGAAATTTGTAGTACTAATGTAACAAAATTTATAGAAAAGTGGAAAGTTATATATAAAATCAGCGGCTGAAAGCAATGTAAAATAATTCTTATCGTAAATGATTCTTTTATATAAATTACAATAATATAAAAAGTTTTCCATCGTCTGTAAGTTTATTTTTTAATAAAATTAAATTCTGTTGCAACAAAATTTTTTTAAAACCTTGTAGATTAAATACAAAGATTACACCAAACGATTTTTTATATGCAAAGAAGGTAATTTTTCAAAAGTAATTAATAAAATTTAAAGGATTAAACATACTGAATTGAAAATTATAAGAAGCAAATTAAATATGTGCTTACATCATGGAATATAAATTTGAATAATGAATTTAAATGCCAATGGCCGTTGAAAAAAGTATACAACATTTAAATTAATTTAAAGCAATAGAAAATACCATAATAATTACAAACTAAGAAAAAAATTAAATTTTTATCACTGAAACCCAATCACTGAATTTTTTATCACCGGAAATCGAAGTATCTATCTTTTCCCATATATCGATTATTTAAATTTCGGTTTCCTAAATTAATCCTAAATACCTTCATGTTTTTCATTTGCCTACGAGCAAATCAACAACATGAAGGCATATTATATAAATATCGTATATAATATCATTTTAATTAATTATAGTATTAACAATTTAATTAACTAAGATCAAATTTTCTCTAAAATCCTCTATATAGTTATTTCATCGTATTTGGGAATAAAATATGTGGAAAAACTGTTTTAATTTCCACAACGTACAAAAACATTTAATAATTTCAGTTTTAATTTTTTAAAAATTACAGTCATAAGTAAACAATAAATAACTCGTGAGATTGCATCAAAAATAAGATTTTTGAGTACTAAGTAATTTAATTTTAATAAATTAAACTCATTGACAAAAATGGGAACTTGAACTAACTTGATATCTTAATTTATTCAAACGATAACTTTATGATGTAATTTAAAATGCTGAACTAGAATAATCTATTAAAAAATACAAAAAAAAGGTATGAAAAATAACTTTTTTGCTTATCAATATATTTTTTTGTTGTAGATTTAAATAATATTTATCGGAGTAATTCTGAAAACGATCTCAGCGCAATTTCTTGTTAAAAAAATGAAATTAAGTTTTTAAGAATTTGCTAATTTACAAGTGTTTTCTTTAAAATTTTCATATGTAAAAAAACAACAAAAAAAATCTTTAGAATTTGGTTTTACTTTTAAATTGTTTCATTAAAATTACATAGATTTCAAGAAAGAATGCTACAAAAAAAGAAAATTGTATTAAAGAACCACAAGGAAATGCTGTCTAGAATCATTGGCCACTTCAATAAGTTCAAATTGCTCGAATAGCAGTAAAAGTACACGCTGACTTCAATTTTCGCTTTCTGAGATATCAGAATCGATAGAGCGTTCCAATCAAAGGAATGCGAACGATTTTCCTCAATGGAAAATTGGTGCCACTACCATTAAAAGAAACTTTCAGCTTTTTTACTCTTCGCACCTTACTTTAACAGTATTTTTGGATCGCTGAATCAGATACTTTTCTTCTTTCTCTACGCAAATGTTTTTCTTACTTTCTTTCACTCTGGTGTTGTCTACATTTTTGGTCATTTTGTCTCGAATGAAGGAAATCAAAACAATTGATGATATTTTGAAATGACGATAATGCGATTTAAATAATGCTAAATGTTGATCATTGAGTCATTTATTTTTCGATCTATTTTATCAAAACGAAAAAAATGTGTATACTAAAGAAATTTAAATAATCTAAATCTTTTTTTACAATCTTGTATACGTAGTATAGAGAAAATATAGCAATCGTAAAAAAAAAAAAAAAAAAAAAAAAAAAAATCGAAATCGAGATTTTGACGAATCTTTACGTTTTAGATTTTCCTGAGTTCGAAAAACACATTTTAAGAAAATATCCGTCCGTCTGGTTGTCAAATATAATTCGAAAACGCTTTGAGCTTGAACGGTAGCAATTTGGTATACGGTATTTGCACCAAATTTGCAAATCAAATGTTGAGTAAAATTTGTTCAGAGTAAATTAGTCTGTCCGGCTGTTCGATTGCAAGTTAATTCGATGATTACAAAGTAAAACAAATAGATAAATAAAATTTGGTTCACAAATTGAACATTTATATTACAGACACTTGTCAAGTTTTGAGTGAATTCCAAATAGGGGTTGACTGTGAGTCAATCTTATTTTTCAGAAATATATAAACGCAATAAATAAGAAGCGTAATGACTTAAATATCTGAAATTTCATATGAGATTTTGTGACTACAAGTTCAATTTTGTGTTAAATTTTGGTTTCAATTGCTTGTGAAAAACTTGTCTAAAACACAAATTCGATTTTTGGATACTATTAACGCTTGGCAGAAATTAATCGCCAAATAATTCTCCAAGGATGACACGCTAGATTCAGTAGAAATGCTAAATTCTCGCCAAAAATCAATATTTCATAACTATCTATTGTACACCAATGCCATGTAAGGAATACTCTGATATGACAAGTTTATTTGAGAGTATGCGAGAAAGCTTTAGGGAGACCATTCAAGCTGGTTATTTAAATCTTATCTTGATCATCAAACAATGAAAATTTGTATATTTTCTATTTCTGATATTTCAATAAATTAAATAATGAATGTTTTTTTTTTAATGTAAATACAATTTGCTTTATCATAAAAGTATAAGTAAAAAAAAAAGGAAGAATAAAAATTACAAATCAGTTATAAAATTTATCTTTAAGAAAATGTGCTATTTTATTTATTTTGTTTGGAACAACAAAACAAAATTACTTTTCTGAACTAAACATTCTGAAAAGGTATTTTTAGAGAAAAAGTTGATGAAAAAATTAAGATAGTTCAAGAAAATTAAAATTTATTATTTTTTATTTATATGACGATCTATTTTTTAATGTATTAGAAATTAGATTACAAAAATGTAACTGATCTTTTTCATTACAGATTACTCGCAGTTTTTTGTGTCGTTAAATGTTCAATGCAATCCATAAATGTCTACTTTCAAGAGTACTAGAGAGTGATATTTTTTTAAACATGAATATTTCTGAATTGGAATTTCGCAAACTAATTTTTGTAGCATTCTAATAATATTTTAACATTTTCATATACATACCACCTCATATTTTTATATTCTAAAATAGTTTTTTTCTCCGAATTGATCTGATTGATTAAAGTTACGTGTTGGATCTATTGAAAGACACATAATAATTTTGAATTGTGCTGGGTAGTCTAATTTATGAACTGATATCTGATTCTTGAAATCAGTGTAGAATACGATTTGATATTTCACGATAGATTAAATGCGCATCTAATTATATCATGGCAATATTCGTTGGAATTATGTTTGGGAATCCGGAACCAACCCTTCATTTTTGAAAATGTGTCATTACCTTCAAGATACAGCAATTCTCAATTTTTTTTCCTGAACTAAAATTTAATGAAAGATAATTCTTTCTTTTTTTATTAATGGTTAGGCTAAAGTCTATTAAGGCTAGGCTAATGTCTAAGCTAAAGTCTGCTAAAAAAAGATGTCATTTTCCCTTAATAAAACACAAGTGTGGAATCAATTTTTAAGTGCGTAACTATTTTTATCATGTGAGAATATGATGTTTTGAAGCTCGAAATCGCGTTGACAATGAATAAAGAATAAATTTTTATCATCATATTTTAATTGCATATATTTTTAACTGCTTTTACTAGTATTGCATTATTATTATGTATGCTTCTTTGACAGCAAATGCGTTTTTAAAAGATTGACTTAGAACTATGACATCATAGCTGCTATCACAGAGAAAGTGGCTGCTGTTTCATCTCAAAATCGGTCGAGCTGCAAAACTTTATTTGCTAGCTATAAAAATAAAAGAAAGTTTTAAAAAATTATATATATAATATATATATATATATATAAACCGGTTTCAACTGGTTAATGGCTTAAATTAATTAAGACAAATAATGACTTAAAAATAATAATAAGTCACATGATAACTTAAAATTTGCGATCATAGATTTCATTAAAATATTTTTTTCATTTTTCCTTAATTTACAATATTAAGATTATATGGCAAAGTGATTAAAATAATTCAGTTTATTAGATCAGAGTATCGGATTTAGTGTTTGAGATCTTGCCAAGCATGACAAAATCGTGCAATTCATCAAAAGCCCAAAAATTCAAAGTCGCCAAATTCCAATTCACCAAAAGTCCGTCATTTTCAATGACTACAAGGCATGGTATTAAATGTTTTTTAAGGTTGCAATAAAAATTATCAGGATTACCATATTCAGCGAGAAATGGCTAAAAAGGATTCAAATTTGGTGACCGAACATAATTTTTAAATCGAGGTAATCAGAGAAGCAGACAAATGCAGTGACAATCGTTGCTCGATTCTACCGAAATACTATTAATTTTATTTACATTTTTATCAATTTTAAAACTGAAACACAAGTTCCAGACATCATAACAAATTAATAATTAATTACACGGTTATATTTAAGAAATTGTTTGCTTGGAAGTGATAATTCAAAATCGAAACTCTTGTCCAAAAAAGTATGCTTTTTGTTTGATTCAGTCTTTATACCAAATTTGCAAATTTACATCAAATTTTGAGTAAATCAATTTAGAGGGACTCAATCTGTCTGTTTGTTCGAATGTCAGTTAATACGATATTTACAATTCGAAGAGAGCTAGATGGATAAATTTTTGTATGTAGCAGCTGTCATTTTGTATATTGCAGACAGCTGTCAAATTTTGAGTCAAACCCAACTAAGGTTGACTGTCTGCCAGTCTGTAAAACATGTAAATGCTATAATTCAAAAATGCAAAGACTTAAATATATCTAACTTAGTATGCGATTTTGTGACTAAAAATCTAATTTTTTGTCAAATTTTTGTTTAAATCGGTTAAGAAAAACGTATCTAAAACTATATATTTATAGTTTTAGATACTATTAACATACCGAAAATTAATCGCCAAATACTCGCCATGGATGGCGTGATAAATTCAGGAAAAATGCTAAATTCACGCCAAAAGTTAATATTTCATAACTAAAGTACGCCAGTACCTTGTAAGGCGTTCTGTGACATGACAAATTTATTAAAGAGAATGTGAGAAAGTTTGGAGGGATCACTCCAGCTGGTTTGTTATAGAGATTTGGAAAACATTAGCCATTCCATTGTTCTCCTCTCCACTTTTTATGAAATTATATTGTTACAATGATATTACAAATACTATTTCAAAATGAGATTAAAGTGAGTAAAATAACAGTTAAAACACTACAATCTACTTTAAAAATATACATTATTCTTGGATCGGTAGGTTTCTAGTGCATTCATGCAGAAATATGTTATAATAAATGCATTATTGCGGAAATCAGTTTCGAACTTAAATGGCTAAAAAAGAACATATCTACAAAAAAAAGTTATACAATTATTAGACTAAACAGTTTAATGTATAAAAACGAATTATTATAAAATATTTTATCCCAACATATCGTTCAAAAAGGAGATTTTTCTTTCTTAATATGTACTATCGTGTCAATAAAAACTGATTTAATAAGTATTTATTGTTAGTTAAGATTTTAAAATCATATTTATAAGAAATTAAATACTACCTGTAATATTTTGAAATAATGTCGTAGTTACGAAAAGATTTCTTTTCTTTAATCCATTCCGATTTTAAAATTATTCTGTTCTGATTTAAAGAAAGCAGAACTATGCAGGAGCCTTAAATAAATATTACTAATACTATGGCGTAGTGAAATTACTAGGTGATCATTATTCATGATGTAAAATATAAATACATGCAAAAATTACTTCAAAATTGATTAGCATTTTGGTACGCCGATATTATAATCTTCTGTAATTATAATGCGATGAAATGACATTTTTTAAGATCTGACCACAAATGATATGATCAAACTACAGATGTTAATCTTCAATAATAAAGCTCAATGTGTGTGTGTGTCTGTGTTGGCGCTCTGCAGGCCAGACCGTTCGAGCTACCAAATTTGGTACATGTATATCTTGAAGGTCGGGAATGTGCACTTGGGAACGATTTTTCGATTTTTTAATTATAATTTTAATTAATTAAAAATTAATTGAAATTTTGACGTTTTCCCACTATAACTTCCGAAAATACTACAGCACAAAATTGGTTTTTACATCAGATTGAAGATAAAAAGATTATCTTTTTTTTAATACTAAAGTTTGGGCTAACAAATTAAATTTCTTTTTATAATGAATTTTTTAAAAAAAATATTTTAATCATATTTTTCAACTACTTACTTCGTACAAAATAAGAATAAAATTTAATTTGCACGAGCACATTACGCTTGCATGGTAAAAAATATTTAATTATTAGCTTTTATCAACGTGTTGCCATCATATTGACCGAAGTTCAAATTAAAAAATAAATCAACTGTTATTGCGAATTAAATATAAAGATATAATTTTCAGCACGTGTCTGTATGAAATGAAATATGATATTTTATAAAAAGTAAATGCAAAGAAAAGTTTCTATGATCTTTTACAATATCTATATTTATTAATTTAATAAATCAGTTTTATTTAAGGTAAACATGGTTTAAAATATATCCTTTCAATTCAAGGCCCAAAGGCTAATTTGTAAGCCTTTTATAATAGAAATACATGTAGAAAAATGATCTAAATGAAGTAAATAATTAAATTATACATATGTAATTTGAATCTATGAAACTGTTCTATTCATAAATATTTGAATATCACTATTCCATAAAAACTGGCGATTTTAGATCACTTTATAGGCAGTTTCAAAGATGATACCCGAATCAGCGCCCAGGATTTCTCAAGACTGATTGGCCTAGAATTATGAAAATGTTGATTGTTCTAAGCTATTCTATTCAAAACATATTTGAGAGCAAAAGATACTAACGTTTATTTACTTATTTAAAAGTTGCAGTGTCACGAATATTTCTCAGAATATGATCCCTTAGGACCAAAGGACTACATAAAAATTTATATTTCATAATTTTTTTCAAGTATAGTTATAGACAAAAACAAAATAAAAAAATATTTTTAACTTCAATTAAATTCTTTTGAAAGTAAAACTGAAAACTGAATTTTATGATGAATCTGAGAAGTTTTTGTAGAATAATTCTTAAAATACTACATAAATTATGAAAATTATTCCGCTGTGCACGTAAGACTTAAGTGTTAAACAATTCTGTTTTCAGTACTCATGTTTAAAAAAAATAAGTGGTTTCAGTAAAAAATGGTTTTTTTTTCTTTTTTTCTTTAATATTGATTGCAGTTTAATCATTTCCACCTTAATTTAAAGTTGAAATTAAGTTTTACGGCCGCTGACCGAAAATTAGAGACATACATAGCACATTATGGGTTAAGGCCGTTTTAATAGTATGAATGAATTATATGACTATCAAAATTTCAAGCTTAAAATATTTTGATGAAGAAGCAATTAAAGACACATAAAATATTGCTTTGAATAAAGAATACAAATCAGATGCTTAAGCAGAATTCCGAGAAAATAAAATAACATTTGTAACTGTAGACATTGCATTTAATCGAATTAATGGAAATATAATTTTTACATATATTATTTTGTTCTAAATTTCAGCAAATATTTTAAGAATTAATTAATTTATTAAAATTAAATAGAATAAATATTTTGCATTCTTAATCTTTTTCCTTCAATATAAGCAAGAAAATGTGTGCTGTATTTTTTTCAAATTTTTAATTTATGCTCTAGTTTTTACTTCTATGTGACGATCTGCATTAGACATGATATATTATTAACTATTTCAATCAAAATTATTATTATTTTTGTATTATTAGTTCTTTGAGATACTTAGCTACTTTTCTAATTCATTCAATCCTGTTCTTTTTTTTTCCTTTTTTTTCATAAATTTACTCAAGTTATCAAATGAGAAAAAAAAAATCCTTTTCAAAAAGAATTAAAAGGCAAAAAAAAAAAATGTATTTTTGCTGTTTTTAAGTCTGTATAATGCATAGTTAAGGAATAATATTCTAAACTTTGCCACGAAAAAACACGAAAATGATAGTTTAGAAACTAGAGATGACGTCAGAAGCTAAATAAAATCGGTATAAAAATTAAAATCATGATAAATAATTTTTATAAAGATCTTAACTAGCGAAAATTTTCCAGCTTACTGGTTTCATGTCAGAGGAATTAAGCAGACAGCACACACACAAAAAATGTAATGGAATTCTTTTGTAGCTATGTATATTCCAATTAAAGTCGATTATTTTATTTTCAAAAAAGAAAAACAAATGGTGAAAAATGATAGATTATTTTTTTAAAATTCATTTCTTTACATAGAAATATTTTCAAAAAATCTGATGAAAAATTTGTGGGATGGTCGCAAGAATTCGCTTAAGCAAAATAAAATTTCATGCGAACTATTTTTACTTGATTTTTACCATCTGTATAAATTAATTCAAAGACATCAAACAATATTGCACTACATTCAGAAATTGAACAATATATATATTTAAAATAATAAAGTGGAAAAAAACCCCGAATGAACCTTCCGGTCAGCCTAAGTCATAGGTACGAATTCACCAATTTTTGTTTCACCGGAAAAACACAACTCCGTATTACATTTTCTATGGAAAAATTTTGCGACAGAGCTCGCCAGTCCCAACTACTGAACCAATTTATAAAACAAATTATATCAAAGCTTATGATACTAAATATGTCATTAAAAGTCGTTTGCTTTTTTCCATTCTTCGTTTTCGGGAAAAGCTGAAAAAGTAAACCCCATTTCACATTTTCTACTGCGATAAAGTTTGCCAGCTCCAACCACTGAACCGATTTCAAAATTTTTTCTTTCAAATGAATGCTCATGACCTCTTGAACTTCATCAGAGATTTTTTACTACCATTCTCACCTATTCGACAAATTTCGCAAAATAAAATTTTGACACAATGCTCAGCCTGAACAACTGGAACGATTTCGCTAATTTTCCCAGCCAACTTCTAGTTTCGCCATTTTGAAACATTAGTTTAAAACAAAGCATTTTTAGAGAAATTCATTAGTTATACTTAAAACACTTTTTATTCTTTTATTCTAAAAGAAAGAAAATTTACATAATAAATTAAAATGTAGAGCGCACTATAGCTAATGACCTCTCCACCGTCGCCCAAATCCTGTTACAAGTTAACTGCACACTTCGGGCCTTTAGAACAATAGCGTGTAACGTCTAGCGTGAAATTCCAAATTACGGAAAGCGCGGGAAAAAATGGCTAATAGCGTTTAACCTTCGGCTATAAAGTGGCTTCCAGTCACGGTCATTTCTTTCTTAGTAGTACTGCACGCTCCAGTGGTTGTGTCACATGCAAGGAAGAAAATGTAGATCGACTTTTTGTGAACGCTCTTCTCCCGGTGGGTTACCGAGTGATTTGGAAGACGCGATATGAAATATCTTTTTGCATCCTTAATTGGAGAATCATTGGTGTGCTATTGGTGAAGGACATTTCAGTGCTTGAAATGTCCTGCTTGTGTGTACATGAGTCGCAGGAATGTGGCCCATCAACTTTTCAAACTTGATGAACAGCTCTAGAAAGTCATATTTACATTTTAGCTTAAGTGTAACAGGCGGCATACTAAAATGAAGATATCTATTAAATTTTAACGCTGTAAGCATTTAGTATGTATATAAATAGCAGAATATGTTTCAGGAATATGCTTCATCTATTCTTAAACAAACTTATTGTATACAAATAATTAAATGCAGATATTTATAGCAACAAAAATGCTCTTGAAAAACAAAAATATATTAATAAAAACAATCCTTTCACATTCCTAAGAGCTTTTGTGGTAAAAAATTTTGATTTCCTTTAAATTAATAAAATTGCTGCAAAATGGTACACAATTTGTGAACAATTCTACGGTACACAATTCTACTGCTATATAGTATATCCTTTTCTGTTTAAATAAAATTTCCAAACGATGCAATTTTGGAAAATAATGAAAATTGTATTTTTAAAGTATCAGCATATGTAACATAATTAAGTTATTTTACAGGGAAAGAAATTACCAAACGATAACATTTTCAAAAATAATGAAAATTTCATTTTTAAAGTATCAGCATATGCAACATAATTAAATCATTTTACAAGGAAAGAAATTACCAAACGATAAAATTTTCAAAGATAATAAAAATTGCATCTTTAAAGTATCAACATATGGAACATAGTTAAATAAAAATTGCGTTTTTAAAGCATTATCATATGGAATATAATTAAATCATTTTACAGGAGAAAAAAATTACCAAACGATAAAATTTTCAAAAATAATAAAAACTATAATTAAATAAAAATTGTGTTTTTAAAGTATTATCATATGGAATATAATTAAGTCATTTTACAGGAGAAAAAAATTACCAATGATAAAATTTTCAAAAATAATAAAAAAATGTGTTTTTAAAGTATTGGCATATGGAACAAATTTACTTTTACAAAGAAAAAAAATTACCAAACGATAATATTTTCAAAACTATAAAAAATTGCATTTTGAAGTATCAGTATATGGAGCATAATTAAATCATTTTACAGGGGAAAAATTACCAAACGATAAAAATTCCAAAAGTATTAAAAATCTCATTTTCTAAGAATTAACATATGGGGTATTATTTAAGTCATTTTTACAGTGAAAAAAAAAAAAAAAACCAAGTTGTAAAATTTTCAAAAAGAATTCAAAATTTCCTTTTCAAGATATTAGCAATGAAGTTTGCCATTGAAAAATTTACACTATTTTCTATCAATTTACGAAGTTTGAGAAAAATGACCTCCAATGAACTACTTTAAGAATCGAATTCTGCATTCGAGAAATAATTAATTAGAATCTTATTGTTAGTTTTATCGATCTATTAGACATTTTGACCCGAAAGATAGAATGGAAAAAAAAGGGGGAAAAGTAGAACTCGATAATTACATAATTATCAGTTAGAACACTCGACAGTATTCCATTTTTCCATTTCCGGTTAAGCATTTCTCCCAAAATCACTTGCCAACAGTTAAATTGTAACATTCGTTTTGTATGATTATTTCATTTGTGTGTTGCGTTCGATAATTTAGTCCATATGTGAAACAGGATGTGGATTTTTGGGTTTGTATGCTGTTCATTGTTCAGAAATTCGACAAATTAGAGTAATAATAATAAAGAAATATTTCTTGCCTATTTTTTCAGAGCTTTAAGGTCCATTAAAGTAATTTTATATCTTTTAAAGACTAACTGTCAAGTGAAATTACAAAAATACCGAACTTAAACTGAAAAAAAAAATTGTTTCAAAGAAATCCTTTTAAAAATTATATTTACATCAAAGATTATTATATATCTTTAATTTATATTGATGATTTTTAACGGTATTCTAAATTCAACTTACAACTGAACGTTTATATCACAGCATAGAACATAAAAAAAGTCGTATTTAAAAACGAGATTAATTTCAATACGTAGTATTAGTTTTAAATATAAATTATTCCTTACCTATTCTGTTACATTATTAAATTTTTTCATTTTGACAAAGTTTTAATTTTTTTCTTCAGCTTTTTCCATAATGTTATTTTATTTCAAATTAAATCATTAAAAAGACGATTCTACACGATTTTTCAAAAATATGAATTTTCTAAATAAATTATTACTTATCTATAATACGAACTATACCTTATTAATTAAAATAATAATGAAAAATGATAATTAAATTTTAATTTCATTATTTTTAATTTAGATTATTACATTTTATTATTTTTAGTATATTGTGATATTTTTAATATAATTACTTTTATATCTTACGAGCCGCCTTTGGCGACCAGCCGGTTCGCCAATCTTAATGTTCGTTAAAATTTTAATAATTAAATATTTTATGCAATTTCTACTTTAATAGCTTCTTCATCAAAATATTTTAAAACTTCAAATTTTGATTATCATATAATTCATTCATAATATTATAAAGGCCTTCAGTCATAACGTAATATGTATCTCTCTCATTTTCTGTTAGCACCCGTAGAATTTATGCTTTAAATTAAAGTGGAAAGAATTTATCTTCAATTAATATAATAATATTTTTTACTGAAACAAAGCATTTTTTTATAATCTGATTACTGAAAATAGAGTCACTCAGCGTTTAAACTTTATGGGCACTAAAGAATATCTTTCTTAATTTATGTAATATCTCAAGAGTTGGTCACCAAAATTTTCTTAGATTCATTATGAGCAGATCGATTAATTAACAATGTTTAAATTTAAATGCATCAAACACTAAGAAAATAAAACGAATCGTTTAAAATAAACGGTTGAAAACAGGTTTTAAAAAAACTACTTAAAAAACGTACTTAATGTACTTAAAACTATAAGCATATACAAAAAATATATAACTAACATAAATACAATTTACTTACAAAAGCATGCAACTAACCCAAAAATAATTTAAATCATCCATTGATAACGTTGTCATGGCAACAATCAGAACAGAATGCGCATGCCTGAATTTTTTTCGCCGGTTACGTAACGCAAATACGTGATTTTTTCTACGCCAGTTGGGGTAACGCTATGCGGATTAGAAATTTTTAATTTCCTTTATTCTTTTTTATTTTAATTCAAAAGTACTTCAGAATGAATCTGAAAGATTGATTCATTAACAATGTTTAATTTTAAATGCATCAAACATTAAGAAAATAAACAGAACCGATTGAAATAATCCGCCGAAAAATTTTAACCCTAGCCTCATTACTGTTGGGAGAAAAAAAAACTGTAGCCTTTCTCGTTTGGCGCTGGGGATAATGGAAGATTTTTTTGGCGGAAAAGTTGGCGGTGGGGAAAATGGAAGATTTTTTTGGCGGGAAAGTTAGTTTTTAATTAATAATTAAAATTCTAATTAAAAATTCGAAAAAAGAAACCCCAGGTGCACATTCCCAACCTCTAAGGTATACATGTACCAAATTTGGTAGCTGTATGTCAAACGGTCTGGCCTGTAGAGCGCCAACACACACACACACACACACACACACATTGAGCTTTATTATAAGTATATAGATTCACTTGTTGCCATTTGTGAACATATAAATTTAATGAAAATAAAAGCGCTGACAACTTTTGATTGTTAAAAGCCGATTACTCTGGTTATGTCATATGGTATCAGCGAAGTAATCAGTTATAATCCAATGAATTTATATTTAATTTAAGGATTAATTTAATGCATATTTAATTATTTATGGATAATATAAACAACTTAGTTTCGTTAAGTTAGAGCATCGTTTTAAAATTACAAGAGGTTTGATAGAAAAGTTTTATAATTTGAATGATTAAATGAGAAAAACTACATACACTGGAGCATGTATATTGCTTTCCACATTAATACATCACATGAATGGGAGGGTATTAAACCTCAACGGTCTCGAAATGCACCAAGAATATGTTCAACTCAAGATCTCCAACTGAATTTAAATCAGAACTCTGCAGTTAATCTCAGTTCCAATAATTTCTCCTAATTGGACATGATAATTTTTATTAAGAAGGAAATTTTTTTTCATAATAATTAATTAATTAAATTAATCTACTGTTAAAGCCTTTTTTCTTTCAATGTCATTACAAGGGTCCTCAATTCTCTCACTCGAATGAACTGATAAATATTTCATCTTGATTTTTGTCCTGAGAATAACCTACTTTTTTACTTTTTGTTTTACGAAGTATACAAATTATTGTAATCGTCAAATAATTCGACTTTGATGAATCTCCACGTTTAGATCTCCTTAAGGTTGAAAACTTATTTTTAAAATTATTTTTGTGAATATGACAGCTCAAAAACACTTTCAGCTAGATGGATGAAATTCAGTAGATGGGTATTTACTTCAAATTCCTAGATTTATCAAAACTTGAGCGAAATCCTTTCAGAGGAAATCTGTTTGGTTGGCTGATAGAAATTTGATAGAAGAATGCGTATCTGATGTACGGAATGAAAGCCGGTTTCGACTCATCTATTTGTCCATGTTTTTGATTATTAGAGTTAGTACAAAGAGAGCTAGATATCTATAATTACGAAAATAACATTTGTGAAGGTGTAAAGTCTTGCTATTCGCTATTCATCAAAGTCTTAGAAGTCGAATTCTCGATGGTTTATTTTGATACTTTTTCAATCGATACTTATTTTTTAGAAAGTTAAGAAAAAAAGAAAAAGATACCAAATGATGCTTTACTTTTCAACGCAATTTAATGACTTGTTTACTCTTAAGATTTCTAATCAATGAATGTTTTCTACTAACACGCATTTGTGGATATTTAGGTGCCGAGTACAAAGAAAGAGAATCCGTGTGATACTGGAATACCACAAAATGGAACCACTTTGGTCGAATTTATCTCCAACTTTTCTCCAAACTGCGTGAAATATAATCCTAATCTATTGCAACTCCATTCATGCTTAGTTTAGATTCGAATAAATTCAGCAGGATATAGTGTTTTGTAACAGAGGGATTTGTTGCCATATTCTTTTCTCACTCGCGTTCTAAAAATAGCTGCCATGAAGCGTGAAACTACAAGAAAATCGTTTGCGGTTGAGTGGATTGCACGTTTGGTGCTAATAAAATTGTTAGATAATTTTTTTTGTATGTCAGTGCGGATAATTGCAATTGTTTTTTTTTATTAAAAATAATAACAGACTTATGAAGTATAGGATTTTTTTCAGTAGTAGGTCAGTTAGAACAAAGTTGGAATTCGAACAAGTCTCATTTCTTACATTTGAGAATCCGATTATAATGAAATTGAATTGAATTTGCGCTTTCTATTTATGTATTTTCTTAAAATTCAATTAAGAATTTATGGATTTTTATTCTTTGACTTGCATTATATATAATTATCTATTATTCTATAAAATTTGATTCAATTTTATATAGCTTCTTAATCTTTTAAATACAAATTTTCTACACATTTTTTTAGTCCAGTTCCAATAATTTTTGGAATTTTAAGTGGTTAATATGAAATTATCTTTCAATGCTATTTATCTCTTTTTAACTGCATTGTAAAGTGAAATAACATTAGTAGATGATTTTTTTCATATTGTCTATTTATTATAGACTGAATGGAATTCATTTACGATTTACTGTATAAAACTTTTAATTAATTATTCGTTTTTTAATATTTTTAGGGCTTTCTTCTAATTTTTCAGCACTTTTTTAGTGTCAGATACTTATTTTTTTTGTCATGCGCTATTTAGCTGAAATTTTCCCAGCAATTTTTTGAAATAAAATAAATAAGATAAAATTATTAAATTATTTTGAATAAAGAAATCTATGTTCAGAGAGTTATACTACACAATTTAAAGAATACAAAACTCTATATATGTAATTAAAAATGAGGTAAAATAAATATTACTAAAAATACATGAGAAAATTTTAAAATTCTTTATTTTATAATAATAATTAAATTTATAGTGAGATACTAACGGCAATTCTTAGTTGCATTATAGAAAAATGTCCAGGAATCAGAAGAAAGGCAAATTTTTTGTTATTAATTTTAAAACATGGAAAAGCATATAAGGTTAATTAATATGGCAAAAATGACAAATTTATCATAAAATTCTTTACTTGGTATAAAATAATTAAATTGATGTTCGTCTAAAACATTTTTAATATCCTCTATTTTTCTGACCACTTGGAATTCCAAATTCATATCCGTAAAACATGAGAATAATAAATATATCAAAAATTGCTAATTTCATTTTAAAAATCTTTATTTTCTGGGTAATATTTAAACTAATAAGCGTATGAAATTTTAAATATCATCTGATATTCTAACCATTTAGAGTTCATAATTCATATGCATTAGGAGCCTGATGCTTTTATTATACAGCTACAACTAAATTACGAATATATTAAAATTATTCTGCTATCTTTCTTAAATGTCTTTTTTAGAACGTTTTAACACGATTCGTTTCCAAATTGTTTGAATCGTAAACTAAGGAGATTTAGCACTGATTTTTTTTCTCTATAAGCTCTGGATAGATCACTGATTAATTCTGTACAAAATTTCTGAGTAGATCACTGACTTGTTCCCTACAGAAGTTTTTAATTCTATCCAACGAGTGCATAAAATTTGGGAAGAAATCAATGGCTTATTAGTGAAAATGGACACTACTTTCTTGTTAATAACCATTAGTTTAACGAGCTCAAAGACAAGGTAAAAAATTTAGCCTTTTGACATGAATTTAGATTTCGTATTGGAGTATCTAATAGACCATTACAAACTATTTTATGCCAAGAAAGCAAATGGTTTAAAATTGTCTTTGTATGCATTCATCAAATAAATAATTTTTAAAGAAAAGCAACCATGGTAAGCATTTCACTTAGAATGGAGTTGCTTTTCAATTCGCGTGATTTATAAATGCATAATGAGCTGCATTATTTCTGCCACAACGGCACACTCTAAAAACTTCATTGAACTATTGTTACCAGATGTTTATCGTGAAAGTTCGATTTTTTTTTCTAGCATGCAGATTTGTAGAAGAAACAGAATTTAAATCACGCACTGATTCAAAATCACGCAATGTTTAACAGATAAATAAGGGTAACTAAATGGAAATTATAGTAATTTTTGTTGGTGTATCTTGCGAGAAGAAAAATCACGTCAATCAATTTATTTTTATTTATTTAATTTACTTTTTTCATTTCGTCTTTATTTATTTATTATTTTCATTTCATTCTGCCAGAAAATAGTGTTCAAGTTACAAAAAATTTATTATCTGTATTTATAAATAAATTATTTTATTACATTGTTCTGATGAGAATAGTAGTCATTGTTGTTTTAAATTTATTGAATAAACTAGAACGATTTGATTGTATTATTTCAGTTAGCATAATAATTGTATATGGTATTTAAAATTATTCGTATAAAAGACACTTTGCTTTGAAAATGCATATTTCACATTAAAAATTAGACTTTAATTTCTATTTAATAAAAACTTTCAAAACATTAATAAATTGTAACTTCTCTTGTTCCATTCCTTCAGTAAGAATGGTAATCCTTAATAATATTAAAAAATACTGAACAGATTGAAATTATTTTATTTCATTCTTTCAGCGAAATCGTTTGGCATGGAAGTCGGTAACAATTCAAATTTTTCATGTCGCAATGAAGAATTCGTTTTTTTTTGAAGATTTTACTTTGTTAATGCATATTTTATATTAAAACTTTGCTGAAAACACCTTTCAAAATATTAATAGATAATAATTACTCTAGCTGCATTCCTCTAATGCCAATGATAATTCTTAATACTATTCAAAATTAGTGAAGAGATTGAAATCATTTTATCGCATTATTTCAGTTAGTGAAATTGTTCAATATAGCAAACGAATAGCAATTAAAATTATTCATATGAAAATAAAGATATTTTTAAGGGCATTTTGATTTGACTTATGCGTATTTCACATTAAAAATAATATTTAATATTTACTAAATAGTCTTTAAAAAGAGTTATAGATGGTAAATTTTTCAGGCAGATTGTTTCAGTGAAAATGGTAACATTATCCAAAACTATCATATTACAGATAAAACAATTTTCTTGAAATTTTTTGATTAAAGCATTTGCGACAGCAAAAATTAAAATATATATTCCTTGAAATTTTAATAGATAGCTGATAAGATTTAACAGTGAAGGACTATGATGCTGAAAATATAAAGGAATATGCAATTTTAAATACCTTTAAATTTAAGAAATAATATGTTTTTAAGAAGAATAAAAATTATTAAAAAAATCTGATAGTTCTTTAATGTTATAAATAAAGATTTTTTTTTTAAAAAAATATCTCGATTTCGCTCTAAATATTGAAGAAAAATTAATTTTTAATGCCAAGAATTGTAAAAAAATAAAAATATATGATAAAAAATTCATAAGTATTTTCCTTAATTAGTTGTTTATTAATTTATTATTTGCTTTAAAAAATTGATTGATTCTATATTTTCCATAAAAGGGAAATACAGGGTGTTCATAAAGTCCCGGACCCATTTTGATGTTTAATAACTCATAAAATAATAAAGATAGATTTAAATTAATAACATAAATGGTTAAATAGACTCAAAAAGTTTCATGACCCTTGTCAATGAACTTCCACGTGTGCCCCCTTCGTCGCACGGAGAATATCAAGTCGATAGTTAATTTCACGCCAGGTAGCGACAAGCATGTCGGCATCCACAGAGCCATTTGCGCACTTTATGGCGATTAACAATACCAGAAACATGAAAGGATGCTTCATTGGAGAACATTATGCTCTTCAGAAAATCAGCAGCATCTTCTATCCTCCTTAGCATATCTGTTGCAAAGGCCATCCTCCTAGGCCTATCGTTCGGTTCCAAAACTTGAACAATTTGAACTTTGTATGCATGCAGTCTTAATTTTTTCTTAATAACCTTGTACACCGTCGAAATTGGCATATCCAATTCTGTTGCCGCTGATCTCACAGATATTCTAGGATTGTGTAAAAATGTCTCTCTGACACGCTCAACATCAAAATCACTTGTGCAAGGACGTCTGGAACGTTTCTTATCTTCGATACTTCCAATTTCTAGAAAATTCTTTTTCCACCGCAAGATGCTGTTTTTGGATGGAGGATCTTTTTGGTAAATTCTTCTGAAATTTCTCTGTGCTTGCACTATCGATTTCACTTCCATGAACCACCACAAAATCTGTGCTTTCTCTTGTGGTGTATGCATTCTCCTTAATATCCGCTCGAATAAAACATCACATATAAAAGTACTACATAGAACAAACACATCAAAAGTAAACATAACATTGCAATAGTTGCCAAAAACAAAAGAGAGAAAAATGCAATTAATAAGCAGACAATATTTAGAAAAGTACAGATATTTAGACTGGAAAATGAAATTATCTGAAATTAACCACACGCGCAGACGATATTTACAAAAGTAAAAATATTCAAACCTGAAAAGGAAAATATATGAGTTATTCCATCAATAAATGCCAGAAGTGTGTTTATATCTTTATTATTTTATGAGTTATTAAACATCAAAATGGGTCCGGGACTTTATAAACACCCTGTATTTTCTGGTCTTTTAGATTTCTTATATTTACAACTTCAGTTTTCATGTTTATGCGTTTCATCTTGTTCAATCTAAAATTTTTAGAACTCTGTAAATTTAATTCCAAGTAGCATTTATAGAAATTTTATAGTCACAGCATCGTAATTTAAGAATACGAAAAAAAAAGATAATTTGAAATAATTTATGATACTTAGAGAGAAAAAAAAGTGGAACAATTGCTTTGTAATTCCTTAAAATGATATGTAAAAAATATCAGTTGTCCGATTTCTATAATATTCCAGCAATACATAATTAAAAAAAAATTCTTTAAAACGGAGATGAAATCAATTTTTCTATTTGCGTCTTCAAAACCAATATTATTCAGAAAATATAAAGGACGTGCAGTGCATGTTCTAAAACGTTAAAAAAATGAAATTTGTTTTATATGCAAAAATGAATGTCAGTATTGACCTTCAATGCTATTGTACTTTATCGTAGAAGCTTTTATCAACAAGGCTTAGAACACCATTAAATTGTAAAATAGCTTTATAAAATTCGAAATGGAGTGAAAACATGTTTTTAACATAAATTTTGGAAAAAAAGTAGTAAGGCATTGTCTCTTTATATGATAAAAAAAATCGGTCATACAGATATCTATAACAAGACTTTAAAAATCTAGAGCACAACAATAACATGCTATTTAAAGGTCCATTTTAACATTTATGGAAAAAAGAAAGATTATTTTTAGTTTGATTCTAAAATTGGAGTAAGAACATTTTCCAAAAGTATTCTTTTATGAGTAGAGTGAAAGTAATGTTCGAAACTTAAACGGCCTTTCGTGGTTTTTGTTTTTCAGATCATTATCTTTTATGGTTCTTTTTGATTCAGTCAATGCACTGGTCGAAAACGAAATATCGTTTGGACTGATAGCGTTACCACGACCATTTAATATCTCCATTTTTCTCTCGATACGGCGAAACTCGTTATTCCACAGCCGATGGCAACTGGGTGTGTGATTTCGATTTCTTTTTCAAAGCATTCGAACTTTTTTTTTTCATTTTATTCGATGGCTTTGTTATTTTGAAACGAAAGTAGCATTAGCTGCTTCTGTCGTTCAAGTACCACACTGAAAAAAACTTTTAAAGAAATGTTACCCGCTTAAAAATTGATTTTTTTATATCTACGCAAATGAGCTCCCTATTTTCAAGTCTTTTATCTTTAATAAAAATCTTGTGGGTTAGTTTTGTTAGCTTTCCAGTGATATTTGAATCCATAATAAGCGAATCAATGAAACTAAATTTTAATTCACCATTTAATTTTAATTTTGGTAATTATTTAAATGAAGGTGGAAATAATAATCTACATAACATTTAAAAATATTTATTCGTAAGTGATAGCACTATTTCAGCTGCAATATTTAATATTCAATAGATGACAACATGTTTTATTTATTCATATTTTTATAGCCAATATGTTTAGCATAAAATTTGGAAAAGAAAATCATGTTTCTTCAACGAAATACAGCTCTTACTTTTAGCTTTCAACATGCTAACATTCTTAAAATTTACATAGCCTTGTTCCCGCAATCAAAATTATATTTTTTGTTTACTATTTCCTTTCTCGTATATGAAAGATAGAGAAAGTATTGTAATTGTTAAAAAAAATTTAAACTCGAATTTTTGGCGAATGTCCAAGTTTTTGACCTTCCAAACTCACACTCTTTAAAAATATGTGAGTTCGAGAAACACATTTTTGGTAAATGTCTGTCTGCCTTTCTGCGACAAAAATAACTCAAGACGCTCTAAGCTAAAAGGTTAAAATTTGGTCTACAGTCTTTATGCCAAATTTGTAGATTTTTATCATGTTTTCAGCAAATTCCTCTCTGAGGAAGTCTGTCTATCTGGCTGCACGAATATAAGTTAACGTGATACCTGCAAAACAAAGAGAGCTAGAAGAACAAAAATCAGTGCATATATTTAACATCTATTTGATCGTATATATCAAATTTTGATAGAAATCCTATCAAGGATGGCCGTTTTTAACTGTGTACTTTGAGAAACAATTCAACGCGAAAACTCAAAAATGCAGTGCCTTAAATATACGAAATCTGGTATGGGATTTTGTGACTATAAGTGCAGTTTTGAGTCAAATTTTTGTTTCAATCTGTTTCAATGCGTCTGGAACACAAATTTGATTTTCGGATAATCTTAACTGTATATCAACGATTATTCGTCAAAAAATTCGCGAAGGATCACACGATAGATTCAGTAAAAATGCTAAATTCAAGCCAAAGGTTAATATTTCATAACTATTGTACGCCAATGCCATGCAAGGCGCTCTCTGGGATAACACCTTTATTAGAGAATACGCAAGAATATTTTGGGGATATCATTCCAGCTGATTTTTCTGTCCACTTGTAGCCTAATGGCCAAATCGCGGCTTAAACAAACGTTTGGATTTCACTTAGTCAAAAGTTTCTAATAAGAAAAAATATTTTATTTTATATGAAATAAAATGGCAATTTGCGTATTTACGAATTGATGAAAAAATCAATTGCAAACAAAGTATTAAATTGAAATAATTTGATAATAAAGAACGTAATGGTGTTATTACAACAAAAACAACAAAAAAAAGTTGAAACACGAAATTATTGAAGATTGATTCTGATTTCTGAGGAAATCGTTTGACTATAAATAAGATTTGGCTAGGTTCAGATTCCACTTCCGAAAAAAACCATTTTGTATTTATAATGAAAATTATTCTACAGGTTTTAAATTGCAATCATTTACTTCGAATTCGGATAAAAATTATTTTGAAATGTATCCATTTAAGATCAAAAGTATTCTTTTGAACTTTCAAAATTAATTATTTCTTAAAATCTATAATGATACATGAAAAATAGCCCGCGCTTTGATGTTTGTACTCAATTATTTGTGGAGGCTTTTGAAATGATTATTATATGGATGATTTAGATAAAATTTTAAGGAACAAACATTTATACTTTAAATGATAATTTAATTACCTTCGAAATTAATTTTCCCAATCTTAATAGATATTCTTAACTTATTCAAAGTTACTGCATACAATTTCTATTGAAGGGGGAGGAGAGAAACGTTTTAAATGATATTTCGCAGTCAGCCTCAAAAACACTTAAAAAATTCCTTCAACCAAGCTGGGGGGGGGGGCAAAGGTAGATTCCTTTGTATTTGAGTTACGATTTTCAAATTCCTTTCAATTCTTAGACAAAACCTCACGGAAAAAAACAGTCAAAATTAAGCTTGAAATTCCTTTTTTAATCCCTAACTTCTAAGATATTAATATTATCGAAGAACTGAATGCAAAAGATGTTAGTTTTAATCAGGCCCTAATTTGGCTAATTGGGTTTATTTTTCTATATTCAATATTAAGAAAGTTAATGCGAAATGAAAATTTCAACTCTCCCCCCACCATTTCCACTCCCTTTGAGATAAATGGCCCATTTACCGATGGCTCACGAAATTTTTAAATTTCTGACAACATAGTATGTGTCAGTTAAAATCCAAACAAAAGTATTATATATATATATAACTCAAGAAATTTTTCCAAAGTCTTGTTATGTGGACCATTACAATAGGTAGTCTTCATATAGGAATCTACCTAAAAGAAGAAACTGTATTTCTATGGCAAGAATCATTATGAACGACAAATTCCTTCAAATAATGATGGCTACCATCATTATATTACGGAAATTTTGTTGACGCTTCAGCAATGATGGAGATGAAAAAAAAAAAGGAATCTAGATAATGCAGGTATTTCAAAATTCTGTACGGGAAATATTATAAAAAACGGAGAGGGGCATAGCTGCTTGCTGAGATTTTAGATGGCATGAAAATAGACAAATTAAAATCAACGAAGGACGTTGCAACAAAAATAAAATCTGTTTGTTTGTTAAAGGATTAGAAATATTTAGATTCGAAATTGTTTTTATCCCAAGTAAAGCTAGTTTTGCATGAAACAACACTCTTACATATTGATGAGCAATCTACATATTTTGCAATTTACTTCATGCTTAAATTCTGTCAGATACTCGCCAAATTTCATAATTCATCAAATAATGAATTTCAAGAAATACATTTTGAATTATGATGAGCAGTTACATTCCAGAGATAATTCCTCATAACATCAGCGAGCTATAAATGTTTATAGCATCTTACTTGTTTAACGCTCTGATTTTCAACCCATCAGTCACAATTAAAGCTAAGTTGAGCAGAAAAGGAAGATAACAGAAAACAAAGCAATTAAAATAATCTCTGCCAGAGGTTTGAAGTGAAGTGAGAACAATTGAATCCCCCCCCCCCCGTTCCTTCTCGTCTGAGGCTAGGAAATTGTTCCTGATTGCATCCGTTTTCTAAGGGAAAATTTTAATCCGCTTTGGATGCGCTTAGCTCTGCTGTTGTTTTTCGTTTGAATTCATCCGGATTAGCATTTTGTTTTAATATGTATTACTACACCGTTTGATAGTAAAATGAGACAAAAGGTATGGAATAAAGTTTTGTTTATTTAATTTTCATTGTCTTATATTTAGATCATATCTGCATTACTTACTATTAAAACGGAAAAAATGTTTGGAAAATTCAAGTCTTAATCTGCTCATGAATTTATTCTTACATTCGATAAAATAAAAGCAGTGACACAGAATGGTTTTTTCAATACTATTATCATGAATTATTTATAGAACGTTTCTTGGCTACAAAACTACCAAATCTATTTAAAAAGTTGAGTATTTTGTTTTATGAGCATGAAAATCTAGTTGATTTTTATTTTTTGTCGTAAGGTTTTTTTTTTTCCAAAATGAGAGAATTCTTTTTGAATTTATATGTTTTATTCATTAGTAGTTTTAAAAAACAAATGTTTTAAAACTACTAATGAAGAAAGACCCTCCCCCTCAAAAAGAACTCTTAACCTTTTTTTTGTCTGTGCAAATATTGGCCATAAAATGTGATCATGAAATTACAATAAAAAAGATTTTAAAAATCGTTTTATGAAAGTATTATAAGGAAATGCATTTTGTTTAGTTCGTTGTAACCCAATTTTTTAAGAATGATTAATACCAAGTGTCACGATAACTTTCTTCATATAATAAAACGCATTTTTCTTAGATTTTAAGAATGTTATTGATAAAATCAAAAATAATGATGCAAAAAAAATTCCTTTTTACGACAAATATATTTCATAACTAATAAAATATTCATAGCAATGAAGTTATTGAGCAATCTGGCCCCAATTTAAACAATAAAATTTTCTAGATAGTGGATGAAATATCCTATGTTTTCTTCAACGAAAGTTTCATGTTCAATAAAATTCAAATCGACTTATAGTCATTTTTTCTTGAAGAAATGTATTAAAATCGGATAGAACAATTTTCCCCTTATCAAAACATTAATATGCAATGAATTGTGTTCAGTTTGTATTTTGTGAACATTTAAAAAGATTTGCAAGAGATTTAAATTTTTTAAAAAGAATGATAACTAAATTAAAATAGCAAATTTTGAAGTCACCGATCGAAATGGCCAAAGCAAATTAAGATCTTAATCTCATTTATTATATATTTTTCAGATATTATAATGCATTCATAAGAAAAGTCAATAAGTGCATGATGAATTATTATAAATATTCCAGAAATTAAAATCAGTTTCTGGTGAAATTCACCACTAGATGACGCCTTTCAGATATAATTAAAATTTTACTAAAATTAATCAATTACCTGATAATTAAATTATGAAAATAGTACATAGTCATCACAAATGCTCAGTTTTATCGAATTTAAGAGCTCTGATGAATCAGAAGTTTAGTGAAAATTGCGGATACAATTCCATCTTAAATAAACATGGAAGTAATCATCTGAAAATTTGCCAAAGGATATAAAATTAGTAATTTAGTTTTCCCTTATATTAATTTTAAAATTGTTCATAAGGTTTGATTCAAATCTTTATTTCGTAGCTATTAATTAATAACAGACTATTTGTTGGTCTTGAAATCCCCCTTCAATCCGTGAAAAAGTTGCATATTTTGATTTTTGATGCGAAAATATCTTGAGTTTTTTTTATGCCAGAGAATTCTCTACTATCTAATTACTTTTTGAATTACTGTGATAATTCTCCAGAGGAAGAATTCTCGAGAGTATTCTCTATCACATCTATGGGGGGGGGGGAATTTCTGCTTTTGTAGACAAAAATCTCTAAAATTTTTTAATCAGTAAGGTCTATCAGTATAATCTAATAGAAAACATTATCACTAATTTAAATGCTTCCGATTTCTTTAAAAAGCTTTATTTCATAGATAAGCCTCTGATTTCTTTTATATTAGTGAGAGGACGAATTACCATAAATGCATTGCTAGAATTTTTATTATTGAATGTAAATGCAAACTTCAACGTGTGGATAATTCAAAAATGCCTAAACATGTCAAAACTTTTCCTACCTTTATTTAAAAAATGTCCTACAAATAAATTTGTCTCTTGAGTGTTTATTCAGAGTTCATAATACTGTTACCTTGAGTGAAATTTGACAGTGATACCTTCATTTTTATCCGTTCTGTCAAAAATTATAATTGGTGGTATACGACAAGAAGGAACAGTGAACAGTCAAGCTTTTATTCTAGTTAGAAGACTTTGCAAGAATCCAGAATGAAATGAAGGCTATCCATCAAATAAATAAAATAAAATAAATAAAAAAACAAAACAAATATCTCTCACGGATTGTCAACCGCTTTAAGATGCGCTATTCGGACGTTGGATAGCAATGGACATTAGTCGATGGACATTGTCCGTCAGTAATTAGTCAACCAATCAAATCGCTTCTTAAAAGCTTATGGGCTGCTAGAATGATTGCATTACAAAGCTCTGTAATTTGAGAAACGATGTTTTTTTCTATCCCTAACTTTATTTACGAATAATTTAAAAAAAAAAAACTACACATGGATCATTTTCTTGCCCTCATATATTGTGGCTCTAAAATGTTTATTAAAAAGTTTTTTTTAAAAAAGAATTACAGATACCGTAAGTTACGTTATATCTGATGTCTGTTAATTCAAAAAATTTGCTTTTTTTCCAATTTTTTTAAGTATATTTCAAACTTAAACACTTTTAATGGCATTTTAGTAAATTAAATTAAAAATTCCGGCAATATCTTATACTTTTTAAAAACCAAGAAAAGAATTTTTATTTTATGTTTGGAATATTGCATACACATTTTAAATACAATCATCTGAGTTCTTAACTAAAATTCTTTTGAAAATTATTTTGTTTTAAAAAAGTATTTAAAAGTAAAAGTCTTTGTGATGGAAAATTCTCTGAGACAATGACGTAATATTTAAAAACAATTTGAGTTTATTTTCTTAACAGTTGCAGTTACGAATATAAGCAATAAGTCACAGCCTGTGATTTTGCTTTATTTATCGAATCCAAATTGCTTTTTAATTCTTATTTTGAAATTAACTCTTGACAAGGATTTTTTTTCATTTTTTTCTCTTTATTCAATGCATTTTTTTCTTTTAGCCGAGATCCTTTTTATTTTAGGTAAACTTGATAATCTTGATTAAAGATCTAGTGCCTTTCCGTCTCATTTATTTTTTCTGCTGTTATCATTAGTTTACACAATGTACAAAATTTTTGTAAATAATTAGAAATGTTTATTCTTTCTTTATTTGGGAGAGATTGTATTTCTTTTAAGTTTATTTAGTTTTATTCGTTAATGAGTTTATTATTCTCTTAAGGAAGTATGATTCCAGGAAATTACCCATTTAACTACCCACTAAAACTAAAAAAATAAACATAAATAAAAAAAATTAACATTCGTTAAAGGCACTATCAAAACTATTGGTAACTAAACACTCTCAGTTATGTTTAACGAAGATTTTAAAATCTTGAAAAAACCTTAATGCTGATAACTTTAGGTGGAATGGATTTCTTGTGCAATATCAGAAACGGGTGAAGCTCTATTGATATTTATTAGGAATACAAGTTTCCAGATCCTCTCCCATTGACTTCCAAAATTATTTTTTTGCTAATTTTAATTGAATATTTATATGAACAGAGTTTAACAAATATGAAAATAAAATTAGATATTTAATTGCGGTGTACTTTCAAGGAAGATTTCGGTATCATATAAATAAAAAAAATGATAACAGATAAAAAAAATCGTTTTAAATAAAATGATGAAAGAAACTGCAAACATTTTAATGCAGTCTTTGTATTTTAATACAGGAGTTCCCAAACTATAGATACCTTCCGATGAATAAAGATAAAATCTTGAATGCATATGCATGCTTCTTCGCTTTTCAAAAAATGGGTTAATCTTGAATAAAGATCATCTAATTGGATTTATTTTCTTACAAGTTTTTGTATGTGTTAATGATATTCATTGAGCCATATTGTTGCATCATGACCAAAAAAAAAAAAAAGGCGCAATACGCAAACATACTACTAGTGTCAGTTTAAACCTCACCCATTTAATTAGAAATTCTTTTTCGCTTTGAAAATTCAATTAAATTTCCATGTGCATTAATTTCGAAGTTTTCACATTATTATTTGTGAAGACGCTTATGAAATTTAATAATAAATGCTTTTTCATAACAAAAGTTCCTTTTTGGCCCACAAAAACTGTTTCAAAAAACAAACAAAAATAAACACGTGTTATTCGTCTAAAAACATTATTATTTCGCGAAAGTTGAAATGAATCACTATAGATTTTTTTTCTAAAATGTTAGGCCCAATGTTTTAAAGTTTTGAACCCTTGTTCTGTTAAAAAGCATACCAGCTATGGACTTATATGCATGCAGGTCATCTATGAAACAAACTTGATCACACTTGGAAAGTTCGAATACACAGCTCTTATACCAAGCGAAGGTGCACAATTAGATAATCCTGAATAAAATGAAAATTAATTCTTTAGAATTCTTAGGCAGGTAATTACTTTTTTTATTTATTAATTCAGCCTTACACATCATGCCTGCTTTTCATTCTAGCTTTCTAATTCAAGTCATTTTATCTTAGATTGGAAAATAAGTACAAATATATGGGAAAATGCTAAATACTTATAATTAATGCTGATTGATCACCAAGTTGCATTAAAAGAAATAAGCGTGTTTTATAAATTGCTTTCATTGTAAACACGATAATTCAGCGATTCTCAACCTGTGGGGAGCGCCCCCCTAGGGGGGCGCGAGCATACTAGAAGGGGGGCGCGAGAATATCCAAGAGAAAATATTATTTTAAAAAAATTGATTGACTGAAAGAAAAGCACACATACACATAGAAAACGAAATACATTTCGACATATTTAATAATTTATTGAAGTAAAACAACTTACTAAATCAAAACTTACTTAATCAAAACATACTAAATTAAAAACATATTTAATAATTATTAGTGACTTCCTTGGGCCTGTCTTGCAGAGCAAAGTTTTTCGAAGGAAGGCTTGATATTAGAAATAGCCACTCTCAGTTCTGTTTCTATATTTTGTCTTCAAAGAAGCCACAGCAGAAAATCCAGTTTCAGAAAGGTAGGATGTTGAATGGTAATAGAATGTGAAATGTCCTTGTTTTTAGTGCACAAAAATCATCCTTACTCCTGCCCAAAATTCAAATAGTGATTTATTACTAAATTGTCTTTTAGTTTCGCCTCTTGTCGTGAAGTCTTATGAATTTTTCTTCCTCATCAGTTGAGAGTCCTTCGGAAGTCTTAGGAAATTTACAAACATTGTTAGGTTTTTTGCTTTAAATTTCTGCTCCACAATTTCAATTTTCTACAAAATGTATTAACTTAAAGCATTTAACTTTTTTTACTTGTATCCAACATATGTGTATTTGCTCCTTGGAGTTGAAGATTCAAGTTATTTAATTTCCCGAATATGTCGACCAAGTACCTCAATTTCATCACAAATAAACTATCACGAAAATTCTCGGCCGCCTGTCTGTTTTCTTCTTCTAGAAAATGGCGATTTCTTCTCTTAATTCATAAACACGTTGCAAAAATTTCCCACGTGATAACCATCTTGCCTCACAATAAAATAGTAACCTTGAATGTACTGAACCCATGTCTTTACAAAGTGCGGAAAAGATTCTCGATTTCAGGGGTCTCCTTTTTATATAATTTACTACGGTTACAATCATAGTTAACACAATAGTTAAATCAGGGCTCATTTCTTTCGAAGCCAAAGCTTCTCTTTGGATCATGAAATGTGTGCACTGAGGCGATTTCTGTTTTAAAAGTGCTTGTATATCTTGGATTCTTTCGGATATTGAACGAGCACCATCGGTGCATATTCCGACGCAATTTTTCCATTCTATGTTTGCCTCGTTGATAAAATCATTTAAAATAGCAAATAATGCGATCGCTGATGTTTTGAGTTCTATTGGTTTGCAGAAAATTAGTTCTTCTACTACTGACATATTATCACAAATTCGAACATAGGCAATTGAATGAGCATCTTTATTACTATCTGTTGTTTCGTCAAGCTGTATTGAAAACAATTTGTCACGCAACTTCGAGAAAAGCTGACACTGTACATCTTCAGTTATATCGCCAATTCGACGGCAAAAGTATCATTTGAAAGAGGTATGGACTGCAATTGTTTTGAAAAATTATCTCCAAACATAGTTTCTACAATCTCAATTGCTGCTGGCAAAATAAGCTCTTCATCAATGGTGTGAGGTTTTTTACATCTGGCTATTTTATATGAACTTTGTAAGATGCAATTAAAGCTTTTTTTATTTACAGACAATGTTTCTTTAAAAAATAATTTTTGCTTGTTATATGATTTTAATTTTAATTCGAAGAATTCTCTGGGTTTGTTGATGTACTCACTATGAAGCGTTTCCGAATGTCGTTTAAGTTTATTAGGTTTCATGCTGTCTGCGACCAACATTTTTGAGCAAATGATACACAGCGGCCTTTCTTCTTCATTTACTTCAGTACTGGTAAACACAAAATTTAAGTATTCTCGAGAATATTTCCTTGATTTTATTTTCGGAATCACGCTCGTCTGTGTACTTGTTGATTCTTGACTATCGTCTAATGCTTGTTTACTTCCGCTTAAAAATTTATTCACGAGTCTGCATAAATCTGCTGCAGTGAATATTTTATATGGTGAATTGCAATTAACACGAAAACATATATAACATAAAAATTCATGATAGAATCGATAGCGATAAAAGTATCGACTCGAATGAGACTGGCTGGAATCGAAACTTGCGTTATCGAATATTTTCCTTCTTCTTATGAGAAAACATTTACTCGGCGCATACTCGAGACGGCATCGGTTGTGTGGATTCCCTTCCACAAACATTCCTATTTTTTTCACTTTTGTTTTATCATGCTTCTGTTTTATTTCTTTTATTATTCGAAAAAATGTATTCCCAGTTTCTAAATTTAGCTCACCCGTCTAGGTTAACTTTCATTGACGAATTTTTCTACTTTCATATTCTTTTAACGTTATCTCCCTGTTTGGCTTTCATTTCAAATATAATATTTAAATTTTCTCCGCTTTTATCCACTTCATCTGTTCACCGCCCACTTGTCTAAAATGCAAGATGTGGTTTCTCGCCAACGTTGGCTCGCTTTTACTCTTGTTTCGGCAGTTAGTTAAAAATAATTTAAAAACAGAATTCAAAATACTCAATATACATTATTGTTGTATACATTTTATTGTAAGCGGGGGGCGCGATGAAAATTATAACGAATATTGAAAGGTTGAGAAACGCTGCGATAATTCATTTCAATACTATCCATTCACATTGTTTCCAGAATGAATTGACCAATTCGCTATATAATTCGAGGTGATTTTATTTCTCTATTAATCACAAAATCCAGCATATGTGTCGTCCTCGTCATCTGATCGCGGTTCAGAATTATGAGGTCCGTCCCAAAATAGCCTCATGTTGATGTCAAACGGGGCATTATTACTGTAAACCCTCTGTTCTTTATATTAACCCAAATTGACACTGAACAGTAAAAGCCGATTTGGATTTATGGAATCAAAGAGCACATTAATTTTTTTCATTTATTGATGCCATTTTGATAATAATAGAATGTAAATTGATTGTTTTTACATTATTCGAGTTATTTATTGGACTAAAAAATGCTATTCCTAAACGAATATTCCGTAGTAAAAATTTTACAGCATTATATTCAACAGTTGTTTTGTAATATATTTTTAGACTTTGTGACCACTCTACATTTTACTTTATAATAACTTATAGTTTATTATATTTTATTTTTAATTTCTTATTAAAAATTTAGTATTTTTCTTTAACATATGATTTGCAAATTTAAAACTTCGCTATCTTTTTTTTTATATAATGCAAAAGAAAATAATCGTACCATTTATAGCTTAATATTTTGTTAAAACTCTGATATCGCTTATAAAAATAGGAATTACATTTGAAAGAATTCTTCACGTAACAAATTCCTGCCAGATAGTGTTCTGTGGGGTAAAGTACTACCATTTTCTTTCAGGTCTCTTTTCCGCGGGAAGTAACAAATGGTAGTGCTGTAGCTATAATATCCTTCTCAAGGATTATTTTTCTTTTGTTATCTACTAATCTCTTTGGTATTCGTTGAATTATGAGCTGCTTCCAGAAACCAGAGAATAGTTTCCTGCAAAGTTTCCTAAATGCAATTTGTTAATGACATTGATCGTTTGGTTGACAAAAGAGGATTATCGCTCAAGTAAGATTAGGTAGATTTAGTTACGCGAGAGTTTTCAGCAACAATTGGTTTTCTTCCTAATGATGTCCACAACTTTCTTTCTTGTGTTAAGTCATACGTTATTATTTGGTATTAAACAGTTGAATGGATATGAAATAATTCATTTTGATTTATTTTATTGGAAAATATGACGATGTGTTAAATTTTATTGTTTTTTACTGAATTAACTATTTAAAAAAACTACTTTTTCATGAACGAATTATAAACTTATCCTTATTTCAATCTATGTTCTCATATGTAAGTATTTTAATCATAAAAAATTATCAAAAAATTATTTAGATTCAAAGGGTATTAAATAGCTATTAAAACACTATTTAGATTTAAATCGTCTTATTTTTTAAAGATTTCTTAAATCTAAATCTACAAAATCTGCATGGATATTTATATAATTGTATATGATACAGGATCGATTACTTCCAATTTTTTTCCTTGTAATTTCATTATCAGTAGATAAAATATTCTTCTAGCTCATATATGGCATTTGTAGAATAAATAAATATTCTTTATGATAACTTTTTATTTTTAAATATGACTATGCTTGAGCAAATTTGCACAAGTATTTTTTTATAACATCCGATACATATGATTTTTAAAAAAAATTACATCAAGCATGAATATAATGTGCATGAGTTCGTTATTGGTTAAGAAAAGATAAAGAAATATTTCTCAATTACTTTTTCACATCAGATTTAAACTAGCGAATTCATGTTCATAAAAGATAAGAAAAGTTAATTTTTTTTCCACATCAGTTATAAATATACGATGTCAGATATAAGGGGGAAAAAAAAAACTACTCATAATTAATTGCGAAAAATTCTGTTTTTTTTCTCTTTTAAATGATTAAATATTACTTAATATTTTAAAGAGAATTCTTAACATATTCTTCAATAAATAAATAAATTATAAAAAAATTCTGAAATAAAATAAAGCAATAGAAAACTCACTATAACATTGCCTAAGAATATAAATAAAAAAAAATTAAATAAATAATAGAATCTTTATTTCTTTTCTTTCAACAAAGGATATTATTTATTTCTGTAAACAATGGAAATAATTTAAATTACTTATCAAAAAATTTTTAAAAATTTTCTAACTAAAGGACTACATTGTATGACATTTAAATTGATATTATGGAAAATACGATTTTTTGAATATTAAGATAATACAGAATTTATTTTTGTGTGATTACGTTTTTAGATGTCTATTCTAAAAAGACTTTTAAATGAAATTAAATTTTTAATAATTTCAAATTTAAATAAAAATTTCTGAAAAATGGTCCCGTTTACGTATTAACAGCCTTCAAAATATTTTTGTGCCATATTTAGTAACTCTAGATACAATGGCCTATTCTATAGAGCACCATTGTATACACACTGACGCACACACATATTTCATTACTAGCCGCCTTTGGCGACCAGCCGGTTCGCCAATCTTAATGTTCGTTTAAATTTTAATAATTAAATAGGTTGAACCGGAATTTAACTCCGTTCTTCGCCAAGTTGTGATAACGCGCCAAAGCTGGCAATCTTTATTATGCACTTAATTGAACATCTGCTCATTTGTTTTTAAACATTTCGCAAGGCCGTTGTTGGCGATTTTTAAAAATTGCGAAAGTAGGGGGTTAAACACCTGTCGTACCATTAAATATTTTACGCCATTTCAACTTTAATAGATTCTTCAGCAAAATATTTTAAAATTTCAAATTTTGATTGTCATATAATTCATTCATAATATTATAAAGGCCTTCAGTCATAACGTGATATGTATCTCTCTAATTTTCTGTTGCCCCTTGTAGAATTTATGCTTTAAATTTAAGTGTAAATGATTAATCTGCAATTAATATAATAATATTTTTTACTGAAACAAAGCATTTTTTTTAATAATATGATTACTGATAATAGAGTCACTGAGCGTTTAAACTTTATGGGCACTAAAGAATATCTTTCTTAATTTATGTAATATCTCAAGAATTTGTCAACAAAATTTTCTCAGATTCATCATGAACAGATCGATTCATTAACCATGTTTCATTTTAAATGCATCAAACACTAAGAAAATAAAATGAATCGTTTAAAATAATCGGTCGAAAACAGGTTTAAAAAAACTACTTAAAAAACGATGTATTTAAAACTATAAGCATATACAAAAAAATATATAACTAACATAAATACAATTTAATTACAAAAGCATGCAACTAGCCTGAAAATAATTTAAATAATTGAAAACAGGTTAAAAAAACTACTTAAAAAACGATGTGCTTAAAACTATAAGCATATACAAAAAATATATAACTAACATAAACATAATTTACTTACAAAAGCATGCAACTAACCTAAAAATAATTTAAATCATCCGTTGATAATGGTTGTCATGTCAACAGTCAGAACACAAGGCGCATGCGTGAATTTTCTTCGCCAGTTACGTTAACGCAAATGCGTGAATTTTTCTACGCCAGTTGGGGTAACGCTATGAAGATTATACATTTTTAATTTCCTTTATTCTGTGTTATTTTAATTCAAAAGTACTTCAGAATGAATCTGAAACATGGATTAATTAACAATGTTTAATTTTAAATGCATAAAACATTAAGAAAATAAACAGAATCGTTTGAAATAATCCGCCGAAAAACGTTAACCCTAGCCTCATTACTGTTGGGAGAAAATAAAATTGAAGCCTTACTCATTTGGCGGTGGGGGAAATGGAAGATTTTTTTTTTTTGGCGGAAAAGTTGGCGGTGGGGAAAATTGGAGATTTTTTTGGCGGGAAAGTTAGTTTTTAATTAATAATTAAAATTTCAAAAAAAAGGGACCCCAGGTGCACATTCCCGACCTCTAAGGTATACATGTACCAAATTTGATAGCTGTATGTCAGATGACCTGGCCTGTAGAGCGCCAACACACACACACACACACACACACACACACACATTGAGCTTTATTATAAGTATATAGATTATTAGTTTAGATCAAGATACCATAATAATTACTCATAATGACAATTTTCATTGATGCATATTACGAAATACTTTAAGCATTTCTAAGATCTTCATTTTCAGTATAGGTGCTACTTTTTAATAGGATATAATACAAAAGTCACTCAGAGTTTCGAAAAATAAATATCTGTTTTTATGATGTAGGTAATTAACGAAAGAGGTGAAAAATGTCTTTCTTTAATGAACCTGATCTATATCATAACTTTTGTCCCAATATCTCTAATTATATCAAGAATTAATTGAAGATTTCAATTTAATTAATACTCTAAAAAATTTGAATCGTCCCATCACAACATTTGGAAGCTGCACTCTCTTTTTTCCCCTTTCTTTTTTGCCCTCCATAAGTTAACAATTAATACTAATTGAAAGAAGGTTAAAAAAATGATACAGTGTCACGAATGTTATGCAATCCCAGTTTTTGTAACTTTTATTCACGTGCTTTAAATAAAAAATTGCATTTAGTTTTATGATGATTCGGTCACACATTTTAATTAAGAAAAAAATTTCCACTCTTCGAAAGAGTTTCACAAAATTATGTATAGAACGAATACAGAATAAAACAGCAAAGTCACTTAAAACCAGCAAAGTGGTCTCCTGAAAACTTTCTCACACATTTTCTAATAAAGGAGTTATTCCTCACACCCTACACCAAATTGTTAACATTGGCTGAGCCATAAATTCTTGTATGACATTAGCTAATACAATTACAAAATATTAATCTTTGGTTCAAAGTTAGCATTTTTATGAAATATTATCGTGTAACCTTCGGCGTTTTTCTTTCTTTTTTTTTTGGCGATTAATCATAAAATTCGAATTTACATTCAAATTCTATAGAAAAAAACTGTATTGTAGCCGAATTTTCGTATTCATATTGTATGCAGAAATTTCGTATTTATATAAGAAATTGTATTCGAATTTGTATGTATATGTTTTTTTCAACAAAGTTACAAAATTCTCACTTCTTCTTAATTCTTTAGAATAAACTCTCTTCCCATTGAAATGTAGATATTTTTTAAATTAAAATCTTAGTAAGATTTATATCACCGATATAGTCTATAATGGCATTTAACATTTTACTTTCTACCGTACGAAGCAAACGAACCGAAATTATTATAATCGTCAAAAAATAAAAAAAGTCGAAATTTTTACTTCCAGATCTCTGAATTTTTCAGACCTCCCTAAGTTCGAAAAACCCATTTTTGGAATTGCATCTGTATTTCTTTGAACATGATAACTCAAAATATTTTGAACAAGATTCATAAAATTCAGTATATAGTCTTAAATACTGTACACTTAAGTCCCTATATATTTTTGAACGAAAACCATTCAGAATTCTGTCGGTCCGAGAACAAGCGAATGCAGTATTTGCAAAACACAAGAAGCTAGATAGATAAAATTTGATATAGAATCTAAGCATCTGAAGTGTAGATGTTTTTTCGAATTTTGAAACAAATCTGTTAAAAAGTTGACTATTTGTTGGTCTGTTCAACATCATACAGGCTAATGCGGAAATTAAAAACATGTAACTATTAAGATAAATGAAATTTAGTATTATTACAATTACAATTCTGCCAATAGTTTGGTTTAAATAGATAGACAAAATGGTTTCCAAACTGCATAATCGCTTTTCTTTTATATTACCATAAAAGCCAAATTCTCACGTGCAGTGCTTTGAAAATAGAATCTGAGTTCTCGTGATATTCACGCCTTTACCAAGGTCCACAATTGTATAGAGGAAAAAAGGAATTGCACCTTTATTTGAGAATATACTTGAAATTTTCAGAAACCATTCCAGTTACTTTTTTAGTCTGCATCTTTCATTCTTTCTTTTCCCATCTCATTTTCAGTCTTGATATTTTACATGGGCCTCTTTCTTTTTGGGTAAAGCTATATTAGTGGTTGTAAATTTCCTATTATTATTAATAATATAAGAAAGCATATTTTCGTCCCGAAATCCTTCACGGAATTTTCTTCACAATTTATTAAATTTGCATAGATTTAATAAGCAAAAATCGAAATAATTATTTCAATCTATTAATCAAAAAAAAAGAGCAAAATTAAAATATATATATATATTCCATGTCAAATAAAGTAATGTTAAATTTCCGAAATAGTAATAATCAAAAAAGCATTTTTTTTAATAATTCAACCAATAAAGATAAATTGATTGATAGTGTAATATCAATGAAATCAAAACCTAAGTATATTGGACACTATTTATTAAACTTTTATTTAAAATCTTATTTAAACATGACAACAAAATACAGCGATTCATTAGAATGCTTGACACTTTTATTATCAATCAAATATGTCTGAAATTCACACACAAATTGCTTCCATTGAACCAAAGAGTAATGATTTAAAGATTATAGAAGAAAACAACAATAAAAGGAACAACCATTATTTTGAAATAAATGACATTTTAGCGTAATTATTTATCATAAATTGTATCGGGTTTTATTTTGGTTTGAAATTTCTACACAGTTCAACACATTTATTCACTTTCAAAACGGTAGATTACACAAATATTTGATTGGGTTTTATTTTGGTTTGAAATTTCTACACAGTTCAACACATTTATTCACTTTCAAAACGGTAGATTACACAAATATTTGATTGGGTTTTATTTTGGTTTGAAATTTCTACACAGTTCAACACATTTATTCACTTTCAAAACGGTAGATTACACAAATATTTGATTGGGTTTTATTTTGGTTTGAAATTTCTACACAGTTCAACACATTTATTCACTTTCAAAACGGTAGATTACACAAATATTTGATTGGGTTTTATTTTGGTTTGAAATTTCTACACAGTTCAACACATTTATTCACTTTCAAAACGGTAGATTACACAAATATTTGATTGGGTTTTATTTTGGTTTGAAATTTCTACACAGTTCAACACATTTATTCACTTTCAAAACGGTAGATTACACAAATATTTGATTGGGTTTTATTTTGGTTTGAAATTTCTACACAGTTCAACACATTTATTCACTTTGAAAACGGTAGATTACACAAATATTTGATTTCATTCATAAATATCAATCTTCTTACATTTGATATATTTTCATTTGCTGTATAGTTAAATTCTTATGGCAAATTTCTCTTGCTTTGTTAAAAGTAAAAGTACACTTAAAAATTAAACAGTATTCTGTTATCAACACTGTTTTTTTCTCGCATATAAAGTGTAGAAAGATTAAAGTTAAGCTAAGTTTTCCGTAATGGATAAAGTTGATACTTTATAAGTTATTTTATTACCACCTTCTGATATGAACTATGCATCCTACCTTAAAGCATATTGTTTGCTTAGAATTTAAGTTAAAAGCAAAGTTAATCCAAAAAAATATTGTGACATTAAGGAAGTATGACGTCTTCACACCTTGTTTTTATACTCTACTAAGATAAGCTACATATAAGTCAACATAACTTAATCTCATTTTCGATCAATATGTTCACATCAACAAACTTTCTTGGTTATTCTGAGCATTTAATTTTAACAATAAAAAAATAAATCGCATATTTTTTTGAGATAGGGATGGAAGTTGAATATCGCAATATTCACTCAGGCTTATTGTTTAAAATAAAATTTTAATTAAAACAATATATAATAATTAATGAGACAAAATTAAACATTTTTAAAAAATTGATTAAACATGATAATAAAGTTTACAAACAAAAAAAAAATCATAAAATTTATATACAGATTAAAATGGCTAGATAAGCAGTTGATAGAGAGAAAAAAAAACTTCAAAAGGTATTTGAATAAATGACTTATTTTATTCATTTTTCTAATTTAACCTTAATTTACAGAAATAAGATTAACTGAGAAATTGCTTGGCGCAGGAACCGTAGAAATGAATGAGTGAAAAATAATTCAAATCAAAACGAATTTATTTATTTTTTTACAGTCACCGAGTTACACATACAGTTATTAATTAACAGACATACATTAGAATTCTTTAGCAGCAAATTGTTAATTTCTTACAAAAAAGATTTCTTTTTCTTTTTTTTTCCTTTTTATCATGTGAGAACATGATGTTGTTTTGGTTAGGAGGTTTTGAAGCTCGAAATTCGCATACGCAATGAATATTAAAGCTCGAAATCGCGTAGGCAATGAATAAAGCATAAATGGCAATTTTCATCATCATCTTTCAATCGCATAAATTTTTTTACCTGCTTTTACCGGTATTTCACTATTATTATGTATGTTTTTTGATAGCAGATGTGTTTTTAAAAGGTTGATCTGCTTTTACCAGTATTGCTTAATTATTAAGTATGCTTCTTTGACAGCAGATGCGTTTTTAAAAGGTTGACGTAGAACTAAGACATCATAGCTGTTATTTTCATGAAATGCATTTTTTTATCAGAGGAAATTAAATAATTTAATTTTTATAATATGTTCAAAAAAACTTCACTCGCATTTAATAACAGTTTTGATAAAAGTATTTTCTCTTTCCCTCAATAGGGAAATATCACTTCATTCATTCTTAAGTAGGAAACATTGAAGGATTTGACTCCTGTTCTAAGATTAATCCATTATGAAACTGTTTTATGACCTCAGAAATTAGAAAATATCAGCTTGTGCTTACAAAAATATTGCTTTCATAAAAATTCTATAAAAATTAATATGTTTAACAATTTATTAGTAAATAGTTTATTCTTTGGAAATCGCATTGCGATGGAAACGCTGGTTATTCAGCTTCCAAACGGGGCATTCCTTTTTGTGAAAACAAGATGTTGTTTTGGTTAAGGGTTTTGAAGTTCGAAATCACGTAGGCAATGAATAAAGCATAAATGGCAATTTTCATTTTAAATTTTTTCTTGGCTGGCAAAAAAGTTTTGGAGCTCTCTCGCGTAAACCGGTTTAAACTTGTTAATGACTTAAATTAATTAAGACAAATAATGACTTAAAAATAATAATGTTCTCACGTGATAACTTGAAATTTGCGATTGTAGATTTTATTTTATTATTATTATTATTATTTTTGTAAAAAAACATCGTGTATTTTAAATTTAATTTTTCCTTGCAGTTTTTAACAATGTTTGAACTAAACAACCATGGATATTTCTTCTCCCCCATAGAAATAGAGAGTTAACTGCACTTAATTTTTAAAAATTAATATTGACCAATGGTTTTACTAGATTAATTGGCTGGTCAAAAAGCAATATCTGCAAGAATGTTTAGAACTTTCTACAAAAAAGAAGCTCAACGAAACACAAATAAATACAAGTCAATGATAACAAATTATTTATATGTATAAATAATTTTTAAATTAACATTTTTAACAATATTTTAAAGGTCTAAAACTACCTAACAGCAGATTTAAGGCACTAAGTGTGAAAAATAAATTTTAAACTAATTCCAGCTTTAATTTCTATATTGAAACATTTTATTTTCCAAAAATTATAAAATGCTTTCTATTTTTTCTATCTTAATGATTTATTTATAATTATCATTGTTTATATCAAATTTTTTGATGCTCATATCAATCATTTGAGTATAAGATTTTTATGAAAAATTAAATAAAACACTAAATAACAATCTTCATAGAAATGATATTAATTCTTTTTGATAATTAAAATCACTGAATTTATACGATATAATTTTACAATAATATATATTATTACAATTAACAAAACCTATCATTTTACCAAAAACAACTAGAAAGTTTTAAAATCGTTTTAAATGTTTAAAAATAAGAATTGTAAACTCAAATAAATAGTTAGTTTTATAAAAAAATCATTTTCACCAATACAACTTAAAATTTTTGATAAGTATGCAGCAATTGAATATACAGTAATTGGATACAAAGACATCTTAAATATAAAACATTTTTAAAAGCTAAAAAAACAGAACCAAATTCAGAGAAAACTAGGCATTTTATGGAATTAAGTTTAATAGGTAACACACCTTTTCTGTTAACGACAATTAAATCAATTTGACCTAAGCACAATTCATTAGCGAAAATCAAAGGATAACAGCTTAAACCTCGAGGCAATCATTTATTAGAAGTCATTAATCAAATCTAATCATTTATCTACTAATTAAAACAATATTTTCTACAACTATAGTGTGTGCATACTAATTCGGAAATAGTAAAACACTAACTACCCGTACCAAGCGAAAATACAACTTTCAACTCGTTTTCTAATCCTCCTCGATAAGGAACTCAAAAAGTTCCTGTCCATGCAACCTAATTGTTCCCTGCCCAAACGGTGGCATATAAAATCCACGCTTTGTTCGAAAAGCTCCAATTTGAATTTCACCAGTCTCCGAAGAACATGGAATCATAGCTAATGCAGTATACCATCATCTTGTAAGTGACGTCAGATCACCACCTATAAAAGTAGTGGACCTGAACGAAAATCTTTCTTTTAAAAGTGTTGGATATTTTCGCGAGGCGGCTCTTTTTTCGGCGGTTTTGACCCTTCAACGTGGTTTTTTTTTTTTGCTGTGGTGTGTGCTAAGTATTAGTGGTGAGAATCATGGCCAAGTTAGCGGCTATATTTTTGATGTGTCTATCGCTTCAATGGTAAGTGCTTGTGGATAATTTATTTTCCCATTTGTTTTGATATTTTGGAATGATTTTAGCATTAGATTATAAAATTATATTTTTAATCTTTGCCGTCTTCGTTATTTTTTATATTTCTGAAAAAAAATTGGGACTCATAAATTCAACCAAAATTTTTGCCATTGAATCATTTTTGCAATTTTTGGATGTAATGTAAAATTATGAGAGTGGTGTATAAAATTCGAAGCGATAAACTAATATTTGTAGAGTATATTATATCATTATTTGATATAAAATATTATAGAAAATAATAAGACGTTAAAAAATAAAATTTAACAAATTAAAAAAAAAAATTATATATATTATTTATTTTTGACTGTATTATATATTATTGTATTTTGTACTGTAATATTTTGGAATGATTAGAAATCAGTTATGATTTTAAATTCTTTAATTTTTAATAATTTATTTAATTTCTTTTACATTATTTAAAGAAGTTTGTTATATAGTAATTGATTGAGAATTCTTGTCTCTAAATAATTATCATAGAGTTCGTATAATGCAGAAACCTGAAAAAGCTAATTACTAAATAATATGATACTAAACAGATTATACAATTTTTATTTCAATGTAAAATATATTAAAACAGGTTATAATATAATATAAAAAAATCATAACTCTGATCAGATATATACAAACATACATTTTTTCTCAAAAGGTTTTTCTTTCAACATTTTTGGAAAAAAAAAATCTCGAATTGACTCTCAGAAAATGAATAACTACTTGATCTATTTCAACATTTGTCTTCAAAAGTTTAAATGTCTATGAAAATCTAAATAAACCTGGAACAAATTACATCTGACCAAAAGCAAAATAATTATTACATGCTCCTTTATTATAAATAATTAGCTGAAACTTTTAAAAATTTATTTTTAAAATTGCTTTAAAAGCCAAACTAAATGTGATGTGCGAGACGATAATTCCATTTTCTTCACGCATAAATTCTTCAAATTATTTACTTGTTTTATGAAATCAATTATAAACTTTTCACTTCTTTTCTGTGGCCCTTTCGGTAATTTGGTTTAAAGTGAATTCAGTTGCGGTTAGGCTCCAAATATAAATATAAATAATTTATATTTGGAATTTATGTCATGCATTTAATCATAAAATGCTCATAATATGATTTTTTTCCAAAAAATCAAATTTTCGACATTTTTGGGTGAATTCGGTGGAAAGTAAACTCGTTTCAGTTTCTATATTATTCTATAAATTTTTTAATTTAATGTATGTCTGAAAATTTAATTTCTTGGCTTAAACTTCATTTCTATTATTTTTGATGGGATTAGTATATATTTTGATTAGTAATTTTATAACCAATTATTATATCCCTGATCTGAAAACGGATTTTATGAATTTTTATCGTTTACCATTTATTCTGTGTAAAGAAACAAAACTGACGAAATACTTTACTCCTAATTATTTTCAATAACTGAATTTGTATTTTGGTACATTTAATATACATTTTCGATAGAAATATTTGAGAATAGTGTAATATATGTTCAAGGTAAAATAACTAAATATCTCCACAAAGAAAAAAATATTTATTTTTATTGATCTGAAAGATATTTCTGAGAAATAAAATGTTCCAAATAGACTTAGAAGCAACATTTTACATGTGTTCTCTTATTAAGAAGATTATGTCAGATTGTCCATTTTTTTTTGTTGCTAGATCATCAAAATATGCTGCATATTTCTGGAAATTTTAGAGGAAATTACACTTGTTTTAATTTTATTTAACGTAAACATGATAACGGAATTGCTACTGTTGTAAAAACATTATTTGTGTTTACAAAGATTCTCATATTTTTTTTATTTATTATTTTAATTTTCGTTATTTAATATACCAAAATATTGAGATTTATCTTAATTTGTTATTGCTTTCGAACATGAAATAATTGAAGTAATAAATGAGATTCTTTGTTTGGTTAAAAAAATTATATAATTGTTGAGCCGTGATATTTTATATAACAGTTTTTCGTCATTATAATCACCCTACAAATATGATCTAGAATTTAACATATGCATCTAGGAAAAAAATATCATTAAAAATTTTTTGACTTCTATCTGTTGATACAGCGAAATTTAATCAGTTCCTTCGAAAGATATTGTATCAAACGTTCAAATTTGCTTATTGAAACATTTAGGAAGTGAAAGGGTAAAAATCTGAAAGCAAGTAAATATTTCCATGTACGGTTTTTGAACAATCTAATGATTTCTACTTGCTTTGAAATTCAGAGAAAAACATCATAATGCATATATAGCTGATAGTTTGAGTCGCCTATGTGCTACTTATTAAATGTACCTAACCTATACTAAAGCAATTTGATAAATTTATAGCTGAAAGAATTACAGAAAAAAATAGCTTCAAACATTGCCAATTCTTAAAGTCTTATAAAACGTATGCATAATTTTTATTATTAAATGTATCTTTCTTGATTTACAGCGCATGGTCTTATTATGATTACACCAGCCGACAAAGCTATCAACCGAAGGTGATCTATCGCCACCATGTTGCACCATACCAACCTCGAGCCACAGCTATGCATCCTGTTCACATCAGACCCGTCCCAATGTCCCCATATGGCTCAATGGCAATTCCTTTTGGCCGATCAGCAATGCCCTTCCAAGCTATGTCAGCAGCACCCATGTCTTACTGGTCACCACCTCAGTCAATGTTCAACCACATGCCTTATTCATCCCCAGCAGCTAGTCAACACAGCGGCTATTTCAGTAGCTCTCCCTTATCACCACCTTCAGTCCCTAGATTCCCTATCAATGATATGGTCAGTTCCTACAACTCACATTTCAATCCACACCCATCAAAACCATCTTTCTTAACCAAGATTAAACCCTTCCTTTTTGGAAATTCTGGCCCGAGGTCATTGCCCCATGATCCATACTATCCAAACCATTTCCCCCCACACCAATTCGCACCAAACAAGCCTTTCCAGAATAGACCTTCAGCTCACCATGCATACCCAGTGTACAGCTCTCCTGTAATGCATCATTCCCATGGCATGATGTCACCAGAGAAGTCATGTTCTTGTTCTCTGCATGTCGGACAACTGACTGTCTACAAGCACACCGATATGAGGTCCTCCTATTCTTGTGATGACCTCAAAGACTGCAATTCATTCTGCACTAATTTGGTAAGTTGGTATATACTTTTCCCTTTTCAAACTAGATAATGAATCAAACTGAAAATGTTTCACATAGGAATAATTTAAACCTATAACTCTTGAAGGTAGTCAAAACCTAGTAGTTACGGCCGGAACGTTAGTGAGAGAATTAAAAGACATTCGAATTTCTAATGCGAAATATAAAATGAAAATTCATCTGTTTTGCCTTTGACTTGATTGCTTTCACCGTTTCATTTTGTGTATAATGATTTATTCAGTACTTCATTTACAGAAACAGAAAAAAATTCAGTGATGTGTTCAGTGGGGAAATTCTAACTAGGCTGAGAAAGGCCGGCAGGCAGTTTTATTAAAAGACTTAATTTTTCTAAATGCCAAATGAACAGATTTGTAAAAAAATACAAATGCTATTAATTATAAAATATTGAAATATTATTATCACTTAAATATAATTTTGGTAGATGTCGATAAGTTTCATTACGTTCTATTTCTATTACATTATTTACAAATATTAAACTTATGCTTTATTGGTATTTTGTTCAAATGTGAGTGGCTGTCGCAAACTGTTGAAACTTAATGAATAAATACAAACAAATTCATTTTCATAAACTTAATGAAATAAAAAATTAACCTAAATCATTATCACATTGAGTTAAATTAAAAAATATACTGAAAAGTTACACAAAAGAGACCAATTTATTTAATGAGGGCTTTAAAGCTCTACTCTACCTAAAGTCGCAAAATGCATAAATCCGCGCAGATCATGCTAATTAAACTTAAATGTAAGTTCAACTTTGAAACAAATGTCTGAAGAAAATAAAAACATAATGTAAACGTTTATATTGATAAAATTATGTAAATAAAAAATTTATGACATAATAAAATCGACTTGAATTTCATTACAATAAAAACGATTGCTACAGTATGTGTTTAAATTTAAGAAAAAATATACATAAATAATACTGGTATTACTAAAAAAAAGCTATTTTTTTCTTTCTCATATGCTAAATAGAAGACTAATAAAAGATAAAGCATTGTAATTCTCAAAAAATTCAAATTCTGCAGAGTTTGAAAAACGCATTTTTAAAATTATGTCGGCCTGTCTATAGAAACAATAATTCAAGGTTTAATTATTTTCCAAATTTGGTTCATCGGTCTACCAATCTAAACAATGTTGCATTCTGCACGTTTACATCTATATCTCGATTACAGTTATTATGACCATTACAGTTATTAGAAAATATGCTAATCGAAACACTTAATCAAATTAAAATGTTTCATATGTGAATATTCCTTTTTACCTCTTTTAAATTAAAATTTCTTACTAAAACAGCAAGTCTAATTTATATAAAATGTCTTTTATTATGAAATTTTTCCTGTATTTTCACTCACGTAAGCCATATATTTATAAAAATCTTTAATCTTATCATTTAATAGCTAATGGCGAAATAAACAACCTGAAATTGCACTGTGTCACTTCTCTAACTCTGCTTTCTTATCAAAAATGTTTGGGGAAACGACACAAAACCAATAATGAATGCACAGCGAAACTTGCAGTTAATGACATTCATTAACAGAAAAAAAAAATAGAAGAAATCAACTATTTATTTTGAGGAAAGATCTTGTAGACACAAAAATAGGCCCTATGCCGGCGCAAGGAAGTCTGCTCTTCATGCTTTAATGGATCTTGTGAGAACGCGTTCTTTTAATCGAGATCCAAAACCGAACCCGTTCGTGCATAAAATCGACACATAATTTTTGATTGTGACCTTTATTCAATTCACACAATCTTTTAAAAGGGAGTATCTATAAGAATAGATTTCTTTTGTATCCTCTTTTTTTTTTTTTAATCTGTGGAATTACAGTTACAAATATATCTACATAGAATTGAATTCTGACAAAACTTTAATAAGCATTGTGTTCTGCTTTGAAAACAATGAAGAGTTTATTAGTTCATTTCAAGAAAAAAGTTTTCAGGACCTAGTTTTAAGAAGAATAAAGTAATTATTACGTAATAAAAGAATAAAAAGAAGGAAACGTGTATAGAGATGAATACAAAAGAAATTGTTTAAATTAAAATTTTGGTACCCAATATTATTCTTTATTTTATTTATTTTTTTCTTTCTTTCTTGCGCAATACCAATTCTTTCTTACCCAATATTCTTCTTTTTTTATTATGTTTTCTAAGTTGAAACGTTTTTAAGGAAAACTATTATAATAATCTGAAAATAATTCCTAAGAAATCAGTCAATAAAACGCTTATCAGTAAAAAAATAAAAAGGAAACGGTAGTATACTTTCAATAAAAGGAAAAAAAAAAAAAGGTAAGCATTGAAATTTCCATAATAAAATTAATATAAAATCATCAACATGATTATTGCTATATTTTTTACATAGTTTTTTAAAAAATTGAAAATGTATTTCATTTTGCTAAAAATTTAATAAAAAATGCTCAATTTAATTTAATGCTAAAATTTAAAAATAAATAAAATTAGTTAGATGCATTTTTTATAATGTAGCCCTGCATTCAAAGAATATCAAATGAAGTCAGTGTCAGTGTTCTTCTTTGGGCTATCTCCTCAATTGAAGCAATATAGCAAGTTTTGCGTTTTACTTCGTAAAATAATAATTAAAAAAAAATCGTGTATTCATTTTAAACCGAGAACTGTCGATATTGCTACGTTAAGTGGTGTACACAAGAAGAATTCATTTTAAACCAATCTCATTACACGACTGAATCTGAAATTTGATCTAAAATTTGACATGATTTTGGAGTCAAAACCAAATAACAAATTTCCTTTGATTTTCTTGAAGTGTTTTAGAATCATCTTGTTCATAAGCAGATAGATATATTTCCTGAAATGGCATTTTCAAATTCCGGGAGGACTCAAATATCTGAACCAAAATCTGATGGTCGTATTTTTTTATAGTTAAAATACTCTCTCTTTCACTACTTTATATGCAAGAAAGTAAAAATTAAGGAGAGTATCAATTAATCATTTCTGCATCAAATGTAAATGTTTTTTGTTGTAACAAAATAACATTAAGCAATTCTGTCTTTATACTTTATTTGTGGAGAAATAAAAATAAAGGTTAGAGGATTTATCGAACACATTTTTGTATCAAATGTTTTATATTATAACAACAACAAAAAGAATGTGTTTGATAGTTTGATGCATTTTGGAAAAATCTCTAAATAATGATTATTTAACATTCATTTCACAACATTTAGTTTTAAAATATAGGGATATCAAGGCAAAATATATATCTTATGGAGGAATTAACTGACTAAAAATGCTAATCAAAACCTGAGAATCTTTAACAATTTAATCACATGTCCGTTTTTGATACTGTTAACCATGTGAGAAAGTTCAGATTATGAAAAACGACTGCAATAAAAAAAACCAACTGCTCAGTTAAATCTTATTATGTTTATTGATGAAAATATGTGTAGAGCAAACTTAACACCGGAATCCGCTCACCTTTTGCAGGAGGAAAAAGAATGCTACATCTGAACATAAAGTAAGACAATTAATTAACTAACATTAGAGAGTGTTCATAGTCAACGAGATAATACGTGCAATGTTACTTTAAAAACCAATAATTAATTTATTGATTTTTTTTCCGTCGAAGGAGTCCGTTGTTTTATTCTCCTGTCCTTCCGCCATTACTTCGAGAATTAATAATGAGAATTATTGCAATATAATAATATTTTCAACATAATAGAAGTCAATAAATATTAAAAATTGCATGCTATTATCAATAACAGGGGAAATAATAATTCTGCGAATTATTAAATAGGATGGATATAAAAATGATACAGATGAGCATATATTTCTTTACCATTATTTATTTTTATATAATGATTATAACTTCTCTTTTAGATGCAATTTTTTAAATCAGAATGACATTTTTAGATGATAAATTTAGTTTTTTTTTCTCTTATATTTTACGATTAGATCTAAAACCTATTTATTTTCAAGTTGCTAAATAAACGAAAAAACATGCATTTAAAAGAAACTATTTAAATACTGATTCCACGAAAAAAAATTAGAAAACTGCTTTTTACGACATGCTTCAGTACTTCAGCGAGGTTCATTAACCAATATAACCGTGATTTGAGTTCTTCCAGTAATTACCGCTAGGTAACTAGATTAGATTTCTAGATAGATTTCAAATTACTTTTGATTAATGATTCATATTTAATTAACTGTGAAATGATACAAATTTGCATCTGTATAGTTTTTATCTTTTACAAAATTAATTTATAAAACTATTTTTCAAATACTTTTTTGAATTAAAAAGATAAAAATTTCTAGTAAAAAACATTTATTTTGCTAATGAATCAATTAATAATAATTAAGAATTGAGTTCAAACTAATTTTTTTATTATTTTTCTACAGTTCTTACATTATACGACCTTTATTGAAAAATAACTAATTATGCATAGAAAGGATAAATATTTTAAAGAGAACAATAATAATCAGATATACTTTCACTTAAGTTAATTAGAAGTTAAAGAGAAATTAGGGAATAATAATATAAAGTTTTGATTGAAATCTGGTGAGAGAAAAACAATAACCATTTAGGAAAAAAATTATTCGAAAATTATCACATGAAAGAAAAATTTTAAATTAAGTTTTTACTTAGATTGAAGCCACAAAAGGATGTCAGTTTCAGTTATTTCGGAATGAGTTTTAATAAGCGATATGATTTAAAACATTTGATGATTTTATATTATTTTTTTCTGTGTGCTAAATTCTCATAGAGAGAGTTGTGTAATTTTAAAAAAATTAAACATTGAGAATAAATCATTAAATGGATAATTTGTTTCTTCTAGTTCTAAGATATTTTTAAAACCGCTTTCTTTGGGTAAAAGTTTTTAAAACTGTCACTAGGAAACAGTAAGATCATAAAATAATAATAATGATAATAAAAACAATGGTAAATCATTTGTGAAAATATCAATATTTTTACAAGCATTTTGTATGCCAGTAATGTTTGATTAGAGGCTGATATATTTATTTTTGTGAAAGGAAATAATTCTACCAACGTTTTTTCAAATACCATGCCTTTCATTTTACATTATTCTTGATTTGCTTGATGTATGTAATGATATGTCTTAATCTGATTTAAATTCTAATTAATTTCCGATTTTCTTCATTATTTAGCCCATATTAACTTCATTCTAAAATGGTCTTTTATTTCCTGAACCAATTCCTACTTTTTTTAAAAATTAACATTACAAGTGTTCTACAAAACTACTGTCTCAGCAGATTCTCACGCTCCGGTAGATAAAAAACCTTAATGTTTGCAACATTCTTTTAAAAATACCTAAATTTCCCTATATATGTATATTCTATTTTTTCAATACTGATTTAAAATTCCTAGATTTTATTTATAAGAATAAGGGAGAAAATAATGCAGTTCTAAATAGTTTTCATATTTTTATGTAAATCTAAACAGAGCAAAACCCTGAAACCGATATGATGTACTCGAAGTAATGGAATCAAAATATCATTAAAAACAATTATTTCTATAAAAAATTACTACTTATTGCTATAACTTATACGCTTCAACAAATCTCACAAAATTTGTTATTCTAGTTATTGTTATTTTGTACTACTTGCAATATTTTTAAGGCACTTGCTGAAAAACATCATGCGGTTTTATTACAGAATTATATAAAATAAGGGAGAAAATTATATACCATATTTGTGATATGTTTCGTTTTTTATGTAAATTATTTCAAAAAAATTACAGTAAAGATAACAATCTCATTCATATGAAGTATGGAATCAAAATCTTGTTAAATAGAATCAGTTCAATAAAGAATCACTCTCCTCTCTAAAATAGCCGATATTCATATACAGATTGGTCAAAATTTGTGGTCCGAGTTGATATTATTACCGATGATTTTATAATACATCTGTGGAAAAATTATTGAGTTGAAAGAATATGCGCCTGAAGCTACTACGTGTTCAGAAAGAAAAAAAAAATATATATTAACGCATCACCGAATGCGTCAACAGCGTAATTTGCTTCAACCTCATATTCTAATAGTTTCTCCCAGAATGTGCATCATTCCATGCATCTCCCCCCCCCCTCAAGAAACCTAAAGAGGATATGTGAATGGAATGTAACTGTCACTGTTTTCTGGCACACCGCGGTAGCAATGTCGAATAAAAAATGGAATCCATCTGAAGCTTGCTATTATTTGCTTGAATGCTGTTTCAATCTTCTCTTTAGGAATCTGGCAACCTTCAGGCAAAATTTCCATCAATCACGTCAGTGGAATCTTCGCTAATTTTTTCCCTCGCTATGATAACGGAACTAAAGAAATGGCGGAAGCGTGGCAAGAATTGGGAGTAATATGTTCTCGCGCGTGTGTGTGATATCTTTGTTCGAATTGAAACGAAATGTGTGAAGTTCAACGATTGTTTTCTCTATCGTGGAAGATGGTGGCCCATTTTTGGTAGCATGCTAGAAGTCACGATGTCGTTTACTAAATTATTCTTTTTTTTTCGTAATTTTTATTCTAAAAGTTAGGAAGACGATTAAATAAAGAAAGACTGGCATACTTTAAAACACGAAAAATCGACAGAATTATAAACTTGTGCTTGAATCTTTTTTGTAGTAAACTTATTTCTTACAGCGTGTGTAAAGTTGAAAATTTGTGACTCACTCAGTGAGACACTGATACTTGCTAGGATAACTTTATATATTCGAATTTGTAGAACAATGATATCGTCAGAGGAGAGGATAAAATAAACTAAGCAAGGTAAAAGGTATATATATATATATATATATATAATTATCAAATATATATAATTATCAAATATATATATATATATATTTGATAATTTGATAGTTTCCGAAAAAGTAGAAATAAATAATTAATATTTGAAATCAATAATATAGAAACTTTTTATAGCCTATTAAGCATAGAATTAATGGAGATATCTCCCAATTTTTATGGTTATTACATGTTGTGATTTCAGAGTGGGAATTTTAGGTGCAACTTGAGAATAAAACTTTAGTGAATATGAATGACTTGTTGAACATACTTATACATAAAATTTAAAGTATTATCGGACATGTTTCGTGTTTTTTAAATGGAAAATTATGAGCTGCCATTCATAAAATAAAGTTGAAATGCAATTCATTAGGAAATCTAATCGAAAAAAACTTTAATATTTGTTCAATAAGATTTCATAATAAACTGTATTTTAATAGTTGTAACTCATAAAATAAAGTTAAAATATAGTTTATTATGAAATCTAATTGAAGAAAATATAATTTTTTTGTGCTTATTCGTTATTATTATTTTTTAAAGAATTCTATAATGTGTTGAGTTTGGATTTTTTTTTTAGTTTGAAAAAAAGTATTCTACATGTATTCATCCCAGTAATAAGTTATTTGGTAATAAATGCGCAGGAAAAATTGAACATTATTAGAATTTAAAAGAAGTTTTCTTGTAGAAAAAATATTTCTTGAAAGAATATTATTTTTTTCTTGTATTTAAATTAAAATATTTTTACTAAGCGTTGTCCTGAGAATGGGAAATGTTTTTTTTTCTGTAGTAGAAATAAATTAACGTGAAATGCTTATATTTTCGGATCGGAAAAAAACACAATTTTTTTTTTTTTTTTTTTTTTTTTTTTTCCATTTAGATGTAAATTTTTTTTAATGCCTAAGGATTTTTAACATGAAATATTCTTGTGGGAACATGCAGCCTTACAGCACGATTTCGTTTTTATTTCAAATAGTTAATCATACTGACTCTTTCAAGGTCCTGTTTGTCTTTTTTTACGATAAAAATTTTACGCTCTCAATAATTATTGCAGAATTTTGTAAAGATAAAATACATGAAACTTAAAAGTAATAGAAGAGTTTAAGGAGTACAAAATGGAAATATTAAAGAAAATACATAATAAAAAACATAATATAAGATATAAAATAATAATAATAAATGTATAAGATAAATAAAAAAGGAAAACAGAAATAAATATAAAATAGATCATACAATAAAAAATAGAGTTAAATAATAATATAAATAAATAATAGTTTAAAATACTATTAATAATAAGACGAAGAAGTAACATAAATACAGTTTTCGATAGAAAGGTTTGCATCTTCATTAAATCTATTCCCCATTCAGATATCCCTCTTTATATTCAGATATCGAAAATGTGAGAAATTAATTTGACATTAAAGAAAGTTTTATACTAAGAAGCTTTCATTTAACGATATTCAATTATATATCATAACTTGGAGAGCTGAATAGATTGTTTCTTGTTTAAAAATAGATAATAGTGACATAAATTTGCTGTTTAACGATTTATTTTATAGATAGTAAACAACTTCTTAAGATCTTCCATTGGGGTTAGTAGAAGTTTCTATTTTTTCCATTTCGAACATTGCCCTTTCTCCTCAGATATGCTAATTGTTATGGACCATAATTAGATATGAAATATTAATGCACCCATTCTATAATAGAATGTCAAAATATATAAGCATAATTAATGGGATCAGGAGAATTATAAAATGTTTATGGTCAAACATTATATTTGAGATCACCAAGTAATTATTAAAATTAGGAAAATAATAAATGAACACAAATTAAAGAAACTTCATCGTGTGAGATTGAATAATAATTCATTAGTGTTTTTTAAACTTATTTTTCAGCTGCAATTTTCTCCGGCTTTTTTTGCAAGAAAGTTGGTTCAGTCACTTGACCGGCAAATACTCTGAGGCATATTTCTCCCTTTATATATACAAAATTTCAGCGGTCTTAGATACTTAATTGATTTTACACATGTCAAAAAGGAAATTTGATTCGCTTAACAATTATTTCAATAAGCTGAATATAATAAAAATTAATAAAATTCAAAAATTGATCTATATTTACTTATAAAGCATTAAATTTTCCTTTAAGTAATATAAAACGTTTTGTTAAAACATTTTATTTGTGGATATGCTTTTAAATTTGAAAAAAGTGTCCATGATTCATTATTCAACCCAATATTTCTTGGATAGTAGATATTTCTCTGTATAACGTGACGAAGATAAACAATATGACATCACAGTCACGTGAAAAGACAACTGCGCACACCATGTACCATCTAACTATATGTTGCCTTGCACCCTGTAGCACTATCAAGTCCGTTATTACTTTCTCGTATATGTAGCATAGAGAAAATATAGTAACCATAAAAAAAATCGAATTCGAGATTTTGACGAACTTCCACATTTTAAACCTCTCTGAATTCGAAAAACGCATTAAAAAAATGTTTGTCTGTCTGTGACAGGTAAAACTGTAAAGCGCTTTGAGTTAGATGGTTGAAATTTAGTATACGATCTTTACACCAAATTTGCAGACATCTGTCGAATTTTGAGTAAAATTTGTTAAGAGGAAGCCCATATTTTCAACTGTTTGAATATATAAATTAATACGATAATTACAAAACGAAGAGAGCTAAATTGATAAAATTCGGTGCATAGATTTAATATCTTGAGTGTAGAAATCTATCAATTTTTGAGCTAAATCCAATTACGAGTTTGATTGTCTCTCCTGTGCAAATTCTTAAACATGTAAACGTAGCAATTTAGAAACGCAGAAATTTAAAGATATCAAATTTGGTAGGGATTTTATGACTACAAGTGCAGTTTTGTGTCAAATTTTTGTTTCGATCGGTTGAGAAAAACGTGTCTAAAACACAAATTCGATTTTAGGATGCGCTTAATGTATGCCAGAAATTAATCGCCAAAAAACTCGCATAGGATGAGTGATATATTCAGTAAAAATGCTAAATTCATTCTGTAACTTTTGCACGCCAATGTAAGGCCAAGTTTATTAGATAATATACGAGATAAATTTGGAGAAACCACTTCCGCTTGTTCCTTTTAATAAAAGAATCTCGGATTCCATAATTAAACTATTGCAACGAATTTGACGTGTATATCAAGTGAATATGAAATCAGATGAACTCAGCATTATGAAAATTATCCGTCAAAGAAAATTGTAAATCAAAATCAAACAATTGGTAAGAATAGAATATTTAAATATACACTTTAAAAGGAATCTTTTTGAAAGAGCTCTTCAAGTATCATTGAACAATAGAAAAGAAAATAGCTAAGAGGTCAACCTGAAAGTTTTCCAACTAGCTAAATGGAATCGTGCATGTCATTGTATTGATTGGTGAAAATTGACTTTCCTTGTGCTAAATTAAATGTATTCACATTTTACAATTTTAGATACAAGTTTATCTCCCTAAATAACTAGTGCATAAAATTAGTTTATTCTGTTCAGAATCATCGCTTGTTTTTGTGAGAAATGAAGACAACATATGATGATTTCTATTCTGAGAAAAACCAATTCTTTGAAGAAATAATACTTTATTGTGATTTTTTTTTCTATTTTACTACTTTCTAACTAGGTTAAGCAACTTTTAATCAAATTATCTTTTTTTTCTTTTCGATATATTTTCCACTTTAAATCTAGTTCTATGAAACATGAAAGTTGAAATCTAAAAGTTCGAGCACATTATGTTGCTTGAAGTCACTAAACCAACGAAGCACAGACGTGTAAAGTTTAAAAAAAAATACAGACAAGACATCTGTTGATGATTCATAGCCGTGCAGTGATCCCATTTAAAGACTAATTGCCTTAAATTTGATCTAATTAAAACTTTTAAACAGAAAATAGTAACAAACAATTTGCGACAATTGCTTATCATTATAAATCTTTTGTTCCAAACGGAAAATTCCAACTTAAGCTCACGAAGCCCATAAAAATGAGGAAAGAGCCCCAGATAAACTTTTTTAAAATTTAAACTTCGGAAATGGTCTTCCGAAATTTTCTAGCATACTGTCTCTCTAAGATGTTATCTCCTTCGTCTAGCACATAAAATTGTGAACACCACATACCACGTTTCATCCATGTGAATATCACAAATGCTCAAATTTTTATTTTCAAGGCTTCGTGCATCAAAATTGCTCCAATAATAAAGAAAACAGCACTTGTATATTATTATAATGTCATTGCCGAAAAAATAGTTAAGAAATATCGATATTTGGAGTGAATCTAGTATGCGATGTTAGGCATCATTTTCTTGATAATTTATCATTGCCATACGGTTCATACGCAAGTACCAAAAAATTGAATATGTATTTTGAACATCTTTTGTTTTTCGACACTGAAACAAAAATTGTCATATAGCTTCAATTTTATTTACAAGATGGCATATAAATAATATATTTTCATTTATTTAAATTTTTACATATTTGCGTTATTGTACATGCATAGAAAATAGTAGTATTTACATGCATAGAAAAGTACAGGCTAATAAAGGGTTAACTCCTTAATGGATCTGGTTTCGAATTTGATACAGATATACATTTTAGATTCTAAACCTATGAACCAAATTTCATCCACATAGCTCTTTTCGTTTGATAGTTCACTTGCACTCAGGCTTCTAGACAAACAGACCACAGTCTTCCTCAGAATGAATTTCGTTAGAAATTAGATAGAAATCCACAAATTTGGGTGTTCGGTCTGTATACCAACTTTCGTTTATCGCGTTAACAGACATGGAGAATAATTCCAAAAATGTTTTTTGTGGACATTTGGGTCTGAAACGTAGATATTCGTGGTGAAAATCTCGAGTACGAATTTTTTAACGATTGCAATAGCTTCTTTCCGTTTATATCGGACACAAGAAAGAAAAAGAAGAAAAATTTATTCTAGAAATTTTTTAACAATGGTAAGGAGAATCCAATTGTTTCGCTAATATATTGATAGCAAGAAAGAACTTTGACGAAAATAGAGAAGAGGCTCAGCGATATATGTCTTTTAAGTATCCTTAGATATTGTAATATTTGGTGTTCCACTTTTCCCTATTTAAATTCTACAATCAGAATTCTTTTATAATTTTATTCAGATCAATATACAAAAATTTTTGAATATATATCAAGTTTTTCCAAATTGAAATAACAAAATATTGATTTTCCCTATAACTTTCAAGCGAAGTGGTTTCAGTATCATAAATATAAAAAAATTCAAGATCAAAATAATTTTCTAAAAAGAAAGATAGCTAAGAATAGAACTTTTTAAAACATCTAAATACAGTTCGATTTTTTTTTAAGAATCTTTTTTTAAGTATTAAATCTATATATTTTCTTAGAATCATAAAACAAAATGGTATAAAGTTTTTAAAAAGTAACTAATTAGGAATTTTGATAAAATAAGCTCTGAAATTCAAATGATATTTAATTTAAATTCGAATCAGATCAGATCAAGCAAGTCTACTTTGCTTATTACAATGAGAACAGATAAAATACTGAAACGAAGAAAATGTAAAAACATCTGCTAACTGTAGTTTCGCTACTAGAGGCAGATGTTTTTCAGAATAAAGAAAGAGAAGAATTAATAGACTTACTCAATTCTTTTAACGCATTCGGAGTAGAAGAAACGTTCAAGATATGTTTCCTAAAACCGTTGTAAATTTTCTGTGAAGCAGATATTATTTTATTGCTGATATATGTATAAAAAAGAATATTCTAAAAAATAAAGTAAATCACCAAGCAGTTGAAGACAGGAATTGAAATGACGAACTACAAAATAAAATCAAGAAATGTCAAAAAATTCGAGCAAACGATTTCTATTGTCAAATCATAAGCCAATGAAAATTTCTTATTTATGCAATAGAAAAAAAAAAATCAATTAATACTTTAAAATTCTCCTAAAAAATTTCATTAAAGTTTTTCTTATTTAAAAACACCTTATTCAAGATATATTCCACTATTTAAATAAATATTTTAATTTTTTACTTTTTAAAGTTTGTGTATAATTTAACAAAAAATCTGGCAACGACAATTTAGCCGAAGTGTTATTGAAATTACATAGTTTGATTCTTCGGATAACCATATAAATAAATAAATCGAATTTTCCGATTCGTAAACGTGCTGTAAAGAATTAAATTTATTTGAATTATTATTATTCATTGCTATTTTTTATTTATTGATTGTTGAGGTAAGCGAATGAAAGAAGTATGATTCATGATAAGTTTATTGAGAGTTAAGGCAAATACGCAGATAGACAGACGATCAACCCAATGATGAATAGGATTTAATACTTGATTCAAATTTATAATTCTAATGATAAATCTATATCTTTAATTTTATAAAGTAAATAAGCATTAGGTTTCATTTGCTTTTCTCGCTATTTGTCAATACTTTCAGTCTAGAATTTTTATTTTCTCATATACGAAGATAAAATATTATAATCGTCAAAAAATTTAAACTCGTGACTGACGAATCTCTAAGCTTTAGATGCCCTCCTCCCACCCCTAACACCTTTTTGAGATTATGCCTATCTGTCAGTGAAATCGATAACTCAAAAACCGTTCGAGCTAGATGAATAAAATTTAGTTTGTGGTCTTTATCCAAAATGTGTAAATTTCTGCCAAATATTGAACGAAATTTTATATCATTTAATATTCAACAATATCATAAATATCAATGTCCTACAATATTGTATAATATGTGTATGCTACTAGGGATGGACAGAGAAGGTCCAATTGAAATAAAACTTATATATTTGCATCTATAATGTACTACAAACAATAATTTTTAAAATTTCTTAAGCCCCCTGTCAATGTTCATATTTTTAACTACAACTTTGGTAATTAATCTGAGATTGTTAACAGAATAACAGCCCATCTAGATGGAATTATCTTTTTGTAAAATATCTAGATTGTAGGGATTGCATTTCTTCTGAGATCCTAATGGTCAACTTAAAATTAAGCGAAAGAATGTTGTTACGATCAAAACGTTTTTCAAATACAATATTCTTTGTATTTTTCGTGTTTTGCATTCTTTTTAAATGTTCCATAGGAATAATTTAATCCTCTAATTTTAAATGAAAAAGTTTTTTTTATTTTTCAAATTTGTTTCACACATCGTTCTTATACAAAAAAAAAAAAAAATAATTTAGGAACCACGTTAAATGAATATAGTGTTGAATGAAATGAATATAGTGTTTCACTAGAGCCATAAAACTTCTGACTCGTGGAGTTCTAAGATTCTATTTGTTATCATAACAAAATAAAGAAAAAGAATCAAACCATTTGCAAAATTAAAAACAGATTTCAAAAAAAAAAAAAAAAAAAAAGTGAAGATTCAATGCAAAAAATAAATAAATCTAATTCTTATTCTAGAATAATGCAAAGAAAATCTCTCCTGGAAAAAAATACAACTACGAATTGATTGGCTTTAGGTTAATCACCTAATTAAGCAATTTAAAGAGGAGAAATAAAGTGTATGATAGTTTCGATTGTATTCCTGAATTAATAGAGTGCGACATAAAATCATCTACAAATTCCAAAGTATTTACGATTTTGTTTATTACGACGATTCCTGTAATAGGATTTACCTTATTCACAAAGAAGAATCCCATTAAATCCCCCAAAACATTTTAACCTACATTAGGTGAAAATGAGTTTGCCTACAGGTGTTAAGCCGTTTGAAGGGCAAATGTTTCGCGGCCATTTACAGACAGAAAGAAAAAGGTCAAGAAAGTGATCGCAATGTTCTTAAAAGATTAGTGTTTAAAGCGTTGAATAGTAACTAAGTAATAAGAGCTTTTAGATTTAGACTATGGAAAAATGTGATGAAAAGGAATAAGTGACTATACAAATTATAGTAAATTAAAATTCCATTTTTGATTTTTTTTAAAAAATTGGCGGAAAGATAAAAGGTAGTAAATTGGTAGGAGCTTGAAAGAATATGAAAGCGAAATATATGGAAATATAGCGAAAGAAATCGGTCATTATACAAATCAGAATTAAATCGAATTTCTGAGCATAAATGGCGGCAGGAAGAAAGACTAAAAGAATTCAAAAGGACGTGAAATACAGAAGAAATAGGAGGAAAATAATGAGTAATGAATAGAAATATCGTCAAGAGAAAAAATATATACTCTTTCGGGAAATTTTAATTAAATTTAATATTGCATGAAGGTATAAATCCAAATTTTTATTTTCTGTTATACTAAGTAAAACAAAGATAAAGTACTGCAAACATCGAAAAAATCGAACTCATCTCTGTATTTTAGACCTTCTCCGAGTTCGTAAAATACATTTTCAAAATTCTATGTCTGTTTAAGAACTCAATAATTCAAAAATGTTTTTAGAACTAGATGGATGAAATTCGGTATCTGGTCTTTATATCAAATTTTGAAAGATTCATAGAATGTTCGAACACAAATGAGCTTAATAATTACGGAATAAGGAACTAAATGGATAAAATGTGTAATAAGGTTTATCATCTGAAATACAGATCCATATTAAATTTTGAATCAAATCAATCAAAGAATTGCTGTCTGTGATCTGTGCATTCGTCAAGTCAATAATTCAAAAACGTAACGCTTTCGATAAATGAAATTTGATATGCGAGCATGCTATTAAATTTGCTTTTTTGTATTAACTTTGCAATCTATTGTAATAGGCATTCAGCAGTCTACATGCATGCAAATGTACAAACTGACACACGTTAAATTCTATGATTGATTTGATTTTTTTTAAAAAAAAACCTTCTAAAATACATAAATTTTCTTCATTATATCACGAAGCATGAATCATTCAAGTGTGTAAGCTCTGAAACTAAAAATGTGAGCACTCATAGCATTCACACTCTAGCCTAAGATCCTCAATTTTCATACAGGGGAGAGTGAAGAGGATTAGCACCTTTATTATAAAGGGTATGAGAAAAAGTTTTATGGAAACAACTCTGCTCCTCCCCTCCCCAAGCCAGAACAGCAATAAAATAATTTTAGTGTTTATACTAATGCACAAATATGATATTCTTTAGATAGACAATTTGTAGAAAAAACTGCGAATCAACATAAAGAAATATCTTCAAGCTAACCTTCAAAACTACCGGTACATCAGAGTGACTACCAAATTGATACTGACGAAGAAAAATAGCCTCATTTTTATTTTTACCCGGTTTGATTTGATATTTAAGGATCCGTATCTTATCCACAGCTAGTACCCATCCGTACCCATCCAGCTCTATGACCTTATCAAAATTATAGTGAGTGTTAGAATTTTACTCTCCCTTAACCAAACGTATTTAGAAGCATCTAGATATAACAATCTTTTTTCCAATACAGAAGAAAGTATTGTTTTGTATTTATTGATGCTAAACTGCAGTGACAAATTTCAATTCGGTGAACATCATTACCAAGCAGCAAAAGATCGTTGGCCAACCATTGGCCAAGTATCGCCCCACGGAACGAGCGAGATTGGGGCGAGATCGGAGGCGATCTCGCCCCGACATTGGTCATGTCCCCCGGCGGTACGCCGCGCGATGGTCGCCCCGATTTGTTTTCGACGAATTTGCCGATCCTTTGGCGACTTGTTATTATCACGGGCGACGTTATACCAAGCATTTCGCGACCTGTTTTATCAATGGGCGACCCAATACCAATCATTTCCCCATGTGTTTTAACAATCGGCGACCCAATACCAATCATTTCCCCATGTATTTTAGCAATGGGCGACCCAATACCAATCATTTTCCCATGTATTTTAGCAATGGGCAACCAAATGCCAATCAATAGGCAATTTATTTCTGAACACTTGCTGGTGTCAAATTGAAATATTAGTTTAATGGTTATTCAATTTTCTCAAACTCTAGAAACTAGTGTCATAATATTTAAAACTATCATACTTAAAAAATTTTGTCAAAAGACTGAAAATACGAGATATTTTGAATAGTTTACTTTTCTTTTTTACCTATTAATAGTAGTGTTTGTTATTTATTTTGATAAATTTAAAATTCCATAAAATACTTGTTTTCGATAAAAATTCATGGAAAATGTCATTCTAACAATTCTTCCAACTTTTTTTTATCTATTATTATAGCATAGATTTTACCACAATCTTACCCTATAAAATGTTTAAATGACATTTTTTTACTGCTCTTTAAAAAAAATAAACAAATGTTAAAATTATCTGAAATAATTTTAAATTTGATCACCTCAACATCTATCTACATATAAGATTTATTTCCTTCATTGATATTTCCTATTTATTTTCATTGTTTAATGCATGGGAAGAAATGTTAACATAATCATAGTTTCAATTATATAATTAATCAGTATGATTTTACCTGATATTAGAAATTTAAAAGTAGATGTATTATATATATTGCCTATATCATCTGTTTTTAAAAGCTATTTTATAAAAATTCGAAACAGAAAAATATATAATTCTTATTAAAAAAATTTTTTTTTTTTTTACTATACACACTTTTATATTGCTTAATGTGAGCAATAAACAAATAATTCCTAAAGAATAATGAATAAAACACAAATTCCTATTTTAACACCCTAAAATTTAATGCATTGGTTAAAAATAGTTTAAAACACTAAATTATATAATTCCTATTATGTGTTTCTTCAATAGAAAATATTTTACAAGCACAAATTAATAAGTTACTTCAAATTTCTAATATTTTCATAATTTATGTTTAGTGAGGTTTAGATTCGTAGCAAAATAACAAAATTTGATCAATGTTAAACCCCGAATATTTCACAAATATGTTTCATAAAAATTCCATATACAAAAATGTAACGCTTCTTTTAATTTTACTGATTCTATTTACTATTGATTTTACAAAATTACTTCATGAAAAAATTTTATACCTCATTATAAATTTTAGTGTTAGCTAATGTCCAATAGATAACATTTTACAAGCACAAAATAATAATTTACTTCAAATTTCTAATATTTTTTTTATTATCTATGATTAGTTTGGTTTTATGGCACAAGAATTAAATTTGATCTTTGATTAACACTGAATATTTCTCAAAAATTCCATACACAAAAATGCAGCACTTCTTTCAATTCTACAAAATTCCTTATATTTACTATTAACATGCAAAGTTTCTTCAAGTTGTAGAAATTTTACACATTATAAATGTTAGTGTCGGTTGATGTCCAACATACAACATTTTACAAGCACAAATTAATAATTTACTTCAAATTTCTAATATTTTCTTGATCTATATTTAGTTGTTTGGTTTTGTAGCACAAGAACCAAATTTAATTAAGGATTAACACTGAATATTTCACAAAAATTCCATACCCAAACATGGAACACATCTTCCCATTATAGGAAATTTTATTTACTATTAATTTACAGAGTTACTTCATATTGCATTAATTTTAAACCTCATTATAAATGTTAGTGTTAGCTAATATTCAATAAACAACAATTTACAAGCACAAACTTACTTCTTATTTAATAACTTGCTTCAAATTTCTAATATTTTCATAATTTATGTTTAGTGAGGTTTAGATTTGTGGCAAAATAACCAAGTTTGATCTATGATTAACTCTGAATATTTGAAAAATACTATGTTTCACAAAAATTCCATGCACAAAAATACAACACTTCTTTCACTTATGCGAAATCTTATTTATTATTAACTTACAAAGTTACTTTATGGTGTAGAAATTTTATACCTCATTACAAATGTTAGTGTTAGCTAATGTCCAATTGATAACATTTTAAAAGCACAAATTAACAATTTACTTCAAATTTCTAATTTTTTTAAAAATCTATGATTAGTTTGGTTTTGTTTAATGGCACAAGAACCAAATTTGATCTATGATTAACTCTGAATATTTCACAAAAACTCCATACCTAAAAATGTAAACACTACTTTCAATTATACAAAATTTCTTTAGACAAATATTTTTTTAATTATTATTTTCCCCTCTTTATTTTTAGGAGAAAAGAAAAACAACTATGCAAAACAATTTATTTACAAAGACTTTCATTAAATAATATTTTAGAAATACAAAGTAAAATAATAATTTACTTGAAATTTTTTACTGAATTTTCTGTAATGACTTATACATTCAAGCAAAATCCTGAAACTATGACTTATAATTTAGAAGAATAAATAATATTGACACAAAGTAATTTATAAAAAATTTATTTAAACTTTATTTATTATGTAATACTTGAAGAGTTTGAAATTTCTAAAAATCCACACACATTTATATAAATATTATATATATGTATAACTGAATCTTCAGCTACATATAAAAAATTATACATTTCATTTTTCCTTTTTGCTGAACCTAGAAAACAATTATAATGGTAATTGAGATTTCGCTTCATTTAAAAGTACAAATAAAACATTTGTTGACAATTGGAGATGAGTGATTAACAAGCAAAAGAGCTTCTTTTTGCAGATTTGATGAACCTAAAAAACATATTCCTTAATTAGAATAATGATTGAGCTTTCACTTCTTTTAAAAGTACAAATAAAATATTTGTTGACAATTGGAGATATGTAATTAAGGAGTAAAATAGATATATAGAACTTCATAAGCTTGATAATGTTTTCAATCTGATAATGAACTATATAAGCAAATATTATAATAATGTTTAGGACAATAGAGAAAAATAATATAAACTAATGGGTGTAAAATTTGTTACTATTTTATGAAAGGTGAAATAATTATAAACTATTCACATAAGAGTATTCAAATATAACTACATAATTGCAAGTTTTAAAGATTTTTTTTTTTTTGAAATTTACAATAAATATATTCTGCTAATCTATTTTTTTAGCCTTTTGTCGAAATAAAAATAATAACACAAATGTTATTGCAAAATCAAAACATAAGAACGCAATTTAATATTTTTTAAAAAACTTTTTTCATTAGAAATTGTTGTTAACAAAAGGAAAGGCATTGTAAATGAAATGGAAAAATATCTGCAATAATTTAAGAACAGACACACACACAAAAAAAGATAGGAAATAAAATCACTTGAAAAGAATACAAACAAGAAAAGAAATGATAATGGTCGCTTACGCCTAACGCTAATAATATCACGTGCAACTCCATGTTTCAGGTAAGCAACGAATTCGAACGGCTTCAACAAAAATAATCTTTTTTATTCACTATTTAGAATAAATAATATATTATTTATAAATATATAATAATAAAAACTTTACACTTACCAAGTTTCTTGAAATGACAGTATGCGTTGCTGGTTGAATTTCAAAATCCAATACACGCCAGGTGATTCATGGGAAATTTCTAAAATATGTTCGCATAGCGCCACCTAGGAAAAGCAACTTTCCCGACATCGAGGCGACTATGGGCCGATTGCTTTGAGCCGGTCTTTTTCACTAAGTCGCCGTAGGAGTTCGCCCCGATGAAAAAGCGATCTTCAGAGGCGACAGAAAAAAATATGGTCAAAATCCGATGTCGCGCCAATGCAAAGGTGACATTGGCAAAATACGGGCGGCGTATATCAGATGGCTGCGATGCTTGGCCAATCGTTTAGCGACTTCTCTTGCTGCTTGGGTTCAATTCAATTTCATTTTATAATGGATTTATTAAATTATCATGTTTAATAGGTTATAAGTCTTTTTTAGTTATCCGAGTATAAAAATGTAGAGTACATGTTTATTTTTAAGGCCTGGGTTTATGAGGCAATTTTTTGATTACGCCACGTTCTTTTATAAATAAGATACCAAAATAGCTGGCGATGGTTTGTATTTTCTGTTGGTTTAGTGTGGACGCCGTAAAAATAATAAGTACTAATACAGAGATAAACCATTAGTGATAAAAGGATTTTATATACATTTAAGAGAAATTTTATTGGGTATAATGCATTAACGTAATAATTTTTGATCACGTATAAAAGTGATATTGTGGTAAAAGCTTATAAGCCAGTTAACAGCTACGTAACGCGAGCAATTGCTTTTGTATTGTGGTCATGTTACTGGACTGCGAACCACAAGGCCCCAGGTTTTACCCTCGCTCAATTCAATCTCGCCACATTGGTGACATCGGACGATGAACCTTCGTACAGCTGTTAGGGCGCCGTCTACCCACAGCAAATCAAAGTCGACAGATTCACTTGATGCAACAACAACCCCTCACCCACACACGGGGGGTGACACTCAAATGGGCCCAGGCGCATTAGAATCAACCGCTAATACATCACCACTCAACGCCCATATCGTTCGTCTCACCTCCGACTCACTGGAAGGAGAGTCTGTGGTGAACGAGTAATTGCTTTTGTATTGTGGTCATGTTACTCGGCTGCGAACCACAAGGTCCCAGGTTCTATCCCCGTTCAATTCAATTCGCCACAATATTATTAAATGTGAACAGATAAAAAAGTAGAGGAGGAAACATCAAATTTTTTACTTTCTTCAAACTTTACTTCATAAGATTCTTAATCTAGATTTATTTTCTTTACAGTTCAGCAGCGAAGACCTCAGAGCCCAAACTCGATCTGATGCTTGCCTCATCATAGGAAAGGACGTCACAGTGCCTTGGTTCCGAAGAGACCATGTCTGCGAACCTCACGGAGTTAAAAACGATACAAAATTATCCGTTGACTTGTGCTGCAAGAATTTACAACCATGCTGAGTGGATTGCAGCCTGCGATTTAATTTATGTTATATACAACAAATTTTTTGTCTTTCCCCACAGTTCAAACATCCAAGAGAAAGTACTTCTCATGGGTTCAGGCAAGATAAGGAAAAACAAATCTAAGATAAGGGAAAGGATTTCAGTCTGTGCCAAAATGTATCAGTAATTGATAGGATCACAATATGTATTATGTATTGTTATATAATGATGGAAGTAAAGATTCTTGTAAAATCTCTTGAACGATAGCAGTGGAAAATTTTCAGTGCAATCCTATGGTATCTGAGATAAAAATGAATATGTAAAGTATAAGTAAACTTGAATATAAATATATGTAAAGGTAACTTGAAATGTAGAATTTAGTTTGAAAAAAAAGCAATAATGGTGAGAATATGTGTAAAATACAGAGCAAATTTTACTATCGAATGATTTACAAAATAATAATTATAAGTCAAAATAATATGTTTAGATTTTCATTCATAAAAAAGTAATTGCAAAAATTGCAGCCAAATTACAAAATTTATTAAAAAAGAGAGGAATTAAAATATTCACTTGGTTTATTAAATGTGATAATAACTTTTACAAAAAATTTTCTTTTATGTAACAATAATTTTACTGCTAATTTAAAGTAAATATACCAATAAATGACCTAATGACTTAGAAAACTATAAGAATAACTACTTATTTTATTTACTACACGAATAAAATTTAATATGTCACTTTTAAATGTTAAATGTGCTGAAATAGTTTTGATTTGGCATATGTGCGTATGACTAGTTAACATTAAAATTCAGTAACAGATGAGAATAGTGAATAAATTATTACTTTACTTTATAGGACACTAGACTCAAAAAAAAAATTTTTTTTTGCCCAAGTTATAATGCTCTGTTTTTTTATTAGTGCATTTCGAGCATTAAGCAAATATTAAAGGAAAAGGGAGGCAAGTACATTTAATATATCATAAAATTGCACAACTTAAATATATAGATTTTTTATAAATATATTATTTATTTAATGTCATAGAGTTTTCTAACGGATGAAATATGAATATTTCACAATGTTCTTTCAAATGTCCTGGTTTCTTTGCAATATTTGTGTAACTACCAGTGAAATAATTATATTATTTAATTGAATAATCAAATATTTAAATGAAAAAATATTAGAACTCATTTAGTGGAATAGTCTTTTTTATAATTTATTTATTTCACTTCAAAACATTTATGAAGAACAAAAATATATCAATGCATGTTCAACTATGTGTCTTTTGTTCTTTTAAAAAAAAGATGAAAGCACAAAAACTGAGCAACATATCTTTTTAAATATTTTATATTAATGCATATTTTTTATCATAACTCTGGTTTTTAATTATATTCCAATAAATAAAAGATATTTAACGACTACAAATGCCTTTTGAATTACAGTGTAAAATACTTTATGAATTCACATTTTAAACATATATCTATACTTATAATAAAGCTCAATGTGTGTGTGTGTGTGTGTTGGCGCTCTACAGGCCAGACCGTTTGACCTACAGCTACCAAATTTGGTACATGTATACCTTGGAGGTCGGGAATGTGCACCTGGGGTTCCTTTTTTCGAATTTTTAATTAGAATTTTAATTATTAATTAAAAACTAACTTTCCCGCCCAAAAAATCTTCCATTTTCCCCACCGCCAACTTTTCCGCCAAAAAAAATCTTCCATTTTCTCCACTGCCAAATGACTAAGGCTTCCGTTTTATTTTCTCCCAACAGTAATGAGGCTAGGGTTAATATTTTTCGGCGGATTATTTCAAACGATTCTGTTTATTTTCTTAATGTTTGATGCATTTAAAATTAAACATTTTTAATTAATCCATGTTTCAGATTCATTCTGAAGTACTTTTGAATTAAAATAACACAGAATAAAGGAAATTAAAAATGTAAAATCTGCATAGCGTTACCCCAACTGGCGTAGAAAAATTCACGCATTTGTGTTAACGTAACTGGCGAAGAAAATTCACGCATGCGCACTGTGTTCTGATTGTTGCCATGGCAACCGTTATGAACGGACGATTTAAATTATTTTTAGGTTAGTTGCATGCTTTTGTAAGTAAATTGCATTTATGTTAGTTATATATTTTTTGTATACACTTATAGTTTTAAGTACATCGTTTTTTAAGTAGTTTTTTTAAACCTGTTTTAGACCGATTATTTTAAACGATTCATTTTATTTTCTTAGTGTTTGATGCATTTAAAATGAAACATTGTTAATGAATCGATCTGTTCATGATGAATCTGAGAAAATTTTGTTGACAAATTCTTGAGATATTACATAAATTAAGAAAGATATTCTTTAGTGCCCATAAAGTTTAAACGCTCAGTGACTCTATTATCAGTAATAATATTATTAAAAAAATGCTTTGTTTCAGTAAAAAAATATTATTATATTAATTGCAGATTAATCATTTACACTTTAATTTAAAGCATACATTCTACGAGGGGTTACAGAAAATGAGAGAGATACATATCACGTTATGACTGAAGGCCTTTATAATATTATGAGGGAATTATTTGACTATCAAAATTTGAAGTTTTAAAATATTTTGCTGAAGAATCTATTAAAGTAGAAATTGCATAAAATATTTAATTATTAAAATTTTAACGAACATTAAGATTGGCGAACCGGCTGGTCGCCAAAGGCGGCTAGTTTAAAATATTTGTATGTATAATTTATTATATATAAAAACTTATTATAATTTTTAGTGGAAGGAAATTCCCCATGTGTGAAAAGTGTTTTTAATACCATGGAGTAAAATCAGTTGAAAAATCATTTCACCTATAACAAACTTTTATATTCCTAAACTAATTAATCTTCCAAACACATCCTGATATTATTGCCACTCATTCATTATTGTTAAATATAAATGTTGGCATTAAATACTTCTTTGCTTTTTAACAACAAGAAACAAAAGAAATATATAATTAAAATTAACAGATCAATTTTACAGAGGTTACAAATCATGTTTCATGAAATAACAGAACTAATTATTTGTTTACTGTCAAGCTAGTTGAAAAATAGCCTATAAAATTTAATATTTTATTGAACCATGCAAAAAATTGCTCTAAATAAAAATAAAATATTAAAACAAGAAATTGCCATCATGATTATATATCAATATATAGAAATTAAAACTAAACAATATCAACTTTTGGAGAATTTATTGCTTATAATATTAATAATTAATGACATATATATGAGCATACACAGTGAATCCTCAAATTAACAAATTAAATGGAATCAGGGGTGTTTGTGGGACCCCAAAAAATCCCCTGAAACTTTTACGGACTTACTACCGACATTTTGGAGTTTCGAGAAGGGGGGGGGAGAAATGAAAAATTACAATTATGAAGTATTGAATGACCTAATTATAAAAGTTCAATGAATTACTTTTTTTGCAAAATTAAGACCTTTGAACCCAGGTCACGTGATCGCACATCTGGTCGAACGAAGTCTCTCCCTTTTTTTTCTGCCGCGCCTACTTGCCGAAAATAATCCAGAAGAGAATGTCCGAGAACCGGGGGAATGAGTCATAACTCGCAATAAGGAAAGAACAAAAAAGAAGTTTTTTCCCCCTTTTCACGCATTATCACTGCCTTTGGAGAAAGAAAGGAAAAGTTTTCAGCACACACACTGACCTTGCGTTTTCTGCTTTCAAAGCAAACAAAATTACCCAGATAAAAATAAATAATTCATTATTATTCCTACTTCCTTTTGAACGACGATCCCCGGAATTTCCGGGTATCGAAGTTCAAAATCCCCGGAATTCCGGGGTTTCCCCGGAGCACAAACACCCCTGTGGAATGAAAGGGCTGTAAAATTAACACTCACATTAAATCGTAAATTGTGTTATAAAAATATTTTAAATGGTCTAATACAGTTGCCCTTGTATAACATCAACTGTTATCAATAGAATCTATTTTTGCTCGATATATCAACATCAAATTTTCCCTTTTGGCATACAGATTATATGTACTTTATATAAATGGAAATCCCCCCCCCCATTGTTTTAAAGAAATTGAGTCTCGGATAATATTATAAGGATATATAAATTACCAATATATATATATAGATAGATAATTTTTATATTATACAAATCACAACTTTCAAAATCTATTGTATTAATTCTCAACAAAATTCTTTTGTATTAATCCCTAATTTTTTAAAACCATGCATGCTTAACATTTATAATAAATACAGCTATATATGTAGATAATTTAAATTCATATTTTGTCATGTACTATAAGTAAGAAAGAATAAAAGGGAGAAAGCAATAAGATCATTGCAATAATTCTTTATTCAAAATAAAATTTCATATATAACAAACCCCCCTTTACAAAAAAATATTGTATACAAACGCACAAAAGAATTTTATTTAATAACAATTATAAATCGGATTCATAATGTTTTTTTCAAATCATTTATGATTTTTTCAGCTGCCTCTAGAGTAGTATCCTCCTGAAATCAAGATAGAATAATATAAGATTTAGAATACATTTAAAAAAAATTAATGAATTTGAAAAAAAAACAAAAACAACAACACTTCATTTGAAATGATACATATCATTATAGCAAATGTTTCATTTAAAATAACTTAATTCATTATTTACGACACAATAGGGAAGAGTATAGTCTTTTGATCAATTTTGGCTTAGCTGGCAACTAAGGACAAAATGTGAAAGTTTTTATATTTAGTATAAAGGATTTAGTTCACTTGTTCGTATTTCTAAAAAAAGCTTGCTTTGGTGAATAAAAACATTTATCAGATTTCACTGCTGAAATAATAAGTATTACAAAAGTTACTACTCGTAGTATTTTTACATACAAGTCAGAAATGACAAATTTATGCTAACTATAGACAGATTTATATACTTAATTTATGTAAACTTATTTTCCATTTCTAATCAGAAATGATTTTAAAAGGTTTAAATGGGAAAGTATAATATGTTGTACCTTTCATTACAATTATGTGTTTCTCCTTCGACTCAGAAGTACAATATTTTTTTTATTTACAAAAAATTAGGATATTTCATTCGGGATCATTTTCTTAATTTGTGAGGAAGATAGTATTATGAGCATTCCATTTACCTTTAATGACATAACTTAGCACAAGATATTTTATTTTAATTTCAACCTTAAAAACCATGATAGTGATAGGTATGTAGGTAATGATGTTTTGAGAACCCAAAGTAAATTTCCTCTTTTTAATTCTCTGTAAATTGAAAATTTACTCTCAAAAGAAAGCTTCATAAAAATATTTCTGAGTGTGAAGGATAATACAAAATGCAGTAAGTAGATTAAGATCAGTATCTAAACAGAAAAGTGAAGTTACATACAAAGTCAATAAAAAACAATATTGAAATTTGGTCAAGGATGAAACACTCTCCCTTATATACCAAAGGAGATAAAATTATTGTTTATATTTGGTTAATCCAAAATAATAAATTTAATAACAATATTTGTTATTTCCTACCTTTAGTCTTTAATAAATTATTTAAGATTATACAAACTATGGTATTTTGAAATCTTTTTTTTTTTTTTTTTTTTTTTTTTTTTTTTTTACTAAATAGTTACTGCTTGTATGGAGTTCGATGAAAATAATTGATTAACTATTATCAAAATTCTGAAAATATTAAAATAGAATTTAATCAGCAAAAGCACAAAAATACATAAAATTTTATAAGTTTGTCATATCAGAAGATGAGTGAAAAAATTAACTAGAAATTGAATCTTTACAACATGAAACAAGTTAAATAAAATAATTCTAGCTTGATTTCTTATTATGAATACTTATGATGTCAGACAAATTAAAATCCTGTGGTTTTTCTTAAAAAATTACTTTATTATTTTATTGTAATACTTTTAGAAAGAGACAAAAATATGGATAAGTTATTGAAATATTTATACAGAAAGATACAATATAAACTGATTATACACAGATATGCGATACAGTAATGTATTATATAAGTATAAATAATAATATAAATAATTAAAATATAGGAAACCACTAAAAATATTTATTCTACTGAAAGAACAGAAAACCTCAGTACTTAACTTCAAAACAATTGTATTTTCAAAAGATTTATATAAAAATATTTAATAATTATATCTAAATAAGTGTTGAGCATTTTACACTATCACTATCATGCTTCTATTCAAATCTACCATGTAGTAATTAAGAAGAGGTCTCCTGTATAAATTATCTTAAAATGCATAAATATTTTCAATATATAATTCATATATTTCAATATATAATTTAAAATGTTTCATATAGAATTTTAAATGAAATTTAATACATAATAGTATTATAATTGTTTTTCAGAATTTTTCATAGTACTTTGCTGATAGTTATATAATTTATTTCTTACATTATTTAAACATGGCCTTACATGGATAATAATCATCAAATAATTTCTGTGTAAATTTTAATTTCTTTATTTGGTGAATTGCTAGTAATCACAGAACAAGAATTGCTTAAGTTTTTGAATATTTATTGAATAGATCAACAAAGATTTCACAATCATAAAATTACAAATTTTGATATTAACAGGAATTTACTCATAAACATACAGCAGCTACTCAGTATAGTGTCAAAAGCAATATATAAATTCATCAGAAAAAAAAAGCACCAATAAAAAATGAATAGTTCAGTTAATTTAAATGAAACATTCTCAAGAAATGATAGAAATAGAATTAAAGAAATACTCCTTTTGAATAGTGTATTGGATAGAGAAGATATACAAACCTTAATAAAACAAAATCTGATTAAATTTTCGGCCAAATGTTTATCTTCATTACAATAAAATGCACTAGGTGGAATTCCTTGAAGTTTCTAAAAGTGAAAAAGATCATTAAAACAGGTCATATAGAAAAGAAAATTTTAAAATTATTTACTTAGGGATCAATCAGGTTTCTATTAACACAACAAACGAATTACAAATATAGCTACCATGAGGGGGTAGGGGCAGGATAATTTTAATAAAAATGTTAGATTATATTAATTAATTTATAATTATGTTTTGAAAAATTTGAATTATTATACAGTTATCAAGAATATGGGTTCTAAATTCCAACATTCTAACAATCAGGAATGGATGAAAAACTGATTACAAAATTTTATTTGTAAAAATCTGAAATTTAAAAATAAGAATAACAAAATAAATAAATGAAATGAAACATGCAAAAATAATAACTAAAACTTTGAGTACAATCAGCATATTTGATACTACATTCAATACCTGGACGTAATCAATATAAATAATACAAGAAAGAAATATCTCTACACCTGTTCAATAAGAACATGAAATTGAATTTTAAAAAAAAATCAGAAATACTGATGCAAGTTATTATAATCAAATTTTGAACTAGAGTTTAGACAGATGGAAACTGCATGACAAGTTGCAATAACTAAATTTAATAAATAATTTGACCTTTAGTCCTAAGAATTGCTATTAATTTTAAATAATTAAACAAGTCCAAAATGTTTTTAACTGCAGATATTAGAAGAGAGCTAGAAAGAATGGGAAGAAGGCTGGTCAGACTAGATATTCTCTTCCTTATATGATTGCTCAGTATGCAACACTGAATATCATCATTGTTTCTGCAATGGCAAATGCAACTGCAAAACTTTAACCTTTTCAGCTATTTGATAAAGATATCTATAGTTTATAAATCTAAAAATTTTGATCTTTGGAAAAATCTGAAAAGTAAAATGACCTTTCTCTTCACTATTCCAACAATTTTGTCTTTATTAGAATGCTTTTTAGAGATATTTTGATTGATTATTTAAAATACTAAGATGTATATCCACTTCTACTTTAGTTGCGGTATCATTAGCTGCTTTATAAGATGATTCATTTCCAATGTAGGCTTTAATTCAGTGCAACAAGATGATCTAATCAACAAGTTTTAATGATTTCTTCAACTATATAATCTAGGAAACTTTAAAAAAACTTTCAGGCTTGACATGCTATCAGCGAATATATATGTGATAGACTTAATAATATTGGACTTTTTCTAGGATAGAGCTTTGTATATGACCAACAGCTCAGCTTGAAAAACTGAATAATGGTTATCAAAAATGTAGAAGTAATTAATAATTCAATATATTTGAATATTTCATTTAGATTATTAGTGATAGCATGTTAATTCCTTTAACACAATTTTGGCAATTTTTTTTATTAATATTCAAACAAACATTTCATAAGAGAAGGATTTTGAATAAATTTGTTATACAAACCTTATTTTTAGATAACCATTTGACAAACTTATAGTCCTTGGTTCCTGATTCACCTTCAATGTTCACTTTGGAAGCTAAAGGGAAGAACATAATTTGATTAATAATCTTTCATACAAAAAAAAAAAAAAAATAGTAATAATATATAGAAAATAAATACGGAGGAAAAATTTAAGCAGTTTTAAATAAAATGAATAAGCAGATTTTATGTATATATATGCAACTACATAAACTTTTTGAAATACATGTCAATTTCTTATTTTTTATAAATTTATACTAAATGCAAGAATGAGCTTTTTTCGGACATCATATTTCTTCAAATGATAAAACTTATAAAGATGCATGTAAAATCTTTAAAATAAAAATAACAACCAAAAAAAATTTAGCTTTTACTTCTATTTCATTCTATCAATAAAAAACAACTTTCTGGAGGACTGATTAATTTCGTAAGTATTCTTATGATATAGCATAAAATTTAGTTTCATAAAAATTTGATGTATAATCTTCAAATATAATTTCAAAATATAAAAAAAAGTCAGAAAAAATTAATTTTTTTTATGCAATATATGTATGTAGTTTGAACCACCATCAAAATGTTAAGAGTTCATATAAAATAAAAAAGCTAACACTTTTTGATATAAATTTCAGCATTTTCTTTTCATTTTAAATGAATATTCATTGTATATTTTTTTAAAAATGATTTCAAAGATATGCTTTACCTAAAGCTGAGAAGTCAGCTATCATAAAATATCCTCCATCAGGTATTACAGGTGCCATATCAACTTCTGACAAAAATTTGACCATCTTATTCCTTTTCTTTTCCAGCATTTCAGCTAATTCTTTCCAGTAACTTCCAGGTTGACCTAGACGTGCTATTTCAGTTTCAAATCCAATAGCCACAGCTTCCTATAACACAAATAAAAATTTTAAAAAATACAAAATTAAACTACAATATACAGTAACAAATTTCCTATGACAGTATTGTTGGGAGCTTACCGTTAGAGTAGTTTAAATTCTACTAGCAAAAATTAATTAACTATACTACAGAATATTTGATATAAAAACATATTCAAATACTCTTCATATATCAATACAGAATTTTAAATAATATAGAATATGAGAAAAAGTCAACAACAAAATTAACATGATATGAAAGTATTTGGTTCATTATCCTTTATCTGATTTTAAGTATCTGAAAATAAACCAACTTTTCTTCCAAAAACAACAACAACAAAGATTAAACAAATGAGAGAATGAAGAACAATATAAATATTTTTATCACTTAAACGAGACTTCCACTATAGTTAAAATCTTGATCTTACATTGAGCGAAACTTATATAAACTGAATGAATAAATGAGATTATCAAAAATAATTTAAGCATGTGACAAATGAATAAATTACAAAGCCATTATACATTATATATAAAAATAAAATATTATTACTTTCAATGATTCCTTTCTATAGCTTAATTTTTAAAAATACGATTTGAAATTCTTAAGAAATAAATAAAATTGAAAAAAAAAAAGGTTTTTGAGATTTACTGATACTATAGAGTACAGATTTTTTTAAAAATCTTAATGGTTTTTCTAGGGATTTAAAAAATTTAAAATATCAGAGCAAAAAATAAGTATTTATGTATAGTTGTTTATTTGATGCAGTACTGAATACAAAGAGAAAAAAATATATTGACTTCAGTCAAACTTTTATTATTTATTATTCTACTTTGGAAATGAATGAGCTCCACATTTCAAGTTCTAAATTATGTTAATGTAAAAATCATTCAAAGAATGATATTTAAAATAGGTTTTTAATTTTAGTAAGAATTAAATACAAAATAATAGCATTCTGCAAAGCATAGAACTCACTATTTTAAGAAAAACACACATTGAACTTAAACAAATTTGAGTTTCATTTTGAATTACCATTCTATGAGTTATAATGATGCCCATCCTTTAAAACAATCCATCATACAAATATATCAAAAAATCTAGTTTTAAGCATTCAGCCAGAATGACTACTTTCATACATAAGAATATGATAACAGCAATTAATTTAATTTATATTTTTTGCACACTCTTCATGCTTGTAAAAGATCTTGGGTATTCATTAGAAACAGCATCAAAAAACAAGTAAATCACAAATAACATTTTTTACAAACGCAATATAGATATTTATTAGTGACTTTGTAGCAGAATAAGAATATGGCAGCTCATCCAATCTTTTAAATTAAAAATTGATTTAACACATATATATGTAAAGAAGAATAAGAATTTTACAGAATGTTTAAGGTGAAGATCATTACTGTCACTGACAGCAATTATTTTGAATTTGGGAATAAATTAAACTTTTCTATCTCTGACACAAGAAAGCTACATTAATTCAAATTTATATAAATAAAAAAATTCACATTAAATAAAAAGTATGTATTTTCTAGTAATAAACATATTAAAAATTATGAATGATAAAAAAATCATAAATAACATTCTCAAACACTATTCAGATTTAAAATGATACCAGAATTATACAGTTATAAAATTGATTTATATTCATAATAAGATATAAAAGCACAATTATATATGTTTACATTGGCAAACATTTTCCCAACATGCATTTGTTAATATGAAGATTAGAATTAGAACAAACAATTTCATCCAAACAAGATAATAAGCATTAAAAGGCCAAAATATATAAGATTACCTACTTGAATAGGTGTAGTGCATGTATAAACACAATTTTGATGCAGAAGTTGCAAGGACCGCATCAGATGAGAAGGTCCATAAGCCCAACCTAACTAAAAGAGATAACAAAATCTATTTAAATAAGATATATAATGATTATTTACCTGAATAGGAGTACAGCATGCTCTTTGAAACTGTGCAAAAATAAGTTGCAGGCTGCTGATTAAAGTGTCTGAGCCATATGCCCAACCAATCTGTTAAATATTAATAAACAAAATACATCTTTCTTTAACAGGAAAAGGAAGAATCTTACAAAACATATTTTTATTCCTACTTACTTATAAAAGACAAATAAAAACTTTAGTGTTATTTATTTAAACAAATTAATTATTTTATCTTGAAATCAATTGCAAATTCTCTTTAAAAAAAGAGAAGAATATTTATTGTAGTATCCCATATATAAAAAATAAAAAGACACTGAAAAAAATCAATATGAAAATAAAAATAAGAATGTATCTTGTTCTTTAAATTTCAAATTAATTTGCTAAGGAACATGAAGCATTAGCAAATAAATTTATACTACATAGTTTCTATAAACCCAGTTTAACTGAGCAAATTTAATGAACCCAACCAAGTTAAATAATAATAAAAGTAACATTTTGTTGAAGAGAACTGCACATTTAATAAATGTTATAAAAAACTTAATGCTGATTTTTATAATTTTGTTTTTAAGACACAGCCCTCAAAGCATCTTTATATGGGTCATCAAATTTGGTTACCAAGATAATCCACAATTTTTTTTTTATTCATTCTAGTTAATAATTTCACTCTCATGCTATAAATATAGTAATATTAAACATTAATTTATTATTACTGTGATAAAGTCTGTCTTTAAAAAAAACTTACCAAACTAATTATTTTCAGTCATCAAAATAAAAAAATATGGCCCCTTCAGAAATATTCTATGTATCTCCTTCCATATTAATGCATAATTTTATTTCCTTTATAATTGACTCCAGTATTTTATTTGGTTACCATAGTTTTTATTTCAAAACTCTAATTTCAGTATTCATCTCATAAAAGTCTGCCTATAAATTACAATTATTTTAATTTATTGATATCTGACGAAAATTTTTAAAATCACAGATTTTCAAAGTGTAAAGAAATAAACTGAAAGTGGATTGCACAAATAAAAACAGAAACAATAAATAACTATCCACGGATCCCTTAAACACAATTGTTACACACGCACTATCATTATCAACCACCAAACAAAGCCCAAAAGTCTTAATGTTAATACAAATTATTAAAACATTAAAACTTCTTTTTAATCACTTTTGTACAGAAGGAGCCCAAAGTATAAGCCAAAATACTTTGAATAGGAAGATAATCAATAATTTTAAAAACAACCAATCTTCCTTCATTTCGCTGTCCATATAAATAAATGAAGGAAAAAAAAATTAAATCGCAGCTTTCATCTAAAAATCTCATAGGAAAATGTAAATAGCAAAATACACAAGCCTGAGAGTAATGATTTAATTTTATTTTTATGGACAGTGTAAAAGAAATCCATTCAAATAGAGCATTATTACATATTAATAATATATATAATTTGAGATAAACAAGATAATTCATATTTTAAAATACAACACACATAAACAATTATATTTATAATACAAAATGTAAACAAATAGAAGCAATCATTTAAAACAGTTAGATAATTTTAAGCAGTACCTTCCATCCTGTAGCACTGAAAGTTTTTCCAGCACTTCCAATAGTAATGGTCCTCTCCCACATGCCAGGCAGAGTAGCTAAAATGATTAAATATTAATTTTAATCTGATTAAATACATATCAGATAAGATCAGTAAAATAGTAGAGAAATTGTTTTACCCATTCTTATATGCTCATGTCCCTTGTAAACAATCCATTCATAAACTTCATCCATTACAGCAATTACATCATGTTTCTTACACAAGTCACCAATCATAAGAAGTTCTTCTTGGGTAAAAACCTAACATGGATAATTTTTGTTTAACTTTACAATTTAAAAATAATAGATATATTGGTTCCCAAATACAAATAAATATGTTTAAAGCAAAAAATATATTGTAAATATTGAAAAAAAGCATGACTACCAAAAGAAAATAGTTATCTTAATGTATAATCTAAGTTCACAGACAAGTAAAGAAAAATTAGACAAAATCATTAACTAACTGAAATTGTTAATCATAGCAAATTAAGTACATAATCAAGTTGATTTCATTTATAATTAATACCATGTTTTGAATTTGACAAGGATTATTAAAAAAAAAAAATGCCTCTTAGCTACTTGGATATATACTTAGTGGATATATACTTCGTAAATTTTTAAAGTCCATACAGTGAATAGATAAATTATAATTAAATGAAATCAAATAAAGAGATGTCAAACACTGTGATTTACTTAAATTGGGATTAAAATACATGCATAGATTTTCTAGGTTGGGTTATGAGAATTGTTGAAATACAGATTTTCATGATATTGCTCAAAATTTTTGCAAGTATAAAATAATTTTTTATATGTGTTACATGAATGAGTAGTTAAATTGATTTTATTTAAGTAATCATATACTCCACATTTATTTTGTTTTCTGTTTGAACTTTCTAAGATATTATTAACAAGTACATGAAATCTGCCAGTTGCATTATCTCAATGTCAGGAAAGTGGTGGGAGGTGAGTGTTTAGGTTTTTATTATTGAGGAAGTTCTGTTGAAATCAGATTTTTGTAACCCATTCCATTCAATTAAACTAATTCAGTAATGAAATGAAAGAATAAAAATTAAAATATCAATGTTTTTATTAGTTAGAATCTTATGAAATCATATTTGTCGTAATTTTGTTACCATTATTAAGAAATAAAATAATTCAAGTATATAATTGTACAGAGATTTGCACCTGAGAAAAATTAATCATCTTAGAAGTTTTGGGGTTCACTATATCAAAATATGTATATTTTGGTTTACAAAATTTGATCAACATAATAATGGTACAGAAGAGTAGATCATTTACAATGATTAATTCTGGAGAAATGTAACATCACAATTTTGTTCTGAAAATATAACCATGGGCAGACATATTTCAAAATGAGTATTCTAAAATCGGCTCCTATTTATTACTGTATCCTACAGTTTCCAATTAATGTTTGGTAATATCATTCAAAAATCAAATATTTTAAATTCATTATTCCCTTTCAATTGCAATTAATTTTGATATTTCCATGATTTTTTAATTAAAAAAATTAATTTTCTCTTTCACAGATGAGAATAATGTGCTGCATGCATAGTAAAGAAAATGAATAATATTAGAATATTATATATATATATATATATATATATATATATATATATATATTGTTAGCAAAACCAAAATTTATATTAAAATCTTTTAGGGTAAAAAAATATTTTTAAAATCTCTTTTAGTCTAAAACACTTTTCATACTGATTTTTTGATATTTCACAAAACAGCATATTTTAAGATCTACTATTTGTTATGGTAATAACCTTGCACTATAAATAATCAAAATATAGATAAATAAATTAAAGATAGATTTAGAGGTTTAAAGTTTAATTTATTGCACATCAACAATTTCTTTAAAATGTAAATTTTTAATGAACAAAACTTCTAACTCAAATTTGAGATAGATATTTCAAATAAAATAAAAAATTTTTAAACAGCCTAATAATATAAGTTAAAAAGAATGTAACATTTATCAGTTATATAAATGAAAGTTAGAATGTATATTGAAAATAAGAGATATAATATTGAATTTAAATCTGAATGAGTTTTACGAAAATTTATTAAATGCTGTTTTGATAGAGATATTACAAAAATAACCATTTCATTCATTGTGACTGATAACAGAATTTAAAATAGACTTACTTTCCCCAATGGGTTATGAGGTGTATTTACAATAATCATCTTGGTTTTTGAATTAAATTTGGAAGCTAATTCTTGTGGATCTAAACACCAGTCACTACTTGAAACACCAGTTCCAGTTTTTTTCTGAAAAGAGCAGAAAACACATTTAATGTAACTAAAAAAATTTATATGCTCATAAAAAAATCTTAAAACAATGTATAGAAAGAAGAATTTTTTTTTTCAATAAATGCAACTTAATTTCTAAAAAATCAGGTTATAATATTCTAAACACGAAGATGATTCAGATAATGCACAATTATCAATAATCTAAAAACTGCTGCATAGCAAATATCTTCAATGGAAACTGAATTTTTTTATTTTCAAATAGTTTTGATTATAAATCCATTGCAAAAATACATAATTAAATTTTTTATGCCCAATTGTAAAATAGAATTGATTTGAAAAGCCTATCTCTGAATACTCTTAAGGAAAACAGAAAAAAAACCTTTTATATTACGTTTATTTTAATACATGCATTAAATTGCCAAATATGAAAAAAAAAAAAAAAAAATTCAAAAATGGAAACATGAACATATAATTTTAAAATTCTTCAGTTAAAACCTTAATCTCTGTATCTTTTTTTAAAAAATCAACTCAGATTAAATGCATCATTTGCAAAGGACAGAACAAAAATTACCATTTAAGTATACAAACAACATAAGAAACATTATTAGTGAAAGTAGATTTTTAAAAAATTGAGTCAGTAATAAATTGATACCATTATTACAAAAGAAACCTCACAAGTAAAAAAATTCTTGCTTGAAATCATAATTCAAAATAACACATTTAAAATAAACTTGAAGGTCACTTACTGGCCTCAAAGGAATGAAAACAGGTACACCACCAGCCATTTTTGTCATGGGCTCATAACAATCAAAGAAAGGTTCAATGATGATAACCTAGAATAAATTAAATACCAATTCTTTAACAAAAGAAAAAATAATTAAATTTACTAAAGTTGACTACTTATGCTTTAAGAACGAACTAATAAACATAAGCAATAATGATAAAATAAATTCAGACTGAAGGCAAAAAAAAAAAAAAAAAAAAAAAAATATTCTCAGCAATATTCAAATTGACAATGCAAAGGTGCTAAAATCATCTATATTTCATGCATAATATGTCCAAAGTGTCTTCGGACTATTATAATAGCTCTATTAAATTAAATATTTTTTTAATTTCAAATATAAGTTTATACTAAAATATTGATTAAGTTTAGAACAAAATTCAGTTCAAATTATAAAACTTCCAAATAAAATACGACCATATTCAACATTAATTAACTCAGAATCACTATTACTTGTTAGTTTTCCCTTACAGTGAAAATTAATATATCTATATAATCTATTATATAAAAGATGAAAAATTAAAAAAAATTAATTGTAAAAATAGTTTAATAAAATCGTTTCACAATCAAAGCTTACTTAAAAGCTGTTTTCTCATTTTAAATAATAATAATAATGATAAAACTTTAGATTATCATACCTCGTCACCAGGATTTACAAGCCCAAGTATAGTGCAATATAAAGCTTCATAAGCACCAACTGTAACAAGTATCTCTTTCTGGGGATTTATTTCTTTCCCCACAAGTTGAGAGTACAATTTTGATAATGCATTTACTAATCTTGGATGCCCCTGAAATGGAATGAACACAAGGCTTTTAAGGTTTTAATTACTTCAAAATATGTACTCATCTTCCAAATTATAGTATTCATATATAAAAATAATATGCATCTTGCCAACCCTTTTATGATTAGATTAAAAATATATTAATCTAATGAAACCAAATACTATAATAGGTTTTGTAAGAGTTAAATAATTTTTAATTGTGTACAAGATTAAAATATTCAAAAAAGTTTTAGAAAATTCACAAAAAGGATATTTTATTTATCAATTTTTTATAATTCCAAAAGAATATTCAAAATAATGCAATATGGATTGTATTTTTCTATATAAATTTTCAAATATTTAAGAAAATCCTTAAAAGTCTTATTAACAAATCTGCAATGGTTAGAGCAATAAAACACTTTCTTAAAAAAACAAACAAGATATATAATTAAAGATAAAACTAAATCATGCATCAACAAAAACATGATTTTTTTTAATATATTATACCAATATCGGAAGAGTAATAGTGAATTTAAATATTAAAAACAATTACATTCTAAGCTATAGAAAGGAATAGAGCACTACATTATTCCAAATTAAAAACATTTTTAAGGCAGACTTTTATACCCCATCTTTGTAAAAAAAAAAGCAAAAAAAAAAAAAAAAGTTTGAATTTTTTTTTTTTTTTAAGTATTAAACACTGCATTTTTTTAAAGTAAATAATCAGAATTGCAAATAAAAAATCATTTTTATGAAACTAAAAATCTTTTAAAATATAAGCAAAATTACATTTCTTAACTATCTGAAAATAAAATGTATGTGCAGCATTAAAAAAATCCTTATTTTGAATATAAATGCTGAGTATTTGTTTAGGTGCATTTCAGTACCTAAGTAAATAAAAATTTCATCCAATGCAGGTAAGTAATGTTCTTACTTCTTATATTATGTAGATGCAGGACTAAGGTCATGTAAAAGTAGAGAATAATTGCTACATTCAAACCATCAGGATTAAGATTCATTGTTTACTTATCACGAAGCACCTGACAATTTTTTGCAAGACAGACGTCAGAGGAGAAAAAGTAAAAAGATTGCAATTTTTAAACCAAGTCTGAAATCTTTCCTGTGGGACTTTCTTTTCAACAGACATTATTAAGGCGATACAAATTAATGCAAAAACAACATTTAAAAATTAATTTTCAACTTAAATTTCAATTTAAAAGTAATAGTTGATTTAATTCTAATTTCTCCAATAATTCTTTTTACTTCAAGTCAAACATAAACAAGGACAAATAATAAAAGTAGAATGTTTTAAAAATTAAATCTTAATACCACACCATCCATTATCTTAGTTTTTAACCAAAATAATTAAATTTATTGAAAATTAGTTAAAAAATTCAAAAATATAGCTGATGTATATATATATATATATATATATATATATATATATATATATATATATATATATATATATATATATATAATTGCAAAGTGTACAGATTGCACTCAACTATTTCTACTTTAAAAAGTAAAATCAATAATTTTATAAAGTAAATAAATAAATACAGTACATTAGCAAGAGTCAATATGTAGAATATTTACATCAATATTGTAAATTTTAGTTTTCAAATATATATGTAAAAAAATGTTAAAGCTGTGCATAGAACTATAAAATCACATACTTCAACTTGCAGTTATAAAAAAAACAGAATGCCATTACTAGTAATCTATATGATATAATATTGTTGCATTAAATATGATTAAAAAAATTGTTAATTATTCTAAATATCTCATATAAAATATAATTTATATTTGAAAAAATCCCTATAGGTCAATAAAAAAAACATTTCTTTAAAAAAAATTAAGAAATTTTTTTAATTTTTTATCAAAATTATAGTATAGCTTTAAGGATGATAAAATAAATAAAATCAAATGAGAACTTACAAATCCTCTTGTATATTGATTTAGTAATACATTGGGACTCAGTACAGCATCACTGAGAGCTTTAGCAACATGATCCGGAGCAGCAAAATCTGGAAATCCTTGTCCCAAATTTACAGGTTTATAATCAAGAGCTAATTGAATAAATTCCACCCTGAAATAAGAGAATAAATATAATAAAAGAATAATGTTAAAAGAAAATTATTAAAAATAAAAACAATTTTATATAGCACAGACTTATTTTATTGTTACATAATATAATAAATATACCCTTTTTTCTATATCAAATAATGTCAAACTAATAAAGGTAAATTGAAAAAAGGAAATAGAAAATACAAACATTTTTCAAGGCTAAAACTCAACATTATTTGAATGAGTAATGAAATTCTAAATTAAATTAAAAATTTTGTATAAATGTAGCAATGAAAAAAAGGTTATTTCATAAAATAAGAATATCCATACCAAACACTCTCTTGCATTCCCTGCAGACGCTTTGCTGGGCCATCATATGCCATGTTTCTCTTTAAAAAAAAGAAAAATAAATTTTAATTACTTAAAAAAAATTAAATTTGTATAATTATCTAAAAATGGCAAGATGTTAATATGATACAATTCCATGAGCAAAAATTGCTTAAAATGATATATTATTTAAATAAATACATATATACATAGAAAAAAATTAAACAGCATCTTACATGGGCTATTTCTTTGATAAAAATAGAAAAAAAAAAAAAAAAATCCTTTTAAAGTGAAATTAAAAATATGAAAAGAATTCAGTATTATCCATTTTGGTAATTTTTTATTTGTTACCAGAAAGATTTATCAAGATTAATAGTGACATAATTTAAGAAATAAGAATATAAAATAATGATATTAAAGTAAAAAAACAAGAGTAGACAAGTCTTTGCATGTAAGGGATCATGTTATATCTGAATTTAAAACAATTTTTATGACACAATATAATCTTCAAATTAAAAAAAAAAAATTCTTATAGTAATATGTCCTGGAATTTTATAAAAATTCATGCAACTAACAAATATGCAATTTCTCTACTACATAATACAGAAGAGATTTTAAAATAAATTTTTTCATTGAAAAATTAAAAGTTCCTTTATTTCAATACAATTTAGAATATAAATAAAATACAAAAACTTCTTTTAAATTAAATTCTATATACATAAATTGATAACAACAGAAGTAAATTCAGATTATCCTGAATAAATTTTAATTTTAATAAGCGTTTACTTTGTATATGAAATTGATTACCAAGTTGAGAAAGTGTAATAAATTTTTATGAGATAAAATTGAATTTTTTTTATAAGTTATCAACTATCAATCAATATTAAAAGAGCCTACATTTTTTACAATACTCTGTATTCATTGTTTAAAAAATATATTATAACTGAACGCAAATAAGCGAGGGAAATAATAACTTTCAAGTCAACTTTTCTAAAACAGTACTTTGAAATACCACTACTTTTAATTATAACTCTTCTTTAATATCCATCATATTAACAATACCAAATAAAATCTATAAGTATATTCAAATTATCAATTTTTTAAAGTTTAATGATTATCTGCCTTTAGACTTTGATCTATAATTCACTTTTACATATAATATAAAATATTGAAACCAATCTTTACTTAAACCCACTACCAGATGGCACTATAATATAGAATCAAATTTTAATCAGTTAACTAAAAATTAAGCTCTGAAAATAATAAAATAAAAATGTCACTAATAATGCATAAGAGTGCAAGTTTTTTAAAATTTCAGCACATTAGAAAGTAAGTGAAAAATTGATTGAAAATCTTAATTTTTACAAAAATAAAACAAGTTAAATAAAAGAATTTCCAATTTGTTCTAGGGAATTTGCACATTTTTTTCACATACACAACCAACTTTCCATTTAAAACAACATCATATAGGCACATAGTAATCTAGAGAAATTATCTTCAGCTAAAAGTAAGATTGGATAGTTCAAATACTAACTGATATTTATGCTATGTTAAAGTCAAAAATTGAAAGAAAAATATAAAGAAACATAAAATAACTAAATTAATCAGTATTTAATAATAAATTTAAATTACAATTTCTATCTTAAAAAGTCAAAACCACTACTAAAAGCAACTCAGAAGAAAAGAGATAAAATAAGATAAATATTATCCTAATTATTAAAGATATGTAATCTTACTTTAATCTGAAAATAAGGTGAACTAATATCAGCTCCTCCCACTATAACAGATTGAGATATGACATTCTTATGATACTTTGAGAATCTATTTTCTAATGTCCGTAATCTGTTCACGTGTCTTATCATCACTCAAGTGATCTATAAATATCAATTATTATATAGAGAGGAAAATTTATAAAGATAAAAGTATAAAAAATGACTAGGGATGATTTAATAATTAGATATTGAACTTTAATTTAAGAAAAAAAATTTTCAATGATGTTATAAAAAGAAAATTGAATGTAGATGGTGCCAGAAATCAACTTGGAAAATGTTGAAATTTAGAAAAATAAATAATATAGCATAAAATTATAAAAGAATATAAATTATAGAAAAGAATTTCAATAAATTCTTTATTTTAATATAAATAAAAAGGAGGAATTTTATATCCTATGGAGTATAGGAAGAATCTAAGCCAATTCTAAGGGTGTAGCCAGAAAACATTACGATACTATTTATTTACTTACAGAAAGCTCAATTTAAGAACATGAACATCTACGTCAGTGATTGGCAGTGTAGAGGATATGTTACAATTATTCTTTTTCTTCACTTGAAAAAAAAAAAAAAAAAAAAAAAACGAGATATATTTTAATTCTAACGCTATTTAAATAATTACTGCATACTGAAACTTAAATTAAGCATAAAAAACGAGAGTAAGTTATTGAAAATATTTTTGTTATCTACGAATTTTTGGTAAAAATAATAATTTCAGTGATCGCTGTTAACATATGGCAATAACACATTTTATCATTTGGTACAAATAGACATACATTATGCGTCCTTTAATGAATGCAACTAATCCAAATTATTCGTTTTTTACCTTTGTAATTTTTTTAAAATAAAATCTCCAAAATTAGCAAAAACTAGAGCGACCAAGGTCTAGATCACTTAAAACGGCCTTGGTCGCGATCACCGACTCATCAACACAAATAAATAAAAAGTTTATGTAAATATAACAGAAGACACATTAAGTTCACGGTTGGAGTGAATTTGAATTCATAAACCGAAACCTAACAAATTAAGACGAAACCAGTATTAACAAATTAAGAACGAAAATAGAGATGCGAATTTATTTCTTTTGCTTTTGAATAAAGTCTGTTATAAAATTCGAAATTAAAAATTTCGTATAAAGATAGGAAATGTTCTCGGATCCTTATTCATAGAATTTTTCAGTTCACATAGCCCAAAGAAAAATTTCACATAAGACATCAAATTGTTTCGGGATTTCTATTTAGTGGATGTTCATTAAAGATAGAAGTTCGTTTCAAAATTCGTTTCCATCATAAAATCTCTGGATAGACTTATGAACCAGAACCATTCTAGTTGTGCATCGCGCAACATTTAAGTGGAATTGTGGAAAGCAATCGTGAGGATTTTTCCAATTTTGTCAGTATTTTCTTTGAAATTTTATAAAATATGTAAAGCAAGGACGTAAGTAAAGTCTCCTGTTTTAAATGTTTTTGAAAACTTGGCAAAATAAGAATAAATTCATTTTAAAATTGAAATTAAAATCTTGTTTTGAAAGTAACTTTCCTGTCAATACAGTGAGGTAAAATCAATCCTTCTCGTGACATGAGATCTTAAAAATTTATTTCTTTGTTATAGCGTTCAATAAGAGGAAAAGTTTAAGAAGTAAAATTAAATTCTATTAACATTATGAATATAAAATTAATTTAAATGTGCTATAAGACTCAACAGTTCTTTTTACAAATTCATTTGATTGTATCATTTGCCTAATCTTTTCTTCTTGTTCTGCTGAGATAAAATCTACATTTTATATGATGTCGGGAATAATTCGTTCTGCATTTAATATGATGTATCTTTTATTTACATTCATTTATAAAGCAATTATGCAAAAATTTGAAATTTATTCCCATATTGTGAAGAAATTTTAAATTTGTTTCACAACCGACAAGTAACTGAACTCATAAATATACAGCTAAATATAAATAATAGAGTCATGTTTTGAGAGCTGATAATATCGGTTTTGAGAACCATTATCGAAAACTGTTGACGTAACTAAAAATTAGTGATAACTGAAATGTGATAAGCATGATTTATAGTAATAAGTTTTGCAATTCAAGATTATGCTTTTCTCTTTTAAAATCCTTTCTAATTTACTAAAGAGAATATGAAAAGGAAAGATAGAACAAAGAAATAGAATGTCGTTAACCCTATTTTAAAAATTCCAGGATGCAGAATAAAAGAGATGGGTCAGTTTCTTTAAAGGATTTTAATCATGTACAACATTAAATATACATATTTACATTTCAATATACTTCATTTGACATTCCCAAATCAATCGTAACATAACGTAAAAGCACCTCGTAATCATTTGGCTATTCTCTCTGAGTTTCGCTTTTTTTTTTCTTCTCTTTTTTCTCCTCGCTTGCTAATGCGCATGTCTTACAGAAGGGCAATCGAAATTCTTGGAAGTTTTTGATTTTACGAGTTACATGAAAACATCAATATCATGCGATAATCAATGGAATCCAACAGAATTAAAAAGGTGTAAAGCTATTTTATTCATGCATAAATATTCATACATATATTTTTTTCATAAATCAGGAGGTAAAAAGTCCTCCTAATTGTCTGAAAATAAAGCTAAGAATTTTATATGATGTTCATTACAATGAAGTCATGTTTCTATTATACAACTCCGATCAGATTTTCCTTAAAAAAATGTAAGATTTGGGGTCCATCTTAAGGCATCTTAATTTCCAAAATCAGATATTCTTGATCTCAATTTAATTTATAAATGCAGGCTTTCAATAACAAATATTACGAAAAATCTAGAATAATAAAACACTCATGAATGGGTAGTTTTCAAAAACATAACAGTAGCCTCAGGAGTGTGTAAAAAAAAATGTAAATATGCAAACAAAATAGAAAAAAATCCAAGATATTTTAACTTATTTTAAATATTTAAATAAAAAGTTTCCTATTGCAGTTTCTCAACTCGTAATTAATCATCCAACAACAAGGGGGAAAAATATTGATTTGCAGTTGATTTAGAAAAATTTTTTAGATGCTAATCTTAAATTATTGACTTCCAATTTTACAATTTTAATTTGAATATGACGAAGCACATGATCCTTGTAAATCTAATGAAAGAATAAAATTAGATAATCCGTAAAATGTTGGGGGAAAAAAATCGAGAACTCGAGGCAGTTGCCTACTTTGTCTATTTAAAAAGCCGGACCTGCATGTAATACTTACCATTTTATAAGCTTTACATCGTTCTGTTCACTGCGCAATACTTGTGAATCATAAAATCATGTCACCTAAAGATTGAACTTTGAAATCATGCCTCGTAAAAATTGAATTCGAATTTCAAGCGAGAGGGATTAAAATAAAAGAACCCTTTTTTTGTTCAAACTATTTAAATATGGACGCACTAAAATTTTCATCAGTACTTACTTAATTGTAAGAATAACAAAATTTAAAAATATGTTAAAAAGCTAATTTGTTAAAATAAAAGCCAAATCATCATAGAAAAATAAGCTGTATTTTCATACCGTTATCATCAACAGTGGAAAACAAGTGTAGGATAAAATATTTATGGCAACAATGAAAGCGATTTGAGTTTCTTTACAACAGCGAAATATATTGTTGTAAAATAAGATTTAAAACATTTTAAAAATATTAATTGAAAATCGACAAAAGAACTGCACGGAATTAAATTGGAATCACTGAATTTTTTTGAATTTTGAACTCTTATTTTTGTACTACAGCGTTTTTGGCAATTATGGGGGCAAATTACCAATTTTTCGCCAATTTTTTATTGATTAAAATTTTAAAAAGAAAGAAGAAAGAAAGAAAAAAAAATGCTTTCTAGGTGCCTATTTTTACATTTCAAATTTGATAGCTCTAAGTCTGATGGTCAATTTCAGAGAATGCGCAAGGACGCATCCACACACATACACGCATGCCCACATACACACACACCTTTATTATTAATAGAGATTATTGCATTTTTCATAAATTTATAAAATTATTATTATATATAAAATAAAGAAAATTCAGTATACAACTTGTATTTCCACAGTTTGGATCCGAAATTGTTATAAACAATTTTGTTTGTAATAACGTATAACAAATTTCATTTATCTAGCTAAATGTGCTTTTTCCTTAGAATAGCGTTAACATATATACGAATAATAGAATATCCTTTATTATGATTTTGATATGAAGATTATAGATGTTAGCTAAATATGGAATAAGTGTCTATTGAACTATGAAATAAAAGTAATGTTATTTCCAAAGTTTTTCTTAGGCGTTTGATTCAGTACAAAAATTTCGTCGTGGATTGAGGATTATAATAGTATATCTTCGTGCATAAGAAAGTAATAACATAATGATGAATACTTTCAACAATAATGTGCTTTTCATTGTTGAATGCTACACAATGAAAAGCAGTAGACATATAAATTTGTTATTATAATGCATGCCTTAGTAATAGAAATATATTCTCCAGTGTTTGTGGTATTGTATAAATTTATTAAAGAAGATATTTTATTATGATTAAAATATTGTTCGTATTTACATTGATCGGATACAAGAAGAATTTTCTTAAAGGAGAATGAGACGTTTGGTACGAAACATGGTAACATGGTCACGTTACTGCGATTCATCCATCTTTTTGTATTTTTAAAATTTAGCCTTAATTATTGGCAACATAAAAATGTATTTCATATCGTCACAAAGCACATGAGTATAAATCCAATGACTAAAGCAATAAAAAATGAGATAAAATATTCTAAAAATATTTTTTAAAACTTCACAAAATTAGAGAAAACATTATACAGAAATAAAAACTGGTATCACTGAAAAGTTAATTTTTTGAGTTGTAAAGTGGCTTAAAAATCAGTTTCTTGTGCAGTATTATGTTTTGAAGTTATTAAAATTAATTGAAAGGTTGCCATTTTTCTACAATAAGTTAAAAATATTATAAAACGTTTAAGAAATAATTTCTTCGTGAGCACCTATTATCCAAGAAGTAATTACGTGCCAAATCTGGTAGTCCTAGATCAAATTTTTGGCCTGTAGAATATTTTAACCGATTTTTTTTGTAACGTATGTATTTACAGATAGTATGCTAGCCAGTAAACACAAACATGTTAAAATAACACCTTACCTCAATCAGATTTGATTCCAAAACCTCTTCACCTCTACAGCAGACGTTTCCAATACTTCAGAAAATATACTATTTTTCTCCCTTTCTTCCACAAAATCGAAAGCGCGTAAAACGACTCAAAATCTAACTACTGTATATGTTTAAAAACATCAACCGCCTTTCGGTCTGCTCTGTTTATCAGAAACACTTTATTCGGTTAGTGAACCATGGCAGCTGTTATTTTATGTATTGTTATTGAAATCTTTCTACAATGTCGGCAGTAGTTATGAATTAGATGGGTAATTTGCATTTCTACGAAAAAAGAGTTACCCTTCAGATTTTTACTACCACTATCCTGTCTGCTTCAACTTTACATATGCATCGAGAAAATCATCGTTCAATAATTCTGAAATGTAAAAATGCATAGAATCTTCATATTTCAGACATTCCTGAGACTGAGAGAGATCATTTTTTGAATTATGTCTACCTGTTTGTCTAGGAAGAAAATTAAGAATTGATACGAGATAAAGGCATGGATTTTAGGAATTGGCCTTTAAACCGAAAGAATCAGAAAGACCGTTCGGTATTTCTAGATTTGTTTTTTTTATTATTATTATTTTGTTGAGTTGTGTTTTCTCGGAGAAAATATTTAGATACGAATCACATACTGATTACATATGGATATTTTTCAGTGTTATCTCAATATGAACTGGTCATTTAAATAAAAAAAAATCATGAATGCACTTCATTTTACATGTTATTCGAATTGGTTAATACAATAATTATGTTGTTGCTATTGGATGTGAACCGAGCGTATTCGAATTCGGATGATGTCATATACAGCTATCTCACACAATTTTGAGGAACCAATAGGTTATCAGCCTATGGCAACAATGTAAGTACCACAGAAATTTAGGAGATGACGCTATATGACATTGTCAGAATGAGAGCACATAGAAAAAAGCTCTAACAGTTAGTTATAAAAAAAATGTTTTGTGTAAAATCGCGTTTTCTCAAGAAAAAACACCCATATAGATAAACTTCATCTAAATATAAAATTTGATCCAAATAGTTAAAGCTGTCTCCGAGATACACGAAATGAATTTATATTTATACAAAAATTGCTCGTTTAAAGTTATAAGATCACAAATTCCTATTAAATTTTGGACGAAATTCATCCTTAGCAAGTTCATCTATTTCTTCAACTATGGCGGATGTTATAAGCGAGGACAGAACCTGGGACCTTGCGGTTCGCAGCCGAGTAACATGACCACGATACAAAAGCAATTGCTCGGGTAGCGTAGCTGTTAACTGGCTTATAAGCTTTCACCACACACCCATGTCTACAAAAAACGATAGCTGAAAATCGCAAATTATAGTAAAGATGAAATTAATTTTATAATTTTATCATCAATAGTAAAGGTGTATCAAAGTTTTGAACAAAATACGCCGTTAGATTGACTATTTGATTGTACAGTCGTGTGTCTATGAATGAGTTTACTCAGCGTGAGATGAGATTTGGGGTGTGGTCTTGTGACTAGAGTTCGGTTGATACCTGGTTTTGCAGTTTCATCAATAGATTGACACTGATACTGATTGAGCCCCATGTCGAGAGTAATACCACTGGGGGTACTGGATCAGGGGCGATCGTTCTCTGATTCAGGTCTAAATTACGATCTGTGGATGAGTGAATGAAGTCCGCCCAGTAAAAAGGGTTGTGACGTGTGTATAGCTAAGTCGTTCTCTTGACCCTAGATGGCGCTACTATAGAAACAAGAGGCGCTCTCCCTCAGGCTTAAATCGGCTGTCTTCGAACAGCGGGCTTGTCCATAAGGGCCATCAGAAACAACAACAACACTGATTGTGTCTGATATTTCTATGCCTGATAAAACCGATAATCGATTCTTTTCCCGTCGAAATGAAACAGGGTAGTCACTGAGCATCGGTTCCCACACTTGCGTTATATTTAAATTGATACCAATAGAAATTTTATTCCAAATTATTTGAAGAATGACGATTTACTGATGGCGATGTGCCGGTGGCTTTGATTTTGACTGTGATTGGCGGTTAGATGAGAAGAGAAAAGGAAAGCTTATGCTGGCATAGTTAGGAGAAAACATAAGTTCTACAGGGATATGTGCATTTTACATGGAATAAAGGGCAATAATGGCTGGGGCGGAAATAAATACATAATTGAAGCAAAAATATCACGCATACTTATAGCACTACTGAAACAGAGAGGAAAAACTACGTTATATTGGTATTGGTGGAATTCAAAAACTGATGCCTAATACTTGAAACTCTTTGTATCAGTTTTGTATATCTGATACAAGATTCTGATATAATATCAACCAGCCTTACTTGTGACCAAAAAGATGAATCTCTGGCAAATTTTGGATCAAACACAACTTTTTGTGTCAGTGTACAACGATATGGTTGGTGCGTTATTCAGGCGTGTGACTAACTTATAGGTGTTGATACTTCCTTTGGTATACATTCCTGGATATAGATTTTTATCAGGAAAAATAAACGGGAAACGTTTTGTTAAAATACGAGAAATTTCAGGGGATAAAAAAAATTATAATAAATACTACAAAGAAATAATAATCTCCACTAAGAATAAAAGAAATGCATATATGTGTGTTGGAGCTCAATGGGGCTGATTGTTTGATCTAACGCTATCAAATTTGGCACAAATATATTTTGGAGGGTGAGAATGTGCATCTCGGAGTGATTTTTTTAAAATATGAAAGTAAGCGACACTTTTACATTTTCCCTCGATAATTCTTAAAAATATTAAAGGATAAATTTGATCTTTATATCATTTAAAAAAGTTGTCCTTTTAATCATACCAATTTCAATGATAATTTAAATTACATAAATAATAATTTTAATGATAATGCAATTTTCTCCTGAATTTTTCAATATTTAAAAATATCTTTGTGTGTAATTTCAACAATTGATTTCATTTTTGAATTGAAATTCAAACCGTGTGTCGTTAAATACTTGGTTCGTGACTTTCAGCCTTGTTGAAAGTAAAGGTAGAAGAATTCTATTTAATATTTGAGTATTTTGCATGAGCTATAAGAAAGCAAAGTCTACATATAGAAAAAGAAGATAGATTATTCGTCTGTAACGATTTTAATTGCTTAATGATATTATAAGGGTTCATAATCATAATGAACATAATCACAAACATCAACTCTGATTCTCCTGAAGCCACAACGAAAGTTCTGAATGATCGGAAACGCCGTGAAAGCATAGGCTGGAACTATGGTTAAATGTTAAATCCATCATTGGTCACGGTAAAACAACTCCCGTAGGAAGCACGTCCCATAATCTGAAGGGGGTAACTGACCCTACATCATTTCTGTACCCACCGAGGAGGTGAGAATCAACCACCATATTGGAATCGCCATATTCCCATATTTGAGGTACCCCAGGTAAATACACCATGGACAAAAGATATATAAGATTATTAAGAAACACGGTTTTAATGCTTGCCAGACTTTGATGCTTACAAATAATTTTTTTGAGGAAATTATAATCATCAATTCACGTATAAGAAATTTAATTGAAAGTAATCACAAACAATATTCCCGATGAACCAGCTGGCTGTCAAAGAGAACTAGGAAAAAATGATCCAGGGAAATAAAGCATTTATTTACCCAACAACAATATTAGTTTATGTTAATTTTGCAAAACTCACAAACATTACTATGGCTCAATGATTTTTAGCAGTCAATCATTTTTTCATGGTCATACATTTCATCATAACTGCGATAATACAAGGTTTGTGAATTTACTTCAGTTATTTGGTTACTAAGAAGGAAAGCTACTTTGTAGTTAAATAAAGAAAGGAAACGCACAATTTTTCTTAGTAAATATGCAGAAACTTATCAAGAGTTAATAACAAAATAGATATAAATAAAAAAAATCTAAGTCTTAACAGAACGTAATTCGAAATCATATATGATTGAACAAATTCATTAATTTTCAATGTTTGAAGAATCTAAGTTATATATTTTAGTTGTATATTTTAAGTTGTATTCCTAATGTTTCTAGAATTGTTTAAATCGTTTGCTTAAAATCCTAAGAATAGAATTAAAAGGGGAAAAAACCCCCCAATTAGTATTAGTTTGTATGCTTTCACATAATAGTATTTTTCATAACCGATGATCGAAAATAATCATGTAATCAAACGATGTTAATCGTCATCGATAAAATTGCAGAAATTTTTTCCAAAACTATTTTTTTTTTTTCAAACTTACTGGTTTATTACTTATTTCTTTACATTTTATTCCAGAAAAATCTTTGAAAACTAATGTATGATGAAAACAGTTTCAACATCATATACAAAAAAAAAAAAAAAAAAAAAAAACTTCTTTAATGCCAATTTAAATTATGTATTTTTTTCCAACATCCACAGTTTTTAAAATTTGTCTTTAATCCTGGATATGATAATTTGACCATAAATAAATGTTTATAATTTTTCACTAAAAGTATGCGTCATATTTTATTTGGATTTGAGTAGTATGAGAAAACACAAATAAAACAATTGAAAAAAATTAATATTTTCTTTTAATCTAAATCACAAAGCACTTGTTAGTGATATTTTACATATATGTTAATTAATTTATTTTTTGTTTCCACATTTCATACTATAGAGAAGAACGAATACTTATTAAGAAAAAAGAAACAAATTCTTACGCTTTTCCCCAATAGAAATATAATAACATAATTAAGTCCGATTGTTTTCCCAATTGTAATCAATTAATGAGCTTTTGTTTTGACTGGTGCTGAATGAAATAATTTACTTTCGCCATTTGTCTTGTGACGTCAGAAATACGGAGGAATTTCTTACTCTGGGCTTCTTTACTCGAACAGAATATACAGTTCTACGAATAATTACGAAACATTGCAATCTTCGCAATTTTAAATAAATTATATCTTACTCCTTATGCGTGTTTAGGAAAGAAAAACCTTCATAGTGTTTTTTTTTTCCAATGATAATCTAATTAGGATTGAGACAATTATTTCTTTAATCATCTTTAATTAACAAACTTTTATATCAAGTGATGAAGAACGGAATCAATTTATCTACCATTTGTTGTATGACGTCAAAGTTACATGAAAACTTCTTGATACGTCATCATTTTTTTTTTTTTTTGCATAGAAGCTGTAGTTCTATAATTAACTGCGATGTATTATTATCTTTGTAATTTTAAATATGATATGTTTTAGTCTTATTTTCGTTACTTGTATATCTTTAAAAGTAAGCACAGTATAAAATGCTCGATAAATGATAATCGTGTTCTACTCGCTTTTTTCTACTCGTATTTTCTAGTCATGGATTTGATTCAAATTTTGACGCAGATCTAATATTGCAGTGTTAATGATATCATGATAAATTTCTCCTCCAAATTATTTGCTTTTTTTGAATTATTTACGTTTTTTTTATAAGCAAACGTTTTTTTTTTCATTACGTTTTTTTGCAAAAATTGTTTTTTTTAGATAGATTAAATTTTTAAAAATCTATCAAAATCTTTTGATGCTTGCAATAGTTTCTTTATGTATATTTCCAGCACAAAAAAAAATATATTTTCATCTCTAAAACCCAACTCTATTCTTGAACCATTTATAAAAAAAACAATGTATTATTCTTTCCGGTAAGAATTAATTAACCATGCGAACATAATCAAAAACGAACAATTCGTATATTGCACTTCTGAATGACGTAATACAGGTTCGGTGACACTCATGATTTGCCGAGTTGATCTTTTAATTAAAAAAACACGAACAAAAAGAAAGAAAACCCAAACAGAATCTCACCTCAACACGCTAGCCTCGCTGCTTTCTGAGTAGTTACAGAAGCAGCTGCACCAACAATCACCAAAGCATAACGGCGCTGTTTCCTGGAGATAGGGCCTTATCATGTCCGGTTTCAGAATGTGCTTTACTTACCGTTGGAGGAACACAGGCCAGCCAATTACAAGTTCAACCACGAACGGCGTAAATAGCAGAGAACAGAGGAGTATAATAAATGTTCTAAGGGATAGGACTGATGGATAGCACAAAAGAAACCGGTAGCTTCGGTCAAACGAGTGATGTTGAGATAGAGTAGAATTGCTTAGAAGATGATAGTGATTTCGTATAATGGAGCTCGGTATCTAATAGGTGAATGGTTTTCATGGGTATTGAAGCTGATATTATAAAACACAAGCAAAGGTTTTGGAACTTAAATATGGTAAGTTGAAGACTCGAAAGTTATACTTATTGGATTGTGTCAGTTTTCTTTATGGGAAAAATATTTGTGATTTTTACGAAATTAGTTTAGATTTATAATTCTTATATTTCAGTGATGTATGTCTCTTAATGTAGCTTTATTCGACACTTTTTTTCATTTTCTTAATGATAAAGGACTAAATTTTTTTAAAGAAAACCAGTTCTTGAATAGAAATCATTTAAATTATACTCTGTCTCTATCTCTACGAATAATAAAGATGTAAATATGTATATGTTAGCGCTCTTATCTAATACATGCTTTGCTAATAGCTAATAATACAAATATATGCTTTGATAGGTAGGAATGGGCATACATTTTTTACGTTTTAAATAAATAAAAATTAAGCAAAATTTTGGTGATTTTCACGATAACTTTCGAATTATTACAAATGAAAATGATTTTTCAATTTCTACTATAAGTTCACATTCTCCCTTTATATATTTATATATCTTGTTATAATTTTTCAATCGTAAATAAAATACTTTTTATTCATCCACTCAAGTTCAAATACAATTTTTTAAAGTTGTAGTGGATGACGATATTAATACAGTTTTTCAAATATTAATTTATTAATTATTAAATTTAATTAATTTTTAATACTTTAAATAGAATTTTAGCAATTTCTAATGAAAATTGAAATCAACAGGCAGTAGCTCAATCGGTAAAATGCAAGGTTTTCAGTACTTTTCACGTGAAGGTGAAGAATGCGAGTTCAATTCTTGCGAAAGTAGGAATTGATTTAATTATTTTTTATATTACTTGTTATACTATCTTTAAAGTCACATTCATATTTTCTTTAAAGAAAACACCTTTTTAATGATGTGAATTTAAAAATTGTGCAAACGTTTCCTTGGCAATTAAAAAAAAATTTTTTTGCCTTATTTTTAGCAGTGAATTAATTTTTGTACAATAATTCAGCGGTTTTCATTGAATATTTTTCCCACGATTTTCTTCCGTGTTCAAAGGTAAGCAAGACGGATTTTGTTAATATTTATGCAGTTTATATGAGGAATTAGAAATTGAAGCTGTACAGTGCCTTGAAAGTTAGAATATATATGAACCAGACAATTATCTTTTATAAAACTCTTTGATGTTATAAGATTTGACTACATTAGGATGGTTAATTTATAATATAATTAATTATAAATATTTTCTTGGGGGAATCATAAATATAAAGATATGCATAAGAAATTTGATTGAAAGGAAATATAACTAATATTCCTGGGGAATCAGCTAATAATCAAAGGCTTCTAATTAATAATAACATAAATACTAAATAACAGTGGAATAAAAAGGTTTATTTCATTTACTGTAATCTTTATCGTCTTTCTTAATTTCTTTCATTAATTATTGTTAATAAAAAAGGGTTATTTTTTATTAAAAATGTATCTGTTTTCTTCGCTGATTACATTAATTAAAACTTAATTAACTTCAGCTTAACTTAATTAAGTTATGAATTAACTTCATAAAGTAAATTCCTTTTGACTTATACAGAATGAAACATATCTTGAACTTTAAAATCAGAGAGACAAATGATAAATAATATATGTCAAATAAAACTAAGGTCAACTGCCATCCTCGACATTTGATTATGGCTCAAAATGATGAAATCGTTTAAAGATAGGCTGGTGTAATTTCAATTAATCTGTCTAAACTAATAAATTTTTCATCCAAAATTTTTTGTTATTCTCAGAATATAATAACTTATTTTATCTTCAACTTTATATAAAAGTATATATATATTGCGCTCTCTAAATACTATGAAGTTCTTTTTTGGTTTTAGTTTAAATAGGTAATAAATTTTAGTTGCGATTTCGAAACTGTTTTGTTTCGTTTTCATTTTAGTTTCGTTTTTAAACTTTTTCTTACTTTAGTTTGGTTATATATATATATATATATATATATATAAATGCCCCCGCCCCCTTCTTTCGTAAACATATTTTGGATATTTGAAAAATCATGTTCATTGCCAAAGATAATTATTTTTAAGGTTGCAAGAATTCTACAAATTTCTGAGAACAAGCGACGGATTCTTTAAACAGAGACACATTTCAAAAAATGGCTGAATAAATCCGTTGAACAAATAACAATAAAATGCTTTCTTTGAAATTTGTTTCATTTTTAAAAATTAAATTTTTATTTTTCGATTTTGCAAAACTTTACTCTTTATATTTTCCTCCTTCCAATATCTAATGCTTGTGCCCTGAAAATTTAGTCATATGTATAGTTTACAAAAGTTACTGAATAATCGAATATCTGCGGTTTAAAATATAATTTATTTTTTTGCAAAAATAAATAAATAAAAATCGATAATTATAGAATTATAGAAAATAATTATAGAAAACAAATCCGTCTAGTGATAAATATATACGGATGGTTCCAATTAAAATGCTCTATTTCCTTGTTTTCAGGATATAAAGAAAAGATACTCTAATCGCCGAATTGATCTGTTTGTCTGTCTGCCCAACCCGTTACTCCAAAATGGAACAAGTTATAAAAAAATATCATAGATCTGCATCAATTTTTAGGTCCCATCTATCAAATGGAAATAGGTCTGTCCGTCGGTCATTGTTCATGTGAACACAGTGGAAGAAATTTAGTACATGCTTTTTTTTCACTGGAATTGTGGATATGAAAGTAAATTTTCGGTTAAATTCGACAAAGAATTGGCTGTTTATCAGTTTATTTCTTTGTTGTATGCGGATACCATAGTTCAAAAATGCTGCAAACTAGAGGAATGAATTTTTATTTCATGATCTTTTCTCCAAATTATAGATACATGCTTAATTTTGAGCTTAATTCACCAAAGGATTTTGTCTTAATTCGACAGCATGTATGAGAATTAGAAACAGAAAAAAACTTTACAAACTATAAGAATATAATGCAGAAAATGATTTTGGCAAAAAGTAAATATGCATCTGATAAGAAAAGATCACTAAGAAAAAATTACTGCTTCAAATGGATACTCGTTTCTTTTTAGTGTAAGACGAAGTTAAACACAAAAGGAGCAATATTATGTAAATATCTCTGAGTTGATTCATTTCTTGACTTATTCTACGTTCTCTGTGAACATTTCAGTTAACAATACGAATTCAATATCGTACCATTTTTTTTACCAAACCTGAAAAGAAAACAATTGTCAGCCTAAATATTAAAGAACTGTTATTTAAGAAATTTACCCCATTCTATTATAAATTCTGAAAATAAAACGCTACCTATAACGACGGTGACTTTTGATTAAATAACTGAAGATCAAACGGAACTATTTCAACCCTTTTCTAATTTGAAAATTAAATTCCTTCGATTTCATTGATTTTATTCAAATTCCTATTCTATGACAACCAGACAAATAATTAATTTCGACGAGATTCTAGCTTTACTTAGATTTAAATCTCTTCACGCAATGCATTTTCTAGAAAGTGGCTGCATTCATTTCGTTTTAAAAGTTTTCTCATTGGTTATGCCCACTGTCTGAATATCAGATTATAATAATCAAAATGCTGGCTGAAGTTTTATATTCTTGGATTTCAAATATGTGCATAAAATTCGTTTGTTCTCTGTATTTTTTTCCTGCTTGATTTCAGTTTATTAAATTGGACTACGAAATTTGACCGTTTGCTATGAATAAATTAACTTTTCATCGAATTAAAAACAAGTCTAATAATTTTTCACTCCAAATAAAAAACTTTGTTTATCGTTTGTTTTCAAATTTCAAATTTTTTTTCCAATTGCATTAATTAACAATTTTATCTTTGGAAGATAAATATTGATATAGAAGATAAAGAGTACAAATATGTCTTATAATTGTTTTATAATTAAACTTTTTCCAAATTTTAAAAAAAATATATGTTCAAAATAAGGACAACTTTGAATGCTTAAAAAAAAGCTGCGAGATTTAAATTGTAAAATTATTATTATTTACAAAATTATTAATATCAGTTATCGATTCTTGAAATAAATCATGATATACCCGAGCGAATTGGTAAATGAATTCAGATATTATAAAATTTAGACAAAATGTTAATTTTAAATTTAATTTTCACTATTTTTTTTTGAAAATCGAACATTATAACATTTGAAACCTAGAATAACAATTTTAGAATAGAATTTCTTTTAATTAGCGATTTCTGATCGATAGAAAAATATTTTATATACATTTTTAGTTATTGTTTTTTTTCCCACCGAAATCGATTTTTCCAAAAACTTATAATATAAACCATTTATCGAACTGAATTAATTTAATCCAGATATCGAACTGAAATTTTAATCAGTTATTTCCTTCCATGTATCATATATTCAAATAGAATTCCAAAAAAGTTCTCATTTTTTTTGCTATTAAAAGCTTTTTCAAGTTTAATTAAACTACCATTATATTTTATAACTCATTGTTTATGTCTTTTTTAATACCAAAAATTTTTAAATTTTTCTTCGCAAATTAATAGATTTTTTATTTTTAGAAAGTCTGCATTTCGTTTTGTACACGCATATCTAAAAATATATTCGGGTGCGGACTTTTAAACATGTTTAGGATAACAAACTCAACAGCTTATAAAATTGCTAATTTGTATTTTTCCACATCAAAGTACAATTCTATTGGACTAATTTTCGCTGCTTTATTACAAGATTAAAATTTGAAAATAAAATAAAGATAGACGAATCAAACTTAAAGCATTATCATAATAAAATATTTCGAAAAGGAAGTCTGAATTTTCTTTGTGTGTGTTTTTTAAGCTAATTCCATTATGAAAAATTGCATTCTTCACGACGGTCCACTATTTTGTCGTTTTATTTATTTATTCATTTTATTTTGATTGTTAAAAATATTTACGAAGTGGTAAGTAGATTAAGATTAAAATTTCGGGGATTTTAATTATATATATTTATTTTTAGGGATAATAAAGTATTCCTTGCATTAGATGAATAATTATGCATTAAATTGCTTTTCCAAGTGAAAAGGGTTAATATAGATCTTTTGTATAATGAGTGATTATACGTAATTATGTTTTGTACATGATTGCGCAAAAACTAACGTGCCTACTGTAACTCTATTGAATGGAAAAGGAGACAAAATAAAGAATTTGCATACTATGAATGAGGTAATTTGAAGTATTACTTAATTTAATTTGCCAATGTAAATAGTATTTTCATCGCAAAAATATCGAATTGAAGAAAATTGGATCTAAGAATAAGTTGAGCAAAATTAACATAAAATTGAACTAAAAGAGATATTAAAGATTTATTTTTAATAATTAGCAGTTTCAATAAATATATAATAATAAATAAAAAACAAGTACTTTTAATAAATAAATTTATAATAATCTTAATTAATGCTTAGTAATCATTTTAAAAATAAAATTAAATTTAATAAACAAGCAATTTTAATTCACAATATTTGAATATGCAATAAATCTTCAAAATAAACAGTGCAACTTATTTCTAACAAGCTTAAAAGACTTGATAGCTTTTTCTTGTTGAAAACTTCAAGTAGCATTTAAATTCTTAAGCGAACATTGTGTAGCAGTTACGTAGCATAACTCTTTCACCTACGAATTTACTTAACATCTTTATTAGATGACATATCCTTTTTGGAACATTTATTATTATTTTAATTCCTAATATAATATAAGTGCATTTGAAAAATTGTGGTGTTTTTTAAGTAATTTTTGCATTTCAAACTACCTAATACTACAATTTATTTCCAGATTTAAAATTAAAAATTCAGCAAGAGGCAAACTCGTCTTCGTATCTGAAGGTGTTAAGTGAACACTTTATGTAGCAATTAAGCTCTGTTTTGTGTAGTAGCTTAAAAATTATTTATTTGCGGTTATTGAAGACACAAAGTACTTAAATATTTAAATAACGAAAACAAAAGATAATAGATATCATAGATAAAAAGCCATAGTATATATGTAGTTACTGGAATTTGACTTCAAAAAATTAATTTTAATTTTATATTAAAAAAAACCTTAAAAGATCGGAGAAAAATTCGAATTAAGGAAGAATTCGAATACAAAAAGAAGTCAGATTCCACAGGTATTAAAATTTGGTAAAAAAAAAGGGGGGAAATAAATAATTCGTAATGAATTAAACTTACCAAATCATCAATCGGCTTCAAATCTTGAAGTTTCAAAACGGAATAGTCGATTATTAAAACTTTCTCTACGAATCTACGAAATCAACGAATTGATTTTAACCAATAACATTTTCCACGAACTGAACCATAAGAATGAAAGATTGTATTACGAATTCAATCAATAACAAGAAAATTAACTTCGTTCTTTTCAGTGACAAGTTTAATTAATGATTCCTTCTTTTCAATAAAATACATGACGCAACAGATGTTATCATGGACCATAATCCTATAAAAATACAAGAAAGAAGCAGATTGATATGTGGATTGTAAGGTCATTAGATCCTGGCATGAAGTAGTTCGTGTTTCTAATCGGATTACTAGTTTATCGAGTAAAATATACGATGAGTAATCAATTTGAAGTCGATGGCTTCATTCTTTGCACGACAGCCATGTCTGAAGGTCACGGCGCAACAACTTGTTCAAATTCCGGTGATTGGTTATATTGAGTCATTGAAATACTTTTGTAAAATGATTGTCGTTCTATAAATAGGAAATCTATTTGCACACGAATGATCTCTGAAGTTGATGTCTAGTCATTGCATGACAGAAATGACTGAAGATTATGGTGCAACTGCTTGTTCTAATTCGAATCACTTTAAATAATTCTACAAAGTGTTTTATAATCGACAAAAAGAAATATATTATGCTGGTTAATAAACCAGTTGATCGAGTTAATCAACTGTTATAACTGCTGAGAATTAAAATCCTTTCATGCATAAAATCTACTTTTGAATAAAATAATATAAAAATTCCTTTATTACATATTCGCATTTTATCGTCTGCTTTGAATTAAAATTAGAATATCTATTGAATCAGACGATTTTAAAAACCAACTACAATATTTTTACTGTAATAATACATCTTAGAATTATATATTTTGTTTTTAACGTTTTTGTATGTATTGTATCTGTATCTGTACGCATGTGAGCTATAAAAATATTTCAGAATTCATTTTTACATTCAAGTGGAGTCATGACAATATTAACCTCTGTGGCATTAACTAATTGATAAAACAGTAAGTGAAACTATCAATTAGCTTCGGAAGTTAATACAATGAAATCAATTATTAAGTGAAGTTAGCCTTCATTCTTTATATTCAAAATATTCAAGATAATAGAAGTCCAAGAATTATACTTGAATTCGAGATTCGTAGATCTTTTAACCGTCTTTCTGGCACTGACTACATTTCTTTGGGAGTATCGGTGAGTAACCTGTTGGCATGGTGGTTGATGAAATCAGTGGCTATAGTTTGAATGCAGATTTTTCTTGGAAGCGAATGCAGATTTTTGTCAAACGACACTCTGTGGAAATATATGACTTTACTTCTTTGGTCACCGATATCATCAATAATATTTTTATTTATTATTATTTTATCTTTCGGATATTCAGCTACTGTCCACAACTGATACATTGTCAGAATGTTCGATTTCTAGTCATTGTGGTCTAGAATTGGAGCTATTTCCGGTTGTGAATTTCAAAATTCTTGATTTTATTATTTTTTAACTTTATCATGATGCTTTGTGAGTATTATTATTATTTTTTTTGGGGGGGGGGGTTTGAACGAGGGATGGTTTTCTGTTTTATACATTGGTCCTTTGGTGAAGATAATTTGAAATTTTCCTGAAGTTATGTCATAAACAATTGATGTACTACTTAAATAATAAATATAATATTATGTATATATAATCCATGTATAGGTATATTATGATGTATATAACTTATAATAATATAAGTTATATGCATGTAATAATAAGTATATGGTTTTCTGTTTTATGCATTGGCAATAAGTGATTCTGATTCTAAAGGTAGTGAATTCATTATACATTATTATTATGCGCATCCATTGTATATTATGGTTAATGGAGTGCCAATTTGAAATCCAGATTAACTATAAGCTCATTTAGATGAAAAGCAAGGAGAGCAGCTGCATCATTCGAGGTGCTGTGATATCTGTGTTTATAAAAGGAAATGTTTGTATTCCTTTAAGTGACGTCTAGACAAATTTATCTAGAGGCGGATTTCCGACCAGCAAATTGCAAATTAGGCGCCAAGAGCCACTGGTCTGAAAGGAAGAGTCACAGGCAGGCAGATTAAAGAATGTTATTATCTAAGTTTGCCAAATATATAAGTTTATAGGAAATAAAATTTTATGAATTACGATATGTTAAGATTGCAATGTGAGTTCACGTTGTAAAATCATTATAGATAACTTAAAATATAATTATTAATTATATATGAGGTTTATTTATTTATATACATTAGAATATTTATTAAGTATAATTTTTATATTAAATTTAAATTGCTTTTTTCCTTTTGATAGGTTATTGAAATAATAATTTTTTTTGTTGTATTTGTTTAAAGTTTATTATTTCCTTGTAACTTAACATAATAATTAGATCCTTTTATTTACAAGTAAGAACATATTAATTAATATAGCTATGATTAGCAGAAGTTTATTGTATTAGTAAATTTTTCCATTATATATATACAGTAAAAACTTGATATATTAATAAAGTTACTGAAAAAAAATTAAAATTAAATAAATCATTAGCATGTTAATAATTCGCTGAAGAATGAAAATGAACTGCCATTTATTAGAAGTGGAGTCTTGTAATGCGTTTTGCCTGGGACCGCAAAATTCTTAAAACCGCCACTGACTCTATCTCTTTTACAGCTATGAAATTTGACAAGTAAATAATCTTAATAGAGACTCAATATATCTATATGTCTGAATTTTAAATTTTTATGTAAAGAAAATTCGTTAATCATTTTGTGTTTTTATGGACAATTTTTTCTATTTTCAGTAGCACATTGTTGAAAATCTCAACAACAATAATAAGAACGAAGAGAGATGACAGAAAAAGGAAATTTGTTAATTTGTTTTGGAAGTTCAACGCAATTGAGTGCATTGTGAGAAAATGTTTTAAGCGACACGACAAAGTCATACGCCAGCATGACAATACTCGGTCATATGTCTCAAGACTGGTTTAGACATAATGGAAAAGCTAAAAAGTTAGGACTTATCCCATCCGCCATATTCTCCAGACGTTGCTCCTTTTGATTACCGTTTGTTTTGATCGATGGTTCAGGGCCTGGTTGATCAAGATTTCCACTCTTACGAAGAATCCACAAATGGATGATTCGTGTAACGTCACAATACGTATCGTTTTCTTGAGATGGATCCGGCAATTGCCAAAGAGAAACAAAAAGAGGGGGGGGGGATAATAGCTAGTACTTTGAGGAATAGTAATTTGAATCCTAATTATCTAATCACTTATTTAGCCTCAAATTTTTGAAAAAAGTAGAGTTATATACCTAATTATATAATATATATATAATATAAGGACGTATACCTTATATATATATATATATATATATATATATATATATATATATATATATATATATATATATATATATATATATATATATATATATATATATATATATATATATAAGGTATACGTCCCTATTTGCTTAGAAAATGAATAATTTTTTTTTTACAAAATGGAGCCTTTTGGAAAATATATTTATAATATGAAAGAGAGAAAGAAATATGTGCTGTTTTATTTTCAACACACTTGAAATAAAAGGATGAATTAATTTTAATTTCATATATTTTGTTAGCTGCTGGACTCATCCATGATGGATACCTACCATCTAATTAGATGCCTCCTTAGCCAAGAAGGGGATCATCCTATCAGATGATTTTATTTATGATATCGAACATTTTAATAATAGTATTGAATTCAATATAACGGTAAGTATAGTATCATGGTAGAAATAGCACCTTTATTAATATCATATTATCAGCATAATACTTTACAGTTTATCAATTTTGTTCATTATTTTCCTTTGCAAGAATGCTACCACAGTAAAAGCTCTACTAAAATACAAATTCTAATACATGGAGAGTACTGAAATAGATCACATGGATGTTTCTATTTAAGCTAAGCATATATTTTGTAATTTGGAAAAAAAAAAGTTCCTGATTTATATATGAATATTGTTTGGTATTTATGCATTTTTCAATAATTTATAACTTCTAAAGCTCAAATATTTTTTCTTCCACAGGCTGCGATGGAGTCAATATGCATCACCTTTTGTTGAAGCGCTGTGGCATTTTGTTCATAACTGTAGGCCTCATAATAACTGCAGTCTGTTTGTATATGTCATACTTGTTCAGTATCACAATCATTACTGAACTTCCAGCTGCTGTGATTACTATTTATTTAGGAGTACATCTAATCAAAATTGGTAACGAACAGACACCGAAAATGGAAGAATCATTTAGTTCTAAGAATGGGAGGACATCGCCATTTTATTTTGAACTGGATCCTACCCTAGTCAATCCCCGAGCACTACCACCTGTACCTAAGGACATTGGTAGAGAATATGATCCTATTGTTCTCGATAAAGTTTGAGTGATTTTAAAAATTTCGATGTAGTATTGTAAAACGGATCTTTCTAGTTGACTCTTTTTCATTATTTATCGTTTTCATCCTGTAATTATTCGAGTGACTATTCTATTCATCCAGTGACTATTATAACAGATGCCATCTATTACAGCAAAGTCCACTCAAAAAAGATTTCAGCAAAGGATTCCATATCAGATGCCATTTACTATAAAAAAAAAACCATTCAAAAAGGATTTCAGCAGAGGATTTCATATCAGATGCCATCTACTAAAACAAATCCCACTCAAATACGATTTCAGCAAAGGATTCATGGATTATTTCAATATGAAGATTTTATTTCTACAAGAATACAAATCTAAATTATTTTTTTTGATGACATATTTAATTAATTTTGAATTCATTAATTTCTCTTAAATTTTAAAACTAATATTTTAAATTATTTAGGTGCTAAGTTATTGAGAGAGATATTTGACATTGTTAATACATGAGATTTGAATATTTTATTTAATTTTTTTAGACTCGCATATCTTCGGAATAATCAATTATTTTTATTACATGCTTTTGTTCAAAGTATTTTTAAAGAGATCTTTCAGATATTAGATTATTTCTCAAATATTGAATCTAAAAATTTTTGTTCATTGTTTTAAAACATTATTTTAGCATTATTTATGATTCTTTTAAAACGTTATTTTTATTTATCAACTCTTGTAAATAAAGTATCATATTGATAAAAAAGTTGAAAATGTTAATAAATTTTGTTTGATTATTATTTACTGCATTTTTCAATTCACATTTTCATGCTGCATTTTTGTTATATGAGACAAACGTATATTGATGACATCATCGACATGAAGAATCAATCAACATTCAGAAAAATAAAATTCTAGTAAAACGACAATATTCCAAACTCATGGATCTCTTTGATCTAAAAACAGTGTTGCCGATAATAAAATTCTTAGATTGTAATTTCAAATTTGAACTCAAAAATACAAAAATATTTTTAATAGCTTTAATGTAATAATTAACTATTTATATAAAAATAAAATGCCACCGATTTTTATTATGTAGATTTAACTGAAGACATTCTAAATTTAGGAATTACATTTAAGAATCGTTTGTTCGTTAATTCTAGTCTTTACTTTTTGACATTTTATTGTCGTTTTCATTTTTTGACTTATTTTGTTTTACAAGATAAATTAAACTTTTCATTTTCTATCCTAATATTTTTTATAAACTTAAAGATTTAAAAAAGATTTTAACATTTTTATTTTATCGTTTTTAAATTGTTTTTAGTTCGACAAATATTAGATATTCAAGTTAATTGTATTCGTTGCATCGTCTGCAATTTTAAATTATATCGTGTTTCCATTCCGATCGCCAAATCTTCGCGATATATTTGCTGCGATTGAGATTTATTTTTATTTGGTGAAGATTTGACATTTACGGTATCCTTATTTGTCTACATTTGTATAAGATTCTTCTACATAAATTACGCTTATATTAAATTTTCTTTGGTGACATGAACTTCTTTTCCTGTATATAGAACTTTTTTCTGTCTGGAGAAACTATCAAATTTGAATTACAAAACACTGTACTATTTTATTATTCTTATAAAAAAGGTAAATACATTTCAGTTCCCTTATTTATTGTGCTTAACTGAATCAGAATCAATACATAAAATAGAAAACTGTTGACAATTTAATTTTTAGTTTTGGAAAAAAAATACAGTACATAACTTTTTCTGTAATGCTTTAAAATGTGTACTTCTTGATGGATATTCAATTATGTATAATATATGTTATATATATATGTCTGGTTATACAAATTTATTTATTTTTACCTAGTTATTAGAATATTTCTAAAACTGAATATTTATTTCAAAAATATTGTGTTACAACCGTGGATGCCGGGGTGTAGATAAATAAAAATAAATTCATATCTGAAAAATAAATACAAATTTAAAATTAATGAACAAATAAATACAAACTTAGAATTAAGATTGATTACCATGTTAAAAGTGAGCAAAAATACGACACTATTTTGATCACTGTTTTAAAACAGGAGGCTCATAATGTACACTGCTTAGTCTTAAAATACCTAAATCCACCATAGCTTCAACCTTAATAACTTTCACGATTTCACCAATTAATTTCGCCATTTTGAGTTCCTAGTCAATAAATCAGCATACTCTGTTTAATGCGCCAATATAATTTAACATATTATATTTATTTGCCGTGTTAAGATATATTTCATGAAAATGGTTGATATTACTACATTAATGGTATTAATGTAGTAAGCGAACAGCTGATCACCGAAGGCGGCTAGTATTTGTTAATTTTTAAATTATATCGCAAATTATTTTTATTATTTAGTTTATTGATCGAATCAAACATATCATATTGATTAACCATCATTCAGTAACAAATCTGTATTAATTCAAGAAATTTTTACAATAATTTCTAGATTTAATTGCATATGATATAAAATTATGAATTCTGAAGGTTTTAGATGTAATTCATCACATTTGTCACTTTCCATTTCCTTCAACAAAGCTTTGTTGCAATATATCATCAAGTATATAAAAAAGTATGAAAGACCTATTTGAAATACATTTTTTTTCAGTAAAAACATTATAAAAAGTACATAATAAAAGTAGTGTTTGTTAGAATATATGAAACCTATCTAAAGGTGACGGAGAAAAATGATACTTCATTCTCACTTGCTGTTTACAAGTTCTAGAGATGTTCTTTGGCAATCATTTCAAACGAAACGAAAATCTATCATGACAGGCGTGATGAATTGAATTGTCTGAGCTCTTGATCCCGTGGTTTGATGTGTATGAAAGATTTCATGTTATTACAACAGAAATAAATGATTTCGCAACTGTAACGATGAGTGATTTATGCTCAGCTGTCAGGTTTGTGTCAAAAATTTCCACAGAGAGGCTTTAGATACAAAGATTTAGTGAGGATATTTTTGAAAAACTTCTTTATAGATGCTAGAATATAATTTCCCCGAAACATTCTTGCATACACTCTAATAAAGATTTATGCCCCCCCCCATCCTCCTTCCACCCTCACTGGGAAGCACCTGAGATAAGGTAATGAGATGCTTTTGGTATGGGGGTTGATTCTGGCCACACTAGTGGGTATAATAACGAAAAAAGTTTGGATATTCGTTATCGATGACAGTACGTGCCTCCTACGGGAAGGGATGTACTGTGACCGGTGATGGCTCTTAGAATTCAATTATAGTTCCCGCCTATGATGTTGATTCATTCCAAGCATTCGATTATTCCAAAGGTATTTTTGCTAGTTTGTGATTATCCTTTTCTCTTCTTTCCTACATAAAATTGCTGACTCTACAAGTATAGCTAAGAATATCACGAGTCCTCAGATTTTTATTTTTTGAATCCCTCAAATGAGCACTTAATGCTGAGCAGTACAGTCAAGAAAACCATCATGCATTATGTACGCCATTTTTTTCGGCCGATTAAAATCACAATTTGCCACCGCATGCATTTTTAGTAGCGAGACCACAAAATAAATGGCAGTTATTTAAGTCATTGCATTTTTGAATTATAATGCTTACGTGTATTCGAAAATATAAATCATTAGATGTCAATCACTAGACGGTTTTAATTCAAAATGTGATAAATATCTACATTTTAGGTGCTATATATTTACTTCAAATTTCTTCTTTCTAATTTTTTACGCTTTGTAATTATTAAGCACTTGTGTTTGGATAGTCAAACCAGACGGATGTTAAGCTTTGAGATTCAAAATATTGCATAGGAGTTTTTTGACGATAATAATGCTTTTTTTTTGCGTACAAGAATATAAACACACACATGTTTTAAATATTTTCGTATTTCAGATTTAAATGAATACCACTGAATGCGAATAATTATTTAAAATGCATACATATCTTCAAAAGTTAATACATAACCTTTATTTGCTATTTTCATTTCGTAGAAGAATATTATTATAACTCTTAATTCTTACTTCTGACAGTTTAATTTTACGCCACTTTTCCCATCTTAAAATATTAATTCAGAATTATGCCGGTAGATGGCAGCACATTGTATCATTTTTATTTTTGAATAGACAGAAGACCAGCATATATGAATTCTCAACACAAATAAAACAATTTTCAAATTCGGTTAGACTGCTCTTCTATGCTCATTCCATTCTAGGAACAAGCTCGTTTTTCTTGAAGTTTCCTAAGAATAAGAAATATTTGCAAAGATATTTTTTTAATAACTGTGTTGGTATGTAAAAAAATAATAAGAATAAGAATAATAACGTAATATATCAAATTATTATATGCGTTTTCAATTATTAAGCTTCTTTTCTGTGCATTTATACTCATATCTCGTATACGACGAATATAGAAAGCATATTGAAGACTCTCCATGTTTTAAACCTCCTTGAATCAGAAAAATACCTTGTTGACCTTACGTCTGTCTGACAGTTGGTCAGTCTGTTAGAGTATGAACATGATAACAAATCAAAAACACTTTGAGCTAGATGGATGACATTTGGTTTATGATCTTTACACCAAAATTGCATGTTTCTTTTAAATTTTGAGTGAAATTCGTTTAGTAGAAGTTTGTTTCCCGGCCATCCGAATATAAGTAAATTGAACAATTAAAAATGATATATAGATAGATAAAAAAAGTGAAGATATCAATCAAATTTAGAAACAAATCTGTCAGGATTTGACCGTCTGTTGGTCTGTTCTTTCACAACTATGTAAATGTGATAATTCAGAATCGTAATGATTTAAATAGAAATTTGGCTTGCAATTCTGTGAATAAAATTCCAGTTTTGTGTCAAATTTTTGTTTTAATCGATTGGGAAAAACGCGTTTATAACACAAATTCAATTTTTGGATTCTATTAAGGAAATGTCAGTGATTAGTCGCCAAAAAAATCGTCCAAAATGGTCGATAGATTCAATTAAAATGCTAAATTCACACAAAAAAAAATCAATATTTCATAACTATAATATGAGAACCGTGAAAAAGCTTTGGCAAGACCAGGCTCGATAGTTAGTTTTTGTATACCGCAGTCATTAATTTAGTGAAAACACCAAAATCATTTATTTGTATCGCAATTATCATGTCCAGAATCAAAACTAAATTTTTGAAATTAAGGCTTTCGAAGTAACAACATGCCAATCAATCTCGCACATGTGGTGAAAAGCTTATAAGCCAGTTAACAGCTATGCTGCACGAGCAATTGCTTTTGTATTGTGGTCATGTTACTGGACTGCGACCGATAAGGTTCCATATTCTATCCTCACTCATAACAATTCGCTTCATTGGTGATTCGGGCGTGATTTGAACACGAAACCTTCTGAACAAATGATTAAAATAAAGTTTTGATGAAGATGCTATTTTTTCGCTTAATATATTAATGTCCGAAGTCTTATCATAAAAACAAACCAAGAAAATCAAGGGGAAAGCCTTTTTGATTGATCTTCGTCACAGACAGGCAGACTTTTTTCAAAAATATATTTTTCGAGCTCAGGGTAGTCTAAAATATGGAGATTCGTTCGAAGTCTGGAGTTCGAAATTTTTTATGATTATTATACTTTCTCTATTAACGTATGCGGGAAAGTAAAAAGAGTCGCCAAATCGTCGTCGTCAGTTGAAGAATTTCCACTTTTAAACTTCATTGAGTCCAAAAAAACACTTTTTTTGTAAAAAAACTTTTCTGAATATATGTGAACATTATAATTGAAAAGAGCTTTGAGCTAAATGGATGAAATTTAATATGTGAATATTTATCAAATTTTGAACAAAATCCATTTAGGGAAAATTTGTCTACATGGCTGTTCGAATACAGACGAACTGGTTATTTCAAAAAGTACAGAACTGGATAGATAAAATTTGATACATGAATTTGGCATCTAAACTGTAGATATCGGTAGAAGAATCGGCATCTATCAATTTGTATTTTCTCAAGCATGTAAACGCAATAATTCAAAATTGTAACGACTTGGATGAAGGGAATATTGCACCTGAATTGCAGATTTTTATGAAATTTTGAATCTAATCTGTCTAAGGTTTGCCTATGTATTGCCTGTATTTTCTGTATGTATGTAAACTCTATAATTCAAATAATCAATTACTTTAAAAAATGGCATATGATATATTATCGCGTTATTAAAATTTTAATTCTTTATCAACATTTCATTTTGAAAGTTCGAAAGAAAAACGTTTAAAACACATATTTCAAATATTTGAAAAAATGGTTTTGTTCACATTATTACGAAGCACAAAGCATTCATGTTTGGGATGCGAGCATTTGGAACATACCTTGCACAAAGTCTGCATTTTTTATTTTTTTTGCATTGATGGGAAGGGGTATAACACTTTTGTTACAGATTTTGCGAGAACGTTTCGGCGAGATCACTCCTATCAGTTCAACAAAAGTTTTGAAAGAATGTAAAAGTTATTTTAATGCACATATTTTCATATTTATTGCATATTTTTCAGTTTCAAATATAGGTTTTACCATAGATGATTTGAGTACGCACGCATTTGTACACATCAAATCTGCTTAAAAATATACTGATCTACCACCATCTGGAGTTTAATTTTTATGCTTTTTTTAATAAAAGAAATGATTTCTTTTATAAAATGGAGGCTTTTTAAAAAATATAATTAATAGTGATTTTTCAATTACATTCTTTTTTAATAGAATAGAAAAAAAAATTCCACCAGCAGCATTTCTCTTTCTTTTCTTTTTCAAATTCTTCAGTTTGTTCCTTAATAATTGCTTGTCTGATGCAGAACTGGGTGAAAGAAAAATTCCTCTAAGATGTGCTATTGGCTTTTACAAAATGAAATACAAAAAGAAGTAAATTCTTTTGACAATGCAAAACTCAGACTTTTCATTCGAAAAAAAAAATAACAAGTGAAAAATTTCTCTTAAAATCTTTTATATCACAGAGTCTACATGCATAATAAAAAGCAATCGACATATTCCAACAGCTGTTAAAGATGAATCAGTTGCATTTAAAGTTAAATTTCATTTTTTTCTCCTTATATGTTTTACTGCAAACGATTTTATTTAGAATTTTTTTAAACGCAAAATTAACTTCCGGAATTTTCTCCTCGAGAGATTTTTTTTTTCAAATTTGTTTAGCCTTCTGTCAGTTTTGACAGTTGAAGAATTAAATTCTTTTCCAAATTATTGGATCTAAATAGATTTGATATAAGAAAAGTTTTGGGAAACAATCGGAGTTAATGGAAAAAGTTTTCGAAGGGTCAAGATGAAAATTTTAAATTTAAATTTCTAAAAATGTCTAGCAATGAAAACAGAAAGTGCATTTTTGAGAAATAATCGTTATTTAAAAACAAAAGTTCACGTTGGCAGATTTTTAAATTGCTTAAGCTGTTCCGTCATTTTTTTATTGACGTATTCTGTTATCTTATAAATGTGCGTGTGCATGTGCATCTACGGAAGTCACACAAATCTATCCCACTTTAGCCATGAAATTTGGTACATTTGTAGTCTTATTAATGAACACGCAATTAAGAACCTTAATTCTAAAATCGAATGTAGAAAAGTTTTTATTCGATATTTGGTCTTGTTTCAAATGATTTTCCCCGCGTATTTGCCTACAGTAGGGTTTCTAGTGATCGTATGAAATAATAAATATACTATGAGGGAATAATGTAAGGAAATAAGTCTTACATTCTAAAGTTTAGTGTAAATTATTATATTTTTAAATAATCAGACTAAGACTAAAATTCCGGCATATATTTTTAAGTTCCTTTTCAAAGATCGACAGCTAATACGCTCTTTCAGAGCTATTTTTCGCCAATGAACTGAAGTTAATTCATAATTGCTTGTTTTCCTTATTGATTATTCGCTGTTACGAAGACAGAGATTTTAAGGCTGTGGGGAAGCGTCTCTTGTTTTTATAGTAGCGCCAACTAGGGCCAAGAGTACGACTTTGCTACTCACGCATCACTCATTCGCTTGCACAACCCCTTTTTACAAGAGGGCACATTCACACATAGAACAACCATGCCCAAACCGGGATTCAAACCCAGGAAACCCAGATCACGAGGAAGGCGCCCTACCCCTATGCCAGGACGCCGGCAAAATTTGCTGTTAAATTTCGAACTAAAAATGTATATTATATGCATGCGACTTTAGCAAACAAGTAAAGCACAGAAACTCAAAAATGCAACTAAATAGAGAAATGAAATTCGGTACACGTTTTGATATCTAACTGAAGATTTTCTTCAAATTTTTATTCAAATACTTCAAATTTTTGATCGCTTGTCTGTCAGTTCTTTCGTACTCAAAGAAACGTGATAACTCAAAAGCGCAACGATTTAAATAAACGAAATTTGTATTTAATATACTTAATTTGTATTTAAATCTTTTATTTAATAAGTTGAAGATTATTTTGAATTTAGAGTGGTGCCAATCGAAGTAATTTAACTTTATATCTTATAGTATGGGGAATTAGATCAGAAATTTGGGGACTAAGTTACCCAAAGTTTTTCTTGACCATTGAGGCATTGAGCATCAGGGACAAATAAAAGGGGAGGGTATATCTTCCCTCCGGGCGTATTTACTGGAGAGGGTCTATTAAGTTCCGATCATGTGGGGAAACAAACACAGTATTTCTCCAGGACACTATCTATTCTCTTCCTGATAATAAAGTTACTTTGTTATTCTAAGGCATTGTGAAAAGTAAACAGCTGTTGTAATAGCATTTAGCTGAAATGCTGTATTAACTTTCTTTAAATGGTTTATTGTGACATTCTTTTGTGATTCAATTATAATATTGTGTCGTGATAGTATATAGCTATTGCATTGATTCAATTAAAAAAATGTAATAGATTAAATTAAGATTGACTGGCAATGCCATAGAGCACAGGCGATATCTGAGAGATATAAAAATAACAAATTAGCTTTTGCAGTGATTTCAAAATGAAAAAACAAGATATAATTAAGACCATTATATCTTCTAATAAATTATAACAAAAATGCCTTTATCGTGGTATTGCATATATTAGTTTACATGACAGTGCTTAATATCCTTAGATTACTTGTTAAATCCGAGATTTCTATTATTAAGAAATTGTAAACTAAATAATCGACAACAGAAGATTTTATTACAATTGATTAGCAGCGCCATAGTTCACAGGCTATATCTGAGATATATCAAAATAACAAATTAGTTCCTGCAATGAATTCAAAATGAAAAAATAAATGATATTATTAAAAACTTTACATGTTCTAATAAATTACAACAAAAGTGCCTTAATTGCCACTTTGAATATATTAGTTCACATAACATTACGAAATATCATTAGGTTACTTGTTATGTCTGGAAATTCTACTAAAAAGAAATAGAAAACTGATAAATATTCTATAACAGAAGCCACGACAATTACATTAAATTTTATGGATTAGTAAATAAAAAAATATATGTTTTCTTAGGAAAAGAATCAGGGGAAAGTATTGAAATATTCAAAAAATTCGAACTTAAAATTTTGAAAAATTCCCACGTTTAAGACCTTGATTTCGAAAAGCACTTAATTTAGAAATAGGTCTATCTACTGTCAATCTGTGAAGGAAATAATTTAAAACCGAGATGAACTATGAAAACCTTATAAAATTTCACAGACAAGTGAGTGAAAAAATGATTCACTTACTTCCTATTTTCTGTTGCGTTAAAACAAAAATAATTAGTAACCCAATTGTTAATAAATCCATGAAGACAAACTTTTTGACGAAAGAAACAATACGTTGGACGAGCACAAGGAAATACACACAATGAAACAAAACGAAAAAGCACAAGTAAAAATTAAAGATGATTTGACACTTTTACATTATAGAGCTTTACATTGAACAGCGCCATCTGTTGGACGTAATGAACAGTTTTTTTCAGTTTCTTTTTAAAGAAAAACATATAAATCCAATAAATGAAACGGTTGAAACCTAAAACGTCTAAATTTATGGATTTCTATCACTTTTTGAATACAGTCTAACAGTAGGAAGTTTGTCTGTCCATCTGTCCGAATAGAAATGAAAGTGATAACTATAACATATAAAAGGCTAGATGAATAAAATTAGGTTGATACATTTATCATCTAAAATGTATATTTTCATTAAATTTCTATCCAAATCCATCAAGATGTTGATCGTGTGTCGGCATGTTTTTTCTCTTAAATGTAAATGAAACGGTTGAAACCTAAAACGTCTAAATTTGTGGATTTCTATCCCTTTTTGAATACAGTCTAACAGTAATAAGTTTGTCTGTCCATCTGTCCGAATAGAAATGAAAGTGATAACTCTAACATATAAAAGGCTAGATGAATAAAATTAGGTTGATACATTTATCATCTAAAATGTATATTTTCATTAAATTTCTATCCAAATCCATCAAGATGTTGATCGTGTGTCGGCATGTTTTTTCTCTTAAATGTAAATGAAACGGTTGAAACCTAAAACGTCTAAATTTGTGGATTTCTATCCCTTTTTGAATACAGTCTAACAGTAATAAGTTTGTCTGTCCATCTGTCCGAATAGAAATGAAAGTGATAACTCTAACATATAAAAGGCTAGATGAATAAAATTAGGTTGATACATTTATCATCTAAAATGTATATTTTCATTAAATTTCTATCCAAATCCATCAAGATGTTGATCGTGTGTCGGCATGTTTTTTCTCTTAAATGTAAATGAAACGGTTGAAACCTAAAACGTCTAAATTTGTGGATTTCTATCCCTTTTTGAATACAGTCTAACAGTAATAAGTTTGTCTGTCCATCTGTCCGAATAGAAATGAAAGTGATAACTCTAACATATAAAAGGCTAGATGAATAAAATTAGGTTGATACATTTATCATCTAAAATGTATATTTTCATTAAATTTCTATCCAAATCCATCAAGATGTTGATCGTGTGTCGGCATGTTTTTTTCTCTTAAATGTAAATGAAACGGTTGAAACCTAAAACGTCTAAATTTGTGGATTTCTATCCCTTTTTGAATACAGTCTAACAGTAATAAGTTTGTCTGTCCATCTGTCCGAATAGAAATGAAAGTGATAACTCTAACATATAAAAGGCTAGATGAATAAAATTAGGTTGATACATTTATCATCTAAAATGTATATTTTCATTAAATTTCTATCCAAATCCATCAAGATGTTGATCGTGTGTCGGCATGTTTTTTCTCTTAAATGTAAATGAAACGGTTGAAACCTAAAACGTCTAAATTTGTGGATTTCTATCCCTTTTTGAATACAGTCTAACAGTAATAAGTTTGTCTGTCCATCTGTCCGAATAGAAATGAAAGTGATAACTCTAACATATAAAAGGCTAGATGAATAAAATTAGGTTGATACATTTATCATCTAAAATGTATATTTTCATTAAATTTCTATCCAAATCCATCAAGATGTTGATCGTGTGTCGGCATGTTTTTTCTCTTAAATGTAAATGAAACGGTTGAAACCTAAAACGTCTAAATTTGTGGATTTCTATCCCTTTTTGAATACAGTCTAACAGTAATAAGTTTGTCTGTCCATCTGTCCGAATAGAAATGAAAGTGATAACTCTAACATATAAAAGGCTAGATGAATAAAATTAGGTTGATACATTTATCATCTAAAATGTATATTTTCATTAAATTTCTATCCAAATCCATCAAGATGTTGATCGTGTGTCGGCATGTTTTTTTCTCTTAAATGTAAATGAAACGGTTGAAACCTAAAACGTCTAAATTTGTGGATTTCTATCCCTTTTTGAATACAGTCTAACAGTAATAAGTTTGTCTGTCCATCTGTCCGAATAGAAATGAAAGTGATAACTCTAACATATAAAAGGCTAGATGAATAAAATTAGGTTGATACATTTATCATCTAAAATGTATATTTTCATTAAATTTCTATCCAAATCCATCAAGATGTTGATCGTGTGTCGGCATGTTTTTTTCTCTTAAATGTAAATGAAACGGTTGAAACCTAAAACGTCTAAATTTGTGGATTTTAATCACTTTTTGAATACAGTCTAACAGTAGGAAGTTTGTCTGTCCGTCTGTCCGGATAGAAATGAAAGTGATAACTATAACATATAAAAGGCTAGATGAATAAAATTAGGTTGATACATTTATCATCTAAAATGTATATTTTCATTAAATTTCTATCCAAATCCATCAAGATGTTGATCGTGTGTCGGCATGTTTTTTCTCTTAAATGTAAACATGATTGTTAAAGATAAGCATGACTTAGATCAATGAATTTTGGTTTCTGATCTTGCTAATAATAGTTCTGTATCAAAATTTGATTTCAATCGCTTGACAAAAGGACGTTTAAAATGTATATTCTATTTTCTCACGTATGACGTGAAGCACATGATTCTCATGTGATGAACTCTGAAAATAAAAAGCTAAGCACTCTTGGCGATCATCTCTATGCTCAGTATCCATAATTCTATTCGGTGGAAGCGGGAACAAAACCTTTATTAAAAATGCGAGATAGTTTCGGAGAGATTCCTCTCGTTGGTATCAAAGATAATTAATAGTTTTATGGAATGAATATCAATCACTTGAAAATTATTCCGAAATATTTTAATATTTACTACGAAATACAAATCAAACTAGGTTATGATATGAAAGCGGAAGTGAAATTTTTGTTCTGTGCATCTGCTAAAGTCAAATATCATCATCGTTGTTATATGAGCAGAATTGATGTCGTAGAATTATTTGTATTTTGTAGTAAATATCTTAATATTTACTATAAAATACAAATCAAACCAGATTCTGAAGAGAAAGCGAGAGTGAAACTTTCATACTGTGCATCTGTTTAAGTTAACCCTTTAAAGGGCTATTTTTTTTCTAGTCATATTATGTTAAAATATTTTTAGGCTTAAAATTAGAGTACGAAAACGGATTCCTTCAGCTTATTAGATAAATTTAATTTGATTCATTAATTAATTTGGTTAATTAATAATTAAGTAACAAATCAAGACACATCATTTTGTCTGAGATAAAGACCTGAAGCATCTAAGTTTCTGACTTACTAAAAAAATTTGTCAGAACTTATGCCAACCTACATAATTTCATACAAAGATTGATAAATTTGGTGGGAAGCATACTTCCCACGGCCCTAGAAAGGGTGAAACACGTCGTTGTTATTGTATGAGGATACAACTATTAGTGATATCTGAAAATTATTTATATTGGAAATGCGAGATGTATAAGTTATAAAAATATTGTAATTTTATTCTGCAAAAATTTAATAGAAGCATTTTTTAAGAACTCTCTTTCATTTGTACTTTAAAAGAAAAGTATTGTTTTTTCTGTTTTATTTATAATTATTTATTATAAAGACATTTTAGTGGAGTTAATAGTAGACATGATGAGGGGTTTTATGGGCGCTCTCTTATTTTTACTGATTTTTTTCCATTCTTTTCTGATTGAATCCAGCCCCATGATGTCATATAGACATGGAAATTAATTGGATATGTAATCTATTTGTAACTGCACGTCGTCTTTCGCGAGACTATAATTCTGTTTTCTTATTCCTTAGATAATAAAACAGAGACAGCCCCGATAATAAGGCATATGGATGTCTTTCTTTCGCATTCTTTTTTGTATGCTATTATTGACGAGTTAGCTACGAAAAGTTCTTCATTTTAATTGTCCAGAAATGAAAGATATAATAGTATTCTGAATAATGAAAAAATAAAAGTGATACTATTTTAACTTTGTTAATTTATATGAAATAGCATAATGATGTCACAATTAAAAAATGAACCCTACATTATGTTTTTTTTGAATAAAAGTTAGGCGAATCGATAAGAAAAACAAAAAGAATGTAGAAAAAAATTAAAATTTTGTTTACAGTTGAATTTTTTTAATGGAAATGAATCAATTAAAATCATTTTATCGAGTTTATTAATTAGAATAATTTATTGTTTGATTTTAATTCTTTTTCTGAAAACTTTCTTTCCCCTAGGCTAAAATATAGATGTTGAAGTGGTAAATAATTTTAACTGTCAGCTATAAACTGTTATAGGTTTAACGGGAAAGACAGGTAACTAGGAATACAAATTAACGGGATTAGTTAGTTTAAACTTTATGCAAGTAAACTAAATGAACATTTTAGCGTTCAATTTCAGATTATCGATATGATCAGTTATTAATATAACACAATATTACATATTTCATTATTAAATATTCGTAGAATTTTGAATTAAAAATTGAAAGATATTTCAAATTCAATTTGATGAACAATCTAATCTCGAAAACTGAAGAACAACTTTCATACCTATTAACTATTCTTATTCTTCTCTCTTAATAAACTAAAAGCACTACATTCATATATCAATAACTTCGCTTTCTATTTTACATCATATGAACAAAAATCAATATTTCTTTCATTTGTGCAGTGACTTGAAGCTCTTGTTACTTCATTCACAATCGATTCACAATCGTCGATTAATTTCCGACGCAGCCGAATTGTAAATTTTGATGAGTTAACAACGGCGGAAAGAAAACAACTTTTGTCTGACAACAGCCGGTTATAATTCAGATTGCTTTTAACCACCTGTTCAGATGTTTTCGTTCCCGTAACATATTATTCTAGGTTACTTACTTTTATTTGGCAATTGTTTGCTTTGCAGACGATTTTTGGTTTGATATCGTTGTCATTTAAGTCGATTTCTAAATTGGAATTAGAACATCCATTCTATCATTAACAGAACTTGAAGTTTCGAAATATCGTGTAAATAGAACGTTGGAAAATAATTTTTTCAGTTTTGTTTTGAGATGAATGTAAGAATGGAATTGTACAAGTTATTTATTATTATTGTAAATAACACAACTTAGAACAAATTTATGGATGCCTTTAAAAATTTAAAATCATTCAAATGATCAGAAAAATTCTTCAGATAAAATGAAAAAAAAAGGACAAAATTTATGAAAAAATAATACTTTTTTTAAAATTGAAAAACAAAAGAAAACAAAAAGTGCGCTTTGCATTCCAAAATACACTCAAAGCAAAAAAAAAAAAAAAAAAAAAAAAAAAATGTTTGTGTTTTCACAGAAAAAAATTCTTTTTTTTAGATTTGAGACGTAACAAATAAGAAAATGGTTCGAGCAACCGACAAAACGAATGAAAAATTTTTATATTTTAAGACAATTAGTTTAATAGCGGTAAAAATTTAATGCAGTTTTTTAATTTCGAAAATGGTTTCAGGACCGAGTGAATTTCATTATCTGTGGTATACCTTTGAGTTACATTAATTAAAAGAACAAAAATTATCCAAAATAGTGTTTTTCTACCATAAGTATCTATTTTTTTAAAAATAAAAATCCAAATATCACGATACATTCTTGGTGTGAATAGAAAGCCTACAAATTTCAGAAAGTTAGTAAGTATATTAAAAAAAATTGCAAGATAATAAATTCATTGCAAATCATAAAGTTAATTCATAAAATTTCTAAATTTTATAAAAGAACATCAAATTAAAGTTTTAAAGATATTTTATAGCAGAAGTATAAATTAAATTTATTTTTCAATGCGATTTGTGCTTAAAATATGGTTTATGAATCAAAAATTTGAAATATCAAAATGTGGCTGTGTAACATTTTTAGGCTTAATTTTTTTACAGTTTTATATTTAATATTAGTATTCAGGGTTTAGGTATTCAAGGTAGTATTCAAGGTTTAGGTATTCAAGGTAGTATGTATAAATAATAATGTATTGATGTGTATAAACACATTACTATAAGAATAGTATATTTTTTACGTATAAATACATTAATATTTATACGTTTAAATACATTATGTATAAATATAATATTTATACATTTAAATACTGATGTATTAGTGTTTAAATATTATTAAGAGTTTGTTGTACGTCAAACAATATTTGAATGCTACAGACTGAATTCCTTAATTCCTTCAGCAGGTAATGAGATTTCGTTTAAAAACAGGTTAGGCTTCATTGATTACTAATTAAGCAATTGTATTAATCTAAATAATCTAGTTCATTTTTCGGAAATATTTTTGCTGCTTCAGATTGCAAAGTTTTATATTATAAAGATAATTTAGAATCTTAAATTTATCGTCATTCATTTTTCAGAAAGTGCCAGTTTCAAGTTTCTTCATTATTAGGACAGTTACTTTAATTCTTCCTCTAAGTTCTTCTACAAGCCCATTATAATTCGTCGTTGTTTCTTATGGCACTTGCCGTGGACAAGCCTGCTGTTACGAAGACAGCGATTTTAAGCCAGTGGGGGAGCGTCTCTTGTTTTTACAGTAGCGCCAATTAGGGCCAAGAGTACGACTTTGCTACTCACGCATCACTCATTCGCTTGCACAACCCCTTTTTATAGGAGGGCGCATTCACACATCTCAGAGATAAAACAACCATACCCAAACCGGGATTCGAACCCAGGACGCCCAGATCAAGGGGAAAACGTGCTACCCCTATGTCAGGACGCCGGCTTATAATTTGTATCGATTATTGTATGAATGTCTACAAGTAATATTCAACAATAATTCCTAGTAATATGATTTTTGATTTTCGAAATGATTTCTCTGTAATAGTGAAGACTAGTTAAACGGGTGTAAGATTTCAGTTCTGAAATGACTTGTAACTGAATATCATATATTCACTTTCTCATAGTATTAACGAGTTAATTTTGGAACAGAATGTTGCATAAATTTTCATTTCAAATCGTTAAAATTATATAACAATAATAATATCAACATTCTTCAGCTAAATAGAACATGTTATACACATACGTGTATAACTGTAGTTAAATTTAAAAATGAAAAGAATTTAAATTTTCTCATTAGTAACAATTATTTTAATACAATATTTTTTTTAATTCGACACTTGTTACTCCAATACCCCCATTAATTCGACGCACCTTTTGGAATATGTTGCGTTGTTTTTGTTTCTAATGGCTCTTGTCTAGATAACCTAAAAACGTTGTGACGTGTGTGTAGCTAAGTCGTTCTCTTGGCTCTAGATGGCGCTACTGTAAAAACAAGAGACGTACCCTTGGTTTAAACCACAATTGACTTCTTAAAGTCAGTGAGTTTGTCTAGACAAGAGCCATCAGAAACAAAAAGAACGCTACTGACTTTAAGAAGTCAATTGTGGTTTAAACCACGGGTACGTCTTTTGTTTTTACAGTTGCGCCATCTAGGGCCAACGGAACGACTTAGCTACATACACGTTACAACGTTTTTCACGGGGTGGACTTCAAACATACATTTCATTTCCTCATACACAGATCGTAATTTAGGCAGGGATCAGAGAACGGTCACCCCTCATCCAGTAATCCCAGTAGTATTATTTTCTTCGACATGGAGGACTTCGAGACCACGACAGATTTAATATGCGTCAGACACCACACACGCGAAGAATCTTCGGTCGGCGGGGTTCGAACTCACAACCCTAAAGACAAGATTCCAGCGCCATACCAACCAAGTTATCCCGGCCTTCTAAGTTATATAAGGAATATGTTATGTTGCAATACTCCATTCTTTTTTGTTAAAACTTGAAATTTTCACCTTTTCAGTGAACAAAAGATGAAAATTTCTAGTAAAATACTATTTTAACAATTTACAATAGTAATTTACTCAATAAATATTATTTATTTAAGGTATTAAAATAGTAAATAGCAACTTAAAATAGTATTCCCCCCACCCTCAGCATATTATTGCCTTGTTTGTGACGCATAGAAAAAATCATCAATGTATAATTTAGTAATGTCTATTTGACATTGTATAGTCTGAATACTCTATTATCAGTCAGATATTCAATACTATATGTGTCGGATTAGGGACGCTACAGTATATAATATTCATATATTATTTTTGCTATTTTAAGCACTAATAACATTGCATCAAATTTAATTAATATTTTACTTGTAAAACATTTTTATGTTTATCCTGTATAAAACTCATTATAAAATATTTAACCCTTTAAAGGGCCATTTTTTTTCTAGTCATATTATGTTAAAATATTTTTAGGCTTGAAGTTAGAATAAGGAAAGGGATTCATTTAGCTTATTAGATAAATTTAATTTGATTGATTAATTAATTTGGTTCATTAATAATTAAGTATCAAATCAAGACACATCATTTTGTGTAAAATAAAGAACTAAAGCATCTATGTTTCTGTCTTTCTAAAAAAATTTGTCAGAACTGATGCCAACCTACATAAATTCATACAAAGATTGATAAATTTGGTGGGAAGCATACCTCCCACGGCCCTAGAAAGGGTTAATAAGGAATTAAAAACTAAAGCTAAAAATTAAAAAAGAAATGTTAAAACAATAAATGACGTGTAGTAAACTTAATATGCATTAAAATGTTTATTCCTATTTTTTAGCTGCACTAATTTTTAAAAAAATAAATTTGACTTGCATTGAATTGTATAATTTTCTACAAAATATCAATTTTCAATATCAAAATATCAATTATTTATCATGAAATATCAATTTTCTTCAAAACAAACACTGCAATATCGTAAAAAATTAAATTAATTCGTCTCGTTAAATTAATAAAAATATATTCTTACGTTCTAATTCTTAATTAGTTATCTTCGTTCGACGTGTATACACGTCAATTCAAATACTCAAATCTTCAACGTTAATACAAAAATCAATTCAAATACTCAAAATTTTGGATCAATTGACTCGTATTTTTTATTTAATAAAAATGTAATCTTATTCGATTTACTATGACTTATGCTTTGTAAAAATTATTTAGGAAAAAAATAATTTTTACAATACAAATATTCTTTCCTCGAATAAATTTTACAAAAGTCGTAATAAATAATTATAATTACAAATTTCATTTGTATTGCGTTCGACGTGTATACATGCCAACCCTGGATTTTGATTACGCACCTTGTGGGAGACTTCCACTGTTAACTGGCTAAAACGGTCAAAGAATGAACGTCGAAAGACCTGCACTCTTAATTATTTTCCAAGAGTTTAAATTAAATTTCTCCGACACTTTCCGATTCTGGAATCTTTACATCCGGCCCGTAACGGCCCCAGGAGAAGCTGAATAAGGAAAAAGTCAGAGTCAACTTTTGGCAAACGATATTTCGAGAAAGGAATTAAATTTGGGCCTCGAGGGGAAGTTCATCCAGAGGAAGTGCAACAGATGTAACCCTAGAAAACTCAACAACTGTTGAGCTGCGAAAACAATGCTTCTTTCTTCCCTAATCGATTTCTTAATGTTGGAAGCTAGCAGCACAGAATGAAGTTCTTCACTTTCGCGTTTTCTTTTTCAATAGTTTGTGCTTCTGATGGTTGAAATGTATTTAATGGTTGTTGAAAGATGTTTGGTCGTCTTGTCTTCATATACTGCTTCTAGAAGTGTTCGTTTCTTCTCTTTATATTGATGGTGTAATCTTTCTTTCCTTTATTTGATCAGTTTCGTCTTCAACACCAAGAACTTGCAATCTGCTGGCTGAAGAGGCCTTCAGATTGTGAATTATCTTTAGATTATCGTATAGTAGGAACAAAAAATAAGAATGTTAGGTTAAAGTTTTCTTTATTGGAACAGAACAGGATTTTTTTTTATCCTTTTCCTTCTGACATCGTTTCCTTTGTTTCATTTTTTTGAAGGAATTTTTTTATGTTTCAATATTATATGCAAGTAATATAATAAAAGCAATACAAAAATTGCTGATAAATCTTCATTTATGAAGGCATTATATTTATTTTCCGTAAATTTAGACTAAATATTCCATGTAATAAATCAATTTGTTGTTGTTTCTTATGGCACTTGCCACGAACAAGCCCACTGTTACGAAGACAGCGATTTTAAGCCGGTGTGGGAGCGTCCCCTGTTTTGATAGTAGTGCCGACTAGGGCAAAGAGTACGACTTTGCTACTCACACAGCAGTCATTCGCTTGCGCAGCCCCTTTTTACAGGAGGGCACATTTACACATAGAACAACGGGAGAGCAACCATGCCCAAACCGAGACTCGAACCCAGGACGCTCAGACCACGGGAAAGACGTGCTACCCCTATGCCAAGACTCCAGCAATAAATCAATTTATTAACCGTTAATATATTAGATGGTATAAAAAACATCTTTAAAAGAATGATGTGACGCCTTATTAAAAGTTTACAATTTAGTTCCCTTTCTTTGTTTTAGATATCAAATTTATAAATTCAATTATTTATATTAAATGTCAGAAGTTTTGAAAGTAAACTTAGGGTTAAATTTTATGTAAGGTTTTGTTTCTAGAACACCATTGGTTTTCATAGAAACTAATCAGGAAAATTATTTTTCTCTTTCAAAATTAAAAAATTTTAAAAATAAATGTTTTAACTTGAATAATGTAATATTTAATTCATAACATTATAGAAGTACATAGAATATATAAAATAAATTTTTAAAGAAATTATGTTCATATAATATTACTATTAAAACAATATCCTCAATGTAACTCATTAAATATATATGTAATCATTAAAATATGAAATCTGTTATTTTATGAAATAGTTAATACATCATGCATAGTTATTTCATGAAATAACTATACGTTCTATGAAATAGTTAATATATCATGCATAGTTATTTCATGAAATAACTATATGTTCTATGAAATATTTTAGATATAATGATCAGTTACTTCTATAACTAGATATTCTATGAAATATTTGTTGTATCATGCTCAGTTATTTCATGAAATAACTAGATATTCTATGAAATATTTGTTGTATCATGCTCAGTTATTTCATGAAATAACTAGATATTCTATGATATATCATGATTAGTTACTTCATGAAATAATTAGTTATTCTATGAAATATTTGTTGTATCATGCTTAGTTCTTTCATGAAATAATTAGATATTCTACGAAATATTCGTTGTATCATGATCAGTTATTTCATGAAGTAACTTAATATTCTATGAAACTTTTAATATGATCAGTTATTTCAAGAACTAGATATTTTATGAAATATTTGATGTATCATGATAATCGTTTCATGAAATAAGAAAGAAGTGTATGAAATAGTTGAATTATTCACTTTAACGTTAACATATATTTCATGAATAATTTTCTTTTAATATATCTTACTATAATCTTAAACACTACGTCATACTGCTGTATACAACCAGTATATGAAAACACATTTTTAAATCAACAGATCTGCAAAATGCAGGTATAGATCTGAGATATTTGATTATATTTGCTACTTTCCAGACAAATTTCTTTTCTTTACATGCGCCTACTCATCCGTCAAATTCGAGGACAAAGAAAGAACATGTCACGTGACATCTTCCACATTTTGTTTCTTAAAGCAAATATCCCTGAGGTTTGAGGATAACGATTAACACAACAGCTGTGGTTCATTAAATAAGGTTTTCTTTAAAGATTCTGCAAGCTTAATTACATTATGATGTTGATGTCCCAGACACTGCTAATCAGGAAGGTCATTTGTAAAAGACGACTTGAAGGGAGTGATCGAGAGGTTCAATATTTTGAGGTTAATCATGTAAAAATGTTTGTTATGACGAGAAAGATAATGATCAATATCCATGCAGCTCAAGGCTATATTGATAGATTATTAAATGATGATATACTATAACAACAGAAAGCTGATTGTTATCTCTACTATTAATGAAGATGAATATGAGTTTTGGTGCTCTACAAGCCAGACCATTTGACTTAGAGATACCGATCATAATATAAAGGAAGTTGGGAATATATACCTCTAAATAATTTTATAAAATTTTTTAATTAATAAAAAATTAAACGACATTTTGAATTTATTTAAACCAAAACTTCCAAAAATATTATATCACAAAATTTTTATTTTCCTTAACATTAATTCATTTGTTGCATTTTATAATTTTTAGATAATATTTTAAGCGCATTTTAAAATATAATTCACTGCTGAAGTGAGTCTGATAAAGTTTGCATTATTGGTACAATAATTCATCTTGCATTTTTCAAAATAGGAAGAATCTTCATATCTTGGCGATCAAGATATGAAGATTCGGACGATTGTATAGTTGAAAGAAATAAGATTTGCATTTTGATGGTTGATTTTCAGATCATTCTTGAATGTCAGGCCACGGTGACCTGGTGGTAAGGTCTCGGCTTCGGAACCGGAGGGTTTCAGGTTCGGGACCCGATTCCACCAAAGAACCGTCATGTAAGCGGGTCTGTTGTACGTTAAATCCGTCATGCCAAACGTCCTCCCGCTGCTGTGGTGTGGAGAGGGGTGTGCCAGCTCAGGTGTCGTCCTCGTCATCTGACCGAGGTTCAAAATTCCGAGGTCCGTCCCAAAATAGCCCTAGTGTTGCTTTATAACGGGACGTTAATATAACTAAACATTCTTGAACGTCAAAATACGAAGATTCGGTTTATTTTTCCATGTAGAATTGGTTTTATTATGAAATAAGCTTTTAATAAAATCTTTGAAGTTTAGCTGCATTTGTAATACAGGTTTAGTTTTAAAATCAAGCAATCAAACGAAAAATTTTCAAAATCTTCCTATTTTTTTAGGCTGTTTCTCTTTCTTTTAATATAAGCGGACAATTGCAGATAGAAAGTGAGGTAAAATCATAGCCACAATGAACAAAAGAGTGTAAGATTTCTAAAATAGTACCAACTGGACCTATTACGACCAAAATATTTAACTAAATATTTAACAACCATTGACCCCTGAGAACCAACTGATCCCCAAAGGTGGCTTGAGGTTTAATAAGATTCGAGATTTGATTTAATAGTCAATATATTACATCCTTATTCCTTGTGCTTATTCTGTCATTTTTTATCAAATTTTGAAAGCATATTTTAAGATCATTTTAAATATGTCAAGGTCAAGGTGGCCATATTTTTAAAATTGAAATTGAGGTCGGTGAAGTCATTAAACTGATTGCTTCTTTAGATAATCGTCCGAGCTTTAATCTAGCTATGCTGGGATTAATCGTGCCAATTCATATACTGTCAAAGTTATATAGTAAGTGTTACTTAACGTGTAATCAAACATAAAAGAAAGATGCACACATCGTTTTGTGGTGTGCTTTGGTGCCATGACCTGTCCTTCTCTGGAAATTTCATAGAAAATTCAAAAATTAAATTGGCATGGCTCTTTTGAAGCTTATATATGACCATGAATTGATTACAATTGCGGAATCGGAAAATTAAATCCAGACAAGAGCTCTAAATTTTAATAAGAAATAGAGTAATTACAATCAGCATTTGCAATTGTCACAAAAAGAAATTAATGCAATTTTAACCTAAAACTGTAAAAAATTCGAAAACGGTTAATTTCTGACAAAGAAAGGCCGCGGTGGCATAGTGGTAAAGTCTCGTTTTCGGGACCAGAAGGTTCAAAATTCGAGACTCCTGGAAATTTGGAGAGATTTGCTAGCTCAGGTGTCATCCTCTTCATCTGATTGTGATTCGAAATTACGAGGTTAGTCCCGAAATAGCTCTAGTGTTACTCTTAAATGGAATGTTATTATAACCAAACTCGTTTGGATTAAATATCAAATATTTAATCATTAACCATAACCGCTATGTTTCACAGTTTCAGCCATTTTGTTTTGGTGATATCAGTTGCCATCTTGCTTCGGAGACTTAGCAGCCTTTCAAGATGAAGGTGTCCTAAATTATATATTTCTGCCTCTGAATCCTCAAAACAAGTAACAAAGTAAACGAAAACTTTATAAGTAAATCTTATATCGGGTAAGTAACCTTTTTCATCTTCGAATTTAATTAATCTCTTAATTAGATGTCGCATCCTATTTAGGATGACTATAGTAATCTCAATCCCTACCATAATATAAAAGACATATGAAGTATTGAGACATTATCAAGGGATTTTGAATGACGTAATAATATAGAATTCGAGATTTAAATTACTAATAATTCAATAATTCGATGCATGTATCAGATATGTCATTATACAAAAAGAGGTTATTTTGCATATTCTGAAGTAACAGGTACTCAAAACAAATTATTGCACTATACCATGCTTTATGCTTCATAGTATGAAGAAATTGCATTTATTTTTTGATTATAATTATGCTCAAAATTCGATACGTGTTTACCTTTTTGACCAAAACATTGTATTAATCTATCGTATTCATATATTCGTGAATTGACAATTATTCAGATGAAAAACCATTCTACAGAATTTTATCGAAAATTTGATACTTTTTACCTGAATTTGCTTTATTTTATTTTATTTTATCGTTTTCTGCCTTTTCGTGGAATTTAACTGATAATCTTTGTGAATATGGTTTTTATTGTAGTTTCTTTGCAAATTTATAATATATTTTAAAAAATTGCATATTAAATAGTTTTAATATTAGTTCATATAAGATCTTTTAGTTTTTTTCAACTACAGAAGTGCCAATCAAAAATACAGAGTTTCAAGTGGCATTTCTTTTTAAGTCCAGAATTTTTTTTTCCCGTAATAAATAACTCTGCAGCGAATGAGAATTGTTTTTATTTGTGAGCTTTTATACAGAGAGATTGTGGAAAATTTTTCTGTATACTTAATATGAATATTGAATTTTTTTTTCTGTATGTCATATGATAAATTGATGTAAATAATGAATGCTCGTTCTGCGTTTGAAAAGGGATGATTTCAAGTATGATTCGAATTCTCGAGTTGTTTGAAAAAACATGGGAAAAATACCTTAAAAATAAGTGAGGATCTAGCTGTCTGAAAAAGAAAATGTAAAGGTAAGATTTTAATTAGTAATTAATTTTTTGTAGCCTAAAAACGATATAACGTAAATAATTTTAAGTCGCAACTTATTTAATCTTACGAGAAAACATAATTTAACATTACGTCATATATTATTTAATAAATATAAACAATTCTTAGAAAAATATGGTAGACATGTTAAATTTCCATTTATTTATAAATTTTTCAATAATACTGTAGATATAAAGGAATAAGAGACTTATTTTAAAGTTATAGAAACATGAAAACAAGCTGATCAATATTTAAGAAACGAATTCAGAAGTGATTTTTACCCCTTCGTTTAAGAATTCTTAACTCTAATGTTGCTATGCGTCATTAAAAATTTGGAATGAGTTTTCTACATCGCTTAGAGAATAGCAGCCATTTACTAAATCTTGCAATTTCGTTTAGCTAAATTGTGTTGGATATGGCTCGAGTAATTCAGTTTTCGAAAACTAGTTATTCTTTAGCGTAAGAATAACTAGTATACTTTACGGTATCTATTTTGTATTGAAAAGATTGAATAAATTAAAGAATTTTTATTCTGTGTTGATAATAATTTTGAACCTTAGAATTTAGATCCTGTTTTCTGTATCAGTTTAATTGGATAGTTTTTTAAATGAATGAATTTAATTTTCTCTCTCAAGTAAATCTTTGAATTTAGAATGTATATTGTATGTGATACGAAACTACTATTATATGTGATACTTATCTTAAACTTTACTTCTAACAAAGGAGCATGTGCGCGTATATCTAAAGATGACTAGGCAAAATCGTTTGACCTAGATTTATGAAGTTTAGTAGTAATATATTTCAGGGTGTGAAAATACGTCCTTTAAAAGGGCTGTTTTTTGAAATTTGAATAAATTAAAAGCTAAGCGAAATTATGGAATTTTCTGAATATAATTTCGAAAGTATTATTGTACAAAAGCTTTGCTTTGCTTTGTATTAACTGTTTGCTCGGATGGTGCCTCACACTTACCACTCAAGATGGTGCATCATTTTTACGTTTTATTTATTTATTTTTCAATGTTAAAAACGCCTGCAGAATGGTAAACAGATGTAGATTAATTTTTCAGAAAAATTCAATTTAAAATATATTTCTTTATTTTTATATATATTTTTATTTATTTTTTAGAGCAATAAACAAGCCTTTGTGTTAGGTGAATAATTATGCATCGAATTATTTTTTCTGAGTGCAAAGTGATTAAGATTAAAAAAATTATCTTTTTAGTGATATTTTTGTCGTCGTATTTTTTCAGAATTTTGAAACTTTTTAAAGAATTTTATGTTTTATATAATTCTCAACAATATATTTCATTTTCGCAAGGGAATTCAAACAATTTTCGTTCTTTTATAAGATATTTGATCATTTATTTTCTTTTCATTATTGAAAATTAAAGAATGTGAAAGAATTAAAGAACAAGAATGTGAATTTATAATATTACGAACGATAAGAGAAATTAGAGGATTCAAACTGTTGAGATTTTAATTTCAATGTGATGCCATGGGACTCGATTACATATAGAATTCATTTATACAATGAATACTAAAATGGTATTGAAAAAGTGTAAAACAATATGTTTGCAATGCCAATCACAATTCGATATTTGAAAATCATTTTTTGAAGGAGTCCAGAATCATGCAGTGGTGAACTTTTTTTAAAAGTGCACTCATTTAAAAATACTTTTGCTCTTTTTTGTGATATATGTGGGTGTATATAGATAAAAATAGAATAAGCTTCTAATTTCCTAACTATAACATCTAAGCAAATATTTCCGGTTACAAATTCTCTTAAAATATGCTGGCAACTATATAACAACAACCCTTTGGCTTTTGTTGAAGTTGATATTGAAATAATTTATATATCATCGGAGTCTAAGTGTTAATTAATGAAATGTTTTCTTGTACTTGTGTATGTACACAAATATTTTTTACGTTTCTATCTACAACATTTTCAGAAATGTTTATTTTAAAATTCAGAGATTCCAAATTTCGATGAAAAAAAAACTTATTTCAGAAGAGCAAATTTTTGAAAACAATAAAACTGTCATATGGAACTATTTATCTAATAGTACATCATCCCATCATCATGACTTCAAAAAAGTTTGCTGGTAATGAATAAGGTGGTTCACTTTGATATGTCGATAGTTGCAGCATCGACTTTATACAGAAGGGAAGAGAAGCTCTAGAAATCTAGGAGGTAATGAGCAAGAAAATAAAATTCTCTGCTCGCAGTAGTGGGTTTTCGAAAAAAATGATATTTCAGTATCAAGGAGCATTTGACAATGCTGATTTATGCAGTAATAATACTCGCCTAATTGTGAAAGAATACATATGTCGAATTTCCTAATATCCAACATCCAAATAATTATTACATGTATATTTTTAGTTCGGATTAACGATTATAAATAAAGATCCTCACTTTCCTAAAGATGAGAGAGAATGAGGTATTATGAATCTAATTCAAAAGATCAGAATTTCAGAATTTTGGCTTATTTTTCCTGTTATCGTCATGCTAAACTATGAACAAAAAGTTCAGAACTCAACATTACAAAATCGGTATAGAGAATATTTCAAAGCAAAACTAATGAATAACGCAATTACTAACTCAATAATAGTTTCAGCAATAGAATTCTTATAATATTCATGGAGTGCATCGAGGGTAACAACACTTATATTGACAACTACTTGATGAACATCTAGAATTTTATACCCGAGTTCTATTTTATGTAAAATAAAATCCATTTCTGAGGAATATAGCCTGGACAGACTAATATTGCTTTAATCGATATAGAAATATTAATTTTCAATAAGATCACTTTTGAAACGATAAAAATAATACATGAGGTTCATAATCAGCGGTAAGTTTGTATAAACGTGCGATGTGGCATTTTTAGAAAATTATTGACTAGTCACATTTTTTTTATAAGTGTACTGATTGGTGATCGGTGTATCCAATTAGTTTTGAATGACATAACAAAGTCATCATGCATTCCAGGTTTTATTATAAATCTACTTGGAATAATTGATCTCAAAACGACATTTTTGTAGTTTAAACTATATAAAAGCTAAAATGTTATATTATCTATAAATCTTTAACTATTGCATCAAAATATTTTTGACACTTGTAGCTGAATTCGAAATTATTTTACATGGAAATGTTTTAAGCAAATTAGCTGTTGACAACTGTGTAAGAATAGTATAAAAGATAGACATAATATGCTTAATATTAATAACTGATAGAATGACAACGTGCGCATAGATAAATACGGTTTATAAAAAATATTCAATAATAATTTTACTATTAAATTTTTCATTAGGTAAAATATAATAAGAAAACGTCATATCGTAACAATTTTTTTTTATATAAACAATACCGAATCACCAATTTGCTTCATTTCCTATACAAATTTGTATTACTGATTATAATTCTTTTATAAAATTTGTCAAAGTATATAAAACATATACAAAGGTTTAAGTAATTTTTTCGGAATAATTAAATAATTAATATTTTATTAATTAAAAATTTTCTGCTGCGCATGCACAATCAGACAACATGTATGCGCGCGTTGTTTAATAAATGGAATTTAAAAAATATGGTAAAGTGAGATGTTTAAACAAGATTTATTTAACATTATTGGTAGGGGAAAAAGGTTTTTAAATAAAATATTTATAAATGCTTTGAGGTTCCCTAAACAGAAAATTGATTCAAAATTTATCTAGAGTTTAAGATGAATAGTGATTTAAATTCCCAGTTTAAGTCGGCTTCTTTTATATTTAAAGTTGTAAATATATATTTAAATTGTCATTTACAAATATATATTTAAACTGTCATCATATTTATACTGTCATTTTAAATATACATTTAAACTGTCATCATATTTATACTGTCATTTTAAATATACATTTAAACTGTCATTTACAAGGCTTAGTTAAATTTTGTATCGTATTTTAGATATATTTAATAATTTATGAAACAATTTATATTTCTAATGCTTTTAAAAATAGTTTGGGACAATCTATAATTTTACAAAAAGATAAGAGATCATTTGAATGCAACAGAATACGTCGGTTTAATTTAAAATAAATTTGCAAACTAACGAACGATTTTGTGTTCAAAGAAATTTATTTAAAACAATTTATTTGTATGAAAAATTTAATCCATAAATATCTTTAACCTTTAGTATATCGAATTTATTTTACATGTTTCACAATTGTCTCACAAATAATGAAATATAAGAAATTTTAATGAATATTTCTTATACTTCAGAAATATTTTTGTAAAAATTAAATAATATTTTATTATTAAAAAGTATGAAATTTCATTATGAGCATATGAGTATAACAACTATTTTTGAATAAAGATAATTCAAATTTTAAAAGGAGAAATTTTTAAAAAATCCTTTAGCTTTTTACAATAACTTAGAATGCATCAAAAAAATTTTTAAATCGTCAAAGGCCAGGTTTTTATAACTTATTAATAACTTCAGTTTTAAAAAATAATAAAAAATTTAATTAAACGTTTCGTGTGGCAATTGGATAGGTAAATATATAAAATGATTAAAATAACTGGAATATTTTTATTGAATGAAATGTTTACACTAAATGTAAAATAACCATTGCCATATATCAAATTATAAGTTTCAGCTAATAAAAGTAACTATTTAATTAATATTTAACAAAGTTTTATTAAAATATCTTTGTGTTTCATATTATTTGTGATTAAAATTCAAATAAAATCGAATGTGTTTTTTGTAATTCTGCAATTACAAAGCAATTTAAGAGTTTCTCCTATAGCTACACGTGCTTATTACATTAAAAAATAGTTATTGTTTTTTTGAAGACAGCGTGGTATAATCATGATAATAAATGATTTAAAATTATATAGAAATTTTAAGCGAAAAAGAATAGTACGATATGAAAATTATACTAATATTTCATCATTCTCGAATCAACCATATCTTTAAGGATTGTACTTTTCCATCTAAGTTTGTCAAGAAAAAGCTAAACCATAATATGCCCATATGCAACCAGCTAAACAATAAACAATTTTATCTAGTGGAACAACGCACAGGTAGATTAAGTGTCTATCCAATCCAAAGAATATACCCCCGAGAACAAAGAACGTTCCTGTTCGAATCTATTATTCCTTGTCATTTTGTTGCAAAATAATCGGTATAATTCTGAAACATGATACCTTATAAGTTTGGAAGCTCGCTGTCGGGAAGAAAATAGATTCCGGGGGACATAGTGGAGAATTTCCGATAATAATGAAACAAATATCCAGACCCTTGGCGAAATGAAGTCCCTTTGGTCCTGATTAAATATCGGAAAATATATATGGTGAATTTCATCTTCCAGATAAATTGTCTCTGCATACAGCTTAATATTATTTGGTGGTGCTTGTTTCTGTAATGCCATGGTATTCTTTTTTTTCTCTACCGAATTCTTTAAAAGTGTGTTTAAAAAGGCATTGTATTGGAACATTTGAAGAGGATTTGGAGATGTTTCTTCGTTGAAGAGAAGTATTTATGCTATTTTTAACTCTGTTTACTAGAATACTAAAGGAAATATTGAAATGTTAAGATGTTTCATAGTTTTAAATCACCCAAATAAAAAAAAAGCAAGTGAGATTTTAAAAAAAATATTTCAGATATCTGATTTGGTTAAAGCCTGAATTAGATGAAAATTTACACTTTTATTTTTTTTCAGTTTTAAAAAATAGGTACGTTTCTGCTTTCATTGTCATCTTCATTTTATCTCTATTCTAATTAGAAACGAATTTATAGAAAACTACTAACATGTAAGTGAGGCTTACTTTTAAACATTTAAAAACTTTAAATGCATTTTCTGAATAATGAGATTTAAAAGAAATATTTAAGATATCTGACTTGGTTAAAGCATGAATTTAGATGAAAATTCACACTTTAAATTTTTTTCGTTTTAAAAAGTAGATACGTTTCTGCTTTCATTGTCATCTTTATTTTGTCCCTATGCTGATTAGAAAAGAATTTATAGAAAACTACTGACATGTAAGTGAGGCTTACTTACTTATAAGCATTTAAAAACTTTAAATGCATTTTCTGAATAATAATTTCTTCCAATTTCTTCTGTATGAGTATCGTCATAGATAAAAAAACATCAAGATATTTTAATGAAATTTATAATTAGTGCTCATTATATTATGTAGAATGCAATGAACTATGGATGTGATGATAAATGCTCAAGGGGTGGATTTATGATTGTTTAATATAAATATTGTGGAAGAAAATTCCGAAATTTCGTAGATAATTTCATAAGAATTTTATTTTTGAATATAATTCTTAGATAATAGTTAGTTGCACTCTAAGATATGTTACACATATAATGTTACAAAGAAAAATGAAAAACTAACAATCTTTTTTTCTGTAGAACAATCCTAATTTTTGTAAATAAATGCTAAAATTTGCGTTAAAAATATATTTTTTTCTTCAAAAACTACTTATATATTTAAATAATTTCAATTTTGTTAATCATTTTATCCTTATATTATTAATAAAAACATTATATAAACATTTAAATGTATTTTTTCTTTTTTAAAATTCCTTCCGAACCTAGAAAGATACCTTTAATAAAAAAGTACAAGAGAATCGAATGTATATTTTTGATTCCTTTCTGTTCCTTCCGATTAAAATCAAAATTTGATTTAGCATTAAAATTGTAGATTATAAATCACATTCCTGATTTCACATATATAAGGCACTGTGCTTTTCAGTAGCCCATTTATATGCTCGTGAAAATATAGACAAACAGACGGTCAATTTTTTGCCAGATTTGGAGCAAGATTTTATGCATACCTACACTTTAGATGTTAAAGTTGCCTACCAAATTTCATTGATCTAGCGTCTCCATTTTATAGCTATCATGTTAATTTACATTCGGACAGCTAGATAGATTCTCTAAGTGAATTTTGTCAATTTTGATAGAAATCTCCTAATTTGGAGTACAGACCCCGCACGAAATTTCATCCATCATCACAAACAGTTTTTCAATTATCGCGTTCATGGACTGACAGACATGAATCCCAACTTCTTTTTCTGAATCAGGGAGGTTTAAAATGTCAATATTCTTCAAAATCTAGAGTTCGATTTTTTTTTTACTATTATAATAATTTCTTCTTGTATACCTCCTATACGAGAAAGTAAAAGCAAAGTAAAATTGAATAATATGCTATTCTAATTAAAATTTCGCAAACAAAACGTTCTCCCGTTGGTGTGGTGTGGAGAGGGCGTGCCAGCTCAGGTGTCGTCCTCGTCATCTGATCGCGGTTCAAAATTACGAGGTCCGTCCCAAAATAGCCCTAGTGTTGCTGTAAACGGGACGTTAATATAACTAAACTAAACTTGGCATCAATATCGTAGATTCTTATCAAAGCTCGGCATAAATGTTTCATTTTTTTATAACCACATAATTTTCAACGAAACAGTAAATACTAAACAAAAATTTATGGAATTTGCAATTATGTTTTGAAAACGACTGAAAACTTCAATTTTTAAATTAATATTATTAAAAAGACCATTTTTTGAATTTAAAAACGGTGTAATAGTAAGTTTTGTGCAATAATATTTTCAAAAATTATTGAGGGAAAAACTAAGCAAAACCATTAATTTTTAATTAAAATTTCAAATAATTCGCTCCGAAGTGCACATTCCTCTCAAGGTAAATACGTTATTAAATTAGAAGCTATAGGTCAAATGGTCTGGAATGTTAAGTACTAACACACACAGAGAAACATGGATGCACATTTATCTTTATTATTAGTAAAGATTAACCCTTTAAAAGGTCATGCTTTTCTAATGATGGTGTATTAAAATATTTTAAAGATTGAAATTGGCTTAAGAAAAGCGATTCATTTAGCTTATTAGACAAGTTTAATTTGATTAATTAATAATTAAGTAATAATTCGTCATTTTTTGTGTGATAAAGAAACATCTACGCTTATGTCTTACTGAAAAACTTGTCAAAACTTAGGCCAACCTACATAATTTTGTGTGAAGATTGATGAAATGATGGGAAGCATACTTCCCATGGTCCTAAAAAGGGTTAATAAATAAATTTGTATCATAGATATTACCATCGAGACTACATAAATGTAAAAATTTTTACACCAAGAAATGAACATTCAGTCACAATATTTTATCTTCGCAAACATCAAACACGTCAGTTTTCGTCTTGTAAAAAGAAAATAATCTTGGAAAAAAAAGAATATTTTATCCTCTTGTCTGATATAGTAAAAGAATTCGGAAATTCTATTTTTTATAACCCGTTTCTCTTTCAAATTATTGAGATTCTGAAATTCGCATTTCGTTAGAAAAGTTGATTCACTCTTTCTATAAATTTCATTTGAACAAAACTGGAACGAAATAGGCTGAGAAGATCTTTTATCAGTATGGCGTTTGGAGCTACATTTTCCCCCATTTCGTTTCAAATTTTGAAGAGACATTATTAAACTTGAATAAGATACGCATTATTTGTTCCGCACCTCAAGATTTGTTTCCAAAAAGAGTCCTTCAATTTCCAGAGAGGGGATTTGAGACTTCAGGTGTGGAAATACATCCATTTTCTCAGATTAATAAAAGAAAGACTTGGAATTGTATAGCATGTTTGGTAAGGAAGCGTTAGAATAAAAAGTTGAAATGTTTGACAATTATACTAGTTATGATAAAACTTTTATATATGTTTTATTATAACTAGTATACTAGTTATATTAAAACAACAATAATATATTAGGCCCATAATTTTTTATGCACTTTATCATTGAATAGACTAATTACTCTCTGTTAAAATCCATTCTGTAGCCTATTTAGCTTATAATTAATCTAAAAAAGCAACCTAAATTTTTTCCCAACTTATAAAAATGGCTCGCCATTTAAAAAAAAAACCATAGTTTGAATTCAGATAATTTTATAACATATGTTATTTTCTTCATGTTTTTATATCCTTTAAGGTGTACGTACACACTTGAAGATTTTTTTTTTAATTTTAACTTCAAAAATTCAATTTTTTCACAGTAGGTTATTAATATATGTTTAAACTCATTTCAGCGAGAAAAAACCATATTACACTCATTATTAATTAATTAAATAATATTTAATGAGCTAATTAGCCTATTTTTTGAAACATGATATCTTAAATTCTAATTTGTACAGGCACATAATTCTAGTTGGAAATGATGCCTAATATTAGTCTTCATGTTGTCTGCCCCAATCAAGTTATAAAAATATATAGTTTTTTTTTAATTTTTTCATCAACGATGAATAGAAAAAGCGAGATTTTTTCTGTAATTTTAACTTTTAAACAGCTATTAAAAATTTATTTCTATAAATATTACTTTGATTGAGGCACAAAACATCCGCTATTTCATACAGATTGTTTTGATATATAAATAAATGTATTTAGTTAATTTATTGTTGAGTTATGATTGTTTGAATGAAGCAACATAGTGGGAAAATATCATTCTTCATAAAATGAGTTTTAAAAACACCATAACTAGAGTTTTCAATGAAAGTAATTCAAGAAAAATATTTATAATTCGAGAAATATTTGGAATATTGGCAACATCTTGGTATCGTTTGAAAGCTAAAGGATCAGAGAACATTATTAAGCAATAAAAACATATTCGATATTTTGAACGATTTTCGAAGTTTCAAGTGTGTACATACACCTTAAATTTTTCCTTTAATGGTATTTTCTTTTAAAAATAATGCATGAAAAATGGCACTGCTTATCCGTCGAAATTTCTAATTCGAAATTCCTAATCTGCTATGGAACGCTGTTTCCAAGATATTTAATGAATGTTAAGTGTTTTAAAATGCATATATGCATTCTGTGTGTGTATGTGTATATGTAATCATGTGAGCAAAGCATACACATTTGTAACCATATGTGTGAATGTTTGAGCCAAATTTGATACATTTATAGAAAAAGACATACCAGATATAAATATTAAACACTTTACATTTATGTAATCATGTGAGCAAAGCATACACATTTGTAACCATATGTGTGAATGTTTGAGCCAAATTTGATACATTTATAGAAAAAGACATACCAGATATAAATATTAAACAATTTACATTTATGTAATGAGAAAAATTTGAGATATCAATAAATTAACAAATTTTAAAAATTTAACTAAATCTTCTGGGTCATTTTCCTTGACATGAGCTTTGTAAAAAGATGATATAAAGGCCCGAGTTATAAAAACATTCCATTTTTTTTGTTCATCACTGTACATAACTTCCGGTAATAAATTCGTTTTTTAATGCTCTTTTTTGATTTATATGAGGTTGGAAAAAAAATCGGATCCTCCTAATTTAGAAAATTCAACTTATAAAGAAATAAAACCCCAATAAAGCATCCATATTTTTTTTATTTTTTAAATTTTTTTATGGAATCCTGTAATGAAAAGTTTTACTTAATGTTTGAATATGTTGAATGTTTGAATAAAAAAATTTGAAATTTTTTTCAGTATCATAATATTATGCTGTTAGTTCAACAAAGAGTGCAACGCTTTACAAAATTGATAATTACTTAAAACTATTTAATTCTGAAATTAAGGAATAACTAAGACATTTTTTTTATTAAATAGAAATTTCTAAAAATTTTAACCTTTTCTTCAATTATTCAAAGCATTTTTGATTCATATGAGGTTGGAAAAAAAATCGGATCCTCCTAATTTAGAAAATTCAACTTATAAAGAAATAAAACCCCAATAAAGCATCCACACTTTTTTATTTTAAAATTTTTTTATGAAATTCTGCAATGAAGAGTTTTACTGAATGTTTGAATATGTTGAATGTTTGAATAAAAATTTTGAAATTTTTTCAGTATCATAATATTATGCTGTTAGTTCAACAAAGAGTGCAACGCTTTACATAGTTGATAATTAGATTTAAAGCTATTTAATTCTGCAATTAATGAATAACTAAGACATTTTTTTATTAAATAGAAATTTCTAAAAATTTTAACTTTTTCTTCAATTCTTCAAAGCATATTATCACCAAAAGCCCACTTTCTACATTATTTTTAAATTCAGAAAAATGGATTTCAGTTATACGAAAATTTTCTTTTTAAAATATATTTTTCTATTCAATTAAAAATTCATAGAAACTACTTTAGGCTTGTAAACATCCTTCCGTTTGATGCTTTTCTCCCTTTTTAACATTCAAAGATAATTTCCTATTGATTCGGGGCATAAATTTGATCTTCTCGTAACAATTAGCGATGTACCGTTGAATTTTGAATTCAATCCCTCGATGCAATCACTGGTTGACCGGAGGGTATTTCTCGATGTTAAGCGTGCTGGGTTTTAATGATCTCCAATCTGACCTCAGAGTGCGGTCGCCAGCTGAATGGATCTGATTGGGAATTTTATGGTTAACAGCGAATGAACTGAAATGCGTAGGCTATGTTCAAGTATTTGTTTTTCAAGATAATATTTTATGAATGATTAGTTTTAATCAAATTTAACGCCTAAAGTGAGTTGAAAAATTCATAAATTAGCTGTGTGTAATCAATATATCCTTAATATACGTACTGAAAATGCCGAATGCCTTTGTTTTAAGGTATCATCAAATATTTATCTTCCACCAAATTATATTTTTAATAAAAAAAATTGATATTACAGAGCATTTATTTTAATCAAAATACCGTCTTAAGGTTGTTGACAATTCAATAAATAACTTTCCTAATTAATGTGATAAATAAGTTCTTAATATAAACAATACAATTTCTTAAAAAGTCACCAGATATTTATCTTACACCGAATGATATTGTTAACCGAAAAATAATAGTTTTACTGATCATATATTTTAATTAAAATATCTTCTTAAAGGTACTGACTATTCAATAAATAACTGTCCAAATAAATGTCATAAATAATTTCTTACTATTCAAAATACAATTGCTTAAAATGTCATCAGATATTTGTCTTCCATCAAATATTATTAATTGAAAAAATTTATATTACTGATCAATTATTTTAATTAAAATACCTTCTTAAAGGTATTGAAAAATCAATAACTACTGTAATAAACCCTTAAAATGAGCAATATTATTTTTTATAGTATCGCAAAACTTTTATTTTCAACTAACTGACGTCATTAACTGAAAATTTGATTTTACTAAACTTTTATTTTAATCAAAATGTACCGTCTTAAAAGTGTGGGAAAAATTAATAAATAACCAACTAAAATGTATCTAATAAATGGACTCTTTATACAAATAAAGAAAAAACACAATGGCTCTAATTTTATCAAAGATTTAACATCAACAAAATGATTTTATTTGCTGTTTATATTTATCCGAATTTGGTATCCAACGAATTTGGATTTATTAATCATTTCTCCAATCAAAATGAATTGTTCAAAATGTGTTGAAAAATTCATAAATAATGAGCCAAAATTAATGTAACAATTAAACCATTTATTCTGGCAGTGAAATATCGCAATGGTTAAGTTGTAAGGTATCAATAAATAAATAAATAAAAAAATTTCAGCTAAATGATATTATTAACCGAAAAAAAGTTTTACTACCAATCAAAATATACAGTCTTGAGGTTGATGCAAATTTTGTAGACGACTTGCCAAAACTAATGTAATAAACCTTTGATATAAGTAACGATAACGTGCAATGGCATAATTTTAAGATGTCACGAAACGGTTACATTGAACCAAATGAAATTGTTATCCAAAAAATTCGATTTAACTAATCATTTATTTTGATTAAAATGTGCTTTAAGTGTGAAGGAAAGATTCATACCTATTCAAGTAAATTTAATCGAATGAAAGAATCTTATAAATAAATTAAAAGGTAATTAGAATTTGTTTTGCGTTATGTTTTATGAAATCTTTATTTTCAATTAAACAGCAATTTAATATGAAAAAGGTCAATTATTCGGTGTTATTAGAATTTGATTCTGCTATAAGAATTAATTTGAATTATTTATGATACGAGATCGATTACTCTTTCTAACCATATATTTGGTTAATCCAGGTTTTAGAAGGTTAATTTAACTAATTATTATTCATTGGTGTTCTAAAGTATGGATATATGAATATAATTACTGATTTAAAAAAATTCTATAATCTCATTAGTTACCTCTACATGTAAATAAAAACATTTCTTTCTACTTCTAAAAGAAAATAAAAATAAAATAAGGTAAAAAAATAGATACTGAGAGTTATTCAATCGACAACACTCTTATTTTTCCCCCGTTGACCTATTCTGGAAGTTGTTATACATTTTATCATAGGAGAACATGATGTTGTTTTGGTTTGAGGTTTTTGAAGCCTCAAAATGAATAGGCAACAAATGAGCGATTTATCGCTTTTGAGGTATCAATTTTTCGCTTTTAGGATTATTGGAAAATAACGCAGAAGGTTGCCACATTTGGCGATTTATCGCCAAATAAAGTTACAACGATTTCCAAATTATTCCTTCTCTGAATTCTTACGAATTGCTTTAATTAAAGTCGTTAACCAGTTTAAACCGGTTTGAAACAATCACGAGACTATCAGATTTGCCTTTCAGGTCGAACTCCAAAACATTGTTTTGCCAGCTAGAAAAATTGGAAATGAAAGTTTAAAAAAATTTATATATATAATATATTAGAGAGAGATAAATTAGATAGAGAAGTCTGGTGATTGTTTCAAACTGGTTAATGACTTAAATTAAGACAAATAATGATTTAAAAATAATAATGTTCTCACATGATCGCAAATTTCAAGTTATAATTTTATTACTTTATTTTCATAATACCTTTTATTACTTCATAAAATAAACCGGTGGGTGTGATCTCCCAGACATTTTCTTACATATCCTAAATGAAATTTTTATTCCACTGCTCTCGCATAAAAATCATGGGTTTGAGACAAGCCAAGCCTCCCCAAGAGCTTAGATTTTTATTTCAGATTTTCAATCATGAGCGTTTTCATGCTTTGTAGAGAAGCAAACCGAATATGTTTTTGGAAACCATTTTGGCATTAAAATTTGATACTGAACTTCAATTTAATTATAAGATTACATTCGAAGTTTTAATTTTCTAAGTGGTAGCGTTTTTTGAGTTATCGCGTTTGCGTCATGGAAATATACTCTCTGGAAGGCCATCGGTTGATTAAGAGTTGGTTTAATATTTGACAAAATTCTATGCATTAGATGTTAAAATTGTGTTTCAAATTTTATCAGTCTATCACTTTGCATTATGTAGTTGTCGTGTTTACATGCAGTGAGACAGATAGACTGACAAATTTCCTCGTTCAAAATTTGATACAAACCTACACGTTTCGTATAAAGATTACAAACCGAATCTCACCTGTTTGTTTAAAAACTGTTTTTGAGCTATCATGTTCATAGGCAAATAAATGACTCCAAAACGTGTTTTTCCCACTCGGGAGGTCTGAAACATGGAGATTCATTAGAATCTTAAAATCAAATCTTTTTTGACAATACTTCCTAGTACACATAAGAGAAAATAAAAAGGACTAATGATGAAACTTATTGCTCTCTTAAGAGAACTAATATTGTATAGCGAACGCTACAATTAGTATAACTATGAAATGTGGGTAAATACGTAAGTTTTATGGTTACCCTACGTTTTTTAAATATCATGAAATACGTATAAATATGCAGTAAGGAAATATTAGGATATGTTTAAAACACTGAATAGTGGTCAACAGCTGTATTTTTTTTCAAAGGTCTTATATATATAGTTTCAAAACTGGAGAATTTCCGCTTCTAAGAGAAGAAAAATATAACATATTCAAGACACCAATTCACTAAGCAAATGGTTGGTACTTATCTTTGTAATACTCACTGCATGATGCATTTAAGCATTTTATTCCAGTTAATAACACTCTATGTACGTTCCAAAATTTCCAAATTTGCTACTTGCGGGGAAGAAGAAAAGGAATAAACTCTTGCTGGAAAGTCGGAAATTTAAGGTAGATTCTTCTTTAATTTCTGGTATAAGGAAGAGAACTATGATGCAAAAGGAGTTTTTATCCGTCGAACTAAAAAAACACCAACTTTGAATTAGAATAGATGAAATGTATCCCAAATTTGTATCAAGTTTAGATCGAAATCCATTGAAAGGATGTTTGTCTTTCCATTTTTCAATTGAATACAATAACTGCAAAACATATATCTAATAGATAATTAAAACTAAAGCATCTAATTAGCATCTAAAGAATAAATTTTGAATCAAACCCATCTCAGGGGTGACTGTCTATAGGTTTGTGTATATTTATATATAAGTAATACTGTATATAATATATTTGTATATAGTAATATTTATCATATTATAAGTGAGATAACACATAAATGAAATGAAATTTAGTATGCTATTCTGTTTCCAAAACTGTAGTAAAAAAACATATCCAGAATGTATGCTCGGTTTTTTTCTCCATATCATGAAGCATAAAACTCTCATGCACGGAATCCATGGCATTTATGTCATGGGTTCCACGCATGAGCGTTTGTTTGTTATTAATGTTCCTATAATTTTAATGCGGGAGGGATAATAGCTATATTAACGAAAATACGAGAAAGTGTTTGAGAGACTACTCTTGTTGAATGCTTAAGATAAATACAGATAGCGTATTTTTATACACGAAGAATTTTCTGTGAAATTGCGATTCGAATCCACAAGCCTCTGGTCTAGAAACTAGAACTCTACCAAAATGCTATATATCTCCAGTGTTCTGTAAGAACAATAAAATTTAAAAAGTATATAGAAATAATATTTATCAACAATTAGTGATATCGGCATTTATTTTTTAATAAGGGACAGATTTTTTAGAACTTCAATACATAAATTTTTTTTCTATAATTCGTCAATTATTCATCTAATTTAAATATCTTTCTGGAACACTTATTCTGAAATCTCCTCTATCAAAAAGATGGAGTCGATTGCACTTTGGAGAGTTCCACCTGCTCATCCTTGGTACTTTGGTAAGAGTACCGGTTGGTGTCACCGCCTAAATATCTCTGGGATCCAAGAGAGCAAACGGATCTCTCGTTTTTTGAGTGGACACACCAAATCCCTCTCCTTCCAACATGGACGGAGGATCTTTGTTGAATGTCCTTGGTGCAAGGCAGATCAAGCCTCCCCAATCACATTCTTAAATGTTTAAATTTTACGATTTTTGAGATTTTAAGAGATTTGCTATTGTTTTTGGACATTTTAGAGATCTTTGGTTTCATGGAGGTGGTATAGCGCAGCTATAACACATGGGATTAGAAACAACAACAACAACAAATCTTTCTATTAATAAGAGTTATGGAGCTATAGAGAAATTAAAAATTCGAAGCCTACCATTTTTAACTTCTCCCCCCTATCAGCTGGATGACCATTCTAGAAACTGATCCTATATTTTTCTCTCTTCTTATAACGTGTCATGCTGATTCAGATATAAACATAATTACTCTAACTGACGTGTTAATACTATTCCGCCTATACCATGTTATCTAGTAGCTAAGATAATGTATGCAAAGCATAATACACATGTATAGTCATGGCATGAGAATCAATCCAGTCTTAAAACAGATCCACCTAAGATATTTTTAAGCTTTTCATCCCATTACCCTTATGTTTTCTAACATATTTATTTACCAGGTGTTGAAAACGAAAGATTTTATTCTTTTTGAACATAGAAAGGTTTTTCCTGCGCTACCTTTATCGTTTTTGGTTGCTTAGGACAAGAATTCAGATTATTTGTCAGAACAAATAGGGAAGCAAATGTGCGAGGAAAAGAATAAAAATCTAAAAAATAAAGTGAGTTCTGAATTTTATCACTATGAAGCACGGTCGTAAGATGTTACCTCGGTTACCTTCATGTATTCAATAAGTGGCCTTATTGTGGAAGGTGTAGTGAAATATTGAACAGTGTTGTCTCCCTTCTTGGGCGAGAAATCAGCCGATTTAGTTGTAATCAATATTCTTTTTGAAATTTTGTTGTTTATATTTTATTTGTTATTCTATAATCATGTGATATATTACGTGAGTGAGACAAAAATATTATATAAAATTGATTATTTAGATTTCTAGACTTGTTGGATAAAAAAAGGAAAGTCGCAAATGTTCTGTCGAATATATAGCACATTATTATGCGACGTGAACAATTTGTTCCCATTGCCGGGAAATTCGTCAAACACCTGAAATAATACAGATGTGATACCTTATGTTAATTCTTGTGGTTCGACTGGTCTGTCTCTTTAATAGAAATTGGAACCTGGTAATAAATACTTTAAGATAGTTCCTAACAGGTTCATTTTATAATAATCTTTGAAATCAAATCAGGTCGCGGTGGCCTGGTGGTAAGGTCCCGGCTTCGGAACCGGAGGGTTTTAATATAGAGACCCCATTCCCCCGAAGAACAGTTGTGTAAGCGAGCTAGGTGCACGTTAAATCCGAAACAGGGTTCAAATGTCCTCCCACTGGTGTGATGTGAAAGCTTGGAGAGGGAGGAGTGGTAGCTCAGGTGTCACCCACATCATATGACCCTGGTTCAAAATTACGAAGTCCGCCCCAAAATTATTACTAGCGTTTCTTTAAAACGGGACGTTAATATAACTAAATTATTGAAATCAAATCACATCATAAGGCGTGGAGTCCAGGGAATGCGGATGATGGTATTTCAACTCCCAGGCACAGCTAGCAAGCAAATAAGTTGCAGGTGGCTACCAACTAATTGCAAAGATTTTTAAAGCAAGTAACCTTTTCATTTCGAATTATCTGAACTGGTAAAGTCATCAAAAAATAAAAAGGGAGCACCTTTGTAGCTTTATTATTTATTATCACACCTTTACAAATTTGATGATGGAAATGATTCGATGGGGCAGATTTGTTGAGATAGACAAGCTGATTAACATAATTAATTAGCATAGTTAATTAACTACTATCTCGAAATTTGTCTATTACAGTAATCAATGTTTTTTACTGAATCGATTTCTCGTAATGAAATTAACCTGTCAATGAAATTTTATGGAATTCTGTTGATAATTTCAAGAGTTAAAGGGTTTTGAAAAATGTCTTTTCCAATGTTAAATGAGACTTATGAGCGTTTGGCGATATCTCGGAAACTATTATATATTTCTAGAATTTTTTTTACACACCCAAAGAAAATTTTCATTTTTCATGTATCTAAATAAATGCATAAATTACAAAAATTAATATTTTATTAATGAATTTTTAAAGATGAATGTGGAAAAAAGTGAAATTTTTGGATGGTAGCAAAGCTGACTTGCTGGTTGCATTGAAAGAATATAAGTACTAAATTATTATTTATGGTGCCTTATCTGTATTTAAGAGGTGGTTATTATTAAATTTCCAATCCTAGAAATTGCACCAATTTGTTAATCACAACATAAAACTAAGATATTTGATAAAAGGTGACGACTATCAGTAACTAGAAAATTCTGTGCATTCAAAAATACGATTCACAAGTTTATACCAGCAATTAACGAGAGAAAGACAAAGAAAAGACTTGTTCACCTTTTGCAACAGCAATATTTCGACCCATTTGCAGTGGTTAACTTTCAATATAATGGTACCTTTGCGCAGATGTGGTTACCACATAAGAGAATATTATTTCCCACACAATGCGCAGATATTAAACCGAATAATTCTGATTAATTTTCGGGCGAATGTTGAATTGAACAGTAGTTTTCACTTCTAAAATTTCTCCGAAGTTACTCCTTTTTAATAGAAGGAGCTTCTTAACCTCTTAAATGTTCCGATTTCAAAGAATAATTAGAACTACAGATATTTTATCTTCAATTTCACATTATTACCAGTAAGAACACTCGTTTCTCAAGTCTTCAGACTTGTATAATCTCGAGGATGTTTAACTCTCACGACCTTCATTAGTAGCATAAACGACTTCAAGAGATGATGAACTTGTAAATCCTATATTTAAACTTAAAGCAAAGGGAATGTATTCGTAAACCTGCGTAACATTTAATTATGTTTGTATAATTTATGTCTGTAATACGATAGAACCATTATGCTTATTCGAGTTTTATAATAAATCTTATAATTTTGGATAATGTTTGTTGGATTCCTAAATTAAGATTGTTTTATATAAGAAAATAACCGCTTCTGGCCACCAGTTGATTCACCAGGATTATTAATTGTTTAATTTCAATTTAATCTCTTATGCATTGTTGATCATACTTAAGGGTCGTCGGGGGATGCTTTACGACTGTGTTTTTATCGAATCTTTTCGCAATAAAGAAGGGTTTACATGCAGCCATCTAGAATCCATCCAGTAAGGCTATGCATGCAAAGAAACTGCACAATAGCAAAGCACATATTCAGCTGAGACAAGTGCTTGCTGCTGAAACTTCATTCTGCGCATGCGTGACTTACTGGAATCTTATAACTGGCTCAATATTATTTTGAGTCTTTATCCTAATGGAATTTTTGCTATTGCTCAACTAGAAACTTTCGAGTGCTCATTTAAATAAACTTATGTGGCTTTTAGTTTCTTTTAATGTAAAAAAAAATTGCAAGTGAGTGTTCAGTTTATGATGATCCTTAGGTCATGGGACTGCGATGCATTGCACTCCCTGTACCTGTCCAGGTGGTCGTGTCTGAATATCATTCTGATCGCTTTATCTAGACTAGTTTAGAGCGGATATCAGAATTAGATTACCTAATATAATTTTTCTGCTTATCGCAGTATGTTTTTCGACTGATTCAAGATGATGAAGAAGAAATGATTACCATAAGTTATTTGGATTTGCATACTTCAGTTCTTGTGATTACAGTTTTTAAATGTATTTTTCAACCATTTATAGGTATATGCAAAAGTTAGGATTTGTAAAATGTAAATATTCCGCTTTCAGCTTAATTGAAAGAAATTCTATAAACATATAGAGTATTTAATCCGTGAACTATGCTTTAAAGATTTTGAAAAATATCCATTTTTTTTATCTACATTTATCTTCTGATCCAAACTATTCAGATCATAAAAGGGAAAGAGAAAATGACTGTCCATTTAAACATCTTCCTGGGTTAAAGTGACAAACTACACAACAAGAAGATTAGTTGAAATATTTGAAAAGAAAAGTAAGAATTACGAAGTTATTTTATATTTTTGCTTTAAAGTATATTGATAAAATTAAGAATATTGTTACGAAATTTCCCCGTTCGTTTGGACAGTGGAAGTGATATGGTGGGGAGAACGTTCAATCAGCAGGCGGCAGTAGAAAAAACAATAACGACGTTTATTTACACGAATACACACAGGACAGCCCAAAGACAACTATATACAGCATACAGAAGACAATTATCTTCAGTCGAGATGTGCACACAGCAGCACACAACAAGACCCTACTGCAAACAGTAGCGCACAGCTTGGTTCAGCAATAGCTTGACTCCGTCGCTGCTCTGTTAATCTCTGGAAGACCAGTTGTTTACTGTCGATTCCGACTACTCTCTGGCAGCTGCAGACTGCCTCCTTTTATAGGTCTCAGGAGGCGGGGCTAGAAGCCTCTCAACCAACCAGGAACTTTCGAGGCGTATCTCGGTTCCTAATGGACGGATCGGGAAAATTCTGGATGTTTCGAGTATAATCTATTTTGGCGCCAAAGTCGCCAAATTCGTCGTCAAGTCGCCAAATGGTCGCCAAGTTTGTCGCCAAGCTCTGGGACCTCCGACGCGACACCCGGACTCCGTCCAATACAGATGACTTTTTCTGATGATGAAACCAACTATGCTGGGAAGCAACATCACAGATTTGTAACATTATTATATAATGTATTTAAAGAGTAAAATGTATTGAATTGACAAATAGCTTAGGAAACATACTTCTCCATGGCAGCGTAAGATCATACACATATTTTAGCAGCCATAAAAAAAAATTTTGGAGTTTAGTTTAAGAGTGATAATGGATCAATCAAGGGGTCCGATACAAAGGCAGGGTGGAGGGGCATATGAACAACACGATCTCAATGGACATGATTTCACAATTTTCGTCACTTAACAATGATTAAAAAATGCGGTTGTGACACAAATGATTTGACCTGATTTAATATTTTTTCCGAAGAATTTTCCATTTGTGGGTCGGTGGAATGGAATGTCATTTTCACTAAGAAAGTAAATAATGTATGCCTTGATGCACAGGGTCTCAGGTGGCCCGGTGGTAAGTTCTTGAGACCTGAACGTTCTAGGTTCGATACCCGATTCCACCGAAGAGACGTCGTGTAAGATGGTCTGGTGCAGTTCAAATTCGTCGTGGCTAAACTTCTTTCCGCTAGTGTGATGTGGAATTTTGGACAGGAGGGCTCTAGCTCAGATGTTGTCCTAGTCATCTGACCGCGATTCAAAAATGCAAAGTACATCCCAAAATAGTCAAGTGTAGCTTTAAAAACGAGATGCTAATGTAAATGAACTAAATTTTGCTTGATGCATGCAACTGGTGTCATTCAACGGCTTGGACGACGCTGTGGCGGAAGGTGAATTTTTTTGTATTTTCCCTTATCCCATTAGTTTTCGGTAAAAGATTTCAAAAGTGTCTCAACCCTTGGAGGTGAAAAGAGCATTGGCATGAAACCTGAACTTTTCACATTAAAATGATATATTTATATCTTTACAAGATTTGTTGAGTATTACAAGAAGAGATTTTTATTAGTCCTATCAATGATTTGATGAAATATTTGTTATAGCCCTTCTCGGATATAAATAATTTTCCTTCAAGTTACTAATTTTTTTGTAGATCACTTGAATCATTTGTCAAAAAACATAAAATTGAATGAAATTACAGATAATTATACATCATTGTAAGCGTTAATATAGAAATTACTAATTGCCTTTCGTGACCAGCTGGTTCGCCATGGACATTCGTTATATTTTCACGGCCATGATTCCACCAAAGCAAGCATTCAAGGCGTGTTATTTTTTGTCTTGCATATGATCTTTTCCTCGTATACATATGAGAAGCTCTAAAGAAGACTAGTTTAAAGATATCATGAATCTAATAAAAATATACTCATGTCCATAAATTAATGATAACTCGGTCACGCGGAAATCTAAATCTAAAATAAATATATCACCCGTAAAATGACTATACACATCTTCAAAAATCATATGCAAATTGCAGGAAGCCACCAGATGACACCGATAGTACGTCACAATGACGAGAGTGTAAGAGAGTGATGTATAAGGAATACAGGCAAAGAAGTAAAATTGTTCGCAAGCGCTTTATGAATCTATCAGTGCAATAACTGCATAATTATGACACAAAGGACGCATTTGGATGATTTTTACGTGGTAGAATTATCGTCAGTCTGGAATGTGGGCGTACCCAGCTGGAAGTATCCGAGGAACTAGGAATCACCCAGAGAATCATCTCCAGGCTTTGGCAACGATTCCAAGGTGATGGTGCTGTTAGTAGACGTTACAGCATAGGTCGCCCCCGACTTACAACGCTGAATGAGGACCAGTATTTGGCAGTTACTGCCAAAAGAAACAGATGGAGCACAGTATCAGACCTTTCTCGTCATCCCTCTTCAGCCTCTGGTACGACAGTTGCAAGGCAGACAGTGTATAGACGCTTAGGGCAGATTGGTCTATATGCTCGTAGGCCTGTCAGATGTGTTCCACTTATTGCAACTCACTGTCGCCTGCGGTTAGCCTATGGAGTCGAGAGCATGCATTGTGGACACCGCAACAGTGGCCTTGTGTGATGCTTTCCGATGAGTCCAGTTTTAGCTTGCAGTCGGATTCTCGCCGGTCTTTCATATGGAGAGCACCAGGTACATGTTACCACCAAGAGAACATCATTGAACGATACCGTTACAATGGTGCAGTATTGCTCGTTTTGGGAGGAATTATTTTGGGTTCCAGAAATGACCTGCATGTTCAAATTGGAACCATGACTATCGGAACGTCATTCTGGAACAACATGTACGTTTGTTTCGGGGCACCATGGGCGCAGAATTCGTGTTTATGGATGGCAAAGCTCCCTTCCTCACCGTGCAAACATCGTAAAGGAATGCCTTCGATCGGAGGATATCACCTGTATGGACTAGCCACCATTATCAACGGACTTGAATCCAGTAGAGCATGCATGGGACATGCTTGGCCGACGAGTTGCAACCCGTCAACCACCTCCTACATGTCTACCGTAACTTCGGAAAGCATTGCTTGATGAGTGGTGTCATATTCCCCAAGATCAGATCGATAATTTGATACTCAGCATGCTACGCTTTGTACGGACTGTATTGCATCGTCTGAGAGACATACTATGTATTAACCATCATACCAACCATGTAATATTAGTTTTTGTAAATAGGATTTTTTTTTTGTAATTTGCTCCAGGGAGCAAAAAATTGCAGTTTTTATTAATGACATCAAACATATAGGATCTGTTTTGCTCTTTACCTTTTGTTTAATAAATAGGCTTTACAAATAAGTCACATTTGGTTTTGCTTCTGGCTCTCTTTTACTGAACTTCATTATCCTTAATTTATGAAGATGAGTGTAAATGTCCTTGTAAATGAGTGTAAATGTTCTAAATTTCGTGATATTAACTGCAATTTTTATTCGTCTTGTAAATCACACAAACAATAATAGAATCCATCTTCTTCAGTCTTCAACAAGGGAAGAAAATCACTCGAAAGTTATTTAATGAAACAGTTCGAATTTCAGGGTCAAAATGTTGTATATTTTTAGAAATTAGTCAAAAAATATTTTTAAAAATTTCCAAAACTCAGATATAATTTACACCACTATTAAATTATTATCAAAATGACAATTTTTAAAATTTTGATACTGTGTAAAATACATTTTCGTGCAATAGTATTTTCGGAAATATCAAAATACAGCTAAACTTTGAATTAATTTAAATTAAAAATATCGCTTCAGTGTGTACATTTTCACCCTTCAATATATATATATATTGTTACGAAATTTCAGGGTTTCATTTGGATAGTGGGAATTATATGGTGTGGAGAACACTCAATCTGCAGGCGGCAGTAGAAAATGAAACAACGACGTTTATTTACACGAAGACACGACACACAGGACAACACAAAGACGACAACTATATACAGCACACAATTATCTTCAGCCGAGACGTGCAGACAACAGCACACAACAGACTCTAATGCAGACCGTAGCGCACAACTTAATTCAGCCCTCACTTGACTCCGTCACTGCTCCGCTAATCTCTGGAAGGCCAGCTCTTTCTGTCGATTCCGACTACTCTTCGACTCCACTGGTCCACGACTCAAATTCACCACTCGACTCACCACTGGTTCACAACCCAATTCACCACTGACCGGCAGCTGCGGGTGCTTCCTTTTATAGGTCTCAGGAGGCGGGGCTAGAAGCCTCTCAACCAATCAGGAACGTTCTAGGCGTATCTCCGTTCCTACTGGATGGATCGGGAAAATTCTCGATGTTTCGGGTATAATCTATTTTAGCGCCAAAGTCGCCAAATTCGTCGCTAAGTCGCCAAATGGTTGCCAAGCTCTGGGACCTCCCATGGAACCAACTATGCTGGAAAGCCGCATCGCAGATTCGTAACAATATATATGTAGGATTGGGTGGGACAAAATGCCCATTCAATCTCATTTGGATCAGTGTCTAGGGTACTGATTAAGAAGTAACGTTTAAAGAAAAAATAATTTATTTAAAGTAAACAAAATTCACAGGACATTAACAATTAAGACATGAAGGATTAATTACATTAAAGTGGGAAGTTAAAGTACTTAGATGGCACCAAAGTGCGAAACCTAACAAGATGTCTGCACATAGCAAAACTAACTGCCGCCGTAGCGTAAGGTTATTAAACACTCATCGTTGCCGGAGACGAAAAACCCTCTTTCTCTTCGAGCGAATGCCAACAGCTTGCTAAAACTTACTAACTTTTTTAACTAACTCGTTTAACTAACTTTTTGCTAAAACTTATGGTCATCTGACTTAGCACTTTGGATTAGTAGAACCATTGGTGCCATCTATTGTAATACAATAAAACTAAATGCAAATCTGAGTGCGTTTGATATATCAATGGAATGGTAATAGTCACTAATTAAATCTCTACATATATATTTATATCAAATTTTGTACTTATAGATCAAACCATCTAGCTTCTAGAGCCCCAACTAAACAGAGACGTACATCACTCTCACACATTCATCTTTATTATTAGTAAAGTCAGAAACAAATGATTGATTATCTTATAGAGGTACTTGGAATCTCTTTCAATCTGGTATATTAAGTAAAGAATCTTCAAAAATGTATATATTGTTATAAAATCACTCTTATTATTTCTTTTAAAACGAGTGCATTTTTATTCTAGAAATTATGCAATACTTCAATGAGTAATCAAGAATTAGAAACATTTTAATTTATTTCTAAAAATCATCAAGAAGGAATGAATTTCTTTGTAAATTTACTAGTAATTTATTGTTTATTTGTAGGTAGTAATTTAATCGTGTTAATTAATTTGTATTTAATAAAGTAGGAATTTCATATGCCAGAAAAAAATCCACTTCTATCAAATAATTAAAACATTTTAACGTAAAACTGAGGCAGACTAATGAAATGAACCCTCCAATAATTTGAATAATGTTAATGTATTTAATTATTTTTAACTTTTGAACTCAGAAGAGTAAAATAAGTCCTTATTGAATTAAGTATTTCCATGGAATATAAAATTATGTTCACATTTTTAAAAACTTTTATTTTAGTCATTAAAAGTAACCCCTTAAATCTTATTTTAATTGTAATTCAATTAATGCAAATCTCTAATATTTACTGCTTGTTAATGAATGCAAGTTTTAATAATTTGCAGTATCAATTTTTGACTGCAAACTTGAAACAAAAATGTTTTCAGATTCTCCGTTAAAATTTATTATTGGAAAGTAATTAAATTTTAAGAGTTACCTTTCTGCATGGTACTTAAAGTTCGATTTTATTTAATTTTGACTTTTAGTTTAATTTGCAAGAAATAAATCTTTTTAAACAATATATCTTTTTTGATTTATACTAGTAACAATAAAATAAAAATTACAAAACGTTTTCCGATTTTATTGCGAAATATCAACTGATAAATAATTGTTTACATAAATAATTGAATTTATGCTTTTTATATGAAAACGAAAATAAATATACTTATCAAATTAAAAAGCTCTTGAATTACTATAGATTCATCAGTCTTAAAAGCAAAAATTGGACCTACCTTCACTATCAAGAAACTTGTTCAATTGCTCCTTATGAACCAGCTAGTGGACAAAAGTCTGATAATATGAAATACGTATTTATATACGCGAGCATTCAATATATTTTGTGTGAAATAATATTCTCAAAAACATCGGTAAATAACTTAACGAACTTTTATATGTTTCTTTGCGAATATTTATAATTTTTTTTCGTAAAGAGTATATATTTTAGAAAATAAGTTGAAAAATATACTCAGTAGCAGTTCAGGAGCAATTTCCTATAAACTTGTCTTGTAATAATAACAGAAAAGCCCTGAAGAAGTGAAATGAAATTCATGTATCCATATTTTCTTGCTTTTTTTAAAAAATAATAGTAGCTGACGGCTGGAGCAAAGTATCTTTGTGAGGCATTTGAACTGATCCAGGAATGAAAATAAATAAAAGATGCGTGTTCTTTTGTGAAATTTTATCTTTTTCGGCCATTCGAGTTGTTGAAGTGTTTCTTTTTTAAAAATAAGTTCTGTTACATAAATTGTAGATGTTTTCATTGATCTTTCGTTTTCAGAAAATGAAAAGTATGAACTTCATTCGTAAAGTAAATATTTTAACAGTTTTTTGAAACTTATTTAGACATAAGCTACTCGCTTGATTTGCTGTTATCTTTGCGTTATTGTACAGAAATTAAATGCTTTTGGATATTCAGTTTTATAATGCCAAATTGAGAGTAAAATTTCAATTTGATTGAAATATGAATCTAGGATTTTAATTTGACTGAATGAATGAATGAGGTGCATTATTATAAATTATAAAAATAAATTTTCTTTCTAATACAAAATGATACACTGAATTTTTAAGTTACTCTGCTGCGTTTTAATTTTAAACTTTAGAAATTCATTTCCCAGGAAAATAGATTCCTCAAATGATATTTTACATGCATATAAAAAAGAGAGGAAATAGTTTTTGTAAATTTTGATTGTTTTTCTTTTTAAAAACTTATTTTTCACTTTATTCCAAACATTGTAATATTTTGAAGAACGGAAGACTACAGCATGAAAATTAAAATAAGTTTAATAATTTCAATAATTATTATTTCGTAAGTTATGCGACATGTTCAGTTCAGTTCAGTTATATTAACGTCCGGTTTTGAAGCATCAGTAGGGATAATTTGAGATGAATCTCGTAATAATTTTGAGCCACGGTCAGATAACAAGGACGACACCTGAGCTGCCACCCCTTTTAAAACTTCTGCACAACATCAGTGAAAAGACGTTTGACTCCGACGAATTTAACGTACATCAGACTCTCTTACAAGACGGTTCTTTGGCGGAATTGGGTCTCGACATTCCCTGAACCCATTCGGCTCCGAAGCCGAAAACTTACTACCAGGTCATCACGGTTATAGTTATGTGACGAAAAAACTAGTAGTATACAAAATTTCTCATTTAGTTTGCAATTTTTTACTTTGTACATATACAAGGAATATTTCTTTAAATAAAAAAACAAAACAGTATACAAAAAAAACAAACAGTTCAATTTTATAATTAAAATGCATCAATTCTAAAATTTTGGTTAAAATAATCGAAAATGAAGATTTTAACATTTGTCATTTCAAAGAATAAATGCACAAAAATTGTCTGCCTTTGAGATTATTTTTTAATAATTTGTTCCAAACCTACTTTCTGCATTCAGCGCCAGAATTGTATAAGTAAAAAAGTATGCAAATTCGCTCATATTAAATATTTTTTTCATAGATTTATTAGTTTAAGATTCTACAATTGACTAAGAAATACGATTAAATTAAAAAAAAACTTAAAAATAAACTAACAAAATAAAAATACATTTCCATTTTCCCTTTATTTTTAATGTTTGGCTATGTTCTTTTTAAAAAAAATTAAGTGCGAAAATTATCCTTTTAAACTTTTTGTTCTTTTCCTTTTTATAAAATGTAATATAATTTTTGAATACAAAATAATAATTAAGGATCATAAAAGATGGATAATTAATGGATATCCTTACGTTAGCTGACTATTACTATGATCTACGACAGCATTTAACTCTCAACTTACCAATGTCCGTTAATTTGACTTAAACATCTGTGTCGCTCACAGTCATTTAATTTCAATCGCTGCTAATTCATCCGAAATTTAAGTGAAATTCAGATTGTGCAACATTTCTAGAATCCGTAGTTAGTTTTAGAGAACAACGTAGATTCATACATTCAGTGTTTGTTTTAAACATTGAGACTTATAGATCTTATGCAGAGATTATCCAAAATTATTTTTCTAATAATGATCAAATTATTATATAATTAATAACAAATTATGATATAATTAATAATAATTAATATTAACAATTATTTTCAAAACCAATGTATTACGATGGCGTATGTGAAAAATCAATAAATTAGTAAATAAAAAAGTTAATAACAAGTAAATAAGTTAATAAAAAAGTAATAAATAAGTAAAAAAGTATCGCTATGTTGAGATTTAAACTGTTTGTCAATGATTTGTTGCCAAAAATGTACGAAGCGAAAGAAAAACATCTTTTCTTTTACATCGCCATATTTTTATATTTTTTTGAAAGAAGTGCGAAGTTAGTGAAAGAGTGTGAAGAAGTTAAAGTGGGTTTAAGAAGTGAAATATAAATATTTAGGAATAATATAAAAATAAAAGTCTGTTCTTAACGTCTTTTATGAAAAATAATTCGAACTGAATGATGAGAGTTAAAAACCTTGTTGTCAACAGAAATCCAACACGTTGGATATTGGAAAATATAGCTTTATTTTAATATTCTGGAAAACACGGGGAAAGAATGACAAATAAATAAATAAATAAATAAAAAGGCCAAGTTGTACATAAGAAAACAAAACTTGCAGATATAAAAAACACAAAGCAGATGAAAAATTGCTAAATATGAAACAATAATAATATTTAAGCGGAAACTGGGGAGATCGCTTTTCGATCCCCATAATCATATCGAATTTATTTATGTTTCTCGACAGAGAACTGAAATTTCTGAAAGTATATCTAGATAGATCTCGGTTCCTAACTGAAATACAGCCATATTTACTTCATTTTGGTAGAATTTTATTATTTATTACCAAGTTCATTATGAACTTGCCAAAGCGCTCGAAGTTTGTCGCTAAGGTTGGTGATCATTGACATCATTCGATATCAAATCGAAAATCCCTGTAAATCTGGCTTACCAACGATGGTACTAATATTGCAGGAAAACTTAGTAAGCGATTCATATTAGTTGTAATAGATCATAAAAGTATTTAAGTAGCATAAAAAACAATATCTGAAAATATTAAAAAAAAATCTGATTAGACAAACATGTACTGTTACAATTGATATTTGAAGATGATTTTTGAGTCGCATTCTTCAATTTTTGATATTTATATTTCTGGAATATTTTTTGGATAGTAGAAAATATATAATCTCCTAAATTTAAAGATTTCTAAAATTATATTTTATTCTGAGTTTCAGTAAGTTTCTATTAAAATTAGATAAATTTCGAATTTTGCGAGTTAACTTATATGATTTTATATAATTTGGAAATCGAAAATGATCATAGCATTTTTTTTTACATTCAAATCTTGAATTTATTAATCAATAAGTAAAATACAAGACATTCAGTCAATTTTCAATTATTTTAAATCTAATAGACAACACAAGACACCATTATTAATACTACAATTTAATCAATTTTCAATTTGTATTTCCAAAGCTGCGTTCCTACTCGTAATTATTAAGAGTAAATATAATGAAATTTAAAATATAAAGTTTCAGGAAACTGATGACAAATTAATTAACATCCTGCGGTCTTTCCTATTGTTTGAAATTTACTGAAGAGTTAAAAATTTCTGCAGAATGAAATTGGGTTTACATATATTAGAATTTCCGCTGTTATTAAAAATGAAAATAATTAATATGACTGAATTTTGTTCCATTCCATTTTCAGGATTACAAGCGATCTTAAATTATTCCAGGTACAAACGCTGAATTTCAATTATTTATTGCTTCAAATAACTAATCAAATTAAAAAAAAAATAGTAGCAACTACATTATTTTTCCAGTTATGAAAACTCGATGGTGATAAAAAAAAATTAGTGGTTATTAACTGTTGAAGAACCACCATCTTTTAATTAAATGCACTTTTTAGTTCCCAAAATGTTTGACTGAATTAAAGAATTAATTAAAAAACGCACCTTTAAGAATAATTGGTTATAATAATAAAATTTATTGATAAGGAAATTGAATCGCAAAATTTTGTTTCTAGCTCTTTCTTTTTCTTTTTGTAGTTTCTGAACAGAAAAATCGTTTAAGTTATTTTATGTCACATGATCATATGAACTCATGATATATATAAATGGTTAAAACGATGGAAGCTAAAAATGCTTTTATCCCTTATATTTATTTTACAAGTGGTTGAAAACTGTCACCTATTTATTATATCATTTTTACACTATCTATAAATAAGGTATGAATCAAGAATAAGAAACCATCCAAACATCTTGGAAAAAATTGAACCTAAATTCACAAATGATAAAACTGGAAATCCGATTCACAAAAATTATATTCCTTTCTTTTGTTTAAAAAAAAACTGTAAAATTCAGTCGTTAATGCAGTACAATCTTTTTAAAGGAATCAAACAAGATGGAAAAAAATGGTTCTTCTGAAAATTAAATTCTGAAATTAGTTTTATTGTCGATTAGAAAGGAGAACTGAGATTAATTTGTATCGTGCTTGTCGTCTTTCAAAATAAAGATCTATAAAATTTTCTTTTAAAAATTATTCAAATCCTTTTTTGAACAATGGGAATACTTCTGATGTTTTTATCATCAAACATTTTATTTTATTTTTTTCAAATTCATGCATATAGTTTAAACTAATACTATGTCTATCTTATGCTATTTTATCTATACTAATAATAAAGTGTGTGTGTGTGTGTGTGTGTGTGTGTGTGTGTGTGTGTGTGTGTGTGTGTGTGTGTGTGTGTGTGTGTGTGTGTGTGTGTGTGTGTGTGTGTGTGTGTGTGAGTGAGTGAGTGAGTGAGTGAGTGAGTGAGTGAGAGAGAGAGAGAGAGAGAGCTTTCTACAGGCCTGACCGTTTGATTTTGAGCTACCAAATTTATTACAGCATTTTATTACAAATTCTTTGTTTAACAGCATATTTGAAAAATTCAATATTAACATTTCCGAAAGAAAATAATGAAGGATTTTTCAGTGATTAAATTATTTAATAATTCATTAAGTTAGATTAAATTATTACTAGCCTAAAAATATTACATGAATTAAATAATTAATCCTATTTTATATGATTTGTTTACTATTCATCAAATGTACAATTAAAGTAAATTAACACTGTATAATATAGTACAGGAAAATGTGACTAAAATAAAAATTACATTTTGGCTTTAATTCTTAATTGAAATGAATCAAGTAAGAATACTTTAAAAATGTAATCGAAATTTTAACTAATTTTGCTTCCTTTCAAAATCGCAATTTTTAAAGATTCTTCTGAAATTTAGGTATAAAATGTTATATAAAGTTATAAACTGATTATACAACATTAATTAAAAAATATATAATAGCTTTATGCACGTTATTGTAGCAATTAATAACTAATCCGTTTTCAGAAATAAACTAATAATTAAATCTTTCGAATGTTACAAAACATATTGGTTCAAATTTGAATAATTTCAATCACAATGATTATGAATCACACGAAATTCCATATTTTGCGCTAAATATTCTGTGAAACACTATTTTAACTGAAAAACTGAGTATTATAATTTCTAATGCAATTTGAAGAAGAATTAAATTTTCAAGTCGGGTCCTTGTGTACCGGGTAACATTTACGTTTCCATCTCCTACAAAAATGAAGGCACTTCACCCATTTATCAATAAATTCTCTTTGACCTTTATATATATACCAGAAAAAATCAATATTTTTTTCAATTTGAACCATTCCTTGAAGCCTTTGTTACTCTTTTAATCAATCGAATCGATTAACAGCCAACATAGTTCAATTGCAAAATTCGATATACAACAACGGAGAGAAGTAATCAAAACATGTTCGTTAACAGCAGGGTGTAATTTAGAATACTTTTAACCACCTGTTCTGAATTTTTCGCTCCCATAGCATGTTATTCAAGGTTGCTTTATTTTTAGACACATATACACTCATTTGCATTTAGCTGTTCATAGAGGCAAGATTTATGGCCAATGAAATCGATGCTTCTTAAGCCGGATTTAAATTCATATTAGAATATTCTTTTGATAACATTATCGAAATGTTTAAAATTTTGAATAGCAGTCCATTTATTTGCATGCTAATTTAGTAATTTTTAAATGACTATAAATTTTTTTTAGATAATGGTAGATTATATATTGATTGTATTATAGGTTAAAATTTTGATAGCTTATTTACATATGCTGCCACTAGGTATTTTACGAAAACCATTTTTGGTAAAGAAATGTAATTTTAATAAATATTGTTGCGAATCTGTGATGCGGCTTCCCAGCATAGCTGGTTCCATAGGAGGTCCCGGAGTTTGGCGACAAACTTGGCGACCATTTGGCGCATTGGTGACGAATTTGGCAACTTTGGCGCCAAAATAGATTATACCCGAAACAATGAGAATTTTCCCGATCCGTCCAGTAGGAACTGAGATACGCCTCGGACGTTCCTGATTGGTTGAGAGGCTTCTAGTCCCGCCTCCTGAGACCTATAAAAGGAGCTGCAGCTGCCGGGTCGTGGTTGTGAACTGGTGGTGAATTGAGTCGTAGTCGGAAGCGACAGAGAAGAGTCGTCGTGAACCAGATCGGAGAGTTGTAGTCGGAAGCGACAGAGTGAAGAGTAGTCGGAATCGACGGTGAAGAACTCGTCTTCCAGGGACTAGCGGAGCAGCGACGGAGTAGAGCTGCTGTGTATACTGTTGTATGCTGCACGTCTCGGCTGAAGATAATCGTATTCCGTGCTGTATATAGTTGTCGTCTTTGTGCTGTCCTGTGTGTCTTCGTGTAAATAAACGTCGTTGTTTTATTTTCTACTGCCGCCTGGTGATTGAGCGTTCTCCACACTATATAATTCCCACTATCCAAACGAACACAGAAATTTCGTAACAATATAACAAAAGATAACTTCTTTAAACGTAACAACAGTTAAAGAAATACAGGGTGTCTCACTAGGTATGCAGCATCTAATACTTAGATTCGGATAAAACACGCCAAGACGAGTATCTTAATGCATAATGCGCGAGGTCCCTTAATATATCGCCATAGTCTAATGAAGGTGAGAAGCTTGTCATCGTAATTCTCATCTTGACGTTTTTTATCCGTATATGTAAATATTAGACGCTGCATACCTTTTGAGACACCCTGTAGAATTAACATGAAGAATATAATACAGCAAAATAAACCCGGTTGAAAACAGCAAAATGTCTTAGCAAGATATAGGCGTTTCATTTTTAAGTGATGTATAGCACAGATGGAAATGACACGAAGTGATATTGCCACAGTACATCAGATTATTTCTTCTAAATTTAATGTTATATAATTATCATTGTACATAAATTAAAAATGTTACAAAATCATTTTTGGGTTAGATTATTTATAATCATGAAGTTTGTTAGAGAAACAATATAAAATACAAAAAGCGTCCTTTATCATACTTTTCAGAAAATCATTTAGCAGTGTTCCTATGATGGGCTCTCGTTTAACGACATTTCCTCTTCTACAGAGCTGAGATCTTTAATAACATTTACATGAAAATTATTCTCCATATTAATAAAGATAATTTTATTTTCAAGGAAATTGACATATTGCAAAATGTTACGAAATGTAATGAAGACAGTCAAATAATGACGAAAATGATAATGAATTCGTTATTAAAAAGTATCTTCACCAGAATAAAGACTAGCAGCCTTTAATTCAAATTCCAAGTTGTTTGGGTTTAAGAAAAATGGATACTATTCTAGAATCTTTAGATCTTTTCTTTGCCATTCATTTTTTATAAATTTGTGAAAATTATCATGAAAAACTTTCATAAGATCCCTACAATGAATAATAATTGTCTATTTCAAAATTTGATACACTTTTAAGACAATAAAATGATTTGGTAATTTAATTATAATTTAATATACAAACACTACATTATAATTATAATTTATGTATGTTAAATTACAACTATTCATTAATTATAATGTTGAAATATCACTTCAATGAATTTTCTTTTCAGCGAGGTTTTTAAATGGGATGACGAAACTTCATGAAACACAAACTCAAGTTATAAATTTTGTATATAAAAAAAAAAAACCGATATTTATAAAGTAATTTTATTTTCCCAGGTTTAAATGAGATTTTAAAAGCTGTTTAATTTAATTAGTTAAAAAATTTTTTATATACTTATTTTAATTTTTATTCTGTTAATCTAAGGGCGAAGTCATAAAATGTGAATATTCAAAAGAAAAATTCATGACAAATGATTATCAGACATTTTAATGCTTATTCTATTTACATGTAGCTCATATCAAAAAGGATTATGTAATTTCGTTTTAAAATCACGAGTCAAAAAATATATTACGCATTTTTTTATATTTTTAGCATCGGAGCAAATTATCCACATAAACGTAAACAGATTTTTCTATCTTTTAGACATAGCATTAATTTAAATATTAATTGTTACTAGGAATTTCTTATGAAGTGGCTTTTAACCAAAATTTGAATGTATTTGAAATATATGAATTGTTATTCATATCTTTAGAGGAAATTATCTTAAAACAAATTTGTATCATATTGAGATATAAGACAGAAACAATGACAGTCTTGAAAAATACATCATCACTAAAATTCCTTTGAATAAAAATTAAAATTGGAAAAAGAAGTTAATTACTAATTTAAATAATCTCAGAATTAGAGTACAGGTATAATCTTTAACTATACTTTCTTAAAGCGTTCAATGAATGAATATCGGGAAGACCTGAAAACTTGATTATTTTTCAAAAGTTTAAATTAAATTTCCTCGACACTTTCTAATTCTAGAATCGTTAGATCCTTTCTTTGACACCCCCAGGAGAAGCTGAACAAGGGAAAAGTTAAAAAGCCAATTTTTGCAAACAATATTTTGCGAAAGGAATTAAATTAGACCCTCTAGGGGAGGTTAGTCCAAAAGACAATTGAATAGATTTAACCCCCTTCCAAAACCCAACAAGTGTTGGGTGTCCAAAACAATACCTGTATTTTCCTAATCGATTTCTTAATGTTAGATGAGAGTTACGATTCTTCAAAGTAGTGTTTCCATTTTTAGTGATTGATGTTTCAGATATATTTAATGGTATGCGTTTTCTTTGGTTGACTACGTAGTATATCATCTGGTAGTTTTCACGATTTGTGATTGGGTAGTACTCTTGGAAGTGTTTTTGCTTTAATATTGAAAATTAGGAGACAATAGATAGAAAAATCTCAATATTGAAAGTTATAGAAATATTGGAGTAAGTATTTTGAAGCGATATCCGGTTAAGGCTTTGAAATGCTATGTCGGTAATGGCTTTGATGTTTAAAACATTTTTTTCTTCAAATCTCGAATTCTTTTTCGGATCAAAGAATTTATTGAACCTACAATAGAATATGTGATGAATAAATAAGTTTAATTAAATAAATTTATAAAATTATATCACTAATTAAGGAATTCTCATAGAATTACATGAATATTTTAACAAAAACAACAACAACAACAACAAACAAACAAGTTTATTTCTATTCATAAATTAAATGACGATATGGCCTTTCACAACAAATTGTTATGTGAACTTTTTGCACTATATTATTATAGATTAAGAAAAATGACTTTATTTAAATTTCTTAGGAAAATATAAGAGAAATTTGTGATCTTCCTTATATTGCATCTATTTATTTTTTATGTATTATTATGCAGATTTATAGTTTTTGATTGAGAAACATTGAAAATATTATTACTTGAATTTTTTTTTGTCTAAGTAGAAGTCCAATTTACTCACACAGTTAAAAAGAGTTTATTGTGAAATGATTTTTATTTTTATCTAATATTTTGACAAAAATGTGACATAAGAGGCTGTGAATCCATTTGCTATTTTCAAAAATATTCTATGAGGTAGATAAAACACTATGTTCTGCAAGTCTTCGCTTCAGTTTATATCTTTCGTTTCAAATTTTGATAAAAAAAATGTTTTTATTCATACCAGTTTCATGATGTAAAGACATGGAATTTAAAATTTTAGGCTATTTCTAATACTTAATGATTTTAGCAGACATAAAGAGATTTATATTAACAGCATGGAGATTAAAATAGGATGAATAGAATTTAACATTTAAACGTATTTAACTCGTATTTTAATTCCCAAATCTAACAAAACTATTAATGAATTATAATTCTATGCAATACAGAATATTTCATAATATTGATGGATATATTCATAAATTAACTCCCAGTTTTGTTCTTTGGCGGTTTATATCTGAAAATTGTTACTTTCTTCTTTTTATTGAAAAATGGAAATTAAATATCCCTAACTTAAGTTTTTTTTTATCTCAATAGTTTTTGTTTTCAATAACGCATTATTTAATTATTACACCTTCTTAATTCATATTTTAATAATTTTAATTATATATAGTATAGTATGTATAATTAATATATTAATAGTATATATAATTAATAGTATATATATATTAATAGTATATATAATACATTTAATATTTATATTTTTTGAAAGAAGTTTGAGCGTTTTTTTGGCATGAATTAAATTAAAAGTGATGAAGACACTTTGTAAACTTTCTATGAAATAAATAATCGAAATTTTGATATTATCACAGTTAAATAATTAATCCTATATTGTACTATTTGTTGATTATTTTTCAAACGTTGTTCAATGCATATAACTTATTCTGTATAATAATGAGTACGAAAATACAACTAAATATTAGATTTGTGTTTATTTTTAGTTAAAATTAATTAAACGATTATTAAAGTGTAATAAGATTTTAATTAAATTATCTATTTCAAAAATCATTAATTTTTTGCCAAATACTTTTAATTTTCATATTATAATTTTATTTCAGCCTGATCATTATTAATACAAAATTGTATCGATAATTTCAGAATTTCATTCGATAATTTTAATAATGTTTTTCAGAAATGACTGAAAAACGTTAATAACATTATGTGGTGTTACAAACTAACCACTAATTAAGCCTCTTGTATGTTAAATAAACACACTAAACTTAAATTTGAATAATTACAGTTATAATATCTATTTTCATAATAAATTGTATAACGTATCGCTAAATATTTTCAAAAATATAATCCGTTTTTAATTTCAAAAACTAAGGGATCACCCGTCGTGCTTTATAACTTTTAACCTTTCGTTCACTGCAAATTGAAGGTAATACTTCCCTTTATTAATAAATTTTCTTTGCCCTTTAAATCATAGCAATAAAAATCAATATTTCTTTTATTTGAACTATCGAAGTCTTTGTTATTCTTCTAGTGAATCGAATGGATCTAGTATCCAACACAGTTCAATTGTGAAATTCGATATACAACAGAAAGATGAAAGCAAGACATGTGAGGTAACACAAGGGTGAAATTCAGATTGCTTATAGCCTCCTGATTTGAATTTTTCGTTTCCATAGCATATTATTGAAAGTTATTAAGTTTTTCTAAAAAGATTGCATTAATTAGTTTTCAGTTTTTCGTCATGGTAAAATCCTTACGGCTATTGATGTTTTTAATACTTAAATTTATATTAAAACGATCATTTTTTAGATAACATAGTCGAAGCATTGAAATCTTGCATAGATCTTCATTTGTTTATATACTTATCACTACTTTTTGATAACTGCAGGAAATATGGAAAATCGTTTAATAGATTAAAAAATTTGTAATTTTTTTTAACATAATGAAGTATTTTATGAAAAAAATTTAAAGCCAAACGATTTATTTATCAATGTTATTTATTTTTAAAATCATGTTTTCTCAATTTGATAGTTTATATGCTATCTTTTGCTTTTTAACCATAAATGCTTCGAAGTCAAATTTTCTTAAGAATTTATTTATATTAGGGCATACTGACAGAGGAACAATAAGATAAAATAAGAAAGAATGCTTTTTATTGAAACGTAAATATTATATCTTTAGAGAGAATTGCTACAAAATAATTTGAATTATATAGATATGTGTGACGAACACCATGCCGATTCATAAAAAGATATCAAATATATCGCTAAAATTTGTTTAGTTAAATATATATATATATATATATATATATATATATATATATATATATATAAGGACTGTTATTAAAACAAACATTTTAATAATCTCAGAACTTATAATATAAAGTTATAATCTTGATCCTAAGTTCTTAAAATGCTAAATGCATAGATTTTGGGAATATTGAATCCTTAATTATTTTCCAAAAGTTTAAATTAAAGTTCCCCGATTCCGAAATCTTTAGATCCATCCTGTGCTGCCCCAGGATAAATCGAACAAGGGAAGAATCAACTTTGGCAAGTAATATTTTGCGAAAGGAATTAAATTTGACTCTCGAGATAAAGATTCATACATAGGAAGTGGAACAAAGGTAATCCTTCCGCAATTCCACAACTGATTTCTCAATGTTGAAGAAAAACAGCATTCTTCATAGATGCTTTTCTTTTTCAGTAGCTCATATTCTGATGCTTGAAATATATAGGGTTAGCAAGAAATAAGTTACCGACTTCAGACGGCTCTAAAATGCGTTTTATTGGTTCAAATAAAATAAAATTTGAACTACAGATTATCCAGATGATGCGCTTTAAGTTTATTAATTAAAAACTTTAGTACAAAAATTCACCAGTAGATGGCGGTGTAACGCAACGGGCATTTATTTGCGTATATTGAAAATGTGAAACATAATTTGCGTTACAGCGCATGTTTATTACCATTTTTCTTTGGATAAAAAGGTGGATTCTGCACGAAACATTTGTTTCTTCGCTGTTTGTCATGCCTAGGTTGCAAGAAAAAGCGCTACTGGGGAAATTGCTCTACCAAAACTAACAAAACTCATTTGCAGTTCTAAAGGAATTTCGCCGTATGAAGCAGATACGAAGAGGTCTAATGTCTCCAGGTTCCTTACGCAAGATGATGCAGAAATTTGAAAAAATTGGGCAACTTGGCATTCTTCCAGGTAGAGGATGGGTAAAAAAAAAAAAAAAAAATCCGTCTTTCAGCGTCGAAAATGTTGCGACCGCGCTCTTTGAAGCCAGCAGTCAGTCGCCGCATAATAGTGTGAGTTTGCCAGTTGTTTCCCGTGCTCTGGATATGCTGTATTCAACTGAATGAAAAATCGTACGACAGATTTTGTATTTTTATCCATACAAAATCAAGTCTGTGCACCTGTTGCAGGACAAGGACTTATAGGTCCGTAAAACTTTTGCACTTTAGTTCCTTGTTCGAATGGTGGTTGACACAACTTGGCCATGTAACATTCTGTGGAGTGATGAGGCCCACTATTGAATTAATGTCCAAATTAACATTCACAACTGCCGAATTTGGACTGAGGAAAACCCTCACATTATCCAGGAACAGCCCTTGCATCCTGAAAATGTGACAGTATGGTGTGGTTTTACTGTTACTTTTATCATTGGGCCGTATTACTTTGAAGAGATAACTTCAAATGGAATCCAGACCTTTTCCATCACAGGACAACGGTACTAAGATATGCTGAGAGATTTTGTAATCCCAACTCTCCTACAGCGTGGATGCCTTCAAGACATCATTTTCATGCAGGATGGTGCACCACCTCATAGTGATCGTCGTGTAAAGCGATTGATAATACAGCTTTTCACAGAAGCATGAGTTATCAGCCGTAATTTCCCAATAGCGTGGCCTCTTCGCTCGCCGGACAGCATCTCTTGCGACTTTTGGTTGTGGGGTTTATTTGAAGTATAGTATCTACCGTCAAAGGCCATCATATCTGCCAGATCTGATTGACAACATTCGGCGCCATATTCTTAATATTCCGACATACTCATTCGGGTCATCTATAGAAAATATGGTTTTCCGATTAGAAAATATTGTTAAAAATGAACATGAGAAATGAGGACATATTGAGCAATTTTAATTTTACTTTATTTAACAATTATATACCATATTAAATGGTTTTATGTGTATTACAACGCCACGTAATGTTGAATTTTTGTACTATTTTTTATTTAATAAATGTAAAACGCATCATCATAATCTGTAGTTCACATTGTATCTCATTTGGATCAATAGATCGCATTTTAGAGCCCTCTGAAGAAGGTAACTTATTTCTTGCTAACCCTGCATTTAATGATTTATGTTTTGTTTGGTTACTTAACCCTTTCTAGGGCCATGGGAAGTATGCTTCCCACCAAATTCATCAATCTTTGTATGGAATTATGTAGTTTTGCGTAAGTTCTGACAAATTCTTCAACCAGACGGACACTTAGATACTTCATTTCCTTATCTCACACAAAATGGTGTCTTGATTTGTTACTTAATTATTAATGAACCAAATTAATTAATCAAAAGAAATTTATCTAATAAGCTAAATGAGTCACTTTTCTTAAGCCAATCATAATCCTAAAAATATTTTAATATATCATGACTAGAAAAAATAGCCCTTTAAAGGGTTAAATATATACTAATATTAGAAAGGAATGTGGGTGTGGGTATTTTTTGATTACAGGCTAGACCGTTTGACTTACAGTTACCAAATTTGGTACATAAATATTTAGAGAGTGAGAATGTGCACAACTTTTGAAATTTTATTTAGGATTTTAATTAAAATCTAAGCAAAATGTTGATGTTCCTCCGTGATAAAATAATTCAGTACAAAAATAAATTTTGCATTGTTTTAAAATTAAAAAAAAATTAGTGAGGGGAAATGTAATGTAAATTTATCTAACTTTTGGCAATTCTTAAAAAAAATTTTTTTTTGTCTGATTTCTAACAATGATGCTATAATATTATGCGAAATTTAGAAAGTTTCATGCTCTCGATAAACAGAGTTGAACGAAGGTAATTAAAATAGCACTGCTTTAAATTTCGCAGAATCATGAACATTAAGTTATTTAAAAAAAACAATCTGAAATCAAGATAGTGAATAGTCCTAGTGAACTGTGCAAGTTTGAGGTTCGAACTCGCAACGTTAGGATTCATAGCCGGGTAACAAAGCTACTAGACAAAAATGTACACTCCTTTCCGGAGGTTGTTATCTGGCTTGTAAAGTTACCACCACAATACTCCTCCACCAGTGAGTCGGTGGAGTTTATCGCGCAGTTATGGCGAGCGGCGAACGTGATTATCACGTCCAGGTCACCAATGTGCAAGTTTGAGGTTCGAACTCGCAACATTAGGGTTCATAGCCGAGTAGCAAAGCCACTAGAGAGAAGTGTACACTCCCACCACAGAACCTTCTGGTCGCCTGAGACGACTAGTATATAATATAAAAAGGAATTTCTTTGTTTTTGTAGTAATTTGTATTTTTGTATTGATTTTTGCATTAACACTGATATATATAATATAGACTTCTATTCGTTTTAAGGCTCTTGTACGATATATCAAGTGCTAATAACTTTTAAGATTCATTGATGGTTCGTGTAAATGAAACTTATATGAGTTAGAAAGTCAACTAAAAATTAGCAATGTAATGTATAATACCTAAAGCAGCATATTGCTAAAAATAAGAATTAATATATTAATTGCCGTTATAAAATCTAACAGAAAAGTACGAATCAAAGAAAGAAGTGCAATGGTTCATTAAAACTTCTAGGGCGAAAATGAAACATAAATTGCTCAAGAATGTTAATAGTCAATATTTACTTTCATATGCATCTGAGAATGTTGTAAAAGTGTAAGAAATTGACTGATAACAGACAATTCCGGTCATGGATTACACTGCATATATTAAGAAATTGAATAAAAAACGATTTACCATATAACATTCTTTTGACTTCAATTCAAATGTTTGTAACAAGAAAACAATCGTTTTGAATTTTTATTATTAAAATAAAATAAATCATACCTTTAAAACTTCTATAAAATATATAAAATTCTTTTTTCATTTGTATTTTTTAAAATATTTTAAGTATTTATTTTCTACAACTATATTAAATATTTGTTCATGAGTTTTTTAACCCTTTAAAAGGTAATTTTTTTCTTCTAGTCATTATGTTAAAATATTTTTAGCTTGAAATTAGAATAAGAAAAGGGATTCATTTAATTTATTAGATAAATTTAATTTGATTCATTAATTTGGTTAATTAATAATGAAGTAAAAAATCAAGACACATCATTTTGTGTACGATAAAGGACTGAAGCATCTAAGTTACTGTCTTTGTAAAAAAAAAATTGTCAGAGTTTATGCCAACCTACAGAATTTCATACAAAGATTGATAAATTGGGTGGGAAGCATACTTCCAACGGCCCTATAAGGGGTTAAATAACCTTTTGTGTTATTGTATCTCCAATCTTCTAAGAAAAAACTAAAAATATAATTCGTTTTTAATATTTCAGTAGAAAGTAACATCTAAACCTTTTCAGTTTTTTTTGTTACATTTTTTAACTTTAATCTCAATCACCTCTTACTGCATTTTTAACAAAGAGAACAAGAAAAATAAACCTACAAGCCATCAAATCTACGAAACAGCAACTATCGATTCGAAGACATGTAACTGTCTATTTGTCTAAAAGTATATCTATTTGTTCGTTGTCAACGTTTTATCTTCACCATCGTCTTGTCATCCATCAAATTTGATGACAAAAAATGTCATGCCAGGGGATTTATTCAGCAGTTTGTGTTTTTAAAGTAAATGTCTCCGTGGTTTGAGAATAACGATTAATGCAACAGCTGTGGATCATTAAACAGGAGTTTCTTTCTAGATGTTGTAGTCTTAATTACATTATGATGAACTTGGGCACTGATAATCAGACAGGCCATTTATAAAACACAATTTGAAGGAGTGATTAACAGGTGAAATAATTTGGGGGTTAATCGGGAGATGTTTATTATGATATGTAAAAGAGATATCAATATATATTGAAACGTATAGGATGTTAGTAGACTGACAATTGAGGCTATGTTAGGAATGATGAATTTAATATAAGAATTTGGCGCTAGTTTTCTTCTTGAAAAGTAAATCTTTTTGAAACAGAACATTTAAATAGAAACATCTACAGGATTTCTTTGTTTTTGACAGCATCGAAATATGTTTTATAGTCATTTCAAAATTTGAGATGAAAATAATGATGGTCCTTTTTTCTTAAGCGAATTTTATGGCGCTTTGAGGAATCATATGGATTTATTGTTGAGGAAGAGATTACGTTCTTCTGAAAAGTAAACCTCTTTGAAACCTGAAACCGGCTACACCGAAGGCACACGGAACAATCTGAAAGTTCGGACAGCCGCAACAACAACACTGGCGGGAACTGTGGTTGAGTCCTAAGGCGATCGCCGGCAACGGTACAACCCTTCCCTAAGGAAGTACGTCCGGTCATCGATGGGATGAGCCAGACCCCAGCCTTTTCGTGTACCCTCTAGGGTGGGGAAAACCAACCACAATGACGGTAGCTTCTCCTCCTCAATTAAGAGGGGCCCTTTCCCCCACCCCGGGGGATCATTGGGATAGTAAGAAGCATTATATAATAAATGGGATAGTAAGAAGCATTATATAATAATAGGGATAGTAAGAGGCATTATATAATAATAGGGATAGTAAGAGGCATTATATAATAATAGGGATAGTAAGAGGCATTATATAATAATAGGGATAGTAAGAGGCATTATATAATAATAGGGATAGTAAGAGGCATTATATGATAATAGGGATAGTAAGAGGCATTATATGATAATAGGGATAGTAAGAGGCATTATATGATAATAGGGATAGTAAGAGGCATTATATGATAATAGGGATAGTAAGAGGCATTATATGATAATAGGGATAGTAAGAGGCGTTATATGATAATAGGGATAGTAAGAGGCGTTATATGATAATAGGGATAGTAAGAGGCATTATATAATAATAGGGATAGTAAGAGGCATTATATGATAATAGGGATAGTAAGAGGCATTATATGATAATAGGGATAGTAAGAGGCATTATATGATAATAGGGATAGTAAGAAGCATTATATAATAATAGGGATAGTAAGAGGCATTATATGATAATTGTTATAGTAAGAAGCATTGTATAATAATAGGGATAGTAAGAGGCATTGTATGATAATAGGGATAGTAAGAGGCATTGTATGATAATAGGGATAGTAAGAGGCATTGTATGATAATAGGGATAGTAAGAGGCATTTTATGATAATAGGGATAGTAAGAAGCATTACATGATAATTGGAATAGTAAGAAGTATTTATTCATTTTTTTTCTACTTTAAAAGTATCGATATTTTTCTATCCTAACTATATTTGGCAATATATAAGAAATACTGAAAGTTTGTCATTTTATCATAATTTATCGATAATTTCTCTAACATTTTATTGAAAGAACCGCCCAAAAACATACTATCATAATACCAAATCTCAACCCAAGTTTAATTTTTCAACTTCTGCCTCCTCTTGTTAAAGATATGACTATAATAGCAGAATATAGAATATTTGATTTTTTTAAAAAATTTTTTAATACTTATTAGTTTTATGGAGAAAAAAAGTAATTGATTTGTATTTCATATGACCGGAATAAATAAATAAAAAGGAAATGTACGCAGGAAGTTTAAGGGAAACGTCGGATTTTTTAAAAATTTAGCTTGCGTTTTTATTTGAAATAGAATTAACACACAAAAACTTTAAAGTATTAGAGTAATACTTATTTTTACTACAAAGTTCTTGACGAGATTCTTAAACTATATTCTTACCAGCTGTACAGCCCTTTAAAGAATAGTGTTTCAGTTCTTTCTAATGAAATGGCGGGGCATATACCTTACCAAACGAAACAAATAACATAGTGCACGAACCAACAAAGGACATTCTTGTTAGAATATATTATCCCTTGTCGATATGTAATTAAAGAATCGGTATAATTTGAAAGCATGATATTGTGAAAGTTATGAAGCTTTCTGTTGTGGTGAAAATAGATTCTTAGGTGTATACCAGAGAAATTCCGATAATAATGAATCAAGTCAGCGCGACTTGAGGAAATGGAATCCTTTGAGTTCTGATTAAATATCTGAAAATGTGTATGGTGAATTTCGCCTTAAAGTGGAAATATTTGTTCTTATAATTGGATATTTTTCGGTAAGCAACAATCGGATCAGGAATATTGTGGCATTTGCTTATCTATAATAAGTATTCTTTTTTAATCTTCCAATAGAAAAATCGTAATTAGACTTTAGATAATTATGAATACTGCAATATTTTTATTTTATTGACGAAACTTGGTATGATTTCTATTTTTTTTTGTATGCTAAGTATATACAAATAATATTATAATTATTAAAGAATTCTGCTTTTAAATTTTAATGAAATCCAGCATTTCAAGAGAGAAAAAATACTTTTTGGTATACTTTTCTTTTATTTTAAAGCTTTTTTAAAAATAAATTAACAAAGAACTTTTACTATATTATATTTATTAATACAGTGCACATATTGTTTTGAATAACAATATTTTAAAATGTAAAAATTTTTCGAGGTACTCGGTTTTATAGTTAAGACAATAAAAAATGAATTCTGATGGTTATGATGTTCGATAGATCAATATTACCACTTTCCATTGAATTTCTGTTGAGGTTTTTACTATCCCATTAATATGTACGAAACATATGTGCTGTCATAATTGTGTGATTTCAATCTTTGCCAATTTACATGAAAAATACGAAAAATTTAGGATATATTAATATTACGATGTCGTTTTGGATTAAATTACCTTTGTGTCTAATATTTTTAATGTAAATTTACTTTGTTTAAATCAATATACGAAATTTTTGTGTCATTTAAAACACTTTTTAATTAATTTCAGAATACTGAGTAAATTACACGACTTTGAAAAACTAACAAAAGTTATTTACCTATGTATAAACTTGCTAATTGTTCCTGATATGTATTGTTAATTATCTATTTTAAACTTTTCTTTTGTGTTCTTACAGAATTCAATTATTGTTTTCTGGTAAAAATGTAATTTTATGTGTATTTTCGTTCTCATATTTCGTTCTCATTCTCATCTCATATTTCGTTCTCATTTCAAATATTTTACATATTATCTTTTTAAACCAATATAAACGTTAACACGGATATTTAAAAAAAAGTAAAACAGAAATATTAAGAAATAAAAGAAAATTAGTTCGAAGTCTCGCCGTTTGTTAGCAACAAAGTATAAAGGATTTTTCTTATTTCAAAATCGCCTTTTAATCAAATTGCTTAATCTTTTAAGTATTAAGTTTTAAAAAATTATGAAAATATGAAGCAAAAACTGTCACGGAATTAAAGTTGTATTTTTGGAGAATATAGTTTTGAATTTTAAGGTGACAAGAAAATATTTCTTTTTCCTTATTTTATTCCGAAGTTAATGTAGATAAAAGGTGGATTTAAGTTAATTTCTTATTAACTGAATATTTAACTAACGTTTGCACTTTGGATAGTTGATAGGATGTTTAGTCTTGTCTTAAGTAATAAGTATGAAAAGTATAAGGCTGAATTGTATCCAATTATCGAAAATGTGTATCTTGTATGCCAGCATGGTCAAATACTTTTAATTCTGAGTTGCTATAAGAAAACCTCCCTTTTTTGCATATTCCATATTTAGAATAAAGAAAAAATACAATAAAGAAAAAAAGAAATTAAAGATTCCATATAGAGGTTATGTAAAATAAATTTTATGCAAATTAAAATGTTTAATAAATTGTTAATTAATTGAAAAAATGTACAAGAGAAAAATTATTTACGTGGCCAATATATTGCGATGACATAATATAATCTATTTTATACAAGAAAGTATCACAATGTTATATTAAAACTTTTGACAATGATTTTTAGTAAAAATGCTTTAATCAAATAAGACAACCATTTCAGAATTTTTAGCTAGGATTAAGATGCAAAGGATAAATATATGTAGAAAAAATGGTAGTAATTCCTTTAATGCATAAAAACGCGTTGAATAACGAAAGAAAAAAAAAAAAGGTAACAAGAATTTTCGGTTGCCAGATTTTTGAACAAAAGAAGTGCGATCTTAAATTTTGATTATCAACAAATATATACTCGCATATCATTGAATATTAATTTTCTCATTTTTTAAATAAGTTTTAGAATTTATATTTCTAGAATACTTTTTCAGGTCGGTAAAAGTTTATAATGTTCTTAATACAAATATATATATATATATATATATATATATATAATTTACAATATAAGTTTTATTTTTTTATACAAATTTTCAGTAAATTTAAAGAAAATTATGAAAAACAAAAAATGAAATGTGAGAGTCAAAATACACAAATTTTAATGAGTTTTAAAATTTTGAAATAATTATTCTGCACATTATAAACAATTTTTTGCTTTCAGTGGTTGGATTAATAAATCAATTGATGAAATACAAGACACGATGTTAAATTTCAATTGTTTTAAATTTAGCAGACAACACATGGTGACATCATAAATATTACAAATTAATTATTTACCTGTCATTTTCGAAACTACGTTCCTATTAGTAATTAATGAAAGTAAATTAATTAAAATATAAAATGGACAACTTTAGGAAACTTGAACCAAATTAATTAACATTCTGTCCTGTTTGATCCCCTTTAAATTTTACTGAAGAATTTAAAATTTCTGGACATACGAAATTGGATTAAAACTGCAGGTGTCATTAAAAGATGAACATAATTAAAATTAATGAATATTGTTTCATATATTTCCAGATTTAATTGCTACTTTAAATTGTTATGGGCCTAAATAGTGAATTTAAATTTTTTATTGCTAACTTATGAAAATAAAAAAAAAAAAATATTTTTTATACTTTGACACTTGACGATGGAATGATTTTTCTTTTGTTTTTAATTGAAGAAGAAACGCCTTTTTAAAATGAAATACATTAATTATTTAAAAAAGATGAACAGAACAACAACAAAAAAAACTATTTTAGAAAAATGATTTACAAGTTATTTTTTCTCTATTTAAATAGTACTTATAAATAAATAAATTCAAACAATAGTAGTTAATAGTATTAAAATTTTTTTTCAATAAAATATTTCAAAACTTTCTTACTTATTTATGTTTCCTTCTTCCCTTTATAATTTCTGAGTAATGGAATCAAATTGTGTTTAATGCATAATTTTATGATTTGTTAAAAATTATTAAAATAATGAATACTGAAAATGTATTGAACCTGTCACATATTTTTTTCATTTTATTTGGAACAATCGCTATTCATTATTTACCATTTCTTCATTATCCAAAATTAAGACGTATATCAAGAATAAGAATATCCTTTAAGGAGCTTTGGCTCAACTCAATTTTATTTTAGATTTACAGAAATTGAAAATCAGATTCTTGAAATTCCATTTCTTTTTTGTTTAGAAGTCATGTAAATTCAACTGTTAAAGCGTTGCTCTTTTCCAAATTACTGAATTGAAAGAAAAAATGAAATTAGGAAGGTTTTGAAGTAAATAGTTTTCTTTGAAGTGACGGTAAAATTTTTCCGAAAAGTGGAAAAAAATTCTGAAGTTTAGCTTTTGATGGTGATTCAAAATGAGAATTGGAGAATGCTTTGTAGGTAATGAATAAATAAAATAAAAGTTCTGATTTTTTTTGAAAATCTTTCGAATACAGTTCTTTTTTTGAACAATGAAAACTTTAATTTTTACTAGGCTTTATCATCACGAAAAATTGCGTCGTATTTATTTTTAAATTCTTTTAAGATTGATATAGTTTTTGTTTGTTTATTGCATCTTCTTTATTTTGCATATTGGGAGGAAAGACTTTGATGGGTATCAATTAAATAAAAAATAGCATGACTATCTTATTTTTTTAAAAAAAAGTGAGTAGTGGTCAATTTTGTTTGTAAGTAGATATAAGGAAAACTCCTTTACTTTTAGCCATCCACATCTAATTTCATAAAAATTATTATGAAAGGAGATAACGTAACTGATAATAGCTTTTCAACTGAGCTTCACAATATAAGGTGAAAAAGTGGCGCGAATCACTTTTCAACGGAGCTTCACAATATAAGGTTAAAAAGTGGTGCGAATCACTTTTCAACGGAGCTTCACAATATAAGGTTAAAAAGTGGTGCGAATCACTTTTCAACGGAGCTTCACAATATAAGGTTAAAAAGTGGTGCGAATCACTTTTCAACGGAGCTTCACAATATAAGGTTAAAAAGTGGTGCGAATCACTTTTCAACGGAGCTTCACAATATAAGGTTAAAAAGTGGTGCGAATCACTTTTCAACGAAGCTTCACAATATAAGGTTAAAAAGTGGTGCGAATCACTTTTCAACGGAGCTTCACAATATAAGGTTAAAAAGTGGTGCGAATCACTTTTCAAGTTCTAGTTTTTGAACTATTTCAATTATGGAACAGTTTTCATTATAAGTTGATTATGGTTTAGAAGTAATTCGCATATTTTGAATTATCTTTTTATTTTTAAACAACGGGAAATGACGAAGAAATAAAAATTTCAACCTCCAACATTTTCAACCCCTCATGCATTTGATGCCTCATTTAGGAAATCAGTTTAGATTTCTATTTCCTTTACAATATATTACTCACCATATTCCGATCCGAAGAAAATCAATTCAGTTATTTTATACGCATGTTAATTTTTCGAGGGAATATGTATATTGAAATTATGAGAAATTGTATTATGTAGTATTTCTATAAGAATTTTAAATAAAATCCTAAAAAATAATCTCAAATATTAATTGACTACATCATCGAATATTTCAGAAGATTAGCTTGGCTCACATGAACATATTTATGAAATAATTGCTGAATTTGCTTTCATTTGATTTTACTTAAAAAAAACTTGCAAGCAAATAGCTTTCTTTTCTGACAAATGTATTTTAAATATGGTCAACTTTGCATTTTTATTTGAACAACTGATCTTCATAATTGTTCATTCTAAGATACACTGAATTTTTAATCTAACACGGCTCCATTTATTTGGAATATTATGCATGAAAAATACAGTATTTACATTCTTAAAAAAAGGAATAATTATTTTTGATAATTATTAAATTAAAAGCTATACGTATATATTGATAAATTTTTATCAAATAAATATTATTAGTATATTGGTATTTCCATAATTAAATAATTTTATTTTGTATGATTTCTTTATTATGCTATGCAAATTCTGCAATACTATATAAATATACAAGAAATTTAACTAAAATGAGCATTTGCTTTAATTTTTCAATAAAATTAAAAAAATGAAGTCTTAAGTGTAATCGGAATTTTAATTAAATTTTCTCTGTAAAATTTGCAGTCTTCTAAAATAAATGCTTTTAAGATTCATAAATCAAACTTTATGTCATTTTATTAATTGTGAAATGAATAATTTATCGTTTGCAATCAGAAAGTAACTAGTAATTAAGTCTTTCACAAAGTACATAAATATTTTTCATGTAAATTGAAATAATCTGAGTCACAATATCTATAATCTACTTGACAAAACATATTTTGCCGGCAAATATTCTTATAAACACTATTTTAACCAATAAAAATAGATTTTTTTCACTTTAGGTGCAATTAGAAAAAAAATATATCTTCAAAACAGTGGTAACACCTTACGTGACAGGTAATTTTTATTCTTTCGTTTGTTACAAATTGAAGGTACTACACCCACTTATCTAAATTCTCTTTGCCCTTTACAGCATGCCAACAAAAATCAATATTTCTTTCATTTAAACTATCACTTGAAGGCTTTGTTACTTTTCTCGCCAGTCAAATCGATTAATAAGCAACATGGTTCAATTGCGAAATTCGATTTGTGACAACTAAAGCAAACCATATCCGATAACAGCAAGCTATAATTCAGATTTCTTATAACCACCTGTTCTAATGTCGTCGCTCCCCTATTTATTATGCAAGGTTGTTCTAATTTTGTTAGACAGATTAACACTTACTCGCATGAAGTTATTAGTTGTGGCAAAGGGCTTATGGTGATTGAAATTGATTTCTGTCTAGTCGAATTCTAAATTGATATTAAAATAATCTTCCTTTTGATAACATAATCGAAACATTGAAATATTACTCGACTATTTATTTTTTGTACCCTAAAAAGTAATTTTAGATGAATGAGGTTTGTATTTTGGGTCACAGAAATATATATATGTAATGATATTTTAAGCTTTTAATTTCAATTTAATTAATTTCCAAGATTTTATCTTATTTTAGCCCATAGTAACTTCATTCTAAAAATATTCTCTTATTTCGTGATCCAATTCCACTTTCCCTACTTAATTAATTCAAGATAAGCTTTGTAAAACTGCTGAATTGGCCAAACGCCGTTACTTTCACACGCTCGGCGTGAAGGGGTAAAAATGTCCAGTAAGCACATTCTTTCTTAAAACCCTGTGTTTCCCTTACATGTGATTGACATGCGTCAGAAATCCCTATCAGAATCTTAATAATATATTAGCACTGTGGAGAAATATTTTTCCCATCAAAATCTAAGATTATATAAGGCGAGGGATAATTTATTTCCTCCCTTCTTCCCCACTTCAGCTTTTGTACTGCGCTGTGGCGGACGTCTTGTCCACGTCTCTGCTTGTAAATAATTATGCTTTCCCGATTTATTAAAAAGAATTTAAAAAGATAAAAAGTCTCCTCACTGTCTTCAAAACTGCATTTGGCTTCACAACAAATAATGCTTACATATTAAAGAGCCGATAAGATTCTAATAATGTTACATATATATATAATAAAAATGAATGTGTGTGTGTGTATGTGGTGGCGCTCTACAGGCCAGACTATTTGACGTACAGCCGCTTAATATGAATATGACCTACATATACTTTTTAGGATGAAAATATGCACCATGGAACGATATTTGTAATACTTTAATTAGCATTTTAATTATATATTAAACTGAATTTCATTGTTTTTTTCGCTTACCTTGTGAAAATATTCTTATCCGAAAGTTCACATCTTTTAAATGTCCAAAAGATATTTTTTCGCTGTTGCCAATTTAATAACTGTAAATTTTTATTATGCCTCTTAAACGAGTGCACTCGACTCGAAAGTGATATCCTGTGTATGGATTGGTTCGTTTAAAATTCTTGAATCTAGATATAATTATTTTTTAAATATATTTTACAACAATATTCCCGTTATCTATATCTATATCTATACTTATAATAAAGCTCAATGTGTGTGTGTGTGTGTGTGTGTGTGTGTGTTGGCGCTCTACAGGCCAGGTCATTTGACATACAGCTATCAAATTTGGTACATGTATACCTTAGAGGTCGGGAATGTGCACCTGGGGTCCCTTTTTTTGAAATTTTAATTAGAATTTTAATTATTAATTAAAAACTAACTTTCCCGCCAAAAAAATCTTCCATTTTCCCCACCGCCAACTTTTCCGCCAAAAAAATCTTCCATTTTCGCCACCGCCAAATCTGCCATTGTTCCGGGTTTTTTTTTCTCCCAACAGTAATGAGGCTAGGGTTAGTATTTTTCGGCGGATTATTTCAAACGATTCTGTTTATTTTCTTAATGTTTGATGCATTTAAAATTAAACATTGTTAATGAATCGATCGTTCAGATTCATTCTGAAGTACTTTTGAATGAAAATAAAACAGAATAAAGGAAATTAAAAATTTCTAATCCGCATAGCGTTACCCCAACTGGCGTAGAAAAAAAATCACGTATTTGCGTTACGTAACTGGCGTTGAAAATTCACGCATGCGCTTTGTGTTCTGAATTCCGCATTGTGTTGACGAATTACTATCAACGGATGCGGACTGGATTTAAATTTTTTTTAGGTTCGTTGCATGTTTTTGTAATTAAAATGTATTTATGTTAGTTATATATTTTTTGTATATGCTTATAGTTTTAAGTGCATCGTTTTTTAAGTAGTTTTTTTAAAACCTGTTTTAAACCGTCTATTTTAAACGATTCGTTTCATTTTCTTAGTGTTTGATGCATTTAAAAGTAAACATTGTTAATGAATCGATCTGCTCATGATGAATCTAAGAAAATTTTGTTGACAAATTCTTGAGATATTACATAAATTAAGAAAGATATTCTTTAGTGCCCATAAAGTTTAAACGCTCAGTGACTCTATTATCAGTAATCATATTATTAAAAAAAATGTTTTGTTTCAGTAAAAAATATTATTATATTAATTGTAGATGAATCATTTACACTTTAATTTAAAGCATAAATTCTACGAGGGGTAACAGAAAATGAGAGAGATACATATCACGTTATGACTGAAGGCCTTTATAATATTATGAGTGAATTATATGACTATCAAAATTTGAAGTTTTAAAATATTTTGCTGAAGAATCGATTAAAGTTGGAATTGCATAAAATATTTAATTATTAAAATGTTAACGAACATTAAGATTGGCGAACCGGCTGGTCGCCAAAGGCGGCTAGTTATGAATAAAACCGAAATCACTTTCGTAGTTTTCGTCTAATATTTCATGCCTGATTCTCTTCCATAAGTGAAAGCTAAAGAAAAAAAAAATCTTATTTTTTTACATCTTTATTGGTTATAAGGAGATTAAAATACAATCTTACAAATTAGGAATCTTATATTGTTACAATAATGCCAAATTTAGAAGACATGAACCGCCAAATAATTGATTTCTATTAAAGAAAGTTCATATGTACAATGAACAGAAGTAAAATTATTTAAAAAACAGCTTTAATGTCTGACAACTTTTTTTTTGCTAACAGAATAAAACGGAATCATATTTTATTGCAATAATTTTTCATCTCCTTTATTACAATGTTGTGAAACTTTTCTTTTTCTATAATTCCACCAAAATCAAACAAATCGTTTGCCACTAATAATGTCAACATTTTTTCTTCTTTTGTTTACGATATTGTGAGATTTATCGTTTTTCGATATTCCACGAAAATCAAAGAAATCGTCTGCAGCAAATAATGGTAACAGCAGAAAGGTATTAACTTCGTCCTTTGACATTTCTCTTGCGTATAAATAAATTTTGATTGTTGAATCTAAGTAGCATGACATATTACAAAGTACTATAAAATACAGTGTTGCCACTGCAATGATGGATGAAAAGGATAATGAATAGTTTATAAAAAAAGACCATCTCTAAAATAATTGTTTAGAGTATTTAACACAATACAAAGACTCTGCAGTTTCAAGAAAATGCTATGGATGATGCAATTCGAATTCTTTGAAGTAGATAGATGAAATTTGGTAAGTTATCGTTAAATCAAATTTGTATATTTCTGTCAAATTATGAACGAAATATATTTTTCTAACTGGTCTAGTAAATCGGAGCGAAATAACCACAAAATTAGGAAGCCAGATGAATGAAATATTATGCACTGATTTATCATTTAAATTTTAGATTTGTTTTAAATTTATAACTAATTCACAGTGTGAATATTTTGTAAAAATTGTATTTGTAACTGTATTGATATTCTTAATTTAGGATATGCGTTTAAATTGTTAAAGTAGATAGGTAAGTGCAAGTGTTTTGTTTGATTTAAAACATTCTAAACACTTATACTTACTTATTCATACTTATTTTTATTCATAAGCTAATGTTGTTTCTAATGGCACTTATAATAGACAAGCACACTGACTTTAGAAGTCAGTGATTTTGAGCCAAGGGTGCGTCTTATTCCTAAGTAAAACATTCTATTTAACGAATTTTTATGAAATAGGTATGTGAGACAATGAAACTTTGTTAAATACAAACTGTATATCTAGGATCATTTTCTAAATATTCAAAAATGGCTATATTTGCATATTTAGTTGCAGTTTCTTTGCATTTCTTAAATAGAATTCCTTCCTGGCTGGGGTACTCAGATATGGGGATAACAATTTTTCGGTATAGTGATTGGTTTTTAACCTCTCATGTGGTTGCAGAAATGTTGTGGGGTCGGTTGCCCCCTATTTGTTGCGGGTTGTTTTGTTGATTCAGATATATCCGTGTGACTTGGGTGGGTCGGTGTAATTATTTTTGATTTCTTAAATGAGAAAAGCAACTATTCTATAAAGTAGTTAAAGATTATTAGTTAATAAATTGTTCTTATATTTTTTTCTTTATAAATTAAGCCCGCTACAGAAATTGGCTCCCTTTAGAATGTGTATGAAACAAAAACACACAAGGAACGCAAGCTACAAAGCACATTTAAATCGCACACAAAAAATAAACAGTAAAGAATTTTCAAAATATGTGATAAAACTAAAAAAATATTAAATAAATCATGGCAAACAATTATCCGATATTTTCAGTGTATTATTATACATAATATAAATTATTATGCCTTTTTATTCCAGAATCGTAACTGTGTGATAAAATATATAAAACGATGTCTTTAATTTTCTTATTATTAAATTATATTGCTTCTAGAAAATCAAACAATTTGTACTTATATTTTAGAAATAGCATTTGATTCATGTATTAGTTTTTACTAAGTTTTTTGAAGCTATTGAAGCTAAGTTTTTTTGAAGCTTATTTATATCTTCAGAATCCATGGTTATAAAAAATATGAATTGTCTTCAGTTATAAGAAGGACGCTTTACCACCAATAAAAATCTGAAGAAATTTACACATTTGAACTTTTCAATTAAGAATTCAGGTCCAATAATATAAATATAACAACAATAGTTCCAATAATATAAGCATAAATAATCTCGGTCATCCTCGATAGAGGTAAAGTCTTTAGATTTAAATTCGTAAATCTCTAATTGAAGGGATGTCGAAAGCCCTGAAAGCTTAATTATTTTCCAAAAGTTTAAATTAAATTTCTGGGAAACTTCCCCATTCCGGCATCCTTAGACCCGCCCTGTAACGCCTCAGGGGAAATCTGAACAAGGGAAATGTTAGTCAACTTTTGGCAAGCGATATTTAGCGAAAGGAATTAAATTTGACCCTAGGGAAGGAAGGTTCATTCTAAAAGAAGCGCAACAGATGTAACCCGGCCAAAACTCAAAAACTGTTGAGCTTCTAAAACAATGCCTGTTTCTTCCCAATCGATTTCTTTAAGTGGAAGTGAGTAGTATAGCACATCTCTTTATTGATGTTTCCTTTTTCAACAGTTGAGCTTTCGTGCTTCAGGAAATATTAATGGTCCTTGCTTCGTTTAGTTCTTTTATGCACAATATCGCCAAGAAATTTTCGCTGCTTTTATCTTTATTGATGACTTAATGTGTGTTTTGAACTTTTTAATATCTCTGGTAGCACAAAATGTTGCCCAACATTGTACAATAAAGTGCGACATTATATTATATTATTCTATGTTAAACAATATTATACAATACTGCGCGATATTATATTATTATAAATTCAACAATATGATACAATACTGCGCGATATTATATTATTATAAATTCAACAATATGATACAATACTGCGCGATATTATATTATTATATATTCAACAATATGATACATTATTGTGCGATATTATATATTCAACAATATTATACAATATTGCGCGATATTATATATTCAACAATATTATACAATATTTCGCAATATTATATTATTCTATGTGCAACACTATTATACAATATTGTGCGATATTATATTATTCTATGTGCAACACTATTATACAATATTGCGAATCTTGGTTATATTATACAATACTGTGAATATTGGTTATATTATACAATACTGCGAATATTGTTTAATATTATATAATATTGTCGAATATATATGTGTGCTACTAGGGATTTGAATTATATGAAGAGTAAAAATTGGAATTCGCGATTTTAACCGATCATTTATGTTTTAGACATCTCTGAGTCGGAGAAACACATTTTTGAATTAAATTAGTTTATGTGGAGACACAATAATTCAACTACTATTTAAGCTAAAATGATGAAATATGGTATATGGTCCGTATACCAAAACTGTAAATTTTTATAAAATTTTGAACTAATTCAAATTATAAATATGATATATAAAGAGATAAATAAAATTTGATACGCAATTTTAGCATATGTTCTTGCTAAATTTTGAAATAAAAGCATGAATGTCGATAAATGAAATTTGGCATGTGAATTTGCTAGAAAAATATCAGCTTTGTTCCAGAAAGAGGCACACAAATGCTATAGATCTTTCCTTTCTACATTACGAAGATTTAAGCTCTCATGTGATGATCTGAGAACTTTTATTGTATAAAGGCTTGCTCAATGTCAACAATTTTAGGCAGAAGGTATAGTTTTGTTTTGGAAGGTTACTCTTGTTGGTTTAGGCTAGTTTTTGCTTAACAATAAGAACACACAGATTGCTGATTGAGTTGTCTTGAGATTCATAGTTTCCGAGAAATAGAGTAAGAATCTAAAGAAACAATGATAGGTCAAGAGCAATATTTGTAAGATAGAATTACTGATTCAGCTGTTTTATTAAAACGAAAAAGATGAAAATGAAACCAGTAAAAGTGACACACACACACACACACACACACACACACACACACACACACACACACACACACACACACACACACACACACACACACACACACACACACACACACACACACACACACACACACACACACACACACACACACACACACACACACACACACACTTTAAAACGATATATGAAACACGACGATAGACCAATAGACATAATAATTATAGCATTTTTAGCAAACAATATTAATAATTAAATGGAAAGTAAATATCTTGATTCCAAATACTATAGTAGTAATAACGTATGAATGTGGGAAAGGCGATGCAAAATTGAGATAATATAATTAATTTTAAAGAAAATTGTATATTAGACCAAGGTAAAACAAAAGTGAAAACGTAGTAGAGATTAAAAAAAAATGCAAAATAAGAAAATATATCGCAAAGGGGGAGAAAACAACAACAAAAAAACCACATTATGAAAACAGACCATTTTTCCTGTGCAGGTGAAAAGCCAGAAGTTTAGAATATAGTATCAAATGGCGAGACTTTAGAAGGTATTTGTGAGTGTTTCCAAATGAAGGTTAAAAACTTTGAAAAGCATGCAATGAAAATAATAAAAGAAGAAAAACTAATTAAAATAAAATAAAATTTACCTGGGAATAATTCTCAAAGAAAAATTCTATTTTCAACAAAACGTTTGATTGAAAAGTTATTGAGGAAAAGTATAATAATTTTTGGTATTTAAATTTAGGTCAAATGATGCATTTTAGATTCAATATCAGATCATGTTGATTCAGGTGATTCTTCCGAAAATATATATCATATATGTTGTGGCAGGTACATTTTAAATAATTTTAGGGTATATTTTTTAAAGAGTTTTTTTTTAATTTTATATTTTATTTGCAATTTTTCTCAAAACAAAACCAAACTCTTATTTCTTAAAGCCTTTTTGCACAAAATAACATCTTCTAAAATTGTTAATACATATTATTTCATTTTTTTTGTTTCCTGTTTTACTCTAAACTTAACCCGTAACTGGAGACATGAATTTTCTCACGCTGCCAAAATGACTCCATTATTATTTTTATTTTTTGTCTTTTGTAAATAGCATTGGAATTTATTTTGAAAACATAATACACTCTGGAAATCATATAGTTACCAAAGATATTAATACTAAAAAATGTTAAACATAATATTAAATGTTGGAAAAATGTTATAAGAAAAATCTAAACAATTTTTTTGAATATTTATTTTTAACACTAAACAAAAATATAGATATTACGGAATTACACATATGTTAATAACTGTTAGAATTTAACAAACAAGAATGAAGAATACAATATTACTGAAGAATATTTCTTTATTATTTTGCATTAATCAAATTTAAAGGCGATTTGAGTCATGTAGTCAATGATTCACAAATAACAATAAATTTTAAAAAAATAATTCAGTTATAAGCACGTGTTCATACTCAACTTTTACCAACATACTACTGAAAAAGTTAAAACTATTTAGATGATTGTTTAAGGACAAAATACCACGTGATAATCAGAGCTAATGAACAACGCGGAGTTATTTTGATTTCCGTCTCCAGTTACGGGTTTGTACTAAAATCTCATAGTGTCTTTCACAGAGAACACCAGCAAAATTAAATCTATATTTCAAGAAATCTACAAAAAGCTGTTATCGATTCAAAGACATGTAACTGTTCATTTGTCTAAAAGTATATCTATTTGTTCGTTGTCAACGTTTTATCTTCACCATCGTCTTGTCATCCTTCAAAATTGATGGCAAAAGGAGACATGGAAGGGGATTTTTTTCCGTAGTTTGTTTTTAAAGCAAATGTTCCCGCGGTTTGAGAATAACGATTAATGCAACGGCTGTAGATCATTAAATGGTAAGTTTTTTTCTAGAAGCTGTAGTCTTAATCACATTATGATCTTCAGCACTACTAATCAGAAAGGTCATTTGTAAAATACAACTTGGTGGTAGTGATTTGGTGTCTAGACCAGGTCCAGGAGGTCCCCATCGCGTCAGTTCCTCATAAATCTGCAGAAAGTCTTGTTCAACTAGCATCTGCTTATAAGAAGCGCCAAGACAAAAAAGAAGGTGAACAGGACTAGCAGGTTGGGAGCAGGAACAAGGTTGGAAAGTCTTCTCCCCATTCTGAAGCCTTAAACACTTAAGATGGCCACTCCGAAATCTGGCCATGGCCGATTGGAAAGACCACAGCATGTTATTGATAGGCCAGGGTGGTTGCCAGCATACCATTGATGAGATGGAGTACGGTACTACGCTGAAAGCAAACGATGTTTTCCCAGGGAGGGGATCTCAGTGGGAGTAAGACGGTTCAAACAGTCCATTGGAAGATCATAGCCGTTCTTAGCAAGCACATCAGCTGTCTCATTGCCATGTTTCCCGACATGCGATGGGATCCATTGGAGGTTTATAGGTGCCTTCAGGCCAAATTCGCACAGAATCTTCATAATCTCCTGGTCTGGAATATCAAATATTTCTGACCAGTTCTTGAAATACTGTATAGCACTCCTACTATCGGTCAATATTCAAATGCGATTATTATCTGCTGTCTGGGCATAATTAAGGGCAGTTACAATTGCTATGATCTCGCATCTAAAGACTGAACAATTGTCAGGCTTTCGGATCCTGATACTAATTTCGCTATCAGACGTACGTGTAACTAGAGGATACATAACTGCTGCTATATTAGGAAAGACTCAATTGAGTATTAGATTTTTGGTGATAATATTATTCTTGGAAAGTAAATATCTTTGAAACTGAAAATTTAAATAGAAGCATCTATAATTTTTTTCTTTTTGACATCGTTGAAGCATGCTTTATAATAAAATTTGTGATGAAAATAACGGTGAGCACATTTTTCTAAAAGAATTTTAAGACACTCTCAGGAATCGTATTTATTTACGAGATTAACATCCAAATTTAAAGCCATGTCAAAGCTAAATCGGGTAATAAGTCTTCATTCTTGAATGCCAGATTAAGAGATTGATTATACTTGGTTCATTGATTATATCAATACCTCAACTTGTAGCTACAGCATACATAAATGATTGGTTGATTGATTAAATTGCAGATGAGACTTGGTTCATTGATTATATTAATACCTCAACTTGTGGCTACAGCATAGATAAATGATTGGTTGATTGATTAACTGGCAGATGAGACTTGGTTCATTGATTATATTAATACCTCAACTTGTGGCTACAGCATACATAAATGATTAGTTGATTAAATGGCAGATGAGACTTGGTTCATTGATTATAAGTATGATTAATAAGTTTTTTTTATTAAGCCTAAAATGCATTTTATTTGCTCTCCTTTAAGCTGCGCAAAAACTGCAGACTCTTTAAAATAAGTACTTGATTGTTATTGAATACCTTGGAAAAAGACTTTTTTCAAAGACGGTGAACATCGAAAATCTTTCGATTCCACTGGCTTGAACGAAATTTCTTATGACCTATTATAACTCGGATTTATAGGAAGAAAGATATTTTATTTTTTCAAGCCATTGAAAAATTAGGATTCCTTTTAATCACTCGCTGAACTTTTCATACATATCTTCTCTCATTAGCAATAAACTTATTAATGAGTGACACCTTGTTTACATTGGTATAATCACTTGCAATAGCAAGAAGTCGAGGATTTAGACACATGCAGCTTCTTTACCTGAAAAATGGGTTGTCTCAGCATAAATCGAACCTGATTAATCCTAAAATTCAATTTGGCAAGGGATGTGAGATTGCCAAGACCATCCATATGCTTCATAATAAATGACATATGATTGTTAAAATTATTATGAAATTAAAAGGGCATATGTGTTAAAATTATTATGAAATTAAACGGACATGTGTATTAAAATTATTATGAAATTGGAAGGGCATATGTAATTAAATTATTATGAAATTGGAAGGGCATATGTATTAAAATTATTATGAAATGGAAAGGGCATATGTATTAAAATTATTATGAAATGGAAAGGGCATATGTATTAAAATTATTATGAAATGGAAAGGGCATATGTATTAAAATTAATATGGAATGGAAAGGGCATATGTATTAAAATTATTATGAAATGGAAAGGGCATATGTATTAAAATTAATATGGAATGGAAAGGGCATATGTATTAAAATTAATATGGAATGGAAAGGGCATATGTATTAAAATTAATATGGAATGGAAAGGGCATATGTATTAAAATTAATATGGAATGGAAAGGGCATATGTATTAAAATTAATATGGAATGGAAAGGGCATATGTATTAAATTTAATATGGAATGGAAAGGGCATATGTATTAAAATTATTATGAAATTGGAAGGGCATATGTATTAAAATTAATATGAAATTAGAAGGGCATATATATTAAAATTATTATGAAATTAGAAGGGCATATGTATTAAAATTATTATGAAATTAGAAGGGCATATGTATTAAAATTATTATGAAATTAGAAGGGCATATGTATTAAAATTATTATGAAATGGAAAGGGCATATGTATTAAAATTATTATGAAATTAGAAGGGCATATGACTTATCCACAGAGTTAATGATTATCATTTTAGTCTTTTTTTAAAAAAGAAGAAATAAATAAAATCTGGGGATTATGAAGGTCTAGGCTGAAGTCTACATTACTCAAATCATATTATATCCAAATTATAGTATAGTTCTATCAATTTATGATTCAGAACAGAACGCCGTCTCATACCCCCGTATCCGTGACCATTCTGGTCACTGAACGGTTTGGTAGGCATGTTACGGGAATTTTATTTAATTAACAAAATATTTACAGTAGGAAAACGAAACAAAAATAACTATTTACAGAATTTACAATTATATAAGAAATTATTTTATGATGAGACCGTTTACATAATTTTTCAACTTAGAAATATAATTTGTAGTAATAAACTTAGAAATATAATGCAGATTGAGAGATAAAATGTGTAAAAATATGCATATAATCTGTGTCCACTTATTTTTTAGGATATAGTAGATCAGGATGCAGTTAAAAAAATCAGATGGAAATAATTTGGGAAATGGAAATGAAGACAATCTCTGCTTGATGAAATGTGTGACAGGAGACTGCAGTGCTTGTTTTTTCCCTTAGTCTTTTTTGGTAGGAGACTTGATGTTGAGTGCTATGGAGGCAAGAATAGGTCTTTATTTCCACTTATAAATTTGATTATACTATGTATTTTTTGCCTGGAAAGGAAGTTGCCGGCGACTCTTTTCCGCCATTCCTGTTCATGGCTTGGTGAGGGTTTTTTCATATGCCAGGAGATTGTAAGGATGCATTCCATAGCATAATGAAGTGCGGTGCCTATCCCTCCACAACTGCACTGGTCACTCTCAGACAGATTGAACCTTTTGAGGTAGGCAGGAAAAGGGCCGTGTTCTGAGAAGAAAATAATTTCCTCTCTGTTCCAGTTAGTGGGATTAAGGTTGACTGAAGGCAGGATGTTAAAAATTTTTCTACCTGTGACACCATTGCTCCAATATCCTTGCCATTCCTCAAGCATGTCTTTCCGGAGGAGGGCTTTTATATGTGGTTTTGGTATCTTTGTTTGTATGTAAAATTGCCATTTTGCGTTGCGTCCTTTGCCAGTTGATCTGCTTTTTCATTGCCTATATTGCCCGCATGTGCTTTAACCCATGAAATTTTTATTGTTGGTTTTGAAAGCAGGACACCAAAAATTTCTCTTGCTTTTTGGTTTGTGCTCTTTGGATTTGAAGATGCCATGATACTAGCTCTATTGTCAACACGTATTTTAAAAGTATTGTTGTTTGAAAACTGAGATGTATATTTTACTGCTTCATGAAGTGCAGTGAGTTCAGCTTGGAAAACGGTATTATTGTCATTCAATTTTGCAGACCAGTGGTAGGACCAGGAATCATTGAACAGAACACAAAACGCTGCTCCAACTCCATGTTCTGTTTTTGAGCCATCTGTGAAGATATTGATATTATTTATTTGAGATAAATTTATTCCTTCATCTTCCAATGAAATTTGGTTGGGATTGAGATGCTGTGAAGGGTGAGTAGACCAACCAGTTGCTTTCTTTTCAAGATCTTCTGGTTGTATCTCTGTTATATTATGCGGAAGAGGGATTCTTAGGCGATATATTGTCGTCAGTCTGGCTTCAAACTGTAATTGCATGTGTAGGGGTGGAATGCCGAGAATGGTTTGCAGCGCTGCTGTTGGAGTTGTGCGGTAAGTACCTGAAATGTAGAGAAGAATATGGTCTCTGAATGGTGGAGAGCTTCCTCTTCATTCTATATGTTGGGTTTAGACACCACGCTGATGAACCATGAGCGAGCATTCTCTCAACTACTGTCTTGTAGAGAACTCTTTTGTGTTTCTGAGAGATTCCCCATGTGCTGCCGGCGATTCTTTTAAGGTTTTGGTGCATTTTAATGGCTTTTTCTCCTTGTTTTTCTATGTGTTCTAGCCAGTTTAATTGATCATCAATGTGGACTCCTAAATATTTAATAGATTTGTTTCTCTTAATGATGTCTCCATTCCACAGGATTCTGGGGCCTCTCGCCATTTTGCTGAATAAAATATGGGTTGTTTTTTCCGTGGAGATGGAAAGTTGATTATTTGAGCACCAGGAGTTAAATTTGGCTATTGCAAGTTCAGTTTCTCTTTCCAGGCTATTTTTTGTGTCCGCTTCGATAACCAGTACAAAATCATCTGCAAAGGCCTGGATGTGCACATTTTCTGGCCAGACCTGCTTGAGAATTTCGTTGGCTACGAGATTCCAGAGAGCGGGACCACTGCATGATCCTTGAGGGCAGCCTTGTTTCTGATCTTTCATGGCCCTACCTTCTGGAGTCATTAGGGTCACTTTCCTGTTTTGGAGGAGACTGTGAAAGAGGCGATTGATGTTTAAAGGACAGGGATTTTCATCCAGACTTTTGAGAATTTCTTTGTGTTGCAAGTTGTCAAAGGCTCCTTTTATATCAATAGAGAGCACTAAGACATGCTTGCCCTCTCTTCTTGCAGCTTGAATTTTGTTTATCAGCTCATGGATGGCTGTGTCTACAGATTTACCTTCCCTAAACCCATGTTGACGCTCGCTGAGGCTATTAGTGGTGTCTCAAGATGATAAGTTAACCTTTGGGTCATTAATTTCTCTAGCACCTTCCCGATTGTTGGCAGGAGAGAAATGGGTCGATATGAAGATGCCAGTCTCTGATCTTTTCCTTGTTTTTGGAATAAAATATTTCCTATTTTCAAGGAATCTGGGAAGCAACTTAATTCTAGGCACTTATTAAAGAGAGTTGGGAAGATATTATGAAAGCGCTTGTGTATAATTTTAAGAAGGAGGTTGTCAATTCCATCAATACCGGGAGCTTTACCTGACGGAAGGTTGTCTATAATCATTGAAATTTCTTGGAGGGAAAATGGAGGGTCAAGTGGCTGCGTTGAAGTGTTTAAATTATAGTTAGTTGAAATAGCAGGAGATGGGAAAATCTGGTCCAAGATGGTTTGCGCTGCTTCTTTCAGACTTCCTTTTGGGTCACTGTTCATCAGGTATGGGATTTGATATGGGAAAACAGATTTCAGGAAGGCGGCTTTGTAATGCTTTCCATATGGGTTGGAGGCTAAACTGCAGAAATTTCTCCAGCCCGTATTTTTTGCTTTTTTAATATGCTTTTTGTACTCTGTTTTTTCTTTCTTGAAGATCTGGTATCTCCACTGCTTTTCAATTTCTGGTGCCCTCTGTGCTCTCTTTCTTAGTGCTCTTACTTTCTTTTTTTCTGAATTTCTAATTTTTCTGTCCACCAGTTTGGTTTCGTTAGCAAAAGCTGTTTTTTGATCTTAAAGGTTTTGTTGCAGGCATTAATAATAGAGTTTTGAAGAACTATTGTAGCGTCATTTAGCTCTCTGGAATTTCTTGCTGTTGCTATTTTATTTTCTAGATAATAAATATCTTTACCAAGTATATTGAGAAATCTAGAATGATTCCCATGGCGTGTCTTATATCTTTTGTAGAACTGGTTAGCTATAGTGGATGCTATTGTTGTTTGTATATATCTATGGTCACTTAAGGAAATATCATCCAGAAACTCCCAGTTAATGGAAGAGTCTATAATTTATTGGGAACATAATGTCAGATCTGGCCTGCCAATGCTGTTATTTCTTTGGAAAGTTGGTGGAGCATCTGATTTATTTAAGATGTATAAATTATTTGCTAAGATAAAATCCAAGATTTCATTGCCTCTGTTGTCATTGGATCTGTACCTCCAAAGGGTGTTGTGCCCATTGAGATCAGCACCGATGACAATCTTTTCCTCCGGGAGGCTGGTAATGATCTCTAGGATTTCTAGGAGAGTTGTGCTGACATCTTGTGCTGGTGAGGAGTAGGCAGAAATTATTGTGATGGGATAGGAGGATGTTTGAATTTTTACAGCTACCACGCCTGCTACCAAAAAGAGATAGCAGCTTATAAAAAATCAAGGGACTATTATTAGTATGGACCGTATTAATTTTGAAAATTCTTCCTCAGCTTATGAACAATATTTATATATTAGCTTGTTAATGTTTCAAAGCCAATATACTATCTGTACATTTCTTGAAGCAAAAATCATTTTCCCTTTACTGAAGAAGAGAAAATAGATGAAACACGTCTTAAATATAATCATTCTACGATAGTTTGGATCAAAAGTTGTAGCAAATAATTGGTATTTATCCTTTTCTCTGACAAACAGATATGACACCAATACATACCCTTGAGATCATAAAATTTTGTTTATTTAACCCTTTTTACGGCTATGGGAAGTGTGCTTTCCACCAAATCCATCCATTTTGGTATGAAGTTATGCTGGTTGGCATAAGTTCAGACAAATGTTTCGGCAGACAGAAATTTAGATATTTCGCAGGATTAGATAGTTCTAATCTTACGCAAAATGGTGTATCTTGATTTGTTACTAATCAAATGAATCAATGAATGAATTAATTAATAAATGAATTAATTTCAAATTAATTAATTAATTAATTTTTATGATTTAATTAGTCAAATGAATTAAATCAAATGAATTTATCTAATTAACTAAATAACATTTCTTAAGCCAGTCTCATTCCTAAAAATATTTTAATATGCTCTGACTAGAAAAAGTACCCCTTTAAAGAGTTAAAAATAGATAAGCAATTTCCTAACTAAATGGGTCATGTGATTAATGAAGTCGAAAATATATAGTTTAAAAAATGCCAAATTGTTCGGAGGGCCGCGGTGGCCTGGTGGTAAGGTCTCTGCTTCGGAACCGGAGGGTTTCAGGATCGAGACCCGATTCCACCGAAGAACCGTCGTGTAAGGGGGTCAGTTGCACGTTAAATCCGTCCTGACAAAACGTCCTCCAGCTGGTATGGTGTGGTGTGGAGAGGGGGGTGCCAGCTCAGGTGTCGTCCTCGTCAACTGACCGCGGTTCAAAATGACGAGGTCCGTCCCAAAATAGCCCTAGTGTTGCTTCAAACGGGACATTAATATATAACTAAACTAAACTAAGCCAAAGTGTTCGGTATAATTAACAGAGTTAAAGCAACTTTTAAAAGTGAAATATTTGAATTTTATTTATTTATTAAGATTCACCTAACATTATATCAGTATGCAGTCTACTTCTAAAGTATTGATTTTTCAATTAGTTTTATGTGAATAATTTTATATGAATACTTATTCTTTGTTCAATGAAATTTATTCCAAGTAATGAACAAAAAGAGAGTGCATGCAGAAAATCTTATAAAAAATCACAGGAAAAATATCTTTATCTCGTTGGATTTTCGTATTTTTCATATACAAGAAGAACACATATTCCAATATCAAAAATAGAAGAACCATAAACCATTTTCTTAATCGTATTCATACCCGTTCTACCACCTGCGGAACAAGTCTTCGAACGCTTTCAAACGAAGCACAGGAGCAGATATTATCTCCCCAAACCAAACAAATGCCAAATGCAGTGATGAAAGGATACCGACTAACAAAGAACGCACCTGTTCGAATCTATTATCTCTTGTCATTTTGTTATAAAATAATAGATATAATTTGGAAGACTGGTATCATGAAAGTTGCGAAACATGTTGTCGTGATGAAAATAGATTCCAGAACAGAGGTGAAATTCCGATAATAACGAAACAAATATTCAACTCCTGGTTAGGAAATGAATTTCCTTTTGTCCAGATTAAATATCTAAAAATATGTAGGGTGAATTTGGTCTTTTAACAAAATTATTTGCATTTGTAATTGGATATTCCCTGTAGAGTTTAATAATGGGCTTTATAATACTGTGGCATTCGTTTATTTATTTAAGTATTCTTTTGAAGTTTTTAAAAAGTAGCATTGTATAAAGATGTTGGATAATTAAAAATATTATAGTTTTTTTCTATGATACTGAAAAATTCATTTATTAAATTTTAGAAAAAATAAATTTTAGAAGCTAATAAAATATGTAATCGCACATCACTTTCAAGTATAAGAAAAATTATTAAAATTAAGTGCAATTCTGAACAAAAAATTATATATATATATATATATATATATATACTTATAAAAACTTCTTCTTCTAAGAAAAATCTAAATACTATTAAATTATAATATCGAAATTTTTCTTAAAAATCATAAAACGATATATTTTTTAGAATCGTAAAATAATACCATAATTGAGTAAAGTAGTTCAATAGAAATATTGATAGGATACAATTCTAAAATTTGATATTCAAATTCAATTTGGATAAGTTGAAGTCTATGGCTATTTAAAATAAATGAAAAAATAAAAATTAAATCACTTGAATATATTGAGGCTTTATAATTTTTAAACATGTGGGATTAGGATGATTCTTTGCATAAACCAATACTCTTCCAATACACCAATATCCTGAGATCTATACAGTCGAGCCATAATATTATGACCACCATGGAGATTGAAGTTAATACTCTTATGGCCAATCACAGGTATGACTGAGAAACCTGTTTCTTGAAAGATATATAAAGTGAGTTTCAGAGTACATGTCTGCTTAGCAATAGTAGCCGTTATGGGTAAGTCACACAATTTAAAGGACAATCATCGGACACAGAGCTTCAGACGGCAACATTTTTGAAACTGCAGCTTTCACAGAGTTTTCAGGTATAGTGCCACAGTGAATGTTTACAATGACTGGAAGAATCAAACGGGTCTGCAGTCCAGACATGCAAATTGAGGTCCCAAGGTCCATTAAGGTATTCTTCAGTGAGTATGGATATATATGGAAATTGATTTCCGCTTCCTTGGTGATTACCTAATCCATCTGCATAGTGTTGTTGAATATGAGATTATATGGCATCAAGTTTCTTGCTGAGTATATTAAGGTTGTAGGTTCGAGTTATCTTCACTTCATGATGAGATATCTCCTACGGGAGGGGTTGTGCCAAATCTGGTGATAGTTATTAGATCTCAACACCTTAATTCTTACTTTGCGATTCCATTCGTGATACAATAATGGAGTTGACTACTTAATTGTTTCATCACTGATGACGGACAAATATTTTTAAGACTTTTTAAAAGCAAAATTCCGTTAACATTTCGATTTTTATCTTTTTTATTACAATACTAATTGTATATTTTACATTTAGGGAAAAACAAAAAATATATAATGACACTTATTAGAACATAATAAATTTTATCAAATATGTGTAATATTTAAGAACCACCAAAAGAATATTACAATATATAAACGAATGCCACTACTGTGTAGTATTAAACCATACCGAATTATTCAGAGATAATTTATTTGGAAGACGAAATTCACTATGCATATTTTCCGCTATTTAATCAAGACCAAAGGGACTTCATTTCCTCAAATCGTGTGGGATTGAACACTTGTTTCCGAGTTATCAGATAATATCTCAACAGCGCTGCATGGAATTCAATTTCTTAGTGACACAGTACTACGGATCTTTCATGAAACTAAGTTCCCAAATTATTTCAATTATTTCGCAGCACTATGACAAGTGATAACAGATTCGAACAAGACTGTTCTTTATTGAGCGGTACTTCCTTCTTCGCTGTATATGGTATTTGTTTGGTTAGGAAAGATATCACCTGCTTCTACTTTGTTTCGTTATGAAGCAATATTCGTTCTTTGGCAGATGCAAGATTAGGCACAAGCATGGTTTAGGACTCTGAAGGAGAATTTTGTGGGAGATGTATGGTTGTTAGGGATGAACGCAATTGAAAGCAATGAAATATAAATAAATTTAGGTTCATATTCATCCTTTTAGAATGTTTTATAAAATAATGAAATAACTGTTTTGGAATGAAGATTAGAATTTCCATTTAATTTAACTTTGCGTTCAAATGGACAATGTATTAAAATAGTAACACTAACAGACGTGTCAAATCTAAAAGAAAATTATTTATTACAAATTAAGTATGGAATTTACTTCTTTTGGAAATCGCAAGTAACCAAACATGCAAAATTACATTAAAATTATATTTCTTAATAAGTAAATATATAATCGAGAAAGATTATTTTTTGAATATATTTGATATTTTTAAAACATGATAATTTGGAATGATATATTGGAATTCAATGGTTATTAAACGATCATTACTTAATAAATAAAAACACATTAATGATATAGATGTCTGCCTTTGAGAAAGGAAAACATTTGGGCAAAACATTGTTATATGTATAGAATAAAATTTTTGTCAATAATTTACTGATATATCATGCTTAAAAATTACATTTGAATAAATCTTTGTAATAATTTCACTTTTAAGAAATAAGTTATAAGCCATTCACAAAACATTTTGGTATGTCTGTTGATTTTCCGTTCAACAAGAAAAACGTCTATCTATGTATAAAATTATGTAATTAAATTTTGACTCATTTTCCATTTCCCATTTCCATAAACATACATTTATGAAGTTTAAAAAATAGTTTTATTAAACGGCAAATCTCAGAAGATGTTCCCCTAAGCTAAATACACACAAGAAATCGTTTTTTTATGTAAAATTCTTGAGGTCGGCAATCAAATCCCATTATTGAATTAGAACCTAATTCATTAATACTTTCGGAAAAATATCGGTTTCAATTTCAACCGATATTCTTCTGTACTGTACTTCTGTACCTGACAAATGTGTACTTCTGTTCTGATATGTCAAATATGTACTGATATGACAAAGTACAGAAGTACATCGAGTATCTTCAAAGTATCTTCATAAAACACACTTTTTTACATATAAATTCTCCAACTTGATGATTGAGCTAAATATAATTTAAGAATCAATTTAAAAAAAATTCACAAGAAACAATATTCCAATGCAAATAATTCTATAGTGAGACATATCAGTCTCAGAAGAATAAAAGATGGCCTCAGCTAGTGTTACTGTTGACAAAAATCACTGAATTTCAGACGAGTTAAAAAAAGTGCAATGCCAAATTGCAAATAAAAAAAAAATCATTGTATATGAGGCAGGTACTGAACAGGTACCAAAGTGACTGCCAAACTTAAGACTAACCCTTTGCCCTCAAAAAAGTAATTCGATGCATAATTATTCACCTAATACAAAGAATTGTTTATTGCTCTGAAAAATAAACATAATTGTTTTAAGTCTAACTTCTTTGAAAAATTAATTTACATCTTTTACTGCAGTCATTTTTAACAATAAAAATTGATAAATAAATAAATAAATAAAATGTCAAAATGATGCACCTTCTTGAATGGTGAGCGAGATGCATCATTCGAGGGGAAAGGGTTAATCCTATTTTCTTGATTTTTTTTTGAGAAATAAATCAGGGTATAATTCATGCTCTAGATTAAATGAAAAATGTTTAAAAAATCCTAGTAAATCCTAGTATGTTTAATAATCCTATTATACAAAAATCCAAGTATCCTAGTATAATCCTAGTATAAATATCAAATAATTAAAAAAAAAGTAAAACCATCATCCTGAAAATTTACATGTTAAGCTCAGTACAAAATCTTCAGTGTCCCTTTTTTATTCTTTACTATTTTTGATTTATTGATATTAATATTTGAAATTATTTAATTAAAACAACATTTTTATCGTCTTATAAAATCTCAAATTACAAGTGAAGGCCGAAAAGAAGCTTATTAGAAATGTGAAAGTTATTTTTGTATATCAAATTTAAAAGTACATAAAAGAACAAAGAACATCTCCAGTAATTTTCATATTATAGGAAACTCGATCATAAAATATTATTTGTTAGTTTTCTAGCGTAACATTCAAAAATAAAATAAAAAATTTAAGCTAATGGGTTGTCCTGAAATGTAAAAGCTGCTAATGTAAACTCAGTTCACAAAATTGAGAGGACAAAATAATCAATAGCATGAAAACAACTCAGCGTATGAAATTCGATATTTTAGCTAAAAAAGTAGTTTTAATTAAAAGTTAGCAGCTATTTAAAAGTTATTCATGTGGGGTAAAACTCACCAACTTAAAGAAAGTAGTATTATATTTCGTGTTAATAATGTTTTTTGAAGTTAGTTACATTTTCTTTTTATTGAACTAGGTTCAAAATGGATCGTTTAAATATCAAATTATGTGTTACTGTCGAAAGCAATTAAGGAGATCAAGTGCTGTGAAAATTTTAGAACAATTCCAATTTTATCATTTTTATTTCCTGCCATACAAAGCTTGCAGGGAGACAGTGTTGTCAGGTCATTAAAGAATTTGCCAGGAAATTTTAGATATTTTTTTTAACATTCTGTTTTTTTGAATGGCGCCATAATTTCAATGTCATTTTTCTTCGAATTTCAAGGATAAGAATTTAAGAAATAATGAGCATTTTAAATATTATTTCAAATTAAAAAATGTAGTTTTAATTTTTTTTATGTATCAATTAAATCTAAGTTAATAATATAATTGCTATTATCGATTGGATAGTAATTGCTATATCGAAAACATTAATGTTAAGACATCTAAATTTAAATTGCTGACAATTCCACTAAATATTTTATTTAAATGACAAATTTTAAAATTAAAGGCATTTTAATGTATATAGATAAAATAAAAATAAAATTTAATAAGATTAAGATAAGAAAATGATATTTTATAAAATTCCTGTAACATGCACATCAAACCGTTCAGTGACCACAATGGAGGTATGAGACGGCGTTCTGTTCTATATATAGCGTTAAGTTGAAGCTTGATTACTTCGCTGAAAAGTTAATTTCTGGAGAAAAATCAAATATTTTTATTAAATAATTTCAATTTCAGAGCAGTAATTTTTATAACTGTCCGGATTTTGTTTCTGCGTTCATTCTGTAGGAAATCATCTTGATTTTTATATTTTCATAACTTACATTTAAATGCTATATTTACATTTTTAAATATTATTTTCTGAATTTTAAATTTTGGTGAAATCTTCTTGCAGAAATTCACGTGAATGTAATGCATATATTCGATTGAAATTTCTTATAAAAATTTCTCAATATCTTCTGTAGTTCCTGAAATAAAGAATAATAGATCGGTTCCGTAAAGTTATTTACAGTTATTTAATGCTTCATAATAAGAAAAAAAAATTGATAATTTGAAAAAAAAATATAATAAGTTAAATTCAGTATTTAAAGATTTGTTAACAATTTGGCTTATTTCTTAATTCAGAAATTAGGTAATTCATTTCTTATCTGTAAGAGTTCGAACAAATTACTTCAACTTTTTGCCTCTTTTTAGCAAAAACTAAATAATTCGAAACAATATTCGCTTTTAAATATTAATGTTTATATTAAAGTTAGGTTTATTCAATCCTTTTTATTCACAAATTCAAAATAAGATAGCTATTTTAGGAAATATTTTTAATTTATGGCATCCATTTCATACTACAGAAACGTTGCCACTCTTTGAATCCATTAATTTAATAGATAGCAAAAAAGATTCTTTAATTTCAAAACTATTTTCAAGGCTCTGCAACTTTATAAAAAGATATAAAGCTACTTCACGAGAAAATGAAATTTGTTTTATAATTTTAGTAAAACAACAAATCCAATCCAATCAAAGTGATGAACTTGTTTATGCGACATAAAAAAGTTTGCGAGACTTGAACAATTTTTAAAATTTGAATTTTATCTTTTATTTAATGAATATAAACTATTCATTGGAGTAAGTGAAATGTTTCTTTGATTATTTCAAACTAGCGTTTAGTTTATCATATCATTAAAATAAACTAATTTTTGTAACTTTCTTACAGAATTTAAAAAATATCTCTTTCCGCTAATTAAATTTCAGTTTAATGTTTTATCATAAATCTTTAGTATTTCAACACAGACCGGGGAACGAAATCGGATTTTCTGTTTACTCATTAAAATATTAAACGCTAATTATGATCCAACTGGTAATGCGCAGTTCTTCGAAAATTAATACAAATCTGACTAAATTACAGTTTTTAATGCTTCATTCAGATTTTGCTTTAATTCAAGTTAAAATAATTAAAACAACACATAATTTCATTCTAAAAATAGTCAAAATTAGCTAGAGTAGATTTTCATACTTTTTCTGTTTGTTAATTTTTTTCAGAAGTTCAAATATTATTTGTCTTTGAACTCATTCTTTCATTTCCGTGAATTTCTTATCATGTACTTAGACTTTTAAATTGAAGGAAGATTATCATTGTTCAGATATAGCTAGAAATAATGAATTTTTTAGTTCTTGTATCTCGGATTTCTAGTTTTCTGAGATATTTACATTCTCGGAAATTTTATTTTAAATAAAATTTGTGATTAGGAGATGAATTATATTGTTACGAATCTGTAATGCTGCTTCCCAGCATAATTGGTTCCACCATCGAAAAGAATGTTTTACAGTCATCTGTATTGGACGGAGTCCGTGTGTCGCGTCGGAGGTCCCGGAGCTTGGCGACAAACTTTGCGACCATTTGGCGACTTGACGACGAATTTGGCGACTTTGGCGCCAAAATAGATCATACCCGAAACATTGAGAATTTTCCCGACCCGTCCAGTAGGAACCGATATACGTCTCGAACGTTCCTGATTGGTTGAGAGGCTTCTAGCCCCGCCCCCTGAGACCTATAAAAGGAGGCGGCCACGGCTGCCAGGGTCGTCGTAGTCGGAATCGACGGTAAAGAACTGGCCTTCCAGAGCTAAGCGGAGCAGCGACGGAGTGAAGCTAGTGCTGAACTAAGTTGTGTGTTGTCTGCACGTCTCGTCTGAAGATAATTGTGTGCTGTATATAGTTGCCTTCCTTGTGCTGTCCTGTGTGTCTTCGTGTAAATAAATGTCGTTGTTTCATTTTCTACTGCCGCCTGCTGATTGAGCGTTCTCCACACCATATAACTCCACTATCCAAACGAACCCCGGAAATTTCGTAACAATATGAATACAATTTTAGATCCAGTAAAGGGCCCGAGATCTTTTTATTACCCCTATAATGTATCTTTACTTTTTTTATTAGCTCCTTAAATGTCATGCCTTTTTACTTTCTTGTACACGAAGTATAGAGAAAGTGTAGTAATCGTCAAAAAATTCAAACCCGGGTCTCTGATGAATCTCCCCGTTTTAGATTTTCATGAGTTCGAAAAACACATTTTTGGAAAATGTCCGTCTGTCTGTGTCACAAATGATTCAGAAATGTTTTTAGTTAATTGGATAAAATTTGGTATAGACTTTTACACCAAATACGCATATTTCTATCAAATTATTAGTAAATTCTTTCTGAGGAAGTCTGTCTGTCCGGCTGTTCGATTATAAGTTAACACAATAACTGCAAAATGGAGAGAACTAGATACCTAAAATTCAGTATGCAAATTTAAGGTAGCCGACTACGTTCGAAGCAATATTTTTGAAAAATTGGATTTTTTAAAAACTATTTATGGTTTTTAGATGTATTGTCAATTATAAACACTATATATACAAAAAAATTATTTGGAAATATAATATATTTTGAGAAATAGGAAAATTTGTAGTAAATTTTAATGAAATTTAACCTAAACAGCTAACACTCTACACAAAATTGTAATGCATCTATCCTATTTTTCTTTGTACACAAGTTATAGAATATAATGATGAATGAAATGAACCCAAATCTAAGAAACATTTTGAGATGCAAAGAAATTAAGGGTAAAAATGTACGTATATATACATTTTTTCCATAAATTTACAACTTAATTTTTCTAAAAACACCTATAAATAAAAAAGTATTTCACCGACAATAAAACTTTTGGTTCATTTCATTGCCCACAGTATTTAAAACACACGCTGAAATTTTTATGTAAATACCTCTATTAGTTTTTGAGATATCATGTTAACGGTGGAAAATTTTTATAAAATTAAAGTTTAAGAAAATTGAAGTTAAAAAATATTTTAGCTAAAAAATTGTTTAAAATTATCCTGGATGATAGATCAGACCTTCCTTTTCCTAAAAAAATACTATTTTGGAAAGAGGAAAGCCTGAACTACAAGAAATAATAATAAAAGAAGAATTCGCCAATGTAGTCGAAAACCAGTGTTTTTAACGTAGTCGGACCCCTTAACTTCTATATCGCAGATATGTATCAAAGGTTGAGCTAAATACAACTATTGGTTGACTGTCTGTCGGTCTGTACATTCAGAAATATGTAAAAGCGATAATTCAAAAGCTCAGAGATTTAAATATATCGAATTTGGTATGGTATTTTGTGACTACAAATGCAATTTTGCGTGAAAGTTTTGTTTTGATCGGCTGAGATAAACGTGTATAAAACACAAATTCAATTTTTGGATACTGTTAAAACATACCTGGGATCAGTTGCCTAATAACTCGCCAAGGCTGATAAGATAGATTCAGTAAAAATGATAAATTCTCGCCAAAAATTACTATTTCGTAACTGTTGTACACCAATGTCACGTCAGACATTCTCTAGCAAGACAAGTTTATTAGATGGTACGCGAGAAAGTTTGGGAGATCCCTCCCGCTGATTTAATAATCAAATTGAACCCATTTCCCGTTTTGTGAATATGCTGTCTAAGGGATTCAATTAATAATTCATAGAATACTTGAGGTGCTCGTGGATTATGTGTAAATTTTTGTACCAAATAGTCTTAATGTATGTATATGTAGTATCTAAACCCTTTAAAGGGCCATTTTTTCCTAGTCTTATTATGTTAAAATATTTTTAGGCTTGAAATTAGAATAAGAAAAGGGATTCATTTAATTTATTAGACAAATTTAATTTGATTAATTAATTAGTTTGGTTATGTAATAATTCTGTACAAATCAAGACACATCATTTTGTGTAAGATAAAGAACTGAATCATCTAAGTTTATGTCTTTCTAAAACAATTTGTCAGAACTGATGCCAACCTACATAATTTCATACAAAGATTGATAAATTTGGTGGGAAGCATACTTACCAAGGCCCTAGAAAGGATTAAAGGATTTCATTTCAACTTTTAAGTTTAAGAAGTGATAATTCGATGCACGGTTAAGTAATCAAAAGGATAATGACATATCCTTTATATAAATAAATCCGGATATTTAATGGCATATTGTATGCGTACATAGAATCCTATTGCTTAATGGGTAAGAACTTGGAAATAATATACTGCAAACTTATGTCCTCGAAAATTGAAGGAAACAAGAGAAGCAAATCAAAACTATCACGAATAGTAGTTGATCTTTTCTCTAAAAAAAAACAAAAATTTAGATGCCGTTTTTAAAAATATGATATAAAGATGCCTTATATTAGTAAATGAATTCAAAATTAAACATACATTTATGACAATTCTTATTCAATTTCATTTTAAAAATGGTTTCACAAACTTTGTTTTCGCAAACCTTTTTGAAAATATTCCAATGAGAGCATTTTTTGAGAGGGGGACAGACTTGATGTGAATCGGTATTGGAAAATATCTTCTCAGTCATTTAATGTCAGTCTCAGTCATTTTATGTATTAATCGCATGTCATTGGGGAACATTATTAATGGATTAAGACATCTTTAGCGATGGATCGCTGGTTGCTATAAGCATGATGACATCTTTCGTTATTTTTTCTGATTAATTGTTGGAATATTATTAATGTGCAAGTATTATAAGATATTTTATTTTTTAAAGAAACACTTATATTTTAAATTAATAAATTTCTCGGTATTTCGTATCAACCACCGTCTTCTGTAAAATGTTACAAATCATCACTTCAACCAAACACTACATATCTTTTCTTACAGAGTAAAATGTCCTATGTATAAAATTTCCATTCCGTTAAAATTCACCAGTTAACGTCTCTTCATATTGAAACAGAGGCCAAGTCTCAATTCCAAAAGACAGGTCTGTTGAGTTTTCATGATATGGTAGATATAGCAAACATGGGCTATAAAGTGAAAAGGCACTTGCGCATTAACAACATGTCGTACGGTATAAGGCATTTTCGTACTAAAGTTCTCTGGTAGCATGCAATCAATACTAAATTCATCAATATGGGGCCGCAGTGGCTTGGTGATGAAGTTTCGGCTTCGTACCCGGAAGGTTTGGACCCAATTCCACCGAAGAACCGTTGTGTAAGTGGGTCTGGTGCATGCTCAATCCGTTGGGGTCAAACGCCCACCCTCTGATCTGGTGCGAAAGTTAAGAAAGCCTGGTGCCAGCTCATTTCCCGTTCTCGTCATCTGACTGTGGTTCAAAATTACGAAGTGCACCCAAATTATCCCTAGTGTTTCTTTAAAACGGGACATTAATATGACTTGAATGGAACTAAATCTCGCCAATAGCATGCACTTAATATTAAAGTTCGCCAATGGTATAAGGTTAATACACAAATACCAATAAATATTAATTATTTTGTAAAAACGAATTTCATTAAATTTAACCTTTAATTATTATAGTTTCATTACATTCTGTACTTTAGCAACCATCTTGATTTTTTTATATCATTATCTACTGGCGTTATGAAGAGACTATATATAGTTGACATCAACAAAATGCAATCTGTAATGTTATCTCTTTAAAATGCGAATAACGATATATCCTCAAAGAAATTTGAAAATTAGAACTTTGTCACTTTGACATTTCGGAATTTTTTTAAAGCAATGTTACCTCAATCCTCGAATGTATATTAAAAATATTTTGCAGCACATTAATTAATAAACGAACCAAATTATTATTCGTTTATACGTTTTAATTTCAACAGACATTAAAAAAAACTATACTTTTCCTGAGGACTTCAAGGAAAAATATCAAATTTTCTACGTGAATTATAATTCTCAATTTCTATCACGGACTTTCATATCTTGAATGAATGCACTCTTCCACGAACTGCATCATAGAAATTGTGTCCATGTTCACAAAAGTTTGAATCAATGTTATATATAAAACAATTTTCTTAAAAGCGTTGGTAACCAGAATAACTCTAATGTTTTTATAACTTCGTGAAAGTTTGTATTTTCGTTCGTGAGAATGAAAACATCCTGGACTAGTCAGTTTAAAAAAAATATATACACTTTCAAAATTTTACGGGAGGAATATTAAGTTAAGCAGCAATTTCCGGTAAACTTGGCTCATAAAATAACAGTAAGGCACGAGCTAAGTTTTCGTATCCATAACCTCTTTTTGAAAAGAAGAACAATTTTTTTTTCGCAAAGCTGTTGCGAAGTATTTTTGCGAAGCATTTGAAATGGTGGGCCATGTGAAAATGACAAAATTGGAGGTTCTTTTGTGCGCTTTTATCTGGTTGTACCATTTGTGAAAATTTGTATGTTTCTTTTTTAAAAATGAATTCGGTTTACAAGAATAAATGTCTCCACATTTGTTGCTTTCTTTTTAATATTTGAAAAACCATGCTATTCAGGTGAAATGTAAATATTTCGACTGTTGTCGTTTTTCAAATAATAATTTCAGTAAAAAAAACTAGTTTGCTCGGGAAAAATTTTAATCCAAGCTTTTTTTTTGGTCCAGAGACTTTGAAAGATACTTTAAAATAATATAAATGAAGTCCTTGATGTTCTGATGTGATTTCCTCATTTAAAACTATGGCCAGAAAGCTAAGAAATTTTTAACCTTCTCGAACAAAAAAGGAAGTGTACAACAAAATGTTGCTGACTTTTGAGGTATCCTTTAAAATAACATTAAATGGATTAACATTTTTCTAAAAAACAAGACTTAAATTACAGGGATATAAACATATTTTATCACTTTAAGCACTGACCCTAATTAGATACCAAAATTTATGAATTAGTTTTAAATTTAGATACAGTTATTAGAGATAAAGATTCTAGTTTGTAGAGATAAAGGCACATTTATCTTGACTATTAAGATGAATGTAGGTATACAATTTTCAAATCCTGCACATATAGGCCTTGGGAAGAGGAAATGTGCACCTCGGAGCCTTGTTTTTTTTATGGAAATTTTAGTCAGAAATTTAATTAATTAAAAAATAAGCTGAAATTAGAAATTTCCAAGATAATGCTGAAAATATTTTTGCACAAAAGTATATTTTACACCCTTCCAAAATGTAAAAATTTATCTTTTATAATGATATTATTTTAAAAGTCAATCAATCTGTTTTTTAAAATTTGACAATGTTTTAAAAAAATACCTTTATTATCTTATATACATCAATAGATTACATTTTTTTAATGAAATTTTGAACAGTTTTTGTTATTTAGTTTCATATTTGGTCGTGAGTGTTTTCCATTTGTTTAAAACATGAAGGATTTTGGTTAATATCTGTGCTGTTTACAAGATGAACAAACAAAAATTATGAAGTTAGAAAAACGTGAAATTTGGAAGATACATGAATCGCTCATTCACAATTTTAACAATGTTGTGATGTCATGGGATTGGTCTCCACTAGGAAAATTCATTTACTCAATAAACAGACCGTATGCAACATAGTAACGATAAATTAAATGAACGCAATTTTAATATCTGGTAATTTCACACTTTCATGGATATAATGTTATATCTAAATGATTTAACTAAAATTAAATATAACCAATATCACCAGCAAACCAGTTAGTTTGTGAATCATTATTAAAATTAAATAGATTTTAATCAAATTAACAAAAGACAATTAGCTTGTACCTGGTAAACTAGTAATAAAAGAAAAAAAAAGCTTATGAAAAAAAAATCTTTCCTAAGACTTTTTTTTTTTCAATTGAATTATTTAATTGTTTAAAAACCAGTTTGTATGGAAAGAAATGCGTGAGTCGAAATTATGACATTAAGTTTAGATCAGATTTATTTCATATAGACAGGAGATATTCAATTAAAACTCCAAACTGGCTGGCCTAAGCCCTTTGGAGGAGAGACAAGCCACCTCAATTCAAATCACACGGCAGAAAGTCAAAAAATATTAAAAAAAATTATGTAATATAACTGATAAATAAAATATAACATACACAAATATCGAAAAGGTAAGAAACAAAAAAAATATATAAAGTAAATTTATGAGCAACGTAAGCAATGGCAGTATATATGCGTGGAAGAAAATAATAAATAATTTGAAAAAATATTAAAGCCAATAGAAGAAATTAAGTAAAAGTATAATGTTAGACAAAAAAAAAAAAATCAAAATAATTAAAAGTAAAACATAAATACAAGTAAATAATACCAATAAATAATTCATATCAAGAATTAAAGTAGTTGATTCATTTGGTTGAGTTTAGTTTAGTTTAGAACAATTTCTTCAATGTGTTTACGAAAGAACGAAATAAGCATAAGGTTTTGATGTCTGGACACAAGACTCTCTTATTTTCCAGTACAGGATATTCCAAAAATAGTATGTGTTTAATTGTCTTCTATGTATTCGCAGGTACGTGTTGCAAGCTTATGGTTATTTGAGTCTTGTCTGATATTTTACAAAAATTCCGTGTCTGATTTATATATGATTGATATAAAAATAACCTTGCAATTTTGTTTTCTTTTAAATCCTAGTTTTGTCTTTTTACTATTCATATTAAAAGTTAACTTTATTTCTATTCATATTAAAAGTTAATTTCACTCATAAATTAATGATACCAAGCGAATAGATGCTCATTAGGAGAACATTATTTTTGCAATAGTGAATTGATTTAACTACTAGTTCAACAGATATTCGTTAATTAATCAGAAATATGCATAGACTCAAAGGTACTTGATTCGTTTGAAGGCAGTGTAATTACCGCTAATAAATTCGGAATTCTCGCATGGTTTCGAGTGTTTCAGTAGTTCACCGTCAAGTGGCCTATCAGACACGCTGCCTGTTTAACGTCAAACGATACAGATCGTTAAAGCCAAACGATGTAGAAAATCTGTATACATTCTAAATAGTAAACATTAAATCGTTAGATTCGTGGGTAATAAAATAATTTATTCTGTGACAGTATATTTAAAGATAGTATCAGAAATAAACTCTAAGATAAAATATTAGATTGTTCGTATTTAATTATTTATTGAATTGTTTTTTAATTTAATTTTAATGAGGCATAGAAAGAATGATTTTATTTCATTACTGCAGTAAATTTTACTGGAATATCGTAAATATCATTACAATGTCTAGTGTTAAGCAATTTATTATTTCTTGATTGTAAGCAGATAATTTATTGGAATTAATTCATTAAAATAAAATTCCTGATTAACCAATAAAATTTTGATATTTCTTTTATTATTATTCTTTCTGTCTAACTTTTATGCATCAAAAGTTGTGAAAATTTATAGTTTGGTTAATATTTCTTTTATACAGAACTCTATTTAAATTTTAATTCTTAGTGGCCTTAAAAAAACAAAAAAGGTATTCTTGAAATATACGATTTCAAGATTACACAATTTTGAATTAAGGGAAAAAAATCTTCATAAATTGTAATACTTCTAACGTCAAAATATCGAATGAACACATCATTCGAAGAAAGAATTTTATCATTGAATTTATTTTTTTACTTCAAATAAAATATTGTGTTAATTCCCATTTCTTAATTGATTTCCAAGCACAACTGAATGAAAAGATAAATAATTAAGGAAAAATAAGGTCGTATTATGTAAAGACACACTTTGGAAGACGGGTATATAAATAAGAGTATACTGAAATATTAAAGAAAAGGAAAAAAAGATGTTTCAAGAAAAGGTAAAAAATTTGATCCTTCTATGATAGGATCTTCTATTATATTCATTGCTAAAAGACAATTTATAAATTTTTCTTTTTTCAAAATTATATAACTTATACACTTCTGTAGTCAGCGAAATTTCCCCTATGTAATCAGATTAAAATAGAAAACTTAATTTTTTTAAGCACAAATGTTCTCAGTTTCTTTAAAGTATTTTTCATCTTTCAGAGAGACAAGTTGCAAATGTAACATAATGAGTTCAATAATAGCTTAAAATTTTTAAAATGTCATTGGTCACCAGAGAGTGCAACTGTCTATTATTTGCTTGTGCAGATATTCTACGATATTCCTACGATATTATTTGATATTCTGGTTGCCGGCCAATGTCGGAAAGATATTGTAACAAAGATGTTCGATATTTAGGAGCAGTAAGGGTCAAATAACAAACCGCAATTTTTACACCATTAAACACCATTTCTAAAGGTTTGAGAAAGTTTGGAACAGCATTCTTTTTATTTATTGTATTGCTAAAATGTAGCTCTTTTTCTTAGAGCTATATTTCTGATACGAGGGAGTTTAAATTTTAATATTCCAATGCATTCCGAAAAAACAAGACATGCTTTTTAAATCTATTGTGAAACATTTTTTATTTCCATTATTCTGCGAGCGATTGATTTCTAATCAAATTTATAGAAAAACCTTTTGCAATTTCTTTCTTTGAATTTAAAGTTCTCGTTTTAATTTCCGTTGACAAAAAACCCCGTTATATTCATTAACTTTAAAAAAAATCTTAATACCATGATCTAAAAAATTATCTAATTTATCCATCCAAGTGAATCTATATTGTATCCTACTTTTCATGTACTTTGGAGAAAAGGAATTAGTACACAATATTCGGAATTGTAAATACAATTTATGGTGTATTTTTTCAACTATAGGAGTGATTCTGAATTATTCAAGTCTTAGTAATTAGAAATATGACTTAATTTAAAAATATGTTGATTTTTTTCAGGATATCATGTGCTAGGTGTTAATGAAACAGATAAATTTTAGTGTTTAAAAAAGAGTTTAAATTGGTATTTTTGATGAAATATTTTTATTTAAACTAAAGCCTTCTGAAAATTGCCACATTTAAAAGAAATGAAACTTATCAATTTGCTTCCATTCCTGAGTTATACATTGTATAATCAGAATGGAACTTCTCCGGAGTTTCCAGATCTCTTATTAGTTTTCTCTAAGCTACTTAAGATTTACTGGCAATGTTGTGTAAAATTACTCATTTTTGAAAGTCCTAGAAGCTTCTATTTGAGATATAAATTCAAACGCATGCTTTAATTTTTTGAAATATATTTTATTTTAATCTTTATTTTTGACTTCAGAATGCGAGTGTTTTTTACTTTCTCGTATACGGAGTATAAAGAAAGTAGAGTAATCGACAAAAAAACTTTATCTCGAGATTTTGACCTTGAGTTCGAAAAACATTTGTTTGGAAAATGCCCGTCTGTCTGTTTGTAGTAAAGATAACTCTAAAACACTTTAAGCTAAACGGTTGAAATTTGGTATACGGTCTTAACACTAAATTTGTATATTCAAATTTTGATTGATCTGTTCAGAGGAAGCTTGTCTGTCCGGCTGTTCGAATATAAATTAACATAATTACAAAATGAAGAAAGCTAGATAGATAAAATTCAATACATTTGATATCTTTACCTGTTAAATTTGTCTGATAACTTCCGAATTTTGAGCCAAATCCAACTGAGTGTTGTCTGATAACTTCCGAATTTTGAGCCAAATCCAACTGAGTGTTGTCTGATAACTTCCGATTTTTGAGCCAAATCCAACTGAGTGTTGTCTGATAACTTCCGATTTTTGAGCCACATCCAACTGAGTGTTGTCTGATAACTTCCGAATTTTGAGCCACATCCAACTGAGTGTTGTCTGATAACTTCCGATTTTTGAGCCACATCCAACTGAGTGTTGTCTGATAACTTCCGAATTTTGAGCCACATCCAACTGAGTGTTGTCTGATAACTTCCGATTTTTGAGCCACATCCAACTGAGTGTTGTCTGATAACTTCCGAATTTTGAGCCAAATCCAACTGAGTTTTGTTTGATAACTTCCGATTTTTGAGCCAAATCCAACTGAGTGTTGACTGTTTGGCGATATGTGCTTTCAGAAACAAGTAAATGCGAAAATTCAAAAAGGCAAATACGGAAATTTATTGAATTTGATATGAGATTTTGTAACTGCAAGTATAGTTTTATGTCTTATTTTTGTCTCAGTGGGTTGAAAAAAAAAACGTTTCGAAAATACAAATTCGATATTTGGATGCTCTTAAGGCAGCATGCCATAAATCGCCAGGAATTAATCGCCTAATAACTCGCCAAATATGACACGATAGATTCAATAAAAATGTTAAATTCACTTCAAAAGTTAATATTTCGTAACTATTGAAGGCCAATGCCATGTAAGGCGTTCTCTGGCATACCAAGTTTATTAGAGAGTATGCAAGAAAGTGTTGGAGTTACCACTTCAGCTGGTTTTATTTTCATTTTACATTGGCATTAACTAAATTGTTTTCTAAAACTGGCTTTTCTTCATGATAACAGTTTATGTGTAATTTGAGATTTGAATTTTCCAAAGTTATAATCACAGCTCATTTTTCAATTATTATAAAACTATCACGTAAATTAGTTTCTTTATTTTCTACAAGAAAAGAGAATAAATATTACTTAAGATTCCTTTCACTAAATTCTTACATATTAAATAAACTGTGGACTAAGACTCTGCATAAAAATAGAATTTTCAATTCTTTCAGCAATGTTAACAACAACAAGGTGCAACTCTATTCATGGTCAATTGATTTATACTGGATATTAAAGCAAGAAGTGCAAACTTACAACAGAGCAAAACGAAAAAGACGCGAGAAAAATACTATATAAACGAGCCTAAATTCATGAAAATGAAAAAAAGAGGTCTTTCGATTTTTACAATGAAGAATTTTATCTTTTAAAGAATTTCACGACAGTAAGTTTTCGCAAAATGTTTCCATGGTAACAACAATGTCTTCAAATTCTTTGACATATGACTGGCGACTTCATGAAATGTCCAATGCCTTTTTTCTTCATTTTTGCGATATCGGAGGATTTTGGTCTTATCAACGTTCTCTTAAATTTTGATATTTTTAACCATTTCTTGTGTATAATCCAGAAGTAAACGAGAAAAACCATGGTTTAAAGAGAAATTGTCTTTTTTTTTACCATTCCAGAATATGTGAATTTTTTTTTAATCGAATTTCACCTTATTAGCTTTTTTTTATCAAATAACAGTTTTTACTTGTTCGAAATATCCAACTTATAAATTTCTTGTTATTGGAATGGGTCAAACAGCGAATATGTAATTTATAAAGAATAAAACTCAAACATATTATATGAGATTTTTGAAAGAAAAACCATTATTAAATTCCATCGATAATACACTAAGTTTTGCAACAATGCCATATCATAATGCATTACAATCATTTTCTTAAAATTATAGGTTCATCATCGGAATTATTTCATGTTATAATTATCATTGATTTAAAAAACTGAATATGATTCGTAGTTATTTATGTAAAAAAAATTAAATTACAGCAATGTAAGTTTAATTCATTTTGAACCGGGAAAGTTATTTCTAAATTAAGAGATTCTGCTTCTGATATTTAATTAATTCATCTTCATTGAAAAAAATCATACCGCTTTTTAATTTGCAGTGTATTGACTAAAGTTCTCAGCCTCTCCTTTCCATTTATGAATAGTGATAGCAATAGACATAAATGGAGCGTATAGTTATAATGAAATGAATACGTACAATGTGTTGAAATTATTTATAATGCTGAAAACCGGCAAATTTTAGAGTTCGTTTTTTTTTCTAGAAAATGGTATGAACTACCGGCAAAAGTCAAATAAAAAGTTTTAGGGTATGATAGATTTTAAATTAAGCTGATCATTATTTGTGCCATTTAAATAACGGTAACACGAATGTTAGATGATTCTGGCAATTATGTATATAACTGAGCATAATGTCATGGGACTCGACTCCTTTAAGAATGTTCATCAAGCAATCAAAAGAACAGACGTAAGGCTATTACAATTTGGTACTTAAAATTTTTTTGTTGAAATAATTATGAACATCAAGTTATACATTAGAAACTTCTTTAAAACTAAACCTTCCCAATATTTCTTGTTGACAAAGGCGTTTAGTATTAAAATAAACTGAAATTTAGATATGTGAAAACATTTGGGATGAATGTGTTGAAAAAAGTTGTGAATTTTTAATATTTCTTATTTTTTTATGTAAAACATATAGGGTAGATACGTATGTAAATGGGAAAAATGCGTTTTTTCCTAAATTTAGGTATCAATCAAAACCTTCTGGCTTAAAAGTTTATCAAAAGAATTACTCAAAATATTTAAGATTTTAAATACATTTCCAAATTCTTAAATTAAAAAAAACCCCTCTTTTTATCCAATCTTTAAATATGGAAGTTCGACTGATAAAATAAGAGGAAATTTTCATTTTTTTTCACATCGTGGAGCATCAACTCAACTCTTGAATATTTTTAAATACACAGATTGTTAATTCTCTAGTTTAAAAAAAGGCAGAACATACTGAAAAATGATTATGACAAATTTGAACAAAAAAAAATGTGCATTTCCTTTTCATTTATGATGTTTTTTTGTAAGAAAATTCCACCAAAATTTAGAATTTAGGAAAACTCCAATTAAAGGTATAAAACTGCATTACAAAAGCCGTATTATGTAAATAAAAAAATCATTGTAATTTCTCCTTACAATATAACTTCCAAAGAATAAGTTTAGAAACAAAATTGTTACGAAGAAGATTGTCCAAAAATTAAGAATATCGAATTAAAAAAACATTTGATAGTTTTGAAAAAAAAATGACTTTTCAAAGTAGTCATCTATTTTAAACGCATTACTTAGTTGATGGCGACACTCATTTCACTGGTCCGTCAATAACCAGCCAATATAAGAATAAATGCTTTACCTTAATTGGGAAGTGCTACATATGTCTAGGGAAAAATCGATATTAGGTCATATAGGTACCACTCCATATTAAGACCCAGGCATTGTACTCGAGGTAATTTTGTGAAAAACAGGCTCACAATTATCGTTTTTTTTTTTTCACTAAATGTAGTAACCTAGGACCAGCAAACAGACAGAACACAACAAACAGTTCATTGCTGATGTAAGCAATTGTCGTTCGGTTTTAAAATAATGCCGAATTCGTTTTTTAAATTCCATATGTCTAAGGGGAAAAAAAGAATATTCTGTATTCTGGTACAACTCGATATTGAGACCTTGTACTTGAGATGTTGAGGCATTGTACTTAGTGGGCTTTTAAGAAACCCGGGCTCATGAATATGTTTTCTGTAAAAGCAATAACCGAGGACTAGCAAACAGCCAGAATACAACAAACAGTTCATTGTTGATGTGAGCAATTGTCTTTCGGTTTTAAAATAATGCCGAATTCGTTTTTTAAATAATTCCATATACCTAAGGGGAAAAAAAAGAATATTCTGTATTCTGGTACCACTCGATCTTGAGACCTTGTACTTGAGATGTTGAGGCATTGTACTTAGTGGGCTTTTAAGAAACCCGGGCTCATGAATATGTTTTCTGTAAAAGCAATAACCGAGGACTAGAAAACAGCCAGAATACAACAAACAGTTCATTGCTGATGTGAGCAATTGTCTTTCGGTTTTAAAATAATGCCGAATTCGTTTTTTAAATAATTCCATATACCTAAGGGGAAAAAAAAGAATATTCTGTATTCTGGTACCACTCGATCTTGAGACCTTGTACTTGAGATGTTGAGGCATTGTACTTAGTGGGCTTTTAAGAAACCCGGGCTCATGAATATATTTTCTGTAAAAGTAATAATAACCGAGGACTAGCAAACAGTCGGAACACAACGGACAATTCAATGCTTATGTGCGCAATTGTCTTACGGTTTTTAAATAATGCTGATAAAAGATACCAGAGGATTGTAAGAACAAAGGGAAGCCCTTACTCGCTTGTTGTAATGTCTAAATTTGCTAAAAAAGTAACAAATGCATACTTCTATGGATAGTTATAAAGTTCTTTCAATATTATTAATACCATATTAATATATTTTTCGAATTTTTCCATATTTAAAAAAAAGTCTAATGAATTTTTGAAATTAATTTTATTATCAAACCAAAATGCTTGGAAATTAATCTCCTATTAGTTCGTCGGGTTCGATAATAGACTTTTATTCTAACTGAGTCTTCGATTTTACAGGCATCCAACGATATTTATAGCATCAGCCCGACTGTTTGAAACATCTTCCATTCGATAGAAAGAGCCTCCCATTTCATTGGGGGCAAATGAAACAATTAGCGAAGTCAAATCTCTTTGAATTTTGCAGGAGAATCTAGTATTTTGAAACAATCACTGATTGACCTTCGAGCTTTTCCCGTCGATTGAGGCGTAGAATTTTAATTACCTTTAACCCGACCGTCCGGCGTAATTAACAAATGGAGGAAAGTGATTTATATTTTATGGGGAGTAGGATGGAATATGTGCATTGATCAATGTAGTAAATATAGATGATAAAATTCTCGAACCATTCATTTCAATTAAAAATACATCGGCATATAGTATATCTAAAATTTTTAAAGGTCTGTAAATTTTGCGCCAAATTGGTAAAGGTGTGCCAAGTTTGTTTTTTTAAATTTTGTTATAAATTTCTCAATTCATCTAAAAATGAATACACGAAGCGCTAAACAATTAGAAGCATAACTCTTTCATTACTGAACAGGCCCAACCGGCCATACAAATTCCTTACTGGAGGGTCAATTTATGTTTCTAAAGAGGAATGCATGATGTAAATTGAGTTATTAACAGGGATATCATCGTTTTACATTTTGCACTTCTTGTTTGTAAGAGAAACTGGTCCGCCAGGCTAGAATTATCACTGCCGGTCGAGCCGGGTCAGTTGTGAAAGGGTTAATGGAAATTTCGAGATTAATTACAGTTAAGCGTTAACATAAATAATCGTACTTTATTCAAATGGCTTGACAAAATCATCTGATATGACCTTATAGTTGTAAATATAGTTTCAAAGAATAACAATATATAACTATCTGTTATATTCAACGTATAAATCTTTCTTAAATAAATTTTTAAAATCTTTTCATGTATAATATTTTGATGATAAAAACTATATTTTACTCTTAATTTTAACATCAATTGAATCAGACTATTTTAAAAAATCATTGATATCTAATTTTTCCATAAGTTATCAATATTTGTTATATTAGTAATGCAAATTTTGTTCATAGATGTTAATCTATCTATACTTATATAAAGCTCAATGTGTGTGTGTGTGTGTGTTGGCGCTCTACAGGCCAGACCGTTTGACTTACAGCTACCAAATTTGGTACATGTATACCTTGGAGGTTGGGAATGTGCACTTGGGGTCTCTTTTTTGAATTTTTAATTAGAATTTTAATTATTAATTAAAAACTAACTTTTTCTCCAAAAAAATCTTTTCATTTTCCCCACCACCAAATGAGTAAGGCTTCAGTTTTTTTCCCCATTCTAATGAGGCTAGGCTTAAGATTTTTCGGCCAATTATTTCAAACGATTCTGTTTATTTTCTTGATGTTTGATGCATTTAAAATTAAACAATGTTAATGAATCGATCTTTGAGATTCATTCTGAAGTACTTTTGAATTAAAATAAAACAGAATAAAGGAAATTAAAAATTTCTAATCCGCATAGCGTTTCCCCAACTGGCGTAGAAAAATTCACGCATTTGCGTTACCGTAACTAGCGTTGAAAATTCACGCATGCGCATTGTGTTCTGATTGTTGACAATTATCAACGGATGCGAACTGGATTTAAATTATGTTTAGGTTCGTTGTATGCTTTTGTAATTAAAATGTATTTATGTTAATTATATATTTTTTGTATATGCTTATAGTTTTAAATACATCGTTTTTTAAGTAGTTTTTTTAAAACCTGTTTTCAACCGTTTATCTTAAACGATTCGTTTTATTTTCTTAGTGTTTGATGCATTTAAAATTAAACATTGTTAATTAATCGATCTGCTCATGATGAATCTGAGACTTTTTTTTTGACATATTTTTGAGATATTACATAAATTAAGAAAGATATTCTTTAGTGCCCATAAAGTTTAAACGCTCAGTGACTCTATTTTCAGTAATCAATTATAAAAAAATGCTTTGTTTCAATAAAAAATATTATTATATTAATTGCAGATTAATCCTTTCCACTTTGATTTAAAGCATAAATTCTAAGGGAGCTAACAGAAAATTAGAGAGATACATATTACGTTATGACTGAAGGCCTTTATAATATTATGAATGAATTATATGGCAATCAAAATTTGAAGTTTTTAAATATTTTGATGAAGGATCTATTAAAGTAGGAATTGCATAAAATATTTAATTATTTAAATTTTAATGAACATTAAGATTGGGGAACCGGCTGGTCGCCAAAGGCGGCTAGTATATAAGAAAGGTAGTAAGGTAACGATTTATTTAAGCTTATTTGTTTTAAGAATAATTAAATCACTACTCTAATATTAGTAAGAGCATCGTCAAAAGATGTACTAAAATAAATTAAAGAATAGTCGTAGAGTGGTTCAAAATGTAAAAAGGACAAAATTTTAGTTAATTTCCATTTTTCTAATTAATCAAAAATTTATTTCTTATATTTTTATATTATTATTTCTTATATTTTTATATTATTATTTCTTATATTTTTATATTATTATTTCTTATATTATTTATTTCTTCTTTATCAATTTATTTTCTTATTTATCAATATTTTTTTCTTATTAATCAAAAATTTATTAACTTGAAAAGTTGATAGTATTATGTTTTATATAATTAGTGAGTGAAATTTGAATTTAGTTCAATTGTTTAGGAAATGTAGAAAATATATATAAATACATACATATGCACAGTGATTTTTATTTATATTACTTTTGAAATTTAATCATATTTAAGATTATTTGCTTAAAAAAACTAAAACTTTCTCATTTAAATAAATCCGTGACTTCGATTCTAAACATTACATTATTAATTATTTAATTTTCACTGCTAGTTTAATAAATTTCACTACTTTAGATTCTCATTGATTTCCTACTCGAGTTAAATCTGAATTACAATTTTCAGGAAAAAAAAAAATACAGATAAATCACAAATTTAGTTGAGGCCTTTAATAAGATATTTTTTGTATGTATATTCCTTTGGTAGAAACACTATACAAGGGGAGGACATGAAGTGGAAAATTGAGTTCGGGATGAGATTTAGTATAAGGGTAGCACGCCTTTAGGTTGTTCATTAATTGAAATATTAAAGCGCAATTGCTAACCAATTTAGAGCAAATGGCCCTCAAACTTTCAGTGTGGTTTATATACTAATAATGTGTCTCCGTTGTCGAGCACCCGAATTGTAGAGTGGATAAGGTGTTGCCATAGCATTCGAAACCCGTGTTATGTTCTGGGAGAGTTTCTTTTGCTTTTTTATTTCCTTTCTAAATTATTTCAAATTAATTTACCAATTTACAAGCAATTTTAATTAATATATTTTTCCTTTTTTATGCAAAAATAAATATACTATTAGGGCGCTCAGCAGATGTGACAAATATTATTATATAAGCTATGTTGAAGTTTCAGGGTCAAAATCTCGAAATCGGTTGATTTTTGCACTTTAAAATTTTTACGAATGAACTTTTTAAATGTATATTACTATTATAATAAATCTCATTCCAAACTAAATTTTCCATCTCAAGTCCTCCCTTGGTAGGCGTGATTCTGTAGACATACCGTTGCATTACTAATTCCAAGACAACTTTTTTTATTGTACTTTGCAATAATGGGAAAAAAATGAAATGAAATATTCTTTCTCTGAATTTCACCGAGGAAAACTTTTTCTCTAAATGTTGTAGCCTCACTACGGTCATGTATTCAGAGATTTAACTTGGATTTATCTCTGTGTTAGAAATGCAACTACTTATTTTGAAATCCATCCAATGGCAAAGAATGCCATTCTTTCTTAACTTTTTTTTTAATTAATAATGGTGGATTTAAACAAAATTCAAAGAATGAAGCGAACAAGAATATAATAAAAAAAGGGGAAGGCACGAAAGGGAAGAGAAAGGATTTTCTTTGGAAAATTTTGAGAAAAAAAAAAGAAAGAGTTTTCTCCCAGTTAATTATCGCGTTTTTGTAACTACCTAAACATGAAAATGAGGTAATATACAAAATAGAATGGTAATATGAATTTTACATCGAGGTTTATTTAATGCAGCATTTTCTATCTCAAAGACTGGGTTGGTGAAAATTTATATTTGAATATTTTTTTTCCTTGTATATTAACATTTCGTTACAGTTTTATCAGAATTAAAAATTTATTTACGACGAATGAAATAAATTAAGTAAATAATAACAAATAATAATTAATTATAATAATAATTGTTAATAATTTTAATTAAATATGTAACAATAAAAAAATTAAATAAATAATAATTAACAAATAAATTAATCCTTTTTAAATTTTGTTTAAAACGGAATTTTATGCTATTCCATGGGTTTAAATCATAATAATTATTTAGAATTGTTTCTGATCAATAATTAATTTTCCTTCTGTCATACATGCATGCGTCTGAAATGAGGAGTTTATAATGTAGGGGGTAAGATCATAGCGCATCAGTTTTAAGGCCCGCGGTGGCCTGTTGGTAAGATCTGGACTTTGGAACCGGATAGTTTGAAGTTCGAGACCCGATTCCACCAAAGAACCGTCGTGTAAGCGGGTCTAGTGTACGTTAAATCCGTCGGGGTCAAACGTCCTCCCGCTAGTGTGGAGCAGTATTTTGGAGAGGAGGATGCCAGTTCCTGTATCGTCCTCGTCATCTGACCGGGGTTCAAAATTACGAGGCCCTAGTGTTGCTTTAAAACGAGACGTTAATATAACTAAACTCATTAACTAAATAACTAAACTAACTTTATAAAACTTATTCACGATTATTATTTTATTTTTATAATAAAATTTTTATCTCATCAAAATATTTTTATTTCTAGACGCTTATTTGTGTATTTTTGATTAGATAGATCATACGGCAGCTAAAAAAATTATAGACGGTTATGTATGTTATAGGAAACATTAAAAAATAATACATCTAAAATCTCCTTAGAAAAGATGGAAAGATATTATCTAGCTTAATTTTTATTAGAGCTCAAGGAACCATTTATTGCGCGGCTAATTTTTACAAAAGATTTTATTACTAAAACTTTTTACTACACTTCAGTCGCAGCTTATGCAAGATTCAAATTGAGCAATAAATTTTTATTTACTCAGGATTTTATAATTAAGTTCCGATAAAAACAAAGAGATTGAGCGATAAATTTAAAATTTTGGTGAATTGTAAATTGTAATCACTTTTCTCCCCACTGAATTAGTTCAGTCGAATCTGTGAAATCCATTTTACCACATAATCAAAATAATCTGCAACAAAATATCCGTTAAGTTCATTCGTTAATGTGAGATAACACTATGATTACAAAATGTTTATCGAGTTTTAAAATTATGTAGCTCTAAAATTTTTAACAAATCTCTTCAAAGCTAATGAAGGGAATATATAATTTTTTATTTTTATGCTTCCGCTTTTTCTTTGAGTCAACAATCTGAAGCAGCGTAGATACATTATTATTAAAGCAAAAACTACAAAGAAAAGGGTTGTTGTTCCAATACACTCAGCGTATGGTATGCTGTTGAACATTTTAGACATATTCGAAAATATACAAATCTTTCATTCATATGGTGTAAAATTACAATACGGCATCATGGACATAGCACAATAACCAAATTCTAAAATTTCTTTGAATAAATTGTATAATCATATTCCTGTTTCCTCTCTGTTAAATTAAGGAGTTATATACATATAACAATAGTTGCATAATATAACAATAGTACAATAAATAAATAGTACATATAACAATAGTACAATAAAGGAACCAAATAATCCCATTACCAATTCTTCGGATTTTACATTAAAACATAATTTATTGCACCACAATAATCGCATCATGGTATGGTAAATTAACCAAATAACCGTATTTCTAAAAACTCTTTTCGTTATACATTAAAATATAATTTGTTGTATCGCCATAGTTATATCATAGTATGATAAATGAGCCATATAATCGCATTACCAACTCTTGGGTTTACGTTAACGCATAATGCATTGTACTACAAAAGCCGCATTATGGCATAAATGAACCAAATAACTGCATTACCAACCCTTTGGGTTTTACATTAAACCATAATGTATTATATGTACCACAACAGCCGCATCATAGCATGGTAAATAAGCCAAATAACCGTATTACCAACTCTTTCTGTTTTACATTAAGTATAATGTATTGTACCACAACAGCCTCAAATAATCGTACTCAAATAACCGTATTACCAACTATTTCTGTTTTACATTATGCATAAAGTATTGTACCACAATAGCCTCAAATAATCGTATTACCAACTCTTTCTGTTTTACATTAAGTATAATGTATTGTACCACAATAGCCTCAAATAATCGTATTACCAACTCTTTCTGTTTTACATTAAGTATAATGTATTGTACCACAATAGCCTCAAATAATCGCATTACCAACTCTTTCTGTTTTACATTAAGTATAATATATTGTACCACAATAGCCTCACAGCAAAAGTATGGTGAATCAATCAAATAAATGCATTTCCAGCTCTTTTTATCTGATATTAAAGTGCTATGCATTATAATAAACCACAATAGCCACAGCACAACAGTATTTTGAATGATTCACAGATTCATATTATCAATTTTTTAGTGTAACATCAAAGCTTCCATGTCTATACTACAATAGGAATGAGCCAAAGGACCCTATGACCAATCCTTTTGTTGTATTAAAGTACTGCACATGTACTTCAATAGTAAGATGAAATGCAGAATTAACATATACAATTACATATTCGAACAACTCCGTTAAGAATTGAAATTTATAGAAATGTAACGTTGTCCTATACCAAAGTATGGCATTAAAAATGGAGATATATACAACTGTTGTGATTATTCAAAAAAAATTAGAATGTTTTTTATGAGGTTATTCTAATTTCTTCGAATTTACTTTCTTTTATTCATTGATATAACGCTTTTTCAAATAATGTAACTTAAAACCTGACAATTATCTTGTATCTAGACTTTATCCCAATAATTCAAATTCAAGTCAAACCTTGTCATTCATCGACAGTGCACCCTGCTCTTAGAAGCTGCCCCAACTCATTCTATCCCACCCCTCTTCATTCTTCGTATTCGAAAGCACTTCCAGTTCATTTGGAGCATGAATTCAGATCTCCTGTAGCAATTAACTAGGTGCAATCCCTTCTGTTATTATGAGAGGATCCAATTATTTCACACAATCAATGAATGGCCAGCAAGAGTTTCTTCGTTTGACTCGAGAATTTACTTTCAAGTTCATCTCAGAAATATTAGTTAATCAGTAGGAAGTGCCGGCATGACAAAATGTGTGCTGAGATATAATAGTGCATGAAATTTTGAATCCAATCCGTGAAAGGTTTGACTGCCTGTTGATCTATATATTTACAAATACAGGGGTGGGTAAAAAGTCTGTAAAAACTTTAAAAATTTATAAAACCCGGAAAATTAAGTAAAATTAAAAACGGTTTGCAGGTTTAGCATCGATAAGTAGCGAAAATGTTTTTAAGATAAGAAAAAAAATTAAAAAAATATCCTATAGATGGCGTTTTGTACATAATTAAAAGAAAAGACACGTAAATAACAAAAATAATGTAACCAAATCATTTACTAGAGCAATATATGTTCCACATGTCTACCACCACTAGTTATAACACATTGCAAGAGTGTCACAAGTCCAGCATGTATACATGGCAGGTCTCGGCGGATTGCATCTTCCAATTCTGGCAGATTGGAAGGAAGGGATCGATATACCCGAGATTTTAAATTTCCCCATAGCCAAAAGTCTGCCGATGTCATATCCGAAGATCGAAAAGTCCATGGAAACTTACAAAGTCTGTTAATGATCCTCTCGTCCTAGAATGTCTGCAACAGGAATTCCTTGACCGGAATAGCTGTGTGACTTGTTGCTCCATTTTGCATAAACTTAACAGTAAAAAGTGCATTTTTTCACTCAAAAATGGAACAAGATTTTGAACAGAAGCGTTAAATAGCGCTGAACATTTACTGTCACCGTTTTCCACCCATTTACTGGGCACTCTGTTTCAAAGAAGTGGGGTCCTATGATGAAGGAACTTTTGGAGCTACAACCCAATGTGATTTTGGGGGAAGTCAGCCATCTAACTCTCCGACCCGCCTCGAAGGCACACGGATTTAAACTATAAAAACTAAATGACCTGACCGCCGCAACAGCAACATTGGCGGGAACTGTGGTTGAGTCCTAAGGGTCGTCACCCTCCCCGAAGGAAGTACGTCCCGTCATCTATGGGAGAAGTCAGATCCCCCACCTATTAGTGTACCCTCCAGGGTAGCGAGATCCAACCACCATGCCAGAAGCATCTCATCCTCAATTCGAGGTGCCCCCCAGGGGGATGATTTTGGAGGAATGAAGTGATTTCTCAGAGTACACTTGTAGATTTGACGTGTCGCCCAGAAGAGACAGTTATGTGTACTAATGTCACCATGGAACGAACAATGAGTTTCATCAATCCACAAGATGTTACATATCCAAGAGAGATCTTGTTCAAGTTTGGAGAGAGCGCACCTCGTAAATGTTTCTCTCTACGGTATCCTACGGTAAAAGTTCAGAGCAAAACTGCAATTCTGGAGCAAGAGAGTAAATACATATAATCGCCTGTCTCATTTGCATATTTCCCAACCAAATCGTTCGTACCAGCACCATCTGTCGGCTGTTTAATGAATTTTTCTTATCTTAAAAAAAATCCCGTGGCCTACCAACGCTAAATCTGCACACCGTTTTTTATTATGTTTTTTGTTTTTGGGTTTTATGAATTTTTAAAGTTTTTACGGACTTTTTGCCCACTCTGTATGTGAAGGCAATAACTCGAAACCGCAATGAGTTAGAAAAATGCAATTTTACATGACCTTTTGTCACCAATTTTATAGAACTGTGTCGTATTTTGGACCCCACTGATAAAAAAAGAGACTTCGGAAATTCATTATCCATTCTTAGTTTTCTTCTTAATAATAATGAGTAAAAAATACTCATACGTGTTAGTCAGTGTACGAGAAAAATCAAAGGAGGAACAATAAAATTTATTTGATATATTAATAATGTACATTACATTTGCTTGATTTGTATAACAGAGGATACGTTTGAGAAGAATTAAACGAAATATTGATGTTTTCCTTAAAATATACTAAATATTGTTTAGATTTGGACGAACTCATGAATTGAAAGGTATTTAATTCTGACAATCACAAAAATTGCTTACAGCTGTTATTTAAAAATATTTACATTTGATAGAAACAAAAACAATAAAATCTTCAATTGACTACAACTTATCAAATAAGTTCATTCACGGAGAACGTAAAAAATTCAAAACATTATTTTAATGATTATTTTAGAATTTTAGCTAAGCTCAACATCTAGATAAAAACACCGATGATCGTTTGTAATACTTTCTTGATAAAAGTACAATAGCAATAGCCGTACCGGCAGTTGCAGTAAGAGTTTTAAGAAATATCCGAAGATTCTCGTATTTTCTGGAAAAGAATCGAAATTTAGCAATTTTAAATAGTCGACCAATGTATCAAAATCACAAAGTCTGGTACGCAACATTCACCTAGACCCCAAAGTTCATTCAATTCATAGAATTAGAGTATCAAATGAAAGATAATTGCTTTGGTAACTAGAAAACTGCTTTTGAAGAATTTCTGTACGCTAGTGCTTCGTTTAGAGGGAATATGAATCTAGTTGAGACGATTCTTGTAATCCTGGATAACAATTCTATTATATGGACTTAGTAGAAGTGAAATTCTATTTCATATCTCATGAAAACGGATAAAGGAACAATTATTTTATTCCGAGACACAGTATTAATTTTTCCATAAATTGACATAAACTCGTTATCTTTCAATTAGAAGTTCGTATTTCCTCCATCTTTTCTACAATTCCAAAGATTAAGCGACACATATCTTGTTCATTCTTTTATTCAATATAAAAGTGGGAAAGGAATATTGATTTAACAAAGCTGATTGAATTGAATTTTGGAGATATGCAAAGCGTTTCAGATTTTTTAACTGGAAAAGAAAAGAAAAAAAAGAATATTAGTTGTAATTAAGGGACATAGTTTGCAATAAAAAGTGAAATTTGTAGTTATTCAATTTCAATAAATAAGCCTTGTGAATCCAAAAACACTTTTTAAATCATTCTTTTGCATGTCTTTTTTGAAGTTATTAAAATAACAGGGAATACAGAAATAAATAAATAAATAAAGAGTAGATAAGAAACAGCCTTAATAATGTCCATTAAAAAGATCAAGGCAACTATTTTTTTCGTTTGAAATATTAATTACTAATAAATAAATAAGCAAGAAAAACAATAATAGATAAAGAGCAATTTTAAAAAATAACTCTCTGAAATCGAGTACTATTTAGGAACCAAAGCAATTCTATTTAATTCTCTTTAAATCTGACAAATTATTTAGCATTCACGCACGCACGCACGCACGCACGCACTCACACACACACACACACACACACACACACACACACACACACACACACACACACACACACACACACACACACACACACACACACACACACAACTCTTTGAGAGACTTTGAATTATTTGGAATTTTTATAACATTCATATTATATTTTAATTTTCAATGAATGTTTGCTAACATTCAACATTCAATTAATTTTATTGTTTATTAAATTAGATCCTATTAGCACTGTGATAAGATTATGAAACTTTTAATTAGATTCTAAAATCTTCTAGTATGTGTCTTAGTTTAAAGCATTCTAAAAGAACTATTAAAGAATTCTTTAATTTTTCTTATAGTTTTTAATTTTATATGTTAGCATATATCATCATAAATTTTTAAAGCTGTAATAGAATCTATTAATATTTTTTTTTTATCAAAATAGTTACACAGCTCTCCTTTCGTTTCAAGATTTGATTGAAATTATTTGATCCACTAAGAGTTAAGTTGGAAAAATATTAACAGTTATAATCATATTGTCAATAGGAATATATACATGTTCAAAGTTGTAGATCTCTAAGCTATTAGAAAAGATACGAATTGGAATACTACACACGTTTTTAACAAATCATAACATTATCTCTTCAGAAACATGAAAGAAAAAAGTTAAATAAACACACATAAAAGCAAAATTTAAATAACAGATTTTTCCGTTTTTAAATAAGAATTTCATAATAATTCAATAAATAATTGTTGATCAAATATTTGTGTGTAGTTTTGCGACGCAACTGTGAAATTATGCAGGGGTGGGATATGATGAAATTGGAAATAACAACTTTCTGTCTTTCCAGAAATTGTAAGAGAACGTAAGGGATAGATTGTAGAACGGAAGTGTCAAACGATTGAAGAACCCTTTTTAGCCATATATATATATATATATATATATATATATATATATATATATATATATATATATATATATATATATATATATATATACAAAAGTATTAAAATCAAGTTAATAGGAAAATAAAAAAAACAAATAAAAATCAGGAATCATTATTAGACTAATGTCTGCATTTCCTTCACAGAAAAAATCCCTTTCTTTGAATCCCTGCCTGAGGGTGACCCTTGAAAAAGTCTTCAGGCCGGATTCTTTTTTATATTTTTTTGGTTTATTTTTTATTTGGTTTTATTGATTTTCCTATTAACTTGATTTTAATACTTTTGTATCAATTCATATGTGTTTTAGAAGTAGCTGATGTTGCGCTCTCTAAATACTATGAAGTTCTTTTTTGGCTTTAGTTTGAATAGGTAATAAATTTTAGTTGCGATTTCGAAGCTGTTTTGTTTCGTTTTCAAACTATTTCTTACTTTAGATTGGCTACTTATATACCGGGTGTCCCATAAATTTGTAAATACTTTAAAAATTCATAAAAATTAAAGGAATGAGTATATTTTAATGTGGTTTGCGAAACTGTTATTCTCATGAAGGGGGATTTTTTTCATACAAAAAAAAAAAAAAAAAAAGATTTCAAAAATTTGTCGATAGAAGGCGCTAAACACAACCAAAACATACAATTCTACAGGAAAAATACTTTTATTTGCATGCAAGCAATTGTTTACATGCGTATCACACCAGTACTACAGTACTTGTTCTATGTGTTCGCCATCACCACAAATAACAGTTTGGAAGCGGGAGACAAGACTGGTAACTGCATCATACAGCATATCCGGATGAATGCATGAGATTTCGTGGCGAATGGCTTCCTTTAGCTGCACTAACGAAGTTGGCCTATGGCGTTACACCCGAGACTTAAGGTAACCCCATAGCCAAAAATCAAGGGGTGTTAAATCTTGTGAGCGTGGGGGCCATTCATGTGTACAGTGACGGCTAATTATCCGTTCTTCAGTAAAAGTTCTCAAAAATGCCTTCACTTCGGTGTCGATGTGAGGAGGTGGCCCATCTTGCATGAATGTCACTGTATCAAGGACATCGTGTTCCAATAAGGACGGTATCACTTCCTTCTGTAACATTTCCAAGTAACTTGTTTCATTAACTGAACATGTCTTCCATCCTGACTTTTTACAGGGCTTTTCAAAGAAAAAAGGGCCTACAATATTGGATGCAGTGAAACCACACCAAACAGTAACCCGTGGTGAATGCCGGGACTTCTCAGTGTAAGCATGGGGATTCTCATGTGCCGATATTCTACAGTTATGGGTATTAACTACTCCATGCAAAGGAAAATGAGCCTCATCTGTCCACAATATTTTCAGCAGCCATCGCGGATCATCTTCAATTTTCGCCAAAGCCCAATTTTAGAATTCCAATCTCTTAGCTGTATCATTTGGTAAGAGCTGATGTAGCGATTGCAATTTGTATGGGTACAATTGCAATACACCATGAAGGATACAGTACACCGAAGTCTTTGCTATACCAGTTATTCGTGCCACTTCTCGTGCTCTACTGACTGCACTTGTAGACTGTTCCCTTAGCGTGTCCATTGCGAAGAGACATCGGGGGTGCGGACTGTTCTTAAACGAGGTGCACCACCTTTAATAAGACTTTAATTTGCATATTTCCACTGATTTGCTTGTGTACAGCGCCCTCTATTAACAAATTTTTGAATTTTTTTTCTGTATCAAAAAAAAAAAAATCTCCCTTTATGATAATAATAGTTTCGCAAACCGCATTCAAATATACCCAGTCTTTCAATTTTTATGAATTTTTTAAGCACTTACAAATTTATGGGACACCCGGTATATATATATGTATGTATAATTGTCTACCATTAAATATAACAAACAGATATAAAATCATGCGCTCATAAAAAGGATTTTTTTAATGAAATATAAGGTTATTCTTTTTGAAACTGCCATCTATTCTAATCTTAAATATTTTCTACTCGGTGAATAGTTTAAAGTCGTCAATATTTGAAGTCCCAGGAAAATGTCTCTCGAAAGTCAAAAGTGACCATGTCAATGTCACAGCGTTTCCCTTTTAAAATGTAAATGGTTTATAGGTTGAATAAAATTTCCATTCCAGCGCCTCTTCAGACAATATTTCATGTTCTTTTAAACTTTTCACAGCCAACTTCCATTCTTTTTTTTGTAAACTTCTGTCAACAGACAGAATTCAAAACTATTCTATGTGACAGTTTATATTTGCCTTTCATGCTAAAACTCCTTAGAAAAATATATGAAATTAATTTAAAGTTGTTGAAGAAAGTATTGTCAGTTAATAAAGAAACAGCTGCATTGCATTGTTAGAAAAGGTATTTTAAACTTCATCCAATACGGAAAGTGTGATGCAGTTTATTGAAATTTTACTTTTTCATATAAATCAGTCATATGGACAAGATATTTCCACAAATAAAAGGATATTGACGATCTAATGGTGTGAATTTATTAAATATTTTATTTAGTCAAATGTCAAATTTAGTCATTCATGAATGTATGCATTTTTCAACTTTCTTTTATTTTATGCCTAAATTTTCATGAAGTCTCTGTCAGTAATAAAACTTTATTAATATTAATCACGTTAATAATTATTAATGTTAATAATCAATATTAATCTCTCTTAGCAACATATTAATAATCTTTGTTTTGTAAAAAATTATTTTACAAAAAATCTATATATCTAGCAATTTCTTTCTTATTAAACCTTGTCGAAATTTCAGTGAAATGAATTGGTTTATTGTTAAATGTGTTCCCAATTTTTCCATTTCAATTTAAAAAAATTTTTCGTCAAATTTAATCTAAATGTATAAAATCAGCAATTCTCTAAAAAATAAGAGTAATCGAGAATTATTTTTGAAATACAGCAACAGTAAGAGCTTGACTGCCTATATATTCTCAAATGTTAAACAGATGATTTTAATTTAGAGAAAAACATAACTAATTAAATTTACTTTTTCATGCACAAAGTATGCAAAGAGAAAGTACTATAATCTTCAAAAAATTTGACTTCAAGGTTTTGTAGAATCTTCACGTTTCAGAACTAGCCCAGTCAGAAAAGCACATTGTTGGAATTATACCTATTCGTAAGCATGATAATTCAAAAACTCTTTAAGCTAGTTGGATGACATTTTGTAAATTGTGTTTAACTCTTTCACTACTGATCCGGCTCAACCGGCCGTGAATGCTCTTTACTAATGGGCCATTTTTAGGCCGTTTTCTGTTTCAAATTAACTGTTCAAGATATAAATAAAGTTATCATTAAAATGCCCTCGTTTTATAAAGAAATCGGTTGACCGGAAACCATTGATAAAGAAACCACGCACAAAAAATGTGCGTGGTATGGACTCAGTATGACCGGGTTGGATCGAGTAGGTAAGGAGAGGATTAATCCTTTTTTGTGGCTGTCAAATTTTTGGACGCAATCGATTTCACAAGAAGTCGGTCTGGTCGTCCAATTACAAGCTATATGAAACGTATTCAGCTAGATGGATAAAATTTGGATCAAATATTTAGCATCTGGAGCGTTGATCTATATCAAATTTCAAATTAAATACATCTGTCGTCCTTTAACTTTGTATGCGTATAAACGTGATAATTAACAAAAACATATCAAGTTGGATAAATGAAATTTGGTATATAGTCGCAGCGTGTAAAGGTCATATTTTCAAAATTTGACCCCCATATTTATCGAAAGATCGACTGTCTATCCGACTCTATATTCGTAATTTACTATAAGATCTTATGAATTTCTAAAAATTAAATAATCAATTTCTTAAATTAAACTTTTTTCGTAATATATATATTAACAGATGGAACAGTATCCGAAAATCTAATTTGTACTTTAGACATATTTTTCTGAACCGAGTGAAACAAAGATTTGACCCAAAACTGAACTTGAAGTTTTGACTCAAAATCCGATATGAAATTTCATATATTTATTATACAGTTCATGCTTTTTTTTAATTATCGCGTTTGCATATTTCTGAAAGTACAGACCGAGACACAATTAACCCGTTATCGGATTTGGCTCAACATTTTACTGGTGTCTACATTATAAATAATAAATAGATACATCGAATCTCATGTATCTGGCTCTATTCACTTTATAATTATAGCGTCACTTTATATTTGAACAGGCGGACATATTTTACTCAAAATTCGATAGAAATCTAAAAATTTAGTGCAAATATCATAAACCAAATTTTATCAAACTAGCTCAAATCTATTTGAGTTATCTTTGTTACAGAAAGATAGATTGGCAGAGAGACAAATGGATATTTTCCAGAAAAGCGTTTTTCAAGCGCAAGGAAGTCTAAAATTTAGAAATTCTTTAAAATTTCGAGTTTAAATTTTTTGGTGAATACCATACTTTCTTTATACTACGTATAAGAGAAAGTAAAAATCAGCGTTAAACACTTTGTTTTCCGCCATTGCAAGCAATTCAAATATGCGTTTTGTTGCCAAAGGATGCTATAATTTTGACCTGATTTTGCGCCCACACAAGCGTTGTATACTATATATACATAATATATATATAGATAATGCATTTTCAATCAAGTCATATTTGATTATTAAACGGATAAGGGCATTTTGAAATCTTAGGCATTGGCCTACTGAATATTATACAGATGAGTTACTTTGCATATTCTCTGTATCATGTGACATCAGTAACAAGCTTGGCATGCATATATCTCTGTTGCAGCTGACAGTGAACTACAAATTCACTCTGAACTATGCGTAGATGTTGAATGGATTAACCTCCATCATACGGGTTGCGAGTGAAATAAAGTACACAGTTATGTATGGCAAATTAACGGATATCGACTGCACAGAGTTGTGAAATTCAATCTAATATTCAGATGGAATATTGATCGAACGGACAGCATTTCCCCATATTTTAAACTGTTATAGATTTTAGTTGCATTTTTTATGAATGAAATCAAATTATTTTTGAAAGATAAAACAGTAATAATTTAAAATAATATTTTTTAAATGAAAAGGAAAGGGAAAAGGTGAAATATTTTCTTTTGCACTGGGATTTTAAATTTTTGTACACTTTTGTGGGTTTGATGACAATGTGTTGTTTCATTATTTCCTTGCTACCTGAACTTAATTATCACTTTGGTCAATTTAATCGAATTTCTCTTCAATATGAGAAGAATTGCTTATTTATGAATTTGTGTAAAATTCTATGCTATTCTATATTTTCAATCTATCACAAATTCTATCAATTGATAATATCAATTCTATGTTATCAATAGTAAGATTCTAGTCTATTGATAATATCAATTCCGTGTTATCAATAGTAAGATTCTAGTCTATTGATAATATCAATTCTATGTTATCAATAGTAAGATTCTAGTCTATTGATAATATCAATTCTATGTTATCAATAGTAAGATTCTAGTCTATTGATAATATCAATTCCGTGTTATCAATAGTAAGATTCTAGTCTATTGATAATATCAATTCTATGTTATCAATAGTAAGATTCTAGTCTATTGATAATATCAATTCTATGTTATCAATAGTAAGATTCTAGTCTATTGATAATATCAATTCCGTGTTATCAATAGTAAGATTCTAGTCTATTGATAATATCAATTCTATGTTATCAATAGTAAGATTCTAGTCTATTGATAATATCAATTCTATGTTATCAATAGTAAGATTCTAGTCTATTGATAATATCAATTCTGTGTTATCAATAGTAAGATTCTAGTCTATTGATAATATCAATTCTATGTTATCAATAGTAAGATTCTAGTCTATTGATAATATCAATTCTGTGTTATCAATAGTAAGATTCCAGTCTATTGATAATATCAATTCTGTGTTATCAATAGTAAGATTCCAGTCTATTGATAATATCAGTTCTGTGTTATCAATAGTAAGATTCCAGTCTATTGATAATATCAATTTTGTGTTATCAATAGTAAGATTCTAGTCTATTGATAATATCAATTCTGTGTTATCAATAGTAAGATTCCAGTCTATTGATAATATTAATTCTGTGTTATCAATAGTAAGATTCCAGTCTATTGATAATATCAGTTCTGTGTTATCAATAGTAAGATTCTAGTCTATTGATAATATCAATTATAAATTAGACATTTAAAAGTTACAAAATTCTCTCTTTTAGATTGCAAGTAGGACCCTGTTTTGGCAAGCTATTTTTAATAATTTCTTTCCGGAATGTGGTTGAGGTTTGATGTTATGCTACAATAAATATCTTCAAAAATTTAAATATTTTAAGAAACTTTAATTAGGTAAGTTGTGTCTGAAAGTATGAAAGGAAACAGGAGAAGGCCGAATAACAGAATAAATAAATGAAACTTCTGAAAATCAATTTGCGAAGTGAAAGAATTAATCTTGTTCAGTTTTTAACGTAATTATTAGAAAAAGTACATCGTTTATGATGAATTTTAATGCAAGTTTTGATATTTTAATGATACAACTGAGATTTAAAAATATTTCACTTACTCTTGTGTACAATTCAAAAATTTTATGATCGTTCATTACAATGAATGTTAATTAGTAAGGATAAGTTTTAAATTCTCGAAAAATATCATTAAAACAATCAGAATTTTAAGTCAAAAAATTATAGTTTAGAGTATACTAAAATTCATCTCCTTCAATAGATTGTGCATTTTTTCGATGCGAGAGGAGATGTTTACTGTAGAATTAAAAGTTCCGAAAGCGTACAAAATTTATTTTCTACAAAAATAATCGCTCGATCGACCCCCGATTTTAATGTTTTAGCATATTAATTTGCATTATTTAATTAATTAATGCATAATTTAAAAGCTAATTTCACTTTATTTCATAAAGCCGAAAAACATGAATTTAACTGAATAAATCAAAACAAATTAAAAGGCACGCAACAACAACAAAAAAATGCATATACTAAGAAATAAAAACAGAACAGGAAAAAACTACTACGGATCTTACTGCACTATTATAAAGAGATTTAAATCATTTTAAATATTTCCTCAAATATTTAATTTCTTGATTTTCTTCCATAGTTTGGAGTTAAAGATGGAGGATTCTGTTTAACACCACTGCAGTTGTTGTTGCTTATCCCCCATGGATTGCATACCAATTAAAACCAAGTCCAAGAGATGGGGAAAAGAGGAGCACAGTAACTTCTGAGGGTAAAGACCCCTGAGCACCTGAGGGCAGAAGTCTGACCTTAGCTCATATGAAGAGAACACTGCCCAACCCCTTTTTACACGGAGCTCTTTCACTTACCTCATAGATAGAATAGAGGGTAAACCACAACATAACCTAACCAGGACTCGAACTCGGGACGTCCAAATCATGTCGAAGACGCGCTACCCCTTGGCCAGCACATCTGCAGTTTAAGAGACAAATAAAAAAAAAAAGATGTTACAGTATCAAGAAAATTTGAAAAAGTTTAATCGCATATTTATTTTCAATAGCGCTCTAATACTATAGGATTAACGTCTATTGAAAGGTTTCATGTGCGCATTGAATAGGACACGTAAGACATTAAAACTATTTTGGCTTTGATGGATGATACTTTGACAGAATCATGGACATAAAAATATATCTAAATGATTGAAGTGGAATGAAATATAACCAGAATCAGATGGTTGCGACATTCGTCCGTTATTAAGTAATCACAAGTTTCTGAATTCACATTTCTTAAGAATAACGCCGATTCAAACAGTTTACTTCAGGAACTCATTTTACAAAGACATTTCGTATTAAATTTTAAGACCGCCTTCCGTCTGTCTCTCTTGCATTGAAATGCCAGATTCTGAAATTAAGTAACATTTGAGACTGTTTTATACTTCTACTTAGTTTCGCAAACTCACGGGACTGAATAGTTCTCTAGAGGGAATCTAAGGATATATGACAAGGGAATGAATAGTCTCACATGGTTATAAAGTGCAGTTGAAGAGAAAACACTTTGGAGACTCCTGTATTCTTTGAAATCGTATTATTTAAAATGTCGGAAATATTTCTTGTTTAAACAGTCGTGACAAGTTCGTTACTGAAAATGGTTGCCTTATTTAAATTTGTGCTTGGGGTTATAGCTTAATTGTTTTGAGTCGTTACAATTATTTTCAATGTGATAAAATTGCAGTTGGTACTTTTCACGTTTCAGTTACTAGCAGAAAAGTTAAAAAAAATGAATTAATTAGGCGCATTTTATTTATTTTGACAAGTTAAATATGTTTAAGATAATCGGGTAAGATTACTTGAATTTATTTTGATTTAGATAAATTTATTTAGCGAAGCGCTTGAATAATATATTCATTTCAAAACTTCAAACTTTCAATCGCAGTATAGTGCTTAGAAGTGTTTTTTGTATACTTTTAGTATTTGCCTATATATATGTAATGATATTTTAATTCTAATTTCAATTTAATAAATTTCCAAGATTATATCTTAATTTAGCCCATAGTAAAATATTGTCTTATTTCTTGATCTAATTCCACTTTCGGTTTAATAAATTCTCCTTTGTAAAAAATAATGCACCATCAGTACTACGTATCGAGTGAAAGTGATACTTCCGTTGCCCTTCTCAAGGTCAAGACATGTATTGAATTGGCGCGTGGCCGGAAATTCCATCTTATATAAGACTAGTAATCATTTGTTCGTCCCTTTTTTCTTACTTCTGTTTTTGTGCCGCGCTGCGTCGTCTTCTTGTAAATAATTATGCTTTCCTGGATTTTGGTAGAGAGAGAATAAAACGAAATTAAAAATACAACGTCTCTTCTATGTCTTCAAACCTGCCTTCTGCTGCAAACAAAATGTTACACACACACTCACACACACACACACCACACACACACACACACACACAAACACACACACACACTGAGTGGCCAGAAAATAACTTCCCCTATTTGAAGACATCTACAGCAAAAGTGAATGTATGAAATGAAACCTCACTTCATATACAGACTGTGGAAAGCATAAGAAGATGAGTTTCCGCTGAAAGAAATAGTACTAAAAGTTGCCGATAGGAGATAGGCTCTGCTGTTACATACGAAGATGGAAATTTGCATTGTATTTGGGATGGGTTATGTAAAATTCCTACTGCGTGCGTGAGAGCAGTGCCATGCATTCCTTGTAAAAAGGGAAAAGCAAACAACTTGTTAGTAGGTTATTTGCTCTTGATTATTGACGTGTTCGTAATTGACTGTTGATATGTTCATATTATGGGCCCTGCCTTAACTCAGCTTGCTTTACTGGTAAAACTCTTCGACGCTGGACAGTGTAATATGCCATGGCTGCTCTTAAACAAACCTGCATGTCTTGAAACATAACATAAAACAGGCTGAACATCAAAACTGACAGTTCACTTCAGCAGTGGAGAACGTCATACGCCGTATGTAGTATGTTATATACAGGGAAGGTCAGCATATTGAAAAAGTTGCACGGCGTCCAGGGCACCCTAATGAATATTACAAATATTTTAAAGGATTCTGAAGGGATTTCAGATGAAAACCCCTCTCTGGACTTAAGTTTAACAATCTTATTGGGCTCATGTGACATAAGAGAGAAAAGTGTTCCCGAATATGCACGAAATTTGGCGATATTTCTATTAGAAACTAAGATATGGGACTATTCTAGAAGTTTTCATATCATTCACAGAGGATATATAAGTGAAGGCGACCACAAAGGAGAATTATCAAGTGCGCTAGTATATAATTCTTTTCTTTTTGTTTTCTGGCAATGGAAGAAAGTTGCGTCACAATCTCAACTATTATATCAGGTAGTTGCTTCGATAGCTCTTGTCAAAATGTCTTTGATGTGCCACAGAAATTAAAGTGTATCTGTAATAAATTGTCTAGATTCATATCAAATAAAGAGTATGTAGGTTCTTATTTCCATTCTTGTTCAATCAAAAGAGATTCCTAGAAGTCGCCGTATTAACATAGAACGATGAGAATGCGAGAAGCCTGTAATCGCTGGTTTTGGCTATTCAAAACCGATTAGCTAACCGTAAGGAAGACAAGTTATGCATTTGGTGGAATCTCAAAAGTGTACTATGGACTTCTGAAGTGAAGTGAAACAGTGAATATCCTTCGCTGCCATTCATAATTTCGATTTTTCGATCATTCGATCATTCGATTGCAGAAATTTTTATTAAAATTATGAAGCTTAACAAAAGATAAATTAGCCGGCATCTGGCATGAGGGTAGCGCGTAATCCTCGTAATCTGGGAGTCTTGGGTTCGAGTCCTGATTCGAGAATGGTTGTTCTTCATCTGTTCTATCTGTGAGATGTGTGAATGTGCCCCCTTGTAAAAAGGAGCTGTGCAAGCGAATGTGATGCGTGAGTAGCTGAGACGTACTCTTGGCCCTAGTTGGTGCTACTAAAAACAGGAGACGCACCCTCGGCTTAAAATCACTGACTTTGTCAGCGAGCTTGTCCATGGCAAGTGCCATTAGAAACAACAACAACAAAGATAAATTAATTTCAAAGGACGTGAGTCTTGGTGCAAAATATCTTTTATAATAATGATACATCTTTTTTTGTTTCAATAATGCACGGATATACCACATAACAGCAAAAAAAGAAATTTTATCAAATTAATAATTAAAGCATTAATCGTCTGATATTAGTAAAATTGTCTGAATTTTTATAAGTAAAAAAATCAGCTATCGAACATTCATTGTTCCTTTTAAAATGCGTTTGGAAGAATAGTTTTCGAATATATGCGATGGTCGCCATGGAAATATTTTATAAAAACTTATCTGTTGTAAGATTCTTTAAAAGAGGGAACCCTTCCTTGCAGAAACTGAAAAACTCTTTTTCTTTCCCTTCACAGATCCATCGTTGGTTTTCTTTGTATTCGGATTCATATCATCCCGTTTTATTCTGCCGTGAGCTTTGTCCGAAACAACCAATATGGATCAATGAGGAGGTAAAATGTCCCTTCTCTTCCTTGTTGATATGGCTGAAAGAATAAAATTATTCATACTAAGAAATATTCTTCAATACTTACCCGGTGAAAGAAGTAACATTGTAAACTAGAGGAATATTTTTCACTCTTTTTCTCTTTATGAAGAAACTAATTGTTGCTTAAAACTGTATTTTGTTATCGAAATACGTGAGATATAATTATTTTCAAGTTAGATTAGAATTTCGCAGGTATACATATATACAGAAGGATCATAATTTTTTTTTCGGTTTCGAGTCATCTGATATTAAAATAAATGAACAGAATCAAAAATTAAAGATCTTATGCACATTTTGAAGAGATAAATTCCGCAAAAAAAAAAAAAAAAAAAGTTGCAAATGCAATATATTATATACAAAATTAATCCTAGCACATTAGAAATCTGACCTTAAGGTTTAATAAACAATATTTTCAATAGGTGTTGTCGTAATTACGGTTGCGTGTATTTATTGTTGACTCCAATTAATTGGATGTTTTAGAAAAATAATTTTATTTACATTTTAACTAAAGAAATTAAACATTTGATTTTTACTACGAACTTCATCGAGGAAGGGCGTTAGAGAGTTCCGAAGAGAAGGAGAGATTAGATTTTTTAGAAGCTTCGCGCGTCAATACCCGGATGATGAGCGGTGGTTCAATTACGTCACACACAGCCTGGACAGAGCCTGTAGTTTACATATATTTTATATGATTTATGATAAGTATGTATTATTTATGATAGGCATTCAGCTCAGTGTCATCCTACATTTGTTTATTTACATTTTTCATAATCGAAATGAAATTTTGCATATTCGATTTCTTCCATGTGTTTATTGTAATTTTTAATTTCAGTGTTTTGTTCCTAAGGAGTTGAAATCTTTTCTATCGTTCATTTTTGTTAGAACTTTCTTCTTGTGATTTTTTTATAGAAACTTTTTTTGCAGAATTTTTTAAAAAAGAATTTTTAGGGCTTTGACTATCTTTAAATGAAATTTGATTTCAGGCATCTCATTAGTTTTTCGAAGCAGATGAAGTTTTTGACTGTTTATAAGTGAAATTTGATTTCTGTTGGCTCATTTATCAGCAGATGCTTCAAAACAAGGAATTATTTTATGGGTGGTGTATTTAAAAAAAAATTAATTATTAGTTAACATTTTTTAAATTAAATTATAATTCAAAAACTCTTTGACATCTACTTTTTCTTTGTTCGGGATTTCACCTTTTCTGAGCTTCTCAGGGTTTAATAAAAGAAACGTTGATTATTTTAGATTATAAAATTTAATAGATATAATTTAACAAGTAGTATTCATATATGTTTAATTTTTTAAACTCAGTGAAATAATAAATAAAGACTGAAAAAAAATGTAAAAAAACGTAAAAAAAAAAAAAAAATCTAAATGGCGTGGTAGATACTAATATGGATTCAACCATGGGAAAAACATCAGCGTTAAACACAGTTTAAGTAGTTGAAAGGCACACTTTGGTATTGCACCCGCCTTAAAAGTATCACAATTCCTGTCTTGGAGAATGAAATGGTTACCAAAGTTACCATCACATCCATTATTATTCCATAAACTGCTTATTTTATTGTATCTCCAATGCGTCAGGAAACATATTGGAATTATCACATCGTATATTAAAAATGAATAAAAAAAAATACAGTTATAGAATATACAACCCTATAAGATTTAGAGTTTGCCTTTTACGTTTTCCATAATTATTCCTTAAAGTTTAATCCATTTCCAGCCAGAAACATCTTATTAAATTCTGTAAAATTCTAATTAATTCGGATGATTAAATAAAAGAGGGGGAGATGTCTATTGAATAATAATAATAAAAGTGATATAAAAATATAAACCATTTTTTGCGTGCAATTTTTATATGCATATAGTGTTGAATAATTTATTTAAATTTCTCCGCGTGTGTTGAATTTAACGGAATGTGTAGAATTTAATTTCCATAAATAATCTTTACAACTTAAGATTTTGATAATTTTAGAACAGTACTAGATAATAAAGAAATGTTTTGAAATAGGACAAATCAATTCATAATTTATGAATTATATAAATACTGCTGATTTTTTTAAAATCAGCAGTAAAAAAGTAAATTTTTAAAAATTATTATATTATTGAAAAAACGCAATATGATAAATCGTAACATGCAGACACTGCTTTGGCATGCAGCACTGACACACTGCATGCAGCATTGACACGCTTTATTAAAGGGGTGTAAATACAATTATTTTCTAATTATTTTTAATGAAAAGAACATAAATATTTTTGTTATATAAAATGAAACGTCCTTTTATTTGCAATCGTTCTGATCGTTCAGTATGTTAACCCTTGCAAGAGCCGTGGGAAGTATGCTTCCCACCGAATTTATCAACCTTTGTATGAATTTATGTAGGTTGACATCAGTTCTGACAATTCTTTTTAGAAAGACAGAAACTTAGAGGCTTCAGTTCTTTGTCTCACACAAAATGATGTGTCTTGATTTGTTACTTAATTAGTAATTAACCTAATTAATTAATGAAATTAAATTTATTTAATAAGCTAAATGAATCCCTTTTCTTATTCTAATTTCAAGCCTAAAAATATTTTAACATAATATGACTAGAAAAAAAATGGCCCTTTAAAGGGTTAAGAGATACAATTTATATTAGCTATAAATAAATAATGATATGATATATCGATATGTTTTGATCGATATATGGCGATGATAAAATTCTGTAATCGCCCTGGTCTATTCATAAAGTTATGTTTTTTCACACATGTAAGAATTTGTGTGAACTTCTAATGGCACAGACCATTTTCAGTCGGCATCTAATTCCTTCTTTTATATGTTTCAGAAATTTCATAATATGTTCAAGTGCATTGTGAATAAATGTTTTGAAATCTTATGAGATCTGTAATTCTGCCTTCTATAGGAAGCTCGAATGGTCGATTAGACAGCACAGTTTTTCATATAGTATACGCAAGTGACATTGCATTTGGACATTACGTATCAGACATTATCTTTCTGAACCAGGTTGCACACCAAGCTTTCTTCGATGGCGTTCATATCTTTTAATTAAATTTGTACCATTTAGAAAACAAAAACTTTATAAATCATCCTATCACATATGGAACATCATTTTTTATTATCTATTATAGGTTTAAAGTTATTCAAGTAAACTTATCAAGATAATTTATGGACACCCTATATTGTTTGATGATATTTCGACTGAAAGGAATCATTATTTTGACGACTTTCTAGAACCATATACCCAGTCCTCAACCAATAGTACATTGAGTTTAATTTTCGGTCTACTCTATCCGCATCTCTCCACTTTAATTTAACAAATATCCCATCATCTCCTGCTCTTCTCTCCCCATAAAATCTCCAATCAGATCTATCCACTCTCTGAGGTCGAGATGCGAATAATTAAAATTCTGCGAGTAGAACGGGGAGCAATTCCCGCAGGTCAATCGCTGATTGCAGCAAGGGATTGGGTTCCCCAGCAATAATCGTCGATGTTGCAGGCCGTTAATTGTTACTGCCAGGTGCGAATTTGTTCTCCAGCTGAATAGAGAATGTGAAGAATGAGGGGGCTTCGATGTGTTGGGGGGGGGGGTTGTCGGTTGTCACGAGAAGTGAATGTCGAATGAAATTATGAAAATAGAAGGTACGGTTTAAGTAAAGGATTACGCGGTATGATATATAATGAGAGTATTTGCCAATTTTTGTTGGCGTTTTTATTTTACCCTTTAAAGGGCCATTTTTTTTAGGTTTGAAATTAGAATAAGAAAAGGGATTCATTTAGCTTATAAGATAAATTTAATTGGATTGATTAATTTGGTTCATTAATAATTAAGTAACAAATCAAGACACATCATTTTGTCTGAGATAAAGAACTGAAGCATCTAAGTTTCTGACTTACTAAACAAATGTGTCAGAACTTATGCCAACCTACATAATTTCATACAAAGATTGATAAATTTGGTGGGAAGCATACTTCCCATGGCCCTATAAAGGGTTAAATAATGACATTTGAAGCAATGTGTTTATATATCTAAAATTTTATTAATGGTAACAATTCACAAAAAAATATTGAAAAGTATTTTAGAAAATGTATAACATTTTGGCTCTGAATTTGAATTGTTTTTGATAGAAAAAAAACGTTTAAAAAAGTAGGTAAACTGGTCGTTTTTTTTTGGATTTAGATTCGAATAAAAATCATTTAGAGGATAAATATACATTTTTGCATCATCATTTTCTATTTTTTCACACACTACTTTTTATATATTTCAATTTTTGTGTATTTTTTCTAGCATTTTTCATTTCTCTCAGTCTTAAAGCCCTGTAACTTTAATTTTTTTTCTCATTATACAGACATTTTGGTTTATCTCCTAGAGAATTACATGAACAAATATATAATGATTTTTTGAACGATTAATTTCTTCAAAAAAAACCATAGTTTAAAAAAGGCTTCCCAATAATTTATGAATTATAAGAAAAAAATATGTAATTTTTGGGGTTACTCCATCTATATTTCTTCCAATATTACATAGTTTTTTTTTTTAAACTTTAAGTACTCGAACCTGTTCTCCTTGATGATCTTTGTTAATTATGATATGCCTACAAAAACACAAACTGTTTTCAATTTTTATTCTTTCATAGTACGTGGAGATGCGCCAGCGTCCTGTCCTAGGGATAGCGCGTCTTCCCCATGATCTCGGGTTCAGTCCTGGTTCGGGCATGGCTGTTCCTCCCCCTTTGTTCTGTCTGTGAGGTGTGTGAAAGTACCCCCCCCCCCCCCCGCGTTAAAAGGGCTTATGCAAGCGAGTGTGTGGTGTCATCTTCATATGAGCTAGAAATCAGACTACTGCCCTCGGGTGCTCAGGGGTCTTTACCCTCAGAAGCTACTAACCCCCTCCTTCCTTTATAACGTGGACACGACATCACTTGGAGATGCATGTTAGCTGACCTGAATTGTCTTTCTAATTTTGAAAAATCAAAGGGATATAATAAGCTGGTTATGTGTTTCTCACATATAATTACATCGAAAATGGAATGTTAATAAATGGCAATTAATTTATTTTGAATTTGCAGGAAAGCGAAGGAATCAACAGAGGAAATAATTCAAGATAATATCTTATACATTCCAAATACTGTGAATAAAAATAAATACTCAATGGTGAAAAAATTATATTAAAGCATGGAAATTTGTTTCAATATAACATTGCTTACAATTTCATTTTCAGCTGTTAAATTGGCTAATCATCCTTTTTTAAAACCACAGAATGGAAAATAAAAACAATTTTGGAAACTCAACAGGCTTTTAGATTAGAAAATTTAGAAAATAAATAAATTGCGGTTTTAGATTAAAAAAGAATTTTCTGATGTTAGCTAAATACTTAGAATGCTCTTCCCACTTAAAATTATAGAACAAGTTACCCGCTCTTCTCAAAGTTAGATAAGTGAAACCTGTGGAAATTATGTTTCATCAAACTAATCATCCATTTGTAAATGCATTTTTTTTCTATTAATTCTACGTTTCCAAATTGAAAATAACACGATACCTTATTTGACTATGTTCCTTTGTTTGCGAGCTAGTTTCCTTTAGGTAGAGGAGAATTTTATTACATTACTTAACCCTGCTGAATACTTTTTCTTGTGTACAGCCGACCAACCCGCCACTATTGAACGAAACAGTATCGACAGTAGAGCTGATGAATACTGATGAAAATATACATTGCACTTTGTCTCATATGGCAAATAAATAAATAAAAAAGCAACAATCGAATATCTATTATATTTTGCTAATTCTGTTCAGTGTCAAGATCATAATGTACAGCTAGTATATTTGATATTTCTCTCTAGTCACTCTAATAATAAAAATGAATGTGTGTGTGTGTTGGGGGGTTCTGCAGAATAAACTGTTTGACATAGAGCTACTTCATTTGGCAGATGCAAACCTTTAAAGGCTGGCGTCCTGGCTTATGGGTGGTCAGTCTTCCCCGTGATTTGGGCGTCCTGGGTTCGAGTCCTGGTTCGGGCATGTTTGTTCTTTACTCTGTGTTCTATCTGTGAGTTGTGTGAAAGAGTCCCCTGTAAAAGGGGTTGTGCAAACGAGTGTGTGTCATCTTCATGTGAGCTAAAACTCAGACTTCTGCCCTCGGGTGTTCATGGGTTGTTACCCCCAGAAGTTACTGCACCACCTTTCCGTGTTATTCCTTTAAAGCTCAGAATGTGCATGTAGAAGCGATTGGTTTGAAATTCTAACTAGAGTTTTGATTCATTAAATATTAACAAAATCTTTCGCGGCTTTCCCGTAATAATTCAGAAAATGGCACAAGTAGAATTTTTGAGTTGCTTCAAAATCCAAAAATTTTTCTTCCTTATGCTACCAATTGAAATTTTTTTTCATATTTCATACATTTGTGCATATTTTTTTTTCTGAATGTACGATTATTCAAATGCATTTTCCCATTAATTTCCAATAATAGGTTACATCGTTGAAACTAAATTCAAATCTTATTAAATTATTTAATCAAATACTTAGTAACACGTGATTCTCTTCTTTGCTGAATATTAAAGAAAAACAATCCCTTTAATAAAAGTGTCGTTAGCAAGACGAATAAATGATGTACAATACCGCTGAAATTAGAAGATACTTGAAACGGTGATATATATTTTTAATTATACGATGATGTAGCGATTTGAGATGCGAGAGGATAGAACCTGGAACCCAGTAACATGACCACGATACAAAAGCAATTGCTCGTGTATCGTAGCTGTTAACTGGCTTATAAGCTATTCACTACAATGTTATGCATAAAATGTCCATGTAGACAATTAACAGAATATATGAAAAATTGTTAGTATAGAATTTTTTTAATGTTTGGTTATTTGACGGAATCATGGATCTGATGTAAAGTATAAGCGAATTTACTAAAATTAAATACAACCAATACCCTGATGGAAAGTCAATAAATAATAAGAAAATTTCTATCAATAAAAATAAATGATTTTGGTTTTGAATGAGTTTATATAAAGGTATTTAGTATTTAATGTAAATAATATCGGATACCTTGATTTTAAAAACCAGACCTCATTTTGCTTTGTGTTTTCGTTTAGAAGAATATCCGTTATCGAGTTTGTTGGGCAAATAAGCAATCGCATGCTAACAGGACGTAGTTTTCTGTTAACATTAGAAAAGGTCTTAAAAGGTACATTATTCGTTTATCGTATATATGTATATTTTAATAAACATAAGATTTAAAAAATTTTAACTGTGAAAATAATTAATTTAAACAATGAATTTGATTAAATATATATAATTAATTTAAACAATATATAATTTTAGGCGTCATTTTTTCCTATTAATCAGAATTAAAAAAAATATTTAATATGTTCATTTTTGAACTTGCAAAAGGATGATATAAATACAAACCATAAAGAAATAAAACTGATAAGATTTCTTCTAACAGAGTAAATACTTCTTCTAATAGAATGAAAGTTAAAAAAAATATGAGAATTTCTTATTTAATGAATTAAATATTTAATAATTCTATTTACACATCATTTGGAAAAGAAAACTATATTCGAAACATGTTTCAATTTCCGAAGATTATACAATAAAAAACGAATTACTTTTTCAATTAAAACTCAATTTCTTTTTTTCCAAGCGCTGAGTTTTAACAGAAAAAGAGGATCATTTGAAATGTTGCATTCTGTTTCCTTTCCGGATTTGATTAATTATTTGAGGCAACAAATAATTGAAATGACATTTGGGCTCGTTTCGTTTTCTGTTGCGTTTTGTCCAAGAAATGGGGTGGTTCAAAATTCAGTAAAATTAATTATGTAGATCTGGTAATAACCTTTGCAATTTCATGCACGAAAACTTACTCTTATAGTTACAGGAAAAAAAAATATTTAATGAAGTTTAAACCATGAGGCGGATAAGGACAGAATTTTAATTAAGTTGGTTGGAGTGCAAGTTTGGGAAAGCAAGTTTTAGTTGCGTTATTTTCTTTAATTACAAATGAAACAGCGTAGTGTAAAGCGGAACTTGCATTTTCCTTCAATGTAAAATAATTTTTTTAGTTTATAATACTTTTTAAACTCTAATTATCTTTTGTTGTTACTTATGCACTTGTCATAGATAAGCCCGCTGACGAAGTCAGCAATCGAATCTTAGTTTTGTGTAGTAGTTTCTGACCCTTGAGCACACGAGGGCAGAAGTCTGACTTCTATGAAGATGTCAATCACACCCTCGCTTGGCTAACCCCTTTTTACAGGGGGGGGGGGGGCTGTTTCACATACCTCACAGATAGAACACAAGGTAAAGAACAGCCATGTCCCAACCGGGACTCGAACCTGGGATGCCCAGATCACGGAGAAGAAGCGCTACCCCTAGGCCAGGAGGCTGGCTCTATTTTTCTGTTGTCAGTATACTTTATGTTCATATTTATACGTCATTTTTACATTTTTCTGTTGTCAGTATACTTTATGTTCATATTTATACGTCATTTTTACATATGGAAGTTTCTAAAGGCTAAAAAAAATCAAATCCCCGTTCCTCGTTTTCGAGAAATATATATAAAAAAAAAAAACGTATTTAACTATTTGTATCCGTAGCCGTAATATAATAGACAGTAGAAATCTATGCCTCCCACCCCCATCCTACCCGAGTTAGGGTCGAAACTTTACATTATGTAACCTAAATATGGAGCCATATTCCCAAACTTCATACACTGATCAGATCTTGTCATTTTTTTCATATGGAAGTTTTTATCAGCTAGATACATCAATTTTCCATTCCCTATTTTCAAGAAATATCATAAAAAGTATTTCTCTATTAATTCTTTTTGGAAAGAAATCGCTACAGAACCACAACCACTAAACTCATTTTATCAATTTTTATTTAAAATGAAACCTCATGAATGATCGTCTTTTTATTATAACTATTTTCGGGGTACCTATACATACTTAAAATACTATTTACATATTAAAAAAAAATTGACGAAAACCAACAGATCAGTTCTCCATCCTCAACCATAGTATCGATTGTCTATTTCATTAAAATGAGGTAAGTTATTTTTAGTGTCCTGTGCTTTCCGATTTTTAGAAATTCCAAATCATTTCTATGTGTGGAAATATCGATACAATTTAAATATACCAAATTTCTATTCTGTCAGAAATTTTAATATTTGCCTCAAACAGACAAAAGCAACTTTCAATATATTTATATTCGCCTCAAAGGTTATGACTTATGCCTCGATTACAGCACAATTTGCTTTTTCTTGTGTAGATTTCAATCTCTTTAATAAGTTTCATTGCTATATTTTTAATTCATTTATTAGGCTTTAATAGATCAGATAAAACTGCGTTATACCAGTTTATAAATATTTATTATATAGACAAATTTTCTTTAGATGTTATATCCCCCCCCCCCTCAAAAAAGTACAGACTAACTTTTGCAATACTTGCAGTTTCAGGTAAAATATTCAATTGCATGGTTTCCCCGAGTAAGTTCATTTTCTTCGAATTGTTTTGAATTTACTTCTGTATATATTCTAAGAGACCTGCATCTAAAATTGAATTTTATTGTTTTATCTATGGCAACGGCAAAAAGTGGCAATTTTATTTATCTCATTGATCCATATTGTTGGCTAGAATGGAAATCCAAAGGATAAAATGGAGAAGATATAAACAGGAATACAATGAAAAAACAGCATTTGATTCGCAAAAAAGAAAGGGAAATGCAACTTTTTCTTTTAAAAGAACGGATACTCTTCTAAGTAATCTCACAATTGAATGTTTCCGCGGCAACCATCCTGTATTCAAAAGCCATTCTTTCCAATATACGGCAGAAAGTAGTATGAATAGTTCTACGACGGTTTCTTATTTATTTTGAGGACTTAAACAATTTCCTCCAAGTTCTGGCAAATCAGTTTTATAACAAAGAATTTGTCTTTTAGAAAAGACATCATGAATTGAGAAAATTATTAACAACAACTGTTTTGCTTTTTGACAATATTTAAACATTTTAAATATTGACAATATAAAGCGTTAAATTATTTTGACAATTATTCTGAATATTTAAAAGGAATTTATTCATGTGATTCATTTTGACCTAAGATATTGAATGACTCGTAACTCTTAACACCTCACCTCACTCAGCAGAATCGTGGTGTCCTGCTCTCTGCTGTATAACTGAAGCCAAAGCTTAAGTCAATCTCAATTATGAAAGAGTACGGAGTCATTGTTAATTGATTTCAAAGAAGAACAAAATAATATTCCTAAACTATTTTTGAGATTGCTGGACCTAATCTTACATAAATATTTTACATTGCTATCATTTAATTATTATTATAGTATAAGATATTTTACGATATTCCTCTATAGTTTGATTTGCCTGACAATATTAAAAAATATCGTGACAATAATTTTGAGTCTTTTGTGCTAATAGGGTAAACATCCCTCATTTAAAACTGGTATTAGATGAAAATGAATAGACTTTTCTCTGTAAAATCTACAACAAATCAAAGTTTGATTATTTGGCCTAGAATTGAAAAATCTCGCGCTTATAATAAGCCCAGACATAATTTTATTTTGTCATGATTGTCTTGAAATAATGAATCAACCACGGCTGCACAAAAGTCTACAAACTTTTATTTGAGAAGCATATAGAAAATTGACGCTTTGTATATCCTTTTTAAGAATTTTTTTCATCTGATATTGCAATATAAATTAGGTACTAAAGTTCAACAGGCTCTCCATGGGGATGGGGGAATGTTAGACTAGGTCTCAGTAACAAGTTATAAGAGACTAAACAGACAAATTTTTGAATCTCTTAAATGCAATTAATGTTTAATTCGAAATATTTTTTCATTAGAATTTAATAGAGTAGTTGCTTACTGATTTATCGCAATTATATTCCATGGTTATCCACAACCAATGACAAGGGCTGTTGTAGCAGCGTCACCTACAACTACCAGTGTAATGAGTAAGCGACGTTGTGTTAGCGTCATGTTTTATACTTTAAAAAGTGTGAACATAAAATAAACAGAGTTGAAAATTACATTTCTTGAGATTGAGTTTGTGAATAATTTTACATCTTCAAACACATGCTACTTTCTAATTCTTTCACATTTTTCTTACCTTATGAAGTCTTGTATTATATTGAGATATCAAATTAGATTTGAACAGTTTGGAAATATAGATCTTTAAGCTTATTTTAGCATTTTTACTAAATCTATTGCTCTGGGCGATTTTTTACCGATTATTCCTTGCCACGCGGTTAATACACAAGTACCAGAAAATCAAATGAGTAATTTTTTTATACCAGTTGAAACTACTATTTGACATAGAACTACAATTGTAATTACAAGATCGCATAACAAATTTCATTTATTTAAATAGTTGATCTTCTGAGTTATGTGCAAGTGCAGGTCGACGAACGGTCAACCATTTGGCAGATTTGGTTCAAATGTTATTAAAAAAATCTACATTACAAATGGTAAACCTGGGTACTAAATTTCATTTATCTAGCTCTTTAAATTTTGTAGTTATAGACTTCACTCGTAATAGCAGAACCAGACAAACTTCCTTGAATGGATTTCGTTCAAAATATGACAGAAGTGTATGTATTTGGTGTAAAGAGAACATACCAAATCTGTTTTGACTATTCCAGAGTTTTCTATGTAGTTTTTGTGTTATCGTGTTCAGAGTCAGATGGATGTAATTCCAAAAATGTGATTTTGGACCGCTAGGAGATCTGAAATGTGAAGATACATTAAAATTTTCTAATTCATATTGTAATGTTTTGATCTAGACTGATCAAATAACGAAGCAGAATTTCCAGACAATTATTTATTTTACAGCCATATATATGCAAAAAACAACTTGTTCTAATCTTGGTTAAATAAATAGTTATTTACACCTGTAGTAGGAGATACAACAGTCAAAGTCGAAGGCTTTCTTGAAACTCAGTTGGTTCTCGGCCTCCGAACTCGTCGGCGTAGTCCAACAGTACGCCAGCAATTCGTTTCTTCTCTCCCTTAAAAAAAATCTTGGCACTTTATTTCGGCGACAATCTCCGCCTCTTAATTTACCTTGGTCATTTGAGCTCTCTTTCGGCCAATCGGGGTTCAGCCATATGCTCTTTCAGTGGCGCTAGTAGGTCGTAGGAAGGTCCTTTCACAAAGAGAAACATCTAGCATTCAGATGTTTGGACACCCCTTTCTCTTTGAAGGTACTATCAATACCTCTTGGACGAGGAATTCTACATGTGGTCTTTCACTGTAGTCGCTAATGAACAGATGCGGGACCACTCAGGTGAAAAGATCTACCATCTGGCTATCTCGAGGAGTTTAGTAAGTAACAGCGACGATACAGCTGGCTGTAAATGTCTTATCGGTACTGGGAAACGGAGAATGTTACAATATATTTTGATGATACTTTACAATGCCTTTTTCTTTTTCTTCTTTTTACAGTACATTACAATTTACAGTTACAATTAATTTACAATTTCTTTTACTTCTTACTTCTTTTTATAATACTTTCTGACTCATATGACAATACTTTTTCTTTATATGAAAAAATAAAATGAATGAAAGTATATATAAAAAATATTGACTAAAAGAAGAGGAATTAATAAATAAAGTTCTATTTCTTAGCTAATTAATAAAAGTAAATTGTTTAAATTTTTAGTGAAATTTATTAACTTAAGAGGAAATGGATGGTTTAGGCAGCAAATACAGTTTTGTCAATATTATGTTCCTCTTGTGCAGAATAGAATTTCTTCAACTTTATATACAAATGTACGAAAATAATCTTAGCGTAATATGGAATCTTACTAGAATATTTTCTTCCTTTTCTACTTAAGAATGAAATATCTCCCTTAAGTTTCTTGTTTCAATATTCAGTTTTGTTCAGCATGACTTAACTTGGAGTTTGTCAACATCGAAATCATGGCTTTATACATTTTTTAAGCCATGCCAAAATTGCATATTTAAAAAAAAAATATTGATTCCTATTGGTCAGTTAGAATAAGATGCTTGGAGAAAGAACAGATATTCAAGAAAGCACTCAAAGAAAAAGAGAAAGAAAAAAAAATCTCTGATTTTGTCTAGTAGGGATTCTTTTTTGAACAAACTCATGATAGAACGTTTTCGCAAAACGTTTCCATGGTAACCATCGTGTATTCAAAAACTGGTCTGTTTCCGTAGGGCAAGAGGGGCAGAGAAAATCTAGATTTATTTTCTTTTGTAGCTAGACCAGACGATGCTGGTCATATCTTTCTTTTTTGAATATTGATGTTCTGTAATTATTTGTTTTATATTAGCTTTTAGATATTTGATGACATTTAGTACGAGGTTTTTAACTAAAAATGTATGTATAACAATTGAGATTATTACTTCCCATTAGTTTGCTAAATGTTTTATTGCCTGAAACTGATATATTTATATACCAAATACATCCTGGAGGCCAGTGTATGAAAATCCTTTAACTTGGTGGTTATATTATGAAAGTTTTATTTGTAACAACTTGAAAGGATGGTTTAATGGGGATGATTTTATCACGTCATATTGCATTAAAGTTTATACAAAAATCGACTTTTTGAAAAACAGGTTTTCGAAGTCAATATTTCCAAAAAAAAAAAAAAAAAAAAAACCGGGTTTAGCCGGTTTTTGAATTTTTGTCAAAAAATATATTAGGGAAAATATTTTATTTAATTTATACAAAATAACAAAAAACGAAATCAGTGTCGAAGTCAATAAGGATTGCATATACATATTACTTACATAAAATAACGAAAACTCAAACAAAAATTTGAAATAATATTTATAATATTTTCACTCATTCTAATTTCTCCTAAGTAAATAGGATTTAAAAAAACAACATAAAATATCGACTAAATGGTGGCTAAGTCTTGTTCTTAATTTAGACACAATATTGCCTGAAATTGAAAATACTCATTCACTAGCTACTGAACTTGGTTTTATAGTTTTCATGGCATCAAACAACAAATCTAAGTTTTTTGTTCTTTTATTCGTTGCCTCAAATAAAGAAAATTCAGCTTTCAGTGTCTTTGGATTTGTAAGTTTTTCTTCAGAATCTTCAAGAAACTTATGAATTGATTTTTCCATGGCTTCTTTTAAAAAAGCATCACTCTGATGAATACTTTCTTCGATTTCCTCTTCTTCAGAATCTGTTTCCACAAAAGAATATGAAAATACTCTAGACAATACCTTCCCAGATGACTTTATAATTTCGGTTTTTGAAGCTAAAGAAAATACACTAGATTTTTTCGCAGAACTAGAAATGTTTTATGGATTTTGCAAATTCAGCAAAAGAGTTGCTAATTCTACTTTTCTTCTTTCTTGAATTCGTTCTTCTAAAGCATATAATAATTTCAAACTTATTTCGGTGTTTAAATTTTTTAGTTCATTTAACAGAAATTCAAATATACCTTCACTTTCAAATATACCTTCACTTGCTAATAAATTGGCCTCTCGTCGCTCTAAGCCTTCAGCTGCTAGACAAATTGGACCCAATCGATAAAATTTAAAATTTTTTAAAGAAGAGGAATATCCAGACATTCTGGAAAACCAATTTTCTTCATTTAAAAACCGGTTTTGAAATGTGTCAAATTTACTTTAAAAAAACCGGTTTTTTAAAACCGAGTTTGAAAAACCGTCAAACCCTACATTACATTATCAAATATTCGACAGCTAGATCTTTTTAATTTATCGTTTACGAAGTGTATATAAAAATTGCAATAATTAAAAAACTCCATATAAGGATTTTGATGCGTCTTCACGATATAGACTTACCACATTTCGAAAAATATATTTTTAGAATTATGTCTGCCTGTCTGGGAACACAGTGATTCTAAAAGTTTTAATGAAATAAATTCGCAGGAAATCTGAAACTAAACAATGGAATTTAAAATAGCTGTATTATTAATTCTATAGTTCAATTTCATTTTTTATCGTAGTTAAATCCTTTAGAGGTAAAACCGATTTTTTCATTGAATAATTTTTTTAAACGTTGCATAAATTATAAAAAAAAAAGATTCTATGGTACACACAAGATTACAATGTTTAAGGATTCGATTTTCCGCAGTCATATTTAAAAAAAAATATGTTTGATTTCAACATTTTTTTTTGTATTTATTGAAGTGTAGCTCTTTAATTTCAAATCGAAGTTTAAATTAATTGAAGGTTAAAATTTAAGTAGGCAGGTGATAACAAACTAGAAATATAGAATACAATGAATAGAATATCGTAAAACTTCTAAATCTGGTTACTTATAACTAAGTTTAAATTAAATAATGCCGGCGTCCTGGCATAGGGGGAGCGCGCCTTCCCCGCCATCTGGGTGTCCCGGGTTTGAGTCCCGGTTCGGGCATGGTTGTTCTTCTTCTGTGTTCTATCTCTGAGGTGTGTGGATGTGCCCCCCTGTAAAAAGGGGTTGTGTAAGCGAATGTGATGCGTGTAGTAGCTAAGTCGTACACTTGGCCCTAGTTGGCGCTACTGAAAAAACAAGAGACGCTCACTCGGCTTAAATCACTTGCCATAAGTCCGAGCAACAACAACGAGATAATCATCTGCGGAAACGTAATCGAAATTTAATTCATGCACCATTAGAGATTTTTTTCGTAATGCTTCTCGAACGTTCATTCTTATAAAACCTTTGATAACATTTATACGAGCTCAAAGTTAAAGATTGTTATTTATTGTGTTATTGGAAATTGTTATTTATTGTGTTATTGAAGATTGTTATTTAGTATGTTATTAGTTATTTATTGTGTTATTGAAGATTGTTATTTAGTATGTTATTAAAGATTGTTAGTAGTGCCTCATTAAAGACTGCTTTTTAGTATGTTATTAAAGATTGTTACTTAGTGCCTCATTGAAGACTGTTATTTAGTATGTTATTAAAGATTGTTACTTAGTATGTTATTAAAGATTGTTACTTAGTGCCTCATTGAAGATTGTTATTTAGTATCTCATTGAAGATTGTTATTTAGCATCTCATTGAAGATTGTTATTTAGTATCTCATTGAAGATTGTTATTTAGTATCTCATTGAAGATTGTTATTTAGTATCTCATTGAAGATTGTTATTTAGTATCTCATTGAAGATTACTATTGAGTAAGCTCAAGGTACCAACTCAACCGATTTATATATAAAGCAATAAAATATTTTTAAAATGTGGCATTACAATTTCTTTGTTTTCTGAAGACTGTAATGCCGTAAATTATGCAATTTTGAATTGAGTTGCTATTGTCTTTATCCACTTAATTATTATTTTTAAAATAGAATTATTATTTCTAAAATAATATTAAACTATAATTCAAATAGACTTTATAGATTAAATAATAGGTATAATAAAACTGTTCAGCCGTGTGGAGGTGAGATGGATCTATTAAAGGTTAATATAAAAAGTAAATATTCAAAAGGAATGTTAAATTGTTTACCTGAATGTTGATAAAACTTTTATATTTAAGATTCTATTACTTGTTTATAATCAGTTTAACAGCTCTTGAATTTTTTTCTTGATAAAATGGCATCTAATTAAATTTAATTCTGATTTCTCCATTATTAATTTTACAAAATATAATTCAATTTAACATATAATTGGAATTTATATCTCTGAAAAGGAATTTTTTACCTTTCAAAATAAATTACTTTTCCAAAAAATGTTCGACTTTATTCCCGGAATTCTAAACAGAAAAAGTTCTTGAAAATTGGAAGAAGATTTTATAATAAAAATCTTTCGTGACTTAAATGATAAATATTCTAATCAATTATTTTTTTTTCAAGAAATATTCCAAGAATCACTGTTTGATTCAGCGGGTTTTTTTTTTAGAATACGCCTTCAAAAGCATTTAATTGAAAATATTCTCAATTTTTTTCTAGTAATTCATATTTTTGAATCTATTACCCAGAATTCTAAAAAAAAGTAATTACCTAGAAACGGTAGTTTTAATTCACTGGTTTTTAAGTAATAAATAGTGAATTATTCATTTAAGTTAAAAATGCTTCCCAGAAAGTAAACGCTTAGTTGAACCTAAATTTTACCATATATCAAAGTTTTATTCTTTGATATTTGAGGTACACTATATAAACTAAAACCCATCAAATTTTCTGAACTACTGAATTTCAGATTTGAAATATTTAAAATGCTGCATTGTACTTCATTTACAATATATAATTGTCAGTTAATAATTTTTCTTCGAATATTTGATTATTTTCATCCAAGAAACAAGATAGGGTAAATTTCAACAATGGTTGTTATGTACAGATGGTTATCAAAATAATGAATATGCCTGTGCATAAAAATGACTTTTAAGAATTCGCTTCATAATCAGTAAAATATAATCCTAGCTATCAGTTTTTTTTAAATGTAAAAAGTATATATCAAAGCAGGTTAGGTTATATTAACGTCCCGTTTGAAGCCACACTAGGGCTATTTTAGGACGGACCTCATAATTTTGAACCACGGTCAGATGACGAGGACGACACCTGAGCTGGCACCCTCCTCTCCACACCAGCGGGAGGACGTTTGGTCATGACGGATTTAACGTGCAACAGACCCTCTTACACGACGGTCCTTCGGTGGAATTGGGTCACGAACCTGAAACCCTCCGGTTCCGAAGCCGAGACCTTACCACCAAGCCACCGCGGCCTATATCAAAGCAGAATGAAGTAGCTTTAGAGTAGTTATATACTACTGGAATTTTTGTCAAACCCATAAAATGGCAGACCTTAAAGATTTTCAGAGAGGTCAAATTATAGGAGCCCAATTAGCTGGAGCAACTGTGACCTAAACATTTTTTGGACGTTTCTAGAAGTACAATGTCTAAAGTCATGACAGCGCACACACATCGTGGCAAGACAAAATCGGCAAAGCAAAATAGTGGATAGAAGAAGAAGCTGAGTAAAAGAGACCAATGGGTTTTGAAGCGGATTATAATGTCTAAAAAAGAAAACAACGGGGCTCAAAGTGACTACAGAGCTCAAAAATCATCTTGATTCTCTATTCTCAATCATTACAGTTAGGAGGCACTTTCATAAACAGAATATTTATGATATAGCAGTGATTCCAAAGCTAGATGTCGAATCATCGAATGTTCTAGAGCAACCTTTGGAACTCGAGTACTAAGGAAGATATCGCTAAAATTTGCAAATATTCGGAATCTTCGTTTCCATCGCCAAATTCATCGTTAAAGCGGAGGATCGTTGACCAAGCATGCATTCAGCAGCTATTAAAATAAATGTAAATTTTTTTCTTACTGTGAAATCAATTGCACTGAGAAACAATATTACAAACTCGAAACAATACGAATGATCAGACACAGAGAAAGATTAGTTAATAGATTTGGTCTGTTTCTAATCCACATATAATAATGAAATTATTTATCACATCACATACATCTAGTTTTTATATTGTGGCGGATTGATACGAGAGATGGTAGAACCTGGGATCTTGTGGTTCTCAGCCGAGTAACATGACCACAATTCAAAAGCAATTGTTCGTGTAGCGTAGCTGTTAAGTGGCTTATAAGCTTTCGCTACAATATATTTGTATTTTGTCCTTCACACGCACATAAACTGACAGACAGATATACGTCCCATCAACGAATTTAACTTAAATTTGGTGAAATTTACATATTTCGCTCTAAGACTATATATTGTTAAGATATTTCGGGGTTCGTTTGGATAGGGGAAGTTATATGGTGTGGAGAACGCTCAATCAGCAGTAGAAAATAAAACAACGACGTTTATTTACACGAAGAAACACAGGACAGCACAAAGACGACAACTATATACAATACACTATTTTTTTCAGTCGAGACGTGCAGACAACAGCACACAACAGACTCTACTGCAGAAGTAGCGCACAGCTCAATTCAGCACTCACTTGACTCCGTCGCTGCTCCGCTTATCCCTGCAAGGCCAGTTCTTTATCGTCGATTCCGACTACTCTCTGGTTCACCACTACTCTAGCACACCTCCGGCAGATGCAGGCTGCTCCTTTTATAGGCCTCAGGAGACGAGGCAAGAAGCCTCTCAACCAATCAGGAACGTTCGAGGCGTATCTCGGTTCCTACTGGACGGTACGGGAAAATTCTCGATGTTTCGGGTATAATCTATTTTGGCGCCAAAGTCGCCGAATTCGTCGCCAAGTCGCCAAATGGTCGCCAAGTTTGTCGCTCTGGGACCTCCTATGGAACCAACTATGCTGGGAAGCCGCATCACAGATTCGTAACAATATCAAGTTTCACCCTTCTTGCTCAATGTGGTTTCGAGTTACCGTGTGTACAGAGAAACAACTCAATAGAGAGTTACGTACCAAAAGTGTGCTTTTGGTATTTTAATGAAGATTTATCAACATATTGAAGTCAATTTTCTCTACGATTGCAATGCATTTCTTTTACATTTTGCATATAAAAAAGTGCGTATGCGAAGAAATTATCCGTTAGAGTGATTATTGGATTTTTCACTGTTTAGTTTCTTTTTCGTTAAGAGTACTTTGGATTTAGTTTTTGATACCTAATTTTGATTTTAATGGTACAAAACAGAAGCATAAAAGCGTCATTCATCTATCGCACTTTTTAGAATTATGCTGCTTAAAGGTATGAGGTTAATGAATAAAACAGATTTTATTATTCTTTTTTATTTATGGTGTCCAGAATTCCATATTAACAATTCGGTTAGTGGACTACATTTGGAACTTTTATTTTCGAATGACCATGTTGGCACAGAAATACTTTGGCAGATAAACATAGTATCAAAATAGATTTTTCGAACTTAAGAACATCTGAATTTCGAGATTTCGATAAATCACGTGGCCGGATCTTCTGACGATTGCTATACTTTTTGTATTTAAACTTTATTTAAAAAAAGAGGACAAATCAAGTTTTACTGAAAATATTTCAATTTGAATATGGTATTATCAAATGCACATACTTAATATTAATCGTTTGCATTAGGAAAAGTAATTCGATGCATAATTATTCACTTAATACATGGATTTGTTTATTACATGAAAAAATAAATATATGCAATTGTTTTAAGTTGAATTACCCTGAAAAAAAATGAATCTACATCTCTTTACCATTCTGTAAGTATTTTTAAGAATTAAAAATTAATTAAAATAAATTAATAATAAAATAAATTAATAAAAAAAATTAATTGAAATAAATTAAAATATAAATTAATAAAAATAAATTACATAAATTTTAACAATTAAAATAAATTAAATAACAATTAAAAATAAATAAATAAAACGTCAAAATGATGCACCATCTTCAATGATGAGTGAGAGTCACCATCCGAGTATAAAGGGTTAAATGCCGAAATAAACACCACTATTATTTCTTATTCCCAAACCTTTTAACTTTCCAAAGAATAATAAGAAAAATTAATTTTCCAGGATTAGCCAATCCCTCAGGTATTCGAGTAATGAAAAAGGCAGTGCCAATTAATAAGAAGCGGCAGAAAAACAACCGATACCCGAATTACATTTCCTAGGAGGGGTAATCGGTTCCGATGGTGAAATCTAATGAATGAGTTTCCAACACGTGACATTGAGTCTCGTTGCAATCGATATCCGTTACATATACGACTTTGCACGTGTTCTAAAAGGCAAGTAAGGAAGCACACACGTATTTAAAGATCAATTGACCCTTAACTATCCTAACGATTTCACATTCTTTTTTATGTAATAGTGCTTAGTGCCACGTAAAGGATTGGAACAGCAAAAATGTTCAACACTAAAAATTGTACTTTTATTTCCGACTCAAATGTCTGTTTCTTGTAGTAGCTTTATACGAATTTCTGTCGTAATTTGAGTTTAACAAAGCAAAGCTTTGTGCCATTTTTTTTTTTTTTTTTTTTTTTTTTTGTAATTTGAAATAATCTGGACAGTGGTGATCTATGAATTTTTCAGGTAATTTGAGATTATCTAAGCAATGGCGTTGTGACGGAAGGGCAAGAAGGATTGCATGTGACTGATATGCGCAATTTTTAAGAGCCACCATAGAGGCAAATCCTTTGTACATTTTAAAATGAAATATCATGAAAAAATGAAACGTTACTCAGTGGTACTTTCTTCTTCAGATATTTTTAAACATTTCACTATTTTTAAATAGTTTTTTATTTCATTAATATATATTACTGTGGTAGACAAAAAGAAAAATAAAAGATTTAACATAAACCATTTAATCAAGAGTACAAGCGAAAATGTCTTTTTTCACAAATATATTTAAAGTGAGTTGTTGAGAAAGAATTTATCGAAAGTCTAGAGAAGGTAAAATCTCGATATAATGATCAAATTCGGTGGTAAGATACGAGGGTGGTGAATTCTGACTCTTTTGAGTGAGACAGACGATGTTAAATTTTACATTTTGCTCTCGGAATCAAGGCTCAATTTACATCGCTGATTCTAATCTATTGCTTAGTCATTCGAGCTTAATAGAATAATTCAAATTTGAAACCAAATTTTCATTTCTTTAATTGTTTATCTTTCGGAGTTAATGACAGATTTTTCAGATTCAATATCGACAATATATAATTATCTTAGTTAAATTTACCTTAATTAAATTAAGGTTTTACTGGCGAGAAAATTATTAAGCTTTCATTGTAACTGTTTTCCAAAATTCGGTCTGTTATTAGTTATAAAATTATGTGCTTGGGCTTTTTTAACTCTCATAGAGCAACAAAAACATCTTTTGAAAACAGAAATTTGTAAATTTGTTTGTAAAAAAAAATTGTTTTTCGCAAAAGATTAACAAGTACAATATTTATTGGAAGATACTTTTAATTATTTTCGTTACTTATTTTCATAGAATAATTTATTAACTTGGAATTAAAACTCAATAAATTTCTTCCCTAGTACTAATAAAAATGAAAAATTTGCTGGAACTCTAGAGTAAACGGTTTGACGTACAGCAATAAATGGTGAAAATGTACTCTTTAGAGCATTTTTTTTTTAAAAAAATGTTTGATTAAAATTTCAATTAATTAAAAATTAAGCTGGATTTCGGCGTTTTTCCTTAATAACTTCCGAAATTATTATTGCGCCAGTATGTATTTAACATCGTATTAACACGTTAAAAATTTTATTTTTAATTAATCCAACAAGTAGTCGTGCAAACTTTTCCTAAATTTTTGCAAATTAAAAAAAAAATTCTTTGCTTAGTTTCCAATAATAAATTACATGTCCTGAAAATTCAAGCCATTTTGATTATTTCATTAAAATATTTAATAGTATACTTTTATTATTTTGCTGAAAATTTTGATAAAAGAGAGGAATTTAATATTTATGTAGTTTACAAGACAAATTAAAAAAAAAAAAAATCCACTATACCTCCAAATCTCAAAGATAGAAAAATCGGATTTTTACATTTTTTATAGCGTTATGTTGTCTTAGGACTGGTGCCCATGCGAACGATTCAACCAGATTATAAACAGAACATATGTTAAACAGTTAAAATACTATGGTTTCAATACCTGACAGTTTATCGGAATTATTGACATGAAGTTATATTTAAAATTTTTATTGAAATAAAATGCAGCCAATATTCTTGATGAAACAATTGGTCGCCATATGCGATCAGTTTTCAATAAAGACGAAATTTTAGGCTACAATAAATTGTTTTTCATGACTAACTACAGATATCTAATTTTTTATTGGTACAACAAAAGTTTTAGTAATCCTAATTCTGTTCGTAAATAATATACTATGTTTTTCGTCATTTTTTAAATTCTATGTTTTTCATCATTTTTTAAATTCTATGTATTTTATTATTTTTTAAATTGTATGTATTTATCTTTTTTAAAAATTCTATTTTTTATATTTTATGCTTTCAATTAATTTTAAAAAAATATTTTTTTCCTTATTTTTTATAGTTTATTTTTTTTATCGTTTCCCTAATCCTATGTTTTCCACTATAATTTTTTCTCATTTTTTTGTGTTAGAATGTCGTGTAAATGAAAGCAAAAGTGTTATTTTTTCCGTGAAAGTATGTATATATAATAGAGTAATAAAGCAAAAAGCGTAAACAAACAAAAAAATCAATACGAGCGTTGAATATGCTTTAGTAACGATTTCTAAACCCTAATATGCAAAAGTTGCAGACGATATTTAAAGAGAACCCATACTTTATATCATATAATATTAAATTATTCAAACTTCAGTTACATATTCTATTCGTGTAAGAAGACATTGTTTATTCAAGATTTTTAATCTAAAGGTATGAATACAGGGAATTTTGTTTGAATAAGAACTATTTGAATCAGCAAAATAAAATAAAACTGTAGGAAATTTTAATCCGACTCTGCTTAGTATATTTAGCTTTATTTACAAATAATTTGTTTATGATAAAAGGAATTTTTGCATCTACGAAATGTGTGAAAGAGACATTAGAGTATCTAATTACTGCTTGCTGCAGAAGTTTGGTCACTTTGAAATTAAAGGCAAAATACATTTTTTTTTCATGAATACAGGAGTGTAAGAGCACAATTTAGTGTTGGATAATTCAGAAATTTTAATAAGTAAAAATTATTCATTGGCGATATTTTTTACCAACCAATTGATTTCTGTTGTAATTTTAATTGATACAAATTGACGAAAAACTAGTTCTTTTTAATAAATTATTTAAATTAATTGTTTTGAATATCATTTTATAACAATCGTTATATAGTCTCTAACTTATTCGGGATATGTTAAATGTTTCAAATTGGAAATGATACTCTAAATGAAGTAAAGAATTATGTTTTATGTTATTTAGTTCAATAAATGTTATTCTAAAAATATACAAATTCAGCATTTTTTGCAATTTTAATAACCTTTTAGATGATGTAATAAAATAACAAAGGCAAATTGATATTTTAAACAAAAATGTTTCACTCGTTTGCGGCCAAAAAGTAATCAAATATTGGTATTTGAATACCTCTGGATAATACAATTTTAGACTATTTCAATAGTCTTCGAGGAAAATCCTACAATAAATGCGTGGAATCTGTTCAAAGTTGTGGTCGATTGCTGAAAATAACGAGATCTGAAGTTTCATAACTCGGTCTGATTTGTCGCCGATGAGTGGAATTTATATTGCGTATTGTATTAATGTTTCAATATCATTTTTCTAAGGCTAACTAAAATGGAGACTATATAAAAATTTAGAATTCGCTACTTGGGCAGTTTAATTCGCAGAGAAGTGTTTTTTTTTTGTTTAAGATGTTAGCATGCCATGAATAGTTCACTATTTTTTATTAACAATAATAGCAAAATTATGTAGACTTCCTAAATTTTCCAATAATTCATTTCATTCACGCAGCAGTATACAATTCTGCCCCTCGTTAACATATTCTAAATAGAAGCATATGCCTTCTCTACTTGTTAAAAATTTAGTTATTTAGTTTCAATTACAATGGCAATCCTGTTTATCAATTTTCTAAACATCCAAATATATTTTTTATATAAAACATGCTTATCTAAATCAGACATTATCTAGATATAATCACAGCAAATTAAATAACTATAATCAACATAAATTTTTCAGAGTGAAGTTAATGTACATTAAATGTTACATTTGATATAAAACAACTTTAAATGTACGTGGCCTCTTAGCGTAAATTAGGTTAAAACTGAAGAATGTAAAAATTTCATAAATAATACTTTATTATATCATTATTTAGAAAATTTTAAATTTAGAGTATTTATCTAATTATTATGATTCGTGGAAATTGCAATGTCTGATCTTTTTTCATTTTGATTATAGCATAGATTTAATGGCAACTTAGAGAGATTACGCTATTTATTGTTTGTGAGAAAGTGGAACAAACTTAGATACCATGAGAACGATAAAATCTACGATTTAACATGATAAAACAATGGAGACAACAATAGTGTTTGCTAAAGAATAAATGGCGCGGAAACCTTTTAATAGCTTTCCATGCGAAAACTCTTTTTGATTTTTGGGTTTCTACTAAATTACTGCGGAAAACAACATATTTATCAAATAATATATACTTCAAAGAGACTTATTTGTTCAGAGAAAATGTTGCCTAAAAGCGTATTTAGTTAGCCTAAATGTCAAAGTTTATTATTATTTAAAAGTTTATTATTATAAAATGTAATGGAAATATTTAAATATTTTAGGAACAATTTTTTTTATTAATTTGACATATAAAGTAAATTGTTTGGAAAAGTATAAACACAAAATCGTCTGCAGTAGAGTTTTTCTTTTTGTGAAGTTACATAACAAACAAGTTTTGTTTTAAGGAGTAAATACGTTTTGATTTCGTAGTTTGAAAAAAAAAAAAAAAAATGTTATAAACTTTTGCTCCTTATATTCGAAAAGGCAATTTTCTTGATATTTCACTTAAGAAAATGGCAATATTTCGTTGAATAATAATTATTATTTATAGTTCTTGTGTTGCTGAGAAGAAATAAAACTATTGAACCCGTTGTTTTATTAATTTCTTTGGCAGTAATATTCTATGAATTATGCTCATTTTAATTTTTGTGTTTTATTTCAGTCCTTTTTTTTTATTTCTTCGTTGGTTTTGAGCGATTTTATTTTGTTGATAATAAAACTATTCAAAAGAAAATTGTTTAGCTTTAATTTTTTGGCATAATATTAATGCAAACTGAAAGATGGCGTTATCATGAAGTGTAACACAATTCAGATATGTAGGGGAAGCTTTTCAAACGTTTTAGAAGTACTATTCACATGCTTAAAATTTTATCACAGTATATCCCAATGAAATCCTATAGGATCTTCGATAAATTAAAGTCAATTATAAATAAATAAATAAATATAAAAAAAACCCAGCTGGTGGCTTCTCTCCAAAACTTTCTTCCGTAATCTATATCTATACTTATAATAAAGCTCAATGTGTGTGTGTGTGTGTGTGTGTGTGTGTTGGCGCTCTACAGGCCAGGTCATTTGACATACAGCTATCAAATTTGGTACATGTATACCTTAGAGGAGAATGTGCACATGGGGTCCCATTTTTTGAAATTTTAATTAGAATTTTAAATATTAATTGAAAACTAACTTTCCAGCCAAAAAAATCTTCCATTTTCCCCACCGCCAAATAAGTAAGGCATCATTGTTTTTTTCTCCCAACAGTAATGAGGCTAGGGTTAACAGTTTTCGACGGATTATTTCAAACGATTCTGTTTATTTTCTTAATGTTTTATGCATTTAAAATTAAACATTGTTAATTAATCCATGTTTCAGATTCATTCTGAAGTACTTTTGAATTAAAATAAAACAGAATAAAGGAAATTAAAAATGTCTAATCTGCATAGCGTTACCCCAACTGGCGTAGAAAAATTTATGCATTTGCGTTAACGTAACTGGCGAAGAAAATCCACGCATGCGCATTGTTCTGATTGTTGGCATGACAACCAACGGACGATTTAAATTATTTTTAGGTTAGTTGCATGCTTTTGTAAGTAAAATGTATTTATGTTAGTTATATATTTTTTGTATATGCTTATAGTTTTAAGTACATCGTTTTTTAAGTAGTTTTTTTAAACCTGTTTTCGACCGATTATTTTAAACGATTCATTTTATTTTCTTAGTGTTTGATGCATTTAAAATTAAACATTGTTAATGAATCGAACTGTTCATGATGAATCTGAGAAATTTTTGTTGACAAATTCTTGAGATATTACATAAATTAAGAAAGATATTCTTTAGTGACCATAAAGTTTAAACGCTCAATGACTCTATTATCAGTAATCATATTATTAAAAAAAAATGCTTTGTTTCAGTAAAAAATATTATTATATTAATTGCAGATTAATCATTTACACTTTAATTTAAAGCATAATTTCTACGAGGGGTAACAGAAAATTAGAGAGATACATTTCACGCTATAACTGAAGGCCTTTATAATATTATGAGTGAATTATATGACTATCAAAATTTGAAGTTTTAAAATATTTTGCTGAAGAATCTATTAAAGTTGGAATTGCGTAAAATATTTAATGGTACGACCGGAGTTTTATCCCCTGCTTGGCGAAATTTTTAGAAATCGCAAACAACGGCCTTGCGAAATGTTCAAAAGCAAAGAAGCAGATGTTCAATTATAGTGCATAATAAAGATTGCCAGCTTTGGTGCGTTATCGCAACTTGGCGAAGAAGGGGGTTAAACTCCGGTTCAACCTATTTAATTATTAAAATTTAAACGAACATTAAGATTGGTGAACCGGCTGGTCACCAAAGGCGGCTAGTACTTATAATAAAGCTCAATGTGTGTGTGTGTGTTGGCGCTCTACAGGCCAGACCGTTTGACCTACAGCTGCCAAATTTGGTACATGTATACCTTGGAGGTTGGGAATGTGCACCTGGGGTTCCTTTTTTCGAATTTTTAATTCGAATTTTAATTATTAATTAAAAACTAACTTTCCCGCCAAAAAAATCTTCCATTTTCCCCACCGCCAACTTTTTCGCCAAAAAAATCTTAAATTTTCCCCACCGCCAAATGAGAAAGGCTTCAATTTTTTTTTCTTCCAACAGTAATGAGGCTAGGGTTAAAATTTTTCGGCGGATTTTTTCAATCGATTCTGTTTATTTTCTTAATGTTTGATGCATTTAAAATTAAACATTGTTAATTAATCGATCTTTCAGATTCATTCTGAAGTACTTTTGAATTAAAATAAAACAGAATAAAGGAAATTAAAAATTTCTAATCCGCATAGCGTTACCCCAACTGGCGTAGAAAAAATCACGTATTTGCGTTACGTAACTGGGGAAGAAAATTCACGCATGCGCATTCTGTTCCGATTGTTGCCATGACAACCGTTATCAATGGACGATTTAAATTATTTTTGAGTTAGTCGCATGTCTTTGTAAGTAAATTGTATTTATGTTAGTTATATATTTTTTGTATATGCTTATAGTTTTAAGTACATCGTTTTTTAAGTAGTTTTTTTAAAACCTGTTTTCAACCGTTTATTTTAAACGATTCGTTTTATTTTCTTAGTGTTTGATGCATTTAAATTTAAACATTGTTAATGAATCGATCTGCTCATAAGGAATCTAAGAAAATTTTGTTGACCAACTCTTGAGATATTACATAAATTAAAAAAGATATTCTTTAGTGCCCATAAAGTTTAAACGCTGAGTGACTCTATTTTCAGTAATCAGATTATTAAAAAAATGCTTTGTTTCAGTAAAAAATATTATTATATTAATTGAAGATAAATTCTTTCCACTTTAATTTAAAGCATAAATTCTACGGGTGCTAACAGAAAATGAGAGAGATACATATTACGTTATGACTGAAGGCCTTTATAATATTATGAATGAAGTATATGACAATCAAAATTTGAAGTTTTAAAATATTTTGATGAAGAAGCTATTAAAGTAGAAATTGTATAAAATATTTAATTATTAAAATTTTAACGAGCATTAAGATTGGCGAACCGGCTGGTCGCCAAAGGCGGCTAGTATTTAATAAACTTCTCATACCAGAGAAAGCCTTAAATGGCATTGGCTTACAATAGTTACGAAATATTAGCTTTCGGTGTGAATTTAGTATATTTACTGAATCTATCGTGTCATCCTTGGCAAGTTTTTTGACTATTAATCCCTGGAATGTATTAATAGTATTTCAAAATAAAATTCCTATTTCAGATACATTTTTCTCAATACATTTTTTAACAAATCTTTGACATAAAACTACACTTATAGTCACAAAATCCCGTTCAAAAGTTGGTATATTTAAGTCATTGCGTTTCTAAATTATTGGCGTTTACATTTTTCCAAAAGTGCAGCCCATTAAACGGTCAATCCTTTGATGTATTTAGCTTAAAATTTGACAGGTATCTATATCATATCTGTCAATTTTTTTTCCGTCTAGCTCTTTTCGTTTTGCAGGTGTCATGTTAAATTAACTGACTTCTTCTGAACAGATTCTACACAAAACTTGACAGAAATCTGTAAATTTGATCTAAAGATCATACTCTAAATTAATTAGAAGACAATCTAGCGAAATCCATTACCAATATATTGAAACCTCCTATTCTATTAAAAGATATAAAAAACCACGTTAAATCCAGTTTGCATTTAAAATGACAAATCCAGTGGGATCTTGCAGAGGCAAATAAACTTAAAACAATAAAACATCTAATTGATTGTTGGCCTTGTATGCCTAGTAGAAAATTTGATACCATTCTTACCAGATTAAGAATCACACAGCTCACACATAAACATTTGATGTTGGGGAACCCGCACCCCGATGTACAGTATGTCAGTGTCCTATGACGGTTCTTCACATTTTAATAGAATCTCCACAATTTAACAATGAACGAATTCGCTACTTTCACTCTCCTCAAATCAAATTAAAAGATATTCTTCATAAAGTTTCCCATCCCCGCCTTTTTACCTTTTTAAAAATGATTGGCTTTTACTTTTCGATTTGATTCTTAAATAACTCTTAGATTCTGTTTTACCATGCTCTTACGTTTTGTAGATTTTACAGTTTTACAAGTTCAGGAAAATGATGCAATTTAGAAAGAAATTTTTAAACTTTTAAAATAGGATTAAATCTTACCGTATGTTTGGCGCAGTTTAATCAAAAATGGTTCTTTTGTCAATAAACTCCATCAACCAACCAACTAAATTAATTAGCTCAAAGTACTTTTGAGTTATTTTTTTCACAGACAGACAAACGGACGGGCATTATCCAAATTTTCTAAAACGTGGATATTTGTCAAAATCTCGAGTTCGAATTTTTTGACGATCACTATACTTTTTCTGTTCTAAGCATACAAGAAGTTAAAAAATGAAGTAGTTGATTAATATTACTGTGAATTTAATAAAAGTAACTAATATACAAGGAATGATCATTATCTTGGGAGAATTGCAGCTCTAATCGATATTAGAAAGAAACTAATAAACAGAAACATCTTTCTCATGTTCCATAGTGGCCGCGGTGGCCTGGTGGTAAGGTCTCGGCTTGTGAACCGTAGGGTTTCAGGTTCGAGACTCCATTCCACCGAAGAACCGTCGTGTAAGGGGGTCTGTTGCACGTTAAATCCGTTATACCAAACGTCTTCCCGCTGGTGTGGTGTGGCTTGGAGAGGGGGGAGCCAGCTCAGGTGTCGTCCTCGTCATCTGACCACGGTTCAAAATGACGAGGTGCGTCCCAAAATAGCCCTAGTTTTGCTTTGCAATGGGACGTTAATATAACTAAACTAAACGAAACGAAACTAAACTTGTCATGCTCCATAATATTCTGGTAACAATAATGCGTGATCTGATTAAATTTGTTATCAACTTTTGTCTGTGCGGTGATTTTATGTCATATCAAGGAGCAGAGAATTAATTTGAAATTCTTGTACAAATTGGGTAAAAAATAATGAACTAAAATTATGCAATACTGGAGCAGGTATCTGGAGGTGACCTTTACGGACTTAGTGTTGAAGCCAACCATTGAAATGAGTGACACACCATCAGAAGTGCAGGAACAGTCTTGGAGAAAGAGCGCGAACAGTTGCAACAAAATCAACGATTAACTATTGGGATACTGTCAAACGAAATGGACATCTCCTTGGAAAACTATTGGAAGAATTTTGATAGATTTTGAGAAAACGCAAAATGTTCGCGATATGCTCCTCGTCACCTAAGGGAGTAACAAAACTGAGAGGGATGAAATGTTTTAGGGAATTCATTGGCATGATGGACGAAAATGCACAATTTATCAAAACTATCGTAATCGGGGATGGAAACTATTGTTTCCAGTTTGACCTGGAGATGATAAGACAAATTATGTAGCCTTGCCAAATCAAACTTATCATAACGAAAAATTTTCTTTTGAAAAAGTTGATGGTAAAGTATGATTGATAACTCTTTTGAGTTTCGAGGCATTATATAAGGGACGCTCTATCATCAGAAAATTATTAAATTATGAATTAAATGCATTTTTAGAGAAGATTTCGAAAAAAAAATCCCGATGCTCTTGAAGAAATATAGATATATTTAAAATATTGTTGGAAAAAAAATGCGGAAGGCAAATGCTCTGGTTAAAAATTTCTCATGCATATAAATGCGTATTATGTAGCTTTGCCAGAACTTATCATAACGAAAAAATTCCTTTTTAAAAAGTTGATGGTAAAGTATGATTGATAACTCTTTTGAGTTTCGAAGCATTATATAAGGGACGCTCTATCATCAAAAAATTATTAAATTATGAATTAAATGCATTTTTAGAGAAGATTTCGAAAAAAAAAATCCCGATACTCTTGAAGAAATATAGATATATTTAAAATATTGTTGGAAGAAAAAAGAAAAGAAAAAAAATGCAGAAGGCACTTTCTATGCTTAAAAATTTCTCATGCATATAAATGTGGTAATTTTAAAAAAATGCAATAAGGAAATGAAATTTGGTACGTTATCTTGTGACTGCAATTCTAGTTATGTCTCAAATTTTGGTTTCAAATGATTGAAAAAAAATCCTCCAAAATGCATATTCGATTTTTTGATACTTTTCGGTTTACTGTGTCATTGACTAATCGTCAAATCTCAGACGATTAATCACTAGATTCATGCCAAAGATTAATCTTTCTTAAATATTCTTCGCCAGGGCCAGACAGTTATAAACAATTCAGATTTTATTTTATTGTATTACGAAATATAGAATTTTCAGGCTTGAGGCTGAAAATAAAAATAAAAATATGAGCAATCGTGGCTTCACTGCTATGCCCAGAGTCGACAGTTTTAAGCGAATGGAAAGAAGATAATATCTTTATTAGAGATTAGGTGAGAAAGTATCAGAGATACCACTACCATTGGTTTTAAATTAGAAACCAAACATCGAGTTAACCACCAGTGCCAGCTTTTTCCTATCTTTTTTTATAGAAATTGCTTTAAATAGCAATAAACAAATTCAAGCAATGATTTTCTCCGCTATAAATATTACATTCATTTCCTCACATGGTAAAAGGCATCCTACTTAACTTTTATTAGAGCCACAGCTCACTGATTCAGAGCTTGCAGAGTGTTTTTCACAATCGGCAGCGAATAGTTCAAAAATATCGGTTGAAATATTTACATATATATATAATATAACATTATTTTTGTTGAAGCAGAATGTAGGTTGAACAAGCAGTGAAGATACGTTGTATTTCTAATTTAGTTTTATTCTATTCCGAGTGGCAGGCACGATTTTTTACAAGAAGACGCAGCGCGACACAAAAGCAGAAGTAAGAAAGAGCAAAAAGGAACGAAACAAATGATCACTAGTCTTATATAACCTGGGATTTCCGGCCACGCGCCGATGGAATGACCTTTGACAAGGGCAAAAGTATCACTCACTTTCATTTGATACGTAGTACTGATAGCGCATTACTTTTGCAAAGGGATTAATTAAACCGCAAGTGGAATTGGATCACGAAATGAGAGAATGTTTTAGAATGAAGTCACGATGGGCTAAAAATTAAGATAAAATCTTGGAAATTAATTAAATTGCAATTAGAATTAAAATTTCATTATATATATATATATATATATATATATATATATATATATATATATATATATATATATATAGTATGCATTTACAATATAAACTCATTAAACCTAGTTAATTGTATATAAATTGCATTAGACTGGTACATATATCACAGGATTAGGTGTGAAATGTTACAACAAATATAGACCAACTTTTAGGGAATAAAATTCAAGAAACTAATCACTTAAAACAACTACGACGGAAAAAAATGATAGTTCATCTAAATAAACTTACAGAAGTTACTTTTAAATGGGATATCACATAAATAAAAAAAGCCAATATAAATAAAAATAAAAAGGAAGTGCACCCTTTAAAAAATCCTAAGGCTTAATTTTTAAAAAATAGAAAATCTTTAACATTGAACCAGATGCTTAGCAAATATATAATTGTTATTCCAAAGTCATATTGTTATACAAGTGTTATTTTATGCAGTTCAGACTTTTAAAACAAAAATCTTTCTAAGATGTCATTCGAAGTTTTGACTGAACTATAGAAAGCTGTAGCATGGGATATGAAATAATTTTTTTCTTGCAATATGAGCACAATTAAGAGTACCTTGAGTATTATTTAAAAACAGATTATCAGTTGTTTTTTCTGTGATATTATTTTATATGCTGAAAGTAGAAATTAAATACGAAATTTAAATTGCCGTTAAAGTGCTGATTAATACTAAGCAAATATGAATTAAACTCATTTTTTGAAATGTTGGCATAAATTCAATTTTATCGAAAAGAAACGCGCAAACATACTGGCTATCAGATAAATTATAGCAGGAAAATTCAGATATTTTTTATCAGATATTCAAACTTCTTTTAGAATGTGTAAGATCTTTGTATAGATTTGGTATAATTAAAATTCTCTAATTAAAAGACAATTATTCGAAAAAATTCCTGCAAAATGCATGAAAAAAGTAATGCGAAAGACCCTTTTCTTCAGGCTTGTTTAAAATTATTAAAGGGAAGAAAAAATGCATGACAAAAATACCAAACCTTTGTCTTTCTAAAATTTTAATTAGATTTTTTAAAAGGGAAAACATTTTTTTATAGAATAATTAAATTATTTTTTACTCATAATGACTACTAATTGTTTTCAACATAATTAACTTTTGGGTTCCCAGTTTTTAAATTTTATATCTGCTATTTACAATAATTATGTATATCTAAAAAAGAACGTGTTTGGGGGAAATTTTGGAAAAATAAATTTACCGTGATATTCTGAATGGATTAGAACAGTCTATTTTTTAATACAAAAATCTAGATATTGATTGGAATAAAGGATAAAAGTCTGAGTCAGAGAAAATGCCAGATTATCAGGTTGATAAATGCCAGATTATCAGGTTGATAAATGCCAGGTTATCAGGTTGATTTTAAATTGAAGGTCAAAAAATAGTCTGAATATTTTTCAGATACTATATTCTTATCTATATCGTTTCCTATAAATGTAAAGACGGCTCAATATATATATAAGGAAAATAGAATGCAAGCAGATATCATCATCCTTAACTGAACATAAAATTTATGATTATGCTTCCATTTCAATCAGTGTTTTAAAAGTCATTTTATCATAAAAGTTATTTTAGAGGTGATTTTATCAAGATTAAACTAATCTAATGATACTAAAATCCTCCACCGAATAAAAAAAGGGCAAAGATCGGTTCAAGAAAATGGAAGTTTTTATTTCAGAAATGAAACAAAATAACAGAATGGTCCTCTAAATTTCAACCAAAGAGGTCAAAGAGTGGTTAAAGAATAAAATAAAAGAAAGTTGACTTTTACAGATCAAACAAAATCATCTACCAAAGATCAGGCAAGAAATTCCGAAATTGAAGTAAGAAAAAGAAAATAGACTCTTTTGCTGATAAAATAAAATAATAAAATCATCCATGAAAGTTGGAGTAAAGAGATCAAAGAGTGTTACAAGAAAAACTTTCTATATTAGATCCCAACATTTTTTATATTAGATCCCAAATTATTTATTGTATTGTATTTTATATTATATCTAAATATATGTAATTCATTCATTCAACGTGCATGGCGTGTGTTTTGAAAACCCTTTGTTAAGCAAGTTTTGTTGAAATTTCATAAGAAAATGAATAAAATTGAACAAACAGTGAAGAAAATTAGATAGCCTTATTTTTAAATTAGATTTGAATGATCTGTAAAATTAATACTTATTAACAGTTTTAGAGAAATTATTACATTCAGAATAGTTTTTATGCTTTTTTCCAGATAACAATGAGACTTTGAACTACTCTATCCTTATTTTTTTCTATTTCTATTTTATTTTTCAAAATTTTTTTAAACAACTTTTATTTGTTTTAAAAGATAATTTATATAATATTTATGATAACACTTGAATAACAAAAATACAAACGAGGAATTGTGGCCACAATATATTACCAGAATTCTGGAAAAATACAAAGAAAAAATATAAAAGCAGATGATTCAGAATTTACATTAGAAACAGTTAGAAATTTGGCTTACGAATATTGCGAAATTTAATTATCGGTGGTTTTTAAAAATATTCTATTTCAATTGATATTCTCATTTCAATTAATAAAGATATTTAAGCCATAAAGAATTATATATAGCAATTTATTTTATAGAGAGTTATTTTTAGATTAAAAATATTAGAAATGAATATTCTTAATAACTGTAAATATGCCAGTTGGTCTGTCAAATTATTAACATGAAATCAAAAGGTTAAAAACATTTTTCAATAAAATTAACAACAAATTAGGAGCAGGTATGTGTACTATTTTCATGCACTATCAAATATTCATTAGGTTTGTAAATTTCAATTTATATCAGAAACATTTTAACATTTGGAAAGGTAAAAAAATAGAAATTAATTTAATTATTATATGTAACCATTAAATGTATATAAATATCCCAGAGACTAAAGTTCTTCGAAAATTAGACTTTCGTTCTGAATCTGGTGAAATATTTTCAAATTTCACTTGAGTGGCGTAAATATTGATCGCTCATTTTTGTTTCCTTTTCTATGGCATTTACAATCGAAAAGCTAATTATTAAAAAAGAAAATTTAAGAAAGAAATAATTATATATAGATATAATATACATATTTATAAATATTAATTATATGTATATAAATTATAAAATTAAAAATATGAAATTAAAGTATAATAAGAGATACATAAATATTATAAGTGAGAAAATCATTAAGAAAGAAATTTAAAAAAATTTTAAAAATTAAATTAAAAATTAAATAATTTTAAAGAAATTTAATAATATGAATAATGAGGGATTAGATGTAAATTTATGTCAATAGATAGGGATAGAAATCAAGGAATAAAAATGACTCGATTAACCCTTTAAAGGGCCATTTATTTCTAGTCATATTATGTTTAAATATTTTTAGGCTTGAAATTAGAATAAGAAAAGGGATTCATTTAGCTAATTAGATAAATTTAATTTGATTAATTAATAATTAAGTGACAAACCAAGACACATCATTTTGTGTGAGATAAAAAACTGAAGCATCTAAGTTTCTGTCTTTTTAATAAAAATTTGTCAGAACTTATTCCAACCTACATAATTTCATAAAAAGATTGATAAATTTGGTGAGAAGCATACTTCACATGGCCTTAGAAAGGGTTAAAAAACATTCAAAAATATTTCATAACAACACAAATTGTTATTAAGTTTGTATTTTCACATTAAAATATCAAGTTCTTATAAAATATAACTTGTGTTACAGATTGATTTCAACTGAGCATAAAAACTTATTATTCTTGTAAACATCTTTAAATTCATATCAGAAAATGGTCTTTCCGCATTCAATTAAAGGTAGCAAATGCAACATTTTGAGAGAAATGCAACAATTTGGCTATTATAATGAGTTCTACCTTATATGACGTACTTGATATATGATGATAAATGGCCACTTAACCACAAGGGTTGTCTATCCTGTCTTGTACAGGGTTACAGTTAGTTATAGTACGAGCCATTAGGGTAGTTATCATTCTTCCTTTCTTCTTGGATATTTGGAGAATGTGTATCCATTATGCCGAGTCCTGAAGAAGAGGTTTCGAATCTTGCTGCTCATTGTCTTGGTCATTACTTTAAGTTAGATGTCCTTGATAAATTGCGGGAAAGGAATATATTAATGGTATTCGGAGCTGTTTTTCAGGTCATTTCTGGGAAAGTTTCGGTCATTCAGTCTTTTCTCTTTAGTAATAAACTGGTGTTTTTTTTGTTGGATTTAATAAGAGTGGGTTGTTATTCAATGGTGGACTATATTTTTTTTGTTGTGTATAGAAAAAGTTGTTATTTATAATTTTTTTTTTTTTTTGGTCGTCAGAAGGATACTTTTGTCTTTCAAAAATGCTTTTTTTTTAATGAAATGAAGTGTTTTTTGTCAAAACAATCTTTTGAAAAAAATTATCCTCTAATATAAATTTTTTTTGTGGTGGTGCTGGGATGGTTGGCCATAAAAAATGGATGAGTAAATTTTCATAAATAATTCAAAGAAATGTAAGAAAATTTTAAAAATAGTTCTGTATATCACTTTATTTTTTTTAAAAAAAATAAAAGTTATGAAATTTTTCGGTAAAAAAATTCCGATTAGGAGTTCGAATTCCGAAGAATTTTACTATCGAACGATTTCAGTAATAAATTGTTGAAGTCAATTCTGGTATAAATAACTCATTTTAGTAATGAATTATTTGATTGCTCAAAACAATTTAAAAGCGATTAAAATTCATGTAACACCAAAATCATTTACTGTGTGGTCTAAGTTTAACTAGAACAAAATTAGAAAATTCTCGCACACTAAGAGAGGCTCAAAAATTATTGATTTAACTACAGACAATTTAAAATATATTATCAGTAAATTTTGAAAATAAAATAACAAGTTCACTTCCATAAAAATGGCGATATTTTTTACTGCTTAGCGTTTAGCGTGTTAATACCCAAAAACACAATACAGAATATATTTGCATTAAAATAAATCAAAGCATGGAGGTTTAAATTTAATCTAATACATATTTTGTTTTTGTTTTTCCTAAATAGTGCTGAATCTTAAACAATTAAGAACAACAACTAAACAAACAAGAATGGATTCCTCGAAACGTTCTTGTATTCTCTTTAATAAAGAGTAATTTTAATCTCACGTCATTGACGAACGATAGTTACGAAAGAAACGATTAGCAAGTTATCTATATGTCGATTAATCGTTGAGATACACTTAATACTCAAGACTGGAATGATGAATGTGTATTTAGGACGCCTTTTTTCCAGACCGATTACAAACGAGATTTTATACCGTATTAAATTTCACAAAATCACATACAAAATTGCACGTATTTAAATTACTGCATTTTTGAGTCACAATATTTACATTTTTGCGAATATACAGACTGACACATGACCAGCTCGTTGATGGAATTGCTTACAAATTGATACTTACCTACATTTTAGATGTTAAATCTGTATAGTGAATTTAATTCATTTAACTTTCTTTGCTTTGTAGATATTGTTTTCGTTTATATAAGTTCATATTGGAGAATGGGTATAAGGAGTATGCAGATTCTCTAGCTAAAAAGGCAACTGAAAGAGAAACAATAGATTTTCATCTAAAAATTCTTAAGTCATGGATTAAACTAAAATTAGAAAATCAATTATGTGAAAATAGCAATCTAGATGGGAGTTATCTTATAATTTAAGATTTCTTTTTGACTTTTTACCTTTAATGAATTCGATAACTGGAATTATCATGGTCCACTCATGGTTGTTCCTCAATATATCAATGCCACTTGTATATGGTGTTGAAAATTTGGTGAAGGGGTGCCAGTTCAGGTGCCATCCTCGTCATCTGACTATGGTTCAAAATTATTTGTTGTGTTTTGCTAAATGACGTATATATATATATATATATATATATATATATATATATATATATATATATATATATATATATATATATATATATATATATATATATATAATATGTCCAAATTCATTTCCAAAGCTTTATCTTAATTTAGCCCATAGTAATTTAATTCTCTTATTTCCTGATACAATTCCACTTTCTGTTTAATTAATTCAACTGACGTTGTGTAAAAATTACTGAGCAATCACTTCTACGTATCAAATGAAAGTGATCCCTTCGTTGCCCTTGTCAAAGGTCACCAAGTGTATTGAATTGGCGCGTGGCCGGAAATCCCATGTTATATAAGACTAGTGATCATTTGTATCGGTTCTCTCACTTTTTCTTACTTCTACTTTTATGCCGCGCTGCGCCTTCTTGTAAATAATCACGTCTGTATCCTGGGTGAGAATAAAACGAAATTAAAAATACAAAGTCTCTTCACTGCTTATCAAACCTGCATTCTGCAACCAAAAAAAAATGTTATATATATATATATATATTACATTTTTGTATTATCAATAGTGGTTTAAATGATCTTTTTTTAATTATTATCTTATTCTTTACTTTTATGGTATGCTTTATTTTATATTTACATATTTTTTGTTTGTTTATCTTATACTTTTATTACTACTATTATCTTATATTATGTTTGTTATTCTGTATTTTACTTTATTATTTCATGTATTTTATACTTTCAAAATACTGTTAGAATTGTAGATTTTGTAGTTTCTAAATTTTAACTTATTATACTTTTATGGGTCGAATGCACTAAAATTATGGATTATAATGTGTGGTCGGATCATTCCCCTGCACGTAGAATGATCGAAAAAACACTTTACCCAAATAAAAGGACCGATATTATTTATAGAAACAAAGATTAATTTACAGGTTGCAAAAGGCTTTTTTAAGCTTGCATACCTTTACAAACACTTGATGTAAAAGGGGATCAGATTTTTGAACCCCTTATACATACATACCACTCCTTGCTGCATACTTAATTCTTTGTAGTTTTAAGTCGAGTTTGATTCTTTTTCTCATATAAAAACAAAAACTCCTTCGTCAGTTTTTAGGAATTATAATAAACCATTAACTATATTTTCGAATTCTTTTGCACTAAAAGTAAACATTGCACTCACATTATGTTATGTATCTTATTACGTTTTGAAATGAATATAGTTAGTATCTAAATTAATACCTCCAAATCTATCCCTGAGAAAAATTTCATAATCTTTTTTTTTTTCGGAATTTTGCTTCACCTATGAATCTATCTTTAAATGAGGTATTACATCTTCTTCATATTCCTAGTTATGATTCCATTCATATTCCTAGTTATGATTAGAGAACTTTAATCTAAAAATTAACCAATCAAGAAACGGACATGAAATCTTTGTTGCTTTTTCTCACAGGTTCAGTTTATAACAGGACATGAGATCTTTGTTGCTTTTTCTCACAGGTTCAGTTTATAACAGGACATGAGATCTTTGTTGCTTGTTTCCATTCAGTCTTTAAAAGAACGTGAGGTCTTTGTTGCTTATTTCCGCAGGTACATTTTATAAAAGGATAAGGGGGTTTGTTGCTTATTTTTACAGGTTCAATTTATATTTAAATGGTCTTTGTGTCTTATATGACAAAAGTGATACAGAACAGAGATTGTCCTGTGACAAAAAAAAATCACATTTTATTTTAGTAGTTTGGCACTCGAAAATTGTTCCATTCGAATATAGTTTTGAAGTTTGAGTCCAATTTTTTTAACAGAGAGTTTGGCTTATCACTAATATAAATATTTCTAGTTTTATAAATACTCTACCAAACAAATGACTGAACAATTTAAGGTTTTACGTAATCTTGGATTCGGAGATCTGCTAAAAATCAGATTTTACACAGAATCTGTAAATAATTCAAAGAAGGACAAGCTGAAAATGTTGTCGAGGGTTCAGACATTTTGCATAGTTGTAAAGTGAAAGTTCGTGACATCTTGATGCCATCAGAAAACTCTCCAAATACTCAAGTCATTCTAAATTGGCTATAAATTTCAAAGCCGGCACAACATTTGAATCTACCAAAAAAGATAATCAACATCATATAATTCAAAACCATTTGTTAGTTAAACGGGGAAAAATATATCAAGTTTCCAAACTAAGAAATTCATAATTAGTTGGATAGAAGAAAATCCTGTGACATAAATATCATTCAATGGACAGTGTTCTTAGGTGTAGTAACTTTATAGAGTACGGAGAAAATGTTTGACATTGTGTGTAAAATGTTACTTGCACACCCGTTCAAATGACTTAATTTTTGCTCAAGCTTCTAAAATTTTCATCGAGTTTAGAAAAACCAAACTTTAAATTCCTAGTTATAAAATGCCAGTTTTATTATATGAGAAGTAGCATGAAATTAAGTAGAATGCAGAATTACATTTCTCTCGAGAATGTTGCTATTGCTGAAACCTGAAACATGTAGAAAGCATAAATAATAAGCAAAGATTTAGACACTCGAACTAAAAGAAAAAGTATCTAAATACACTAACTGGAGTGTAATGAAATATTATTTGCAAATCTAATTAATGACTATTTAGTTTTCCAATTCTTCATATGAAAGGTAAAATAACGAGTGACAATATTAAAAAAAAAAAAAGAAAATTTAGTTTTTAATTATTTTTGTCGAAAAATTGATCACTAGATTTTCATCAATCTACATTTTAACCCTTCGCAGTCGGAATATAATTCGATGCAAAATTATTCAGCTAATAAAAGGACTTGCTAATTGCTCTGAAAAAAATAATTAATGAAAAAATTAATTAGTTTTAAGATGAATTTTACCGACACATTTATCCACATCTTCTTACCATTCTTTAGGTGTTTTTTTTTTAAATTAAAATAAATAAATATAAAACGTCAAAAAGATGCACCGTCTTGAATGGAGAGTGAAGGCACCAACCTAGTACAAAGGGTTAAACTTCTGTCCCCACTGAGGGGAGATATGTATTCTTAACCCTGGAAATAACCGAATAAGGTTCTCTCATTTGTAATTGTTGTTTCTAAGTACATAATTTTGTTATATTTATATATTTTCTTAGAATTACATGGGTAACATTTTCTTCTAATTAGAAAGTTTCTATTTCTATTTTGAATGCTAAATCATTACTTTAACGTAATAATCCGGCGGGAAGATTAAAAATATATATTATGTCTGTCTGGAAATTTGGTAATTTGGTCTAATTCCAAAACTTTGGTATCTAAAATCGAATTAGATAACCAAAATTTCGAATGTAGTTTTAAAAAAAATACACATATCTAAATTCAATTTTAGCAAGAAAAATTGTTTTATGTCTGTTCGCGCGCAGATAAACATGATAAACCAAACAGGCAATATGGTAAATAGATGCAGTTTAGGATGTGATTTGATACCTAAACTTTAAATATGTGTAAAATTTTGATTCTAGTACTTGCTCAGGCTGACTGTCTATACATCTTTTTGTAAATAATTTTAAGCGATTGATTAAAAATGCCCCAAACTATGTCATTGAAATTTAGGGTGTTATCGTTACTCAAAATTTATACATCAATAAGTAATTTCAGAATAAACTATTAAGGGATAAACAAATTAATTATTTTTATATACATATGTCTAGGAACACTATCATCAAAATACGAGTTTGAAAAACGAAATTTTCTATATAGTTATATTATAAGAGATATATATATCAAATTTTGAATTCAATGTTTAAAAGCGAAGGGGAAATACTTTCAAATTTTTACATGACATTCTTCGCTAATATCAAAATCAAACACAAAAATCAAGAAAAAAAAATTGTGTGGTGCATTTGAAATTCTTTTATTGAGAATTTAAATTCCTAATCAGATGCCATATTTTATTTAAGGAAGTTACTAAGAGTGGAGAAAAAAATTCACATTTTATTGCGTCAAAATGATTTTTATCTTTCAGACTAATTGCTGCTTCACTTTAAATCCGAATTAAAATAGCAAAATATTCTGTAATTCGATGCAGGAATTCGAAACATCATTTCAGTGCAATTTATTGAGAAACTTCTGTATTCGAATCATATTTTTGTCTCTATGCTTTTCTGAAAATACTTTAAATTTGTTTAACATAATTTTCCTTATTTGCAATCTCCTAATAAGGCAAAGAAAAATTAAAGGACAATTCTCATCAACAATTTTTAATCCACATGGAACAAGTTTGTACGAAATAAAAATGGCAATTAATCATGAAATAACGAAGCAACTATTATCACTTTCAATTTACCCTGAAAGAGAGCAGAACTTGCCACCCTGACCGCAGGTTCCGATTAGAGGCAAACATCTTTTTGCCAAAATCTACCCCGCATGCCCGACATCTGGCCAATCAGGGGCGTTTCCGAAACCTAAGGCTTAAGTCAGGTGAATTGCGAACATCCAGCGAAGCGCCACAGTTGCCTAAACGGCGTAAAGCGCGTAGAATAGGGTTTTCTTAAACTCTTTTTTTAACTCTGTTGCTCGGCGCTCGCTTTTATAAAACTTCAAAACTACAATTTTCCCCATCCCTGTCTATAGAGAGCAAAAAAGTGTAGGGAGATTTCATTCTTGTTTTCCCCTTTTAAAAGTCAAAAAATTTTCTAAACCTAATTCTTTTTTATTTTATTTCCGAAAGCAAACGATATTATTTTCGGCAATAATTTATCTCATATTCGTCTGCGTTTTCAAAAGAGAAACTGATTTGTGAGTGAAAATGATGTAAAAGTTCTAATCAAAGAGCTTTCAGTTGTTTCCTGAAGTAAAAACCAACTATAAGAGAAAAATTTATGCGATGACATTTACTAGTTTTGGATTACTCTTCTCCTCAATATAGAAATATTTTCTCATCGATGCACAAAAAGGACCAAAAATTAGAAAAATATTTACTACCTATATTTATCTGGAAATTGTGATTTTAGTTGTTTTTAAAATTCCAGTGAAATTTTAACATATCTTGAGATAAATTAGCTTTGGAGTACAGAGCTTATGACCGAATTAAAAAGCAAGGTACTTCCACAAAAGTGACAGATTGTGAAAAAAAAAATCGATGATATTTGTGTTGATTGACTTCTGCTTTACCCACTAAAGAGGATTATGTGAACTGAAGTGCACCGAGAAGTGTGCCCAAAAATGTGTATCAGTGTAATCTAACGAAGTATTTCTGTGTTACTGAAAGCTCAAGTTGAGAAGAGATTGGATTAAGGTAAGTCACTCTTTGAATTTACTTAAATCTTTAGTTTAAAAATTACAATTTAACAGTTTTTAAGAATTTCTGTGAATTATAAACCTTTTACCGAAATCAATTTCTGGTCATAAATTTATGATTGGATAAACAATAGTTACTCTGAGAATATATATAGACTCTGAAGGGGAAAAAAAGGAATAAAGCCGCATTCTTTTGCTTTATCTATCCACTAAAGTGGATTATGTGAAACAAAGCGCACAGAAAAGTGCAAAAAAAAAAAAAAACCAAAAATGTGTATCTGTGTAATCTAATGAAATATCTCTGTGTTATTTAAAGATCAAGCTGATAGTAGTTCGAGTGAAGATATATTAAATTCTTAGTTTGTTTGCACATTGAATATTCGAGATATTTCGCTTTAGTTGTTTTTAAATATTCTTGTGAAATCCAATTACACAGTGACGTAAATTCATTTAGAGGCAAAGAGCGTAGTGTATGATTGAATTAAAAGTAATTGTTCCTAGAAAAAGTACAGATGTACATAAATAATTGAATATTATATTGATTGATTATTGCTTTACCTACTGAATATAGTATATGCAAATTGTAGTTAGATGGTCTCGAAATATTTATAATACTATATTTTTAGTACTGAATACTCAAGTAGAAAATAATTTGAAATAAAGCGAGCTATAATTTACATTAATTTGAATCTTAAATGTTCTTCAATATAATTAGAATTTTAACAGGCGGTAAAAGCAGTTGAAATTAAAATAATTGATCTAAAAGAAAATCTGATTCGTTTAAGCAGCTTTTTTGGAAATTTTTAGATTTGCAACAGAGCAATAATGAGGTGCAGTCAGAAAGTGCCTCTCACTCACTTCAAGACGGTGCTTCATTTTGTCGTTTTATTTGTTTTTCAATTTTTAGTGTTAAAAACGACTACAGAATGGTAAAAAGATATAGATTAATTTTTCAGGGGAACTCAATTTAAAATAATTATGTATTTATTTTTCGGAACATTAAACAAGTCTTTATATTAAATGAATAATTATGCATCCAATTACTTTTCCGACTACAAAGGGATAATATAATATGCTATAAAAATTTAAATACAATATGATAATCTTGCAGAAATTATTCATTATGACTAATAAATTATATTAACACTGTTTTAATGAAAAAAAGAATTGAATGAAAATAAAAAGAACGAAACATTTGAAGGCTGGGGGTATTTAAATTTCTTATTGATTCGCATATTATAAAAAAAGTATCAATGCTTGATTTTTTTTAAATAAAGAGTATTTTAAATAATTTATACAAAAATTATGTATTAAATAAAACTATTTTGCTAATTTTTTTCATAAATTATTTGTAATTTTTGGATGAAGTAAAATAAAATTCTTTCTGGTAATTTGGCTAAACTATGAAAAATAATCTTAAAAAAATGCTTTGTTTTTAATAAAGAGTTAATAAAAGAAAATCTTTTCCTTTTTCAGAAAATAATTGATATGCTTGACTGTATAAAAAAAGTATGCTTTATTTTAGACCATCTGCAACAGAAAAAGAAACAACTTTAAAATTATATATTTTTATTTATGTCATATCTTTTTTTTAAAAAGCTTATAAAAATTATAATTTGTGTTTACTTTGTTTTAAAACTATAATATCGATACCTCACATCTGTTTATTGAAGCTTTGTTCTGCATTTTCGAACATAATTTGACAAAATTTTGTTTAGGAAAATAATCAAATTATCTATTATGCATTATGATGTATTTCCTATTGTGTCCAGAACTATAAAAATATCTGGAATAAAATCTGAATTTTTCATTCAATTTGATTTACATTTTTAGCAAATTTTAAATTATTTATAATGTTTAGAGTTTGCATAGAAGCATCAAAGAATCACATACGATCATCCAAAGTATTAAATATTTTAGTATAAAGTTTGCAGTGAATATCATAAAAATATTAAAAAGCATCTTCTATAATTTTTCAAAAATTATTAATTTTTCGAATAATGCATCGAATTATCAGAAACTTTATATTTTCGAGTTATTTACAACTTTTGAAATCCTATTTATTACAATATAATTTAATTTTTAATTTTTTTTTGTCTCTACATTTTAAAATGAAGTTTCGAGTATATGAGTATACAAATAAGGATCTATTTCAGTTTTCATTAACTGCAATCCTGCTGCGAAATAAAGAAGTTATATCAGCATAGTTGAAGGAAAATTTTTAATTTAATCACATTTTGGGTTAATTTATCCGATTTATTACTTATTTTACAATTGATAGTTAATTAAATTTTGTTAATGACAATAATTTAATTTTATTTGCAGACTAATGCATTTCAGTATCACAAGAAACCAGAAATTTTAACAAAGTAAAATAAATGGCGTTACGAAAATTTTGCATCATAATTGCAACAATTATAGAAATTGTAGTTTTATTTAATTGGTGTTTTATTATAAACAAGAAGTATAACACAATTCATACTGAAAGAAAAATTTTAAATTGATTTTATTTAATTTAATAATTAATTAATTTATACATTAGAATTTCCAATATTTCTGAATGATAATAATTAACTTTAAATTTCAATGAAACTTAGAATTTAAATTTAATATTTTGTTCAATTAATGAAATTTTATGTAAATTTGTGACATATATTTCAAATTCTAATTTATCAGTTTTAGAGATTTTTTTAAAAATTTTAACTGTTATAATTTTGTGCTTTAATTCTGTCAATATTGGAGTAAAAGTAAAATTGACGAGTAATTAATTATCTATATAATATTAAATTATCGTTTGCTGAGAAACTAAGCTAATATCCAGAAAAAAATTGTTAATTTAAATTTTTATTAAGATTTTTAACTATGAATTATTTATGCTTCAAAAATATTTTTTTATTTCAAAAATCCTTTTAAATTTATCTAATTGTTTGAAAATGATTACTTTGTTAATTTAGCAGATAATTCACAGATAAGTCTCTAATCGTTACTCTGTTTCTTTGTCTTGTGAGTATAATTTAATTTCAAGAAATCAACTTTTTTTTTACTTTAGTTTTCCAATATTTAATAATTTTCATGAATAATTTCGATTTAAATTTTAAAAAAAATCTTTATTCTGCTATTTCTAGTTTTCTTCGAAAAAATAAACTATGTAACAAAATTTTTTGCTATTAATTAAATTTAAAGTGAAATACGTATAATGAAAACTGAATCAAAATAAGAACACATTATAATTTTTTTATTATATTTTGCAAAATTTAGAATATTGACTCCTTTAAAGCTTTCGGAAAAATTGTGATTAGATACAATATTGTAAAAAATAAACCCTTAATTGAATCTATTAAATTCGCTGTTCCCACTGTATGTATTAATTCAATCCATTGTCAAGGATACCATTAACCATGTTCCTATGATTAAATCAATGGTTGATTCTTAAAAATTGTTACGGTAATGAAATCTGCTGGTATCGGTAATATTGTTCCTTGAATGATATTCCAGGATTTTGTGTTTAACTACTTTTGGCTGTTACAAAAATAAAATTCAAATGAAAAATTTAATTTTTGGAAGATTCGAGTGAATAAAATGCTATCAATTGAAGCTATGATACTATACATACGATAATGATTCAATTAATAAAACCTAATAATATAAAAAAATTGCTATTATAGTTCTTAGTTTTTTTAAATTTATAATATCATAAAACGTTATAATTTTCTTACAGAAATTAGATTATTGAATGGTTATGTTTGGAAAAAAAATCTATTTTTCATAAAAGAAAATTGTAGAAAATTACTCTAAAAAAATGGCTACTAAAAACAAATTAGTTATAGAAATTCAAGATTATGTATAATTTTTCTGCACGTCTTGCATTGTTAAACACAAATATAGATATCGAGTTCAAAATAAAATATATTTAATTTGCTATATGTATTTTTTATCTAAAATATTCAATATATCTATTTGCTATATCTAAAATGTAAATAAATAAAACTAGAAGATTATTTATAAATTATAGTATAGAAAATCATTTATTTGTTTATCATAAAATGCAAGTTAGAAAATCGTTTTCAAATGTATTTTTAAATTAAGTTATATTTTTCATCATTTCTTACTGGAAAACTAAGATACAAATAAAATACTATTAATTATTCACATTTGAAATGAAACAAAATGTACGATCCTCTGCCATTAATCGTAACTTACAAAATCATGTATCATAAAGGAATTCCTCCATTCAAAATAGACGATACAATTCTCATAAATGTTTCTTTAATTTTATGCTTGAATGACATGCTTTTATATAAATAAGTTTCTCCAGAAAGAAAGCATATAAATAATAAATCAAATTATCATAAACACATAAATAATAAATCAAGGCACAAAGAGTATTTATGATAGAGAAAGATAATTTTTCTTCCAGAGACATGATGTCTATTCTATCTAAATGTTGTCTCGTTTTCGAATGTTTTTTTTCCATTAAAAATCGATTTATGAAACTTTGGAATGAACTTGGAGATAAGTAAACAAAATAACAAAAGAGAAATGAACTTTTTGTAGGGCGAGCGATTTCTTGTTGAAGCAATTGAATTAGTTTGTTTCTGAGAATATTTACTTTTTCTTTATCAAATAAGTTAATTTAAATTTCTAAATAAAGAAATAATGGATGCTTTTAGAATTATTACTTTTATAAACTTAAAAGTTCTTTCCGAAAATTCAGTTTAAATTAGATCATCCTGTTAAAAGTATTATTTATCTGAATGTTTTAACTTTTCATGAATAATATAAGAAAAAATACTTCCATGAAAAATTCAAGAGTTTAATGTTGTTTTTTTTTTGTTTCTGCTTTCAAGACAATTAAATTTTATTGTTTTAACAAATGTCTGTCAACAAAATTACTTTATTAATAAGTATTGACTGTCAGTATAAATTAACGAACTCTTACTTTAACTCGCTATAATTTGCGAAGTAAACATAAATTGATCATTTACTATTTTAGTAATGCAAGCGGAAAATAAATATCATTTTATGAATTTTGAAATTATTATTCCATTTTTTGAGCAAAAGATATTAATTTGTATAAGAAAATGCAAAATTGTTAAGAATCAGTGTTACCATTTTTTTGCCATCATTATAAATTAGGAAATGCATTTTTTAAAACAATAGATCATCAAAAGATTACCACCTGGATAAGGGAAAATATGTTTAAAACTTGGCTTGCTAGGAAACCGCTGTCTTTGAGAGAAAAAGCAGAACTTACAGAAGAATGTACATAAGAGCATATTTAAATGAAATCATTTGGTTGAAAACTATGTTATTGCTTATGATTGTTTACAAATATTTGAAGCTTTAGTAAGTCAGCAAAAAGCAATGATCTTAATCAATGATTTGAGAAGAAAATAGCTTAAGAAAACACTTTTTAACGACAAAAATCTCCTTATTAAACAAATATTTGTGAAACTGAATAAGATTTATATACCATACACTTTTCTGGGTGTTTTATAATTAAGAAAAACAACTATCCTGGTCTGCAACTTTGTACGGTAATCAATATAAAATTGGGACATGATTTGAGTCGATAAATATAGTATATAGTCGATAATTATACAATATATGATATAGTCGTACAATACATGATTATAGTCGATAATTATACAATATATGATATAGTCGTACAATACATGATTATAGTCGATAATTATACAATATATGATATAGTCGTACAATACATGATTATAGTCGGTAATTATACAATATATGATATAGTCGTACAATACATGATTATAGTCGGTAATTATACAATATATGATATAGTCGTACAATACATGATTATAGTCGATAATTATACAATATATGATATAGTCGTACAATACATGATTATAGTCGATAATTATACAATATATGATATAGTCGTACAATACATGATTATAGTCGATAAATATACAATATATGATATAGTCGTACAATACATGATTATAGTCGATAATTATACAATATATGATATAGTCGTACAATACATGATTATAGTCGATAAATATAAAATATTTAAGGATATTCTCCTGATAGAATAAAAAAAGTGTTCTATAATTAATAAAACAATTTTTTTTATATTGTCGTTTTACGGGATTTGTATCTAGTGACTTTTTTTCTTAAGTCGAATATTAGCAATATCCGTTATTGCACTTTTCACTCAAATATTTTTCATATTAAAAAGTTTCTAATTTATTGTCGTCAAAAGTTTTCCATCTTATTGAACATAAATTCTAGCTTGAAAATCTTTTTTCTTCTTTCAAATGCTTAAGATAATTTAGACAAATATTATTTCAGAATATTTAAAGCTTATTAAAAATTTCATGTAATTAAACGCAAAGCTTAGTCAGCATTTTATCACTAAAAGACCTCTTCTCAAAGCATAAATAGAAACCTCACCTGCTTAGAAGAATTGGTACTTCTGAATTACGATTACCACTCAAAATTACCATACTTCCACTCGGAATATTTCCTCATCATTAAGATTGAACAAAACGTGTTGATTCCAGAGTGGAATGCAATCCCAGAATGAAGTGAAACGTGATTCTGTAGCGAAATAGGTTCTTTTACTAATGGACCTGAAAGACGTAATCAGATTTCATTGCTTTTATGCGGATTTACGAGTGCGTATTGTGGGGCGTTATGTCATTTTTATGTTTCGAGTGTCCCCTATTAGCAGAAATTTTTCCCTTAAGTTGAGAGAAGGTCGGTTAAGGGAATAAATTTAATTCCCATTAGAATTATTTCAATCTATAGGGGCACGTTAGCTATCATTCCCAGTGGTAATATTTAATGTTTTACTAATTACATAACGATTAAAAATAATTTACATTATATATATATTGATCATATTTTAATACATTATTTTAAAATGATTTTAATGGAAAATATAGAAATTACGTGGATATTTCAGAATATATTTTGGATTTAAGAAAATATAATTTCAGTCATTCGTTTTTTATATTAATTTAGGTGGGATTGGGGAATAATAACGAAATAAAATATATCATTTTTCTAAAAATGTTGGAAAGTTTTAAAAGCACAACAATAAATAAAATTTTGTCAGCTTCTTTTCTTTCATTTTATGTAAGAATTTAATTTCTAAAGTTAATTTTGGTGCAATTAATGTTAATTGATATTTTCTAAGTTTTACATAATGAATGCGTAATATTTCGAAAGATTATGTTTATATATTTTAAAACAATTTGTAAAAACGTGTCTTCCTTATCATTGTTTTACGCAAGGTCAATAAGCAACAATTTTGGGATATGGGATATTTGTGAAATACCGATATATATAAATATATATTTTGGACGGAAAAGTTTTCATATAGGCATAGTAAACATAGAAAGCATTCTTTAAAGAAATATGTAAAAACTAAAAATATATGTGTAATTATTTTCAGCAATACTTTCTAAAAACGTTATTAATTCAAAAATTATCTGTACTTACATAAAACGAATTCAAACAAGGATGATGAAGACGAATTAAGCCAATAAAAATAGAAAACGATGTTAAATAAAATAAAAAGTAAGAATTAAATTAGACTTAAGGAAAAAGAAACGGCAATAACATAATAAAATTAATCATTAAATGGAAAAAAAATTCTGTCAAGAATAGAATCGCTCTGACAGTTCCTATCAACAGCTGCCAAATGGATATCGGATTCAAAACATAAATCAATTTACGCTAAACTTGTCATTTAGAATTAATACTGTTGAAATATATAAATATTGCAAAACGATTTTATTTAAAGATTAATATCAAAAAAAATATTTAGAAAAAGACGCAAAGAATTTTTATATGCCATGGAATACGGAGTTGATTTAAGTTAAACAATGATATAGAATTTCAGTTAACATTTGAAATTAGAAATTTCAAAAGTCTGTAATGAAATGAAAAGAAAGAATAAGATATTTTAAATAAATTTGTACTAAAATTTTTACTTTAGTATCATTTGAAAGTATAATGAACAAAATAAACGGAGAAAACTGACAAGGGAAATATGTATAAGAGGAATTAAAATAAACACTGTTAAATCAAATTACACTATACGACTACAGAATAAGACGGAAAATTATTTCCCAATTAGCTAGTCAATTTTATAGTAAAAAACAGCAAAAATGAACGTTCATTGATTTAACAAGAATGTTTCATGAAGCTTAATACAATTTTTATTGAATAATTTAATTTATGTGCATTCCAGTAATACTTAAGAAAACAGAACGCGAGAGTTGAACTTAAATTATGAAGCTTCAACAAACAAAGAAGAAAGTTATTACTGTTTTACATGTCTCTAAATTCTGATAAGAATCGAATTTATACCATCTTGAAATAAAATTAAAATTGGAAAATAAATAAGAATATGTTTGGCTTATTTCATTCTTTGTTAGATAAATAATGGCTTACACTGTGGAATGAATTATTTTTCAAAATGTTGCATTTTTATTTCTTTAGAATTTTAGTTCCATTTCATTTTTCTCCCATAATTCATGCATCATAAATCTGGCTCATGGTTTTATTTTTTATTTAATTAAACTCAAAATTTTCATGTTTCGTGAAATTCATTATTTATTTTCACTATTAATAGGAGAGATCTTGAGTGCGTAAAAAAAAAGGCGAAATAAGTAAATATTAATATTAAAATAAGTCTAAGAACCAAAGCTAATATGCAGTAAATTTAATTGAATAGATATTGTACCTGGAGTGAGCCAAATAATGTCGTTTTTCAAATGCATCAAATATATCAAAGATATCCATAATGAATATGAAAATAGAAAAATCTGGTATTTCAATAATTCATTTTGGAAATTTCTGTCAGTTTCAACTCCAGATCGAAATTCAAAAAGGGATTTTTTTCTGTTACAGGTCAGACTTATGTCTAAAATTTGATTCTTCGTGACCCGAAAAACATGTAAACTTGAAGGCTTTTGAAAATTAGTACAGTACAGAAAAATTAATATATGCACATAAGGAAATATTGCTAGGATAAAATTCATCCTTAAAACTATAAAAATATATAGAGAAATTAAGAAAAACACCTATAAAAGGAAGATAAACAAAAAGAATATGAATATGCCAAATATGGGCATATTTTTTTTCATAGGAAAAACCATTTGACTACAACTACGAAATTTTGAATTGTTATATTTTTTTAAAAGTAGGAGTAGGATTCCCGTATAGAATTTTAATAATTTTTAATTAAAAATTCAGTGAAAAATATTATGATATATCAAAATATGCCCTACAACTGACACAGATTTAATTACATTTTTTTTCTGAAATTTGAAAATTTTAAAGTATTTTTTAGTTTTTTGCAATCGAATCATTCTGGGAAAGGGATTCGCCTTGTTTCCATTGCTTCATCAAGCAATTTTTACCTGATTTAATTCTATAGTTGTGAGCTAAAAAAAACAAACGACTACTTACAATGTAAAACAAACTACAAGACATTTTAGTTATAAAGGCACAATAATATCATGGAATATTACTTTATCAGGAAAATTCATGAGCTTAAGAAGCAGTACAAGTGTAAAGATAGTAAAATAAAACATCTTCAGTTAAATAACAATGCTTTTAAAATTGACATTTCAAATTTTAGATTAATGTTTGAAAATGCTTTTTTCAAAGATTCATGAGTATTAAATTTTGCATAAGAAATTTAATTGAAATTAAATATACCTTATTCTGGAAAACTGGCGAGTCAACTGAGATTGCTATTAGGAAAATAAGAGCAATAATCAAATTTGTAGTAAACATCGTTTTAGAAAACTCATAACCTGATGTGAAAATTTTAGGGAAAAATAACTCTTTATAAGATGATGCAATTGAAAAGTCAATCTCTAAATCTGTGCCATATTATAAATTTAGAAATTTCTTTCCGAAAGAGTGTAGTTATGTAAAAGCAATCGTAATTAAAGTAAGACCATATTTTTCCATAGTTAAAGTAAGACTCTGGAAAGGCAAGTGTTCATAGATTAGAGGAAATATATTTCAGGCGCTGATGATTAGTGGGAAAAGATTTTAGGTTCTATCTTCTTGTTATGAACTCATTCAATGTTATTCACAAACTGAAAGAACGACGTGCGATTTAAAATGAATTGTTAATTGCAATGCGGATGTCTACAGAATATTTTCTTCTAAGTGAAGCAAAAATGTCCAGTTTTCATTGAATACCCTGTAACAAATCAATCCACCTCCACTACCTTAAATAAAATACTAAAATTCAAACAATGAAACATATCTCCAAGTCTATCGTTGACTATAAGGCAGCGAGTCAGACAAGGAATTGGATTTTTTGGCAAAATTGAATGGAATAGCTTATCGCATAGTTCTGCAGGAAGGTAAGAATCTATTTCCCAAATGAATTGGAAAGTTCTTCCGAAAATGAGAGAAAAAAGATGAGTGATGTTTAAATAGAATAAATACTTGAAATCCGATTGCCTAAATAATTGCTTCTAAGCGAAAACATGTCCTCCACATTTCATGGAACATCCTCCAGCAAGTATATCTCATTATCTTAATTAAAATGCTACAATTCAAATAATAAAAAAATATCATCATATCAAACATGTCTATGGGACAGTCAGCGAGTTTATAAATTTGATTTTATGGCAAAAATACGCAACAATCACAGATCGCTAATTGATGTAGGAAGTTGATAATCTATGCCCCGAATTAATTGGGAATTCTCCCAGACATCAAAAGGGAGAGTTGGGCGTTGGTGTTTGGAGAAGGTGAAGATCGAGTTAGATCAATGATATATTACTTAATTCAAAGATTGTTTCGGAAGAATATATTGTTAGATTTTTATTTGATAATAAAATTTATTGTGTTTTTTCATTGAATTACTCAGAAACTAGAAAGGGCATAAAAGTTTCTAATATTCATTTGAGATATTTATAATATTTTAAATATCAAATATTCTTTTTAAAAATTAATTTTAATTATGATTCTAGTAACAAAAAAAAGTGTATTGAATGTGTGTCTTAAAATTCTTCAAGTTATTAATTAGAAGCAATAATAGCTTATGCTTATTAAAGCTTATATTTCGGATTTTGATATATGTGCAGCAAATACAATGAATGTAAATGGAAGGTTTCTTAAAAAAACTATTCAGTTCGCACCTTTTTTTATAAACACATAACACAACTAGAGATGGAAATGGGAAAAAATCTACCATATTACTAATAGTGTCAGCAATGATGTATAAAATCATTGGGTATTAAAATACATTGATAATTAAATCGGCAACTTTTAACGATTATATAAATCGCTACAAGGAAACGATTAAGTAAAATTGATTTTTTTTTTGATAAACATGGTTTTTAAAATTACCCTGCCATTAATATAACTACAAAGCAGATTTATTTTATTTTAATTACTTTTATACTTTTAAATCTTGAGTTTACTATTTATCAATATAAATACTGTAGAATCATAAAAATATTTTTTTCCTCAATTTCATTTTCGGGTGACGCCAAGTTATACGACAAGGTACGTCGAGAATTTAACCACATTATTTTTAACTAATAAATAAGTTCTTGAAATGTCAAAATAGCATATTATCATCAAGAATACAATAATTCTGAAACATTTAATTCTCTAACACATCTAGTTATGATGAAACTAATATGAAATTCTTTAAAACTTTTTCCAACAACATGAAACTACTAAATTTGAATAAATTCTTTTCCAAAATTTACAAAAGTTTTTAGATTGAAAAATCTTTTCTATCCGTGTAAAGCTGTTGATATTCAAACGTAAATAAAATACAAAAATTGCTCATATCATAAATATATATCATCCCAACTTCCATATTCAAACATGAAGTTAACTATAAATATTATAAATAATTGAAGACTTGTTAGTTAAAGTGCGATGTCATTCTGTGTTTAGAATTTCAATGAATGAGTTAAGTAATTCAATTGCGTGACATCAATTTTCCTGAGTGCATCGCGCCGCTGAAAATAAGATAAAATATTGATATGCCCGAGGCTTCAAAATGGAGCCATAGATATTATTTTAATGAGTATATCCAGGATGGTATTCGCAAGAGTTAGTTTTGAATTTAATAAAAGATTTATTACTTGTGAAGGATCTAGACATCAATTTATGTATGAAGTATTTTTCATCGATTTTAAATGATTTTGAAAAAATTTCACGCACTTCTAATATTTAATGTGAAATATATTATTGTATTTAAATATAAAAATAATGACAAATAACACTCATATTGTCAAGAAAACTATTTAACATTAAAAAAATACGTTTTACTTATAAATAATTAATAGATGCTTAAACTTTGAAAATGAAATGTAGAATTGCCCTATATGTTAACTAATCATTTTTTTTAAAATTACATTTGTAAGAATTTTTAACTTCAAGTCGTTATTCATTCAAAATTTTTTGCAAATATTTAACCATAATTTGTTACCCTTTGAGCAACAAATGATTTCCTCTACCATTTAGTTTTTAAAGAATTACGTAATTTTCCTCCCAAACACCTATCAGCTATACAACCCTGCTGCTATGCTTTGTATGAAGTTTAGAATTTCTCATGCATATCTGTTATACGCACAATTCTTATTAAATTTACTTACTTTTTAAATTGCCGTTGCTTTTTACCAAAATTTTTCTCATGGTTTACAAACCTTCATTGATTTCTTTATTACTCTTAAAGTTGAAAGAAGTAAATAAAAGCAAATATACTTGCAGTGGTTGTTTTAATGTGCACAAGCAGAATTTTGATACCTTAGAATCGTTTGAATCTAAAATATTTGCTAAATCTTAGTATGTATTAATCAAACGCATTCTTTTAAACTTTTAAATACTTTTTATTAAATGATTTTGATGAGAAAGTTGAAATTGGTAATGCAAATAAATTTTGTTTTAATAAAACTAAAAAAATTAATTTTGACTAATTTTTTTAAGTCTTTTTGAAAGATTTTATGATGGATTATTTTTTTTTCAAAACTTTAAAATGCGAACATTACGGAGTCGGTTTTTCCCAAGAACTAGATTGCTCTGTGCAATTCGTGTGCATTTCTTTCTTGCATAAATAGTATAAAAATGGAAACTTTTATTCGACATTTGATTTTGATGCATTTCTGCATCTTGAACCTACTTTATTGAAAAAAAAATAACTAAATACCACCTGTATATTTTTGTAATTATGTCTACCTGTAAATATAAATAAAATGCTCAGCTGCCTAGAATAAAATTTGGCTACCGATATTTTCAGTAAAATTGCAAATTTCTATCAAATTTTCGACAAACTTTGTTGGCAGTAAGATCCACCGTGCTTTTGAGCCTAGTGCACGTTAAATAAGATATAATCGGCCAAATGTCTTCGTTTTGGTACCATCATCTGGCTAATTCTCATAATTAAAACATTTTTTTTTCAAAATATATTTAGGGTTTCCAAATGGGACGTTAAGCTTACTAAAATTGAGCTGCTTTTTGAATAGTGACTACATTTTATCTTTTGCATTTCAATTAATTTTAATTCCTTTTGATATTATAAAGCCTCACTCGTTTTATATATAAAAACACTAATGGGTAATATCATTTTTTAAAACATTAAGCACTATATTTAAAAGAAAAATATATAAATGAATGATTATATCTTCTGGTAAACCACTGAAGTAAAAATTTGTTGATACAGTTATTTAAAAAAATCCACGGCATAAATGTAAGTGACACAACAAAGCAATAGAAAAAATATGAAGCAAAAAAAAAAAATGTGTGTGTGTGTGTGTGTGTGTATGTGTGTGTGTAGTTTTTGTGATATTAATAAGAAGGTGTTCATCTTATAAAGGCTTTTTAAATACTTTTAATATATTCTCTTATACAAATCGCCGAAATATTCTAACTCCAGATATTGACAAATCTAGATCTCCATGAATGGAATTGTAACTATTAACTTCTCTGTTTCTCTTCAAATAATATAACTCAAAACGTTTCGGAATTGAAGTAAGATCTTTTGTATACGGTCTTCACAATACATTTTCTTACATAATTTTGACTAAAATCTATTCAAACGCATGCCTGTTCAAGTTCTGGTGAAAACTATATCTACAAAATTTCCTTTAGAGTCTAAAACGTAAGTTATTATCAAATGTGCAGCTAATTTTGTTAAATTAACCGTCTTGTATAACCAAAGAATTAACCGTCTGGTAGTCTGTACTTTCTACTGCACGTATACTCTATGGCATTGATAAGAATTGGCATACATAAATGAAATTTGATATGCGATCTTATGACTGCTTTTGTAGTTGTATATCAAATTTTTGATTTGATATACGAGTCGGAAAACAACATCCAAAAAGTATGTTCGGTTTTCTGAAGCTTGTGTATTATTGTGTGCGTCGATTAATCGTTCAAGATCGTAAGATTCTATCAAAAAACTCAAAATATCGATCTTTCCTAATTGTTCGCTTATGGTATGCAATTACTACGCATGTACAGAGTTTTCTTATTATAATACGAAGTACCCAAGTAATTTAAGATGAAAATTTGAACACTCCTTATATTCAAGCCCTTTCTTAAATCCACAATTGCATGCAGAGAAGGGAAAACCCCTTTCGAGAGTATCCAAAAAGGTTTCGAAGAGATTCATTGCTTCAACCTTATGTTTTTTTTTTTTAAAGATGAATTTTTGTAATGAATGTTTTTTTTCACTTCCTTGTATGAGAGACGCTTGACATTTTGAGAACTTGCACATCATGTTTAACAATAACAATTTTTCGATATTCACCCTTTTTCAGAGGTTAATTATGAATTATTTCATAAATTAAATCATGACTGCATATGTGTCATATTGTATTGTAAATATGAAAGACTTTTGATCCAGTGTTTTGAAAAGTGGAAAATGTATATTAAAAATATTCTATTCAAAAAATCTAGTAGAATTAATTATTTTTAATATCATTTATTAATTTAAAATCGTATTACAGTCAAAGAGTCGGAAAAATTCATCAAAAATGCTAGGGAACATTGTAGAATTGGAAAACTGTAGCTGCAAGAAAAATATATAATTGTATTTTCTTTCAGATACAATATTAAATAAATTTTTTTTAAAAAATATTTAATCCTAGAATGCATGACTTTAATTTATTTTTGAAAAAAACCTTTGTGTTATGAATAGCTGTATATAAGTTTAACTATTTTAAAAAATGTTATATTATTTAATACGTAAAATTTAAAAAAAAAATTAAAATGTGCCAAATGGCGACATTATGATTTAAACAATACTCCAGCAACACAAATCGCATTATAACAATTCTGCAATAAAAATAAGTTCCCTTTTACCAAAATATATTTTATAAAGCAAAGAAATATTTTGATAGTATTTTTTAATGGTTAGGTCTATTTTTACAGCAGCCGCCTTTGTATTTTTTCAAGTTTCCAGTTTAAATTTAATTTTAGTACCACTATTGCCATATATTTGTCTTAACTACAAATTTTTAACAAAAACATTTTAGAAAAGATATTTTTGCTCTTTGGAAAAACCCTGTGAAGCTTATAATTTAAGATAAAAACGTGTAGCCAAAGCGCTACACATTGTTCTGTAGGGTTAAGAATATAATAATCAAAACCAAACCGTGTCTGCTTTCGATATTTCTCCTGCAAATATCTTATCCAACTGAATTGAAATGAGAGAATTTCTTTTTTCCTATTTTCTTTAATAATGTAAATAACAAACGTGATGATTAATATCGCCTTGAGAATGCCGATACAGCTCAGCTTTGAGAAAATTACAATGTAAATAATGAAAAGTAATCAAAATATATTGTTTCAAGTCATTTGCCTCTTGGATAATCTGCAGAATAATGAACTTGCTCACGACAGGAGGTCAATAAAGAAAGATATTTGTAGCCAAAGAATTTATTTACCAAAGAACGATAAAAAGCAACGTAAGATGAAAGTGTTTATTACGTATAGCGATACATACTGCGGAAACAAATACGATAGCCTTAAGTAAAAGACGCTATCGTATTAAATAAGCAAGCAGAAATACGTTGATGACTTTGACAATAAATTGCGTATTTCCTTGCGAGACAATATGTTTTTCATTTAGTCAATATAATATTCAATTAACGTACTTCCTCGATATCATTTCTACACCTTCAAAGAATTTCTTTATAATAAGAAATATGAAACAATTAAAACTTTGCGATAAACTTGCTATTTTTAGGTTTTTGATTTACAATAGATCAAATTATTACGGAAAATTCAATGATGAATGTATGACAGGTTCAACCAGATTGATAAGGGAAAATGTCACTATTCCAAGAGAAAACGTTCAACCTCATGTAGCTAAACACAATCGAAATGTGCACAAAAATATTTGCAGATTTCAACAACACACGGATAAAGGCATCATTTTTAAGCAAATAGGACAGTTCAAAAATGTCAGTTTAACGACTAGAGATCTCTTTCCACATTGAACAATCCTATCCAAAAAAAAGAATTCAAATGACTATTACTTGTGCGTATTGTTTTTATAGTTCCCACTTAAATCTGTCTAAAGATCAGAAGGATCATGTATTTTGGCTTCTGATAGAGATCGTCGAAATTCCTGTACATTTGAGAACCTTCGTTTTAAAGCCAAAGTTGACAAATTCATTGCCAAGTCACTAAAATGACACCAAGTATATCTTAAAATCCAGTATTTATTGTCCCTACATCTATGGCCTATCTGTTAAAGATAATTGTAAAACTGTATTCCTTATGAGATCAGCTGTGCAGAGAATTTTCAATTCTTATATTTTCGGAAACTTTTGTTTACCAAAGTCGATAAATAGTCACTAAGACCAGGAAAAGAGTGACCGGGCATTCACTATAAGAATAGTTTGAACTCACAAATAAGTATTGTTATACAGTCTTAATGATATATTAAACGTTCTTTGTTCTGTTTCCTATTTTCTAGAGTTAAAAATTCGAACTTCCTTATTTTATCTTCAAAACATTTAATTTCCGAATTTTTTTCATTCTATTTCATTTTTTTGTGGTCCATAAACTAAAAATAAAGCTAGATATTTCTTTTTTTAAAGAGTAAATATGGGATATGCTAAGATGTTGATTTTATGTCCCAGTAGATATATTAATTAAATTTAAAAAAAATTGCAGGAAGCTTTTAGAGTCAGAAATTTATAAGTTATAACCAAACTCTTATGTTTACTGATATGAAAATACTGTAAACTCTAATTATTAGTAAAAGCATGTATATTGAATAAGGATAAATAAGACATTAAAAAGCTAAAGAAAGTTTTTTCATTATAATTCTAGGAAAAATGTCATAAATACATTTAAGCAGCCCTAAGGACAGCTTATACTTAAAAATGAAAATTTAATGCAGTTTGTCTTGAAAGTATTCCTATACAATGCTCAAATAAGCTGTATTAAAAGCAAAAGTTTAACCCTAAAGATATTTATTATTTTTTTTTTTTGTTTAAACACCTGAAAGCATCATATAGAAGGTATTTTGATGTATATTTTTTTAGTTTTAAGAATTTTAAACTTTGTATGAATTCTGCTAGCATTTGGAGACACATACATTTTCATTACAACTCTTAAAAGGTTAATTTAGTCTTTAGGAAGTTCATGGTTGAAGGATATAATTTTAATCCGCTCCTTTTTTATTATTATTTACGCAAGAGTTTTTAGTGAATTTTTTATTCTTCTGAGATGGCTTACGTTATCTGAATATTGTCCATGAATCACGGAGTATTGAGCATTTTGAAATGGAATACTATCCCAAATAAGAGATTATCTATCTGAAAGTTGCTGTATATAAAATAGTGCAATTAGAAATTGTTTCAAGAACACATTTAGGCTAAACCAAGCTAAAAATTAGGAAATTAAATAAGTTTAAATTAGATTTTAAAATATAATTACATATATAATGCTTGGTGCTTGACAAGACATATTTTAAAATTTAAAATCCCTAAATTTGGAACTCAAAAGTGTAGACCTTGATAAAAATTTTTGGAAATATTAATTAGTATTTTTTTATTTAAAAAAAATCAAGTGTAATTTTAGTTTTTTTCACCGAATAATTTGAAAAAAAAATGTCTTTAACACCAGAACTGAATATTTTACACTATTTTGAAAGTTAAAAAGTAATTGACTTAGATTGCAATTTACTGTAATTTCAAAACAAATTTTTTTCCCTAACTTGGAAATTTTTTTTAACAGTTTTTTACTTGATTTTAAAAAAAAGCATTTTATTGCTTAACTTGGATTTAAAATATTCCGTCAAGTATTTAATAGTCTGATTTTCTTCCTTTGTTGATCGTAGTAGAAGAAAGATTCAATTTAATATCTGTATGGTGTACATGAGGACTAAGAAAATGGAGCTAGAGTTCTGTAATAATGAGAAGCTGGATTATTCGGAGTTATGCTAAGAGTTTAATAGCGCTGTGATACAATTGTGTTTAACTCTATTGGGAGGGTTCAAGCATACAGTGAATAGAACAGTTATAAGATTAATAAATTTTCCCGTGTTTGAGGTCTGTTACAATGATATGATTAACGATGCTTTTCTGGAGAAGACTATGAACATTAAATTTACGAGATTTACCTGAAAGTAAAGACAATCTATATTCCTCGATGAACCAGCCGTTTGGAGAAGGGCAACTAGTATGAAAATATTAATTGGCACTGATTTTTAAATAGAACAATCAATTAAACGTGAGGAATCTTTTAGGCAAATTCCTATAGGGAGAATATCTGTTGCAATAATTCTCATGGCAAAATTTCGGGCAAAATTTCCAATTTTGTGCCAAATCTGTTAAGCGGTCGGCCGTCTGTCGGTCCATTCTTTCTTAACATGTGAATGTAATTAATCATAAACGAAATAACTTAATAAAATTAAATTCATTATATTGTCTTGCGACTACATTTGTCAAATTTTGATGGGAATTGGTCTGCAAAAAGGTATTCGAAACACGTATTTTGAAAATCGGTTCAGTAAAAATGTTAGATTCGTGTCAAAGATTTGTATTTTGCAACAATCGCCAGATCTGTAATCTGTAACTACTTAGCATGACGTTAGTTAACACTATTCAAGACATTCATAGTCTTATCCAAATTCCATAATTTTATGTAGGTATTCTTCTTCATGAGCACAATAGCTCCTTGCAGACCTTGGTTGTCACAACCACGCACACTTTCCAGCACTTTCTATCCTCCGCAACTCCCTTCCAGTTCTTTATCCTCAGAACACTCGGGTCTCTTTCCACATCATCCAGCCATCTAGTTGAAGGTCTTCCACTGGCCCGGGATCCCGTAGGATTTTTAAAAGTTGATATTTTGAGGGCGTTGTTTTCAGGGCTTCTCCAGATACGGCCGAGCCATCTTAACCTATGGCTCCGGATAACCAGTGTTATCTGTGGCTGCCTATAGAGTCTGTATAATTCAAAATTGAATCTTGTTCACCAACATCCTCTCTCTAGTGCTGGGCGAAAGATAGTTCTAAGGATCTTTCGAACATATTTAGAGAACGTTGAATGTCCAAGTTTAACCTGTATAGAGCAGAACAGGCATAAGATCCTTATAAATCCTTAGTTTAGTTTTTCGACTGATTAAGTTGGATCTTAGTTGTTTTTTCAGTCCGAAGAAACATTTATTAGCCATTCTTATTCTGTTGCTGATTTATGCTCTTACTTTATTATTGTAATTAATCATTGTGTCAATATATTTGAAATGATCGACTTTTTCGAAGGTATAACTGTTAAAACACAGAGAAATTACGTGGGTATTATGCGTGTGTGTGTGTGGGGTGGGGGTGGGGTAGTTAAAACTGTGCGAGAATATTTCCGAAAGACCCTTCTCGTGGTCTTGTTCAGTTTAAGGATTGTATTTGAAATTAGTAACATACGATATAAAGGAATCTACCTTTGTTTTTCAGCTTGAAGAGAGGATTTTTTTTAAAGTTTTAAAACCCACTTTCACAATATCTTCCAAAAGTTTGGACTCTCAAGAAATCTCTTTAAAATGTGCAGGGGGAAAAAGCCAGGCATCACCTCAGACATGAATTTGGAAAGAGAAATTCAAATCTATTATTCATTTAACCGACCTTCTTTTTTTAAAAGTAGATCGCAGAATTTGCGCCGTCCAGTAATATACCACCCATTCTCGAAAGATGAAATGCCCAAATCACGTCCCGGAGAGGAAATTGCCCGTCATTTTTTATGAAATAAAAAGCCACTACAAATTCTTCGGTTGTTCGAAAAGTACTTACACAAGAATCTCGTAACTCTTCGCTTTCGAACCTCGGAATCATCATTTTGCCTCAAAATTTAAAAAAAAAAAATTTTTGGCGATTAGCAAAGCTTTTGCGCTTTTAGAAGAAATGGATGTAATACATTTTTTACATAATTTCTTTTATAGGTCTAGGTGACGAAATGTTAAGTAGTGTTTTTACGCTTGGTCGCTAACTTTTTTGTAATAATGAAACATTTAGAGTTTTGGTAAAAGCATAGTTTTTCGCTGCGCCAAGGATCCAAGTCGCCAATAAATATGGCGGACAAAATAAATGAACACTTCTGCTAAACAGTTACGGTTACCACTTTCTGCATTAAACTTATGATCTTTACTGATAAGTGTTGTTTTATCAGAGATTTTAAATTTTTTTTAAGCTTTGGGAACATTATCTCTGCTTATCTTAACAATTTTGAAATAAAGAAGTTTTACAAACTCGTCTGTTGTGCTGAGTGTAAAATTTAGAGCATATGATACCTCCGGCATCTGAAGAAAGCACCGAGAGAATTTAACTTAAAAAAAACAACATCGTATGGCTTCGCTGGGAGCGGGATCCTTGTGGCTTCGCTAGCACATTGAACATAAGGACTGTGTGGATAACAGGAACAGTACATAGTAAATAAAAAATCAAACCATTCCTTATACATAATTTCAAACAAGCATCCTTTTCCCAATTTCATCAACTCATAAAAAAATATATGTATATTCCGCTCACCCTTCATCCAGTCTGCAGGTTCAAATTGTTTCTTGCTATCCTATTCACCACACATCCGTTCTTGAACAATTAGCGACATAACGAATTATCAAGGGAACCGTCAGATTAGAAAAAGAATTACTAAAAGTTCAAGAAATTCCGTTACAGACTATTTCTAAAGCTCATACCAACATTTAAGTATTGCAAAAGAATATTTTTTGTTCGTATTCATTTATTGATATTTTTTATTATTTTTAATTTAATCTTTTTCATAAAATAGTTGTAGTATAGGTACAACTCAACCATCGTAAAAAGTAGTAAATAAAACCGCGTTAGGGTTGCTATCATATCGTTTCGTTGGGTTACCATGTTGGCGACAAACTCGGGGGCACACTAAACTATACTTCAACCAGAGTTTTTTTTAATATGCTTTGTGTAAAAAATGATTCATAATCATTTAAGGATATACACGGCTACATATTAAATGCGGATTGTTTATAATTTAATATACTTTAAGTAAATATTTTATAATGCTGACTGATATCCAATACATAAAATTCTGTTTTGTACCGCAGCAGTTATTATAACATTTTGCACTCGAGAGGTGACACGTGGTCACCATTCAAGACGGTGCATCCTTTTGAAATTTTATTTATTTACTTTTCAATTTTGATTGCTAAAAATACCTACAGAATGGTAAAAAGACGTAAATTAACTTTTCAGCGAAATTCAATTTGAAACAATTATATATATTTATTTTTTGGAACAATAAACAAGCCCTTTAATTAAGGGACTAATTTTGCATATCCCATTACTATTCCGAGTGCGAAGGGTTAATATCTTAGCAATGAATTGAATGGAAAAGAAAATTTTTAAATATGAATGCTAAAAGAAACAGTCTTGAATGCAATTAACATGCCATATGAATATATTTAACCCACATTATAATTTAATTTGTAATATTTATTGATAATTAAAGCCGTATAAAAACGTTAAGTATGAGTGAAATCATCTGTGTCTTACGAGTCTCGTTTTTTCAATTAATTCCTATTTAATAAAAAAAAATCTATATTCTAAAAATATATGTAACTCAATGTACGGTGCATCAAAAATAGTATCCGGATACGGCTCTTTATTCTGAAACTAATTTCCGCACAGTAAAACTGTAATTTCCCATCACTGCAGAAATATGTTTCTAATATGAGTATGAAATATTTCTCTGAACAAAGGGGTCATCTCCATATTTAGATTTACTCACTCATTTTTTTTTTCAAACATCATCCCATTTCAAATACATGACTAAATTGAAATAGCTCACTTGCATATAACAGTTTGTAGTTTTGGTGAGTAATAAGCAATTAAAAATTTTATTGCTAGGGTAGCGCGTCTTCCCCGTGCTCTGAGCGTCTGGGGTTCGAGTTCTGGTTCAGGTATGATTGTTCTCTTCTGTTTTCTATCGGTGAGGTGTATAAAAGAGCCCCCTTGTAAAAAGTGTTTTTCGAGTACCGTGTCGCCTTAAATATTGGTATAAAACCATATTAACTTGTAATAGCAAGAAAAATTTATATGCAGGAGAGAAAGACAATCTTATCAAAGTATTCGAAATCACTTTAAACATGGCTTTTATTTCTTCATCTCCTTATCTTGATATTGAAAGTCTCTCAAAATAATGAATTACATTTATTATTTTTAATTCCAAAAGTGATCCGAAATTACTTATTAAGGATAAAAATGGGGCATAGCCAAGTAATATGCATAACTACCTAGAAATCGTCAGGTTTCAAAGGTTTCTATAAAGTTGTATATGATGTCATGTGATATGCATGAAACTCGAGTCATATTTTGAAATCCAATGTTTTTTGACGCCGCATTGCATAATAACATTTATATATTTTTATTATACAAATATAATTAATTAAAATGTACATTAAAAAACTCTATAGCAACACAAATAAAAAATCTTTAAATAAATGTGAATGTGGTACTATAATCTAATTGAAATTGAGTTGATATTTATTTTTGAGTTTGATAATTTCAAAATTTTTTTCCGGATAATGATTTTATGCATTATTAACAGAAAACTTTAATAACACCAAATACACAAAAAAAATCTGTAAATGAATTAAATGACTGATTTAGATGTTTCTATGGATTTCACTTAATGTTTATTTGTATAAGAAATGCTCAATCTCGACTTCATGTTGAATTAACTATGTAGTAACAAAATTCAAAGCCAAATTGAGAACATGCTTGGCTTTATAGGCACTTTTTTATTCTTCATTCTTATCTATTTTGTAATTTTTCGTTTATGATAGTAAATAACTGACAAGATAGCGCAACTTCAAAAGAAATGAACTCATCAGAAACTGCTTTTGAGGACTAAAGCGAAAATGTTTTGTATTACTTAACTAAACCCTTAATATTCTTTTCCTTTTAGCTGATCAACTAAAGTGGAATGGCAATCAGAGGCGCAACTTCCCTTTTGATGCTAAGGCTTTTGCCTTCATTTCTAACTAAGCGCCATCAGCATTAAGAGATTCTGAGAGCCTTGCGATTAGACCCTTGGTTTATGTTAAGCACCATCTGACCTTTATTGTAACCTTTCCCGAATAAACAATTAAGACCAAATTAGTAGCTAAAATCAATTTTCACAGTTAGAATATGAAATTCTTCATGACAGTGTAATTAATTTCAATGTCTTTAAAATCTTTAAATAAATTAAAAATTGTGATATTTTAGTTAAAGTAACGCATAGTTTGATTGTGCAATTGTTTTCAATGTTCGCGGTTTGAATTTTTAAACTTGTAAATAGGTTTTTTTCAATTCCTACTATTAGCTCTCTCTCATATAATCTTGTTCAAATTTTCAATCGTTAATAAAATACTTTTTATTCATCCACTCAAGTTCAAATACATCTTTTAAACTTGTAGTGGATGATACTTGATGTTAATACAGTTTTTTTCAAATATTAATTAATTAAATTTGTCCTGTAATTTCTATTTGGTCGCCAAATCCGTCGCCATGTCGCTGAGTTCTATTTTGCCACTTAATATCGTAATTCTGTCATATGTATATATATATATTAATTGTAATTATTTAATAAAAAGTAATTAAAATAAAAAAAACTGTTGATATAAGTAGGAATTGACTTACATTTTTTTATATATTACTTGTTTTATTTATTATATTAAAAGCTTTTTAAATTTTCTGCCATGTTGCCAACATTAATCAGGTAATTGATGGTAATGTATACAAGATTGGTTCGAGTTAGAAAATTTATTATTAAAATAATATATTAACCGGATTAATGAGCCCTCGTCATATGATAGATTCAATAATTAAGAAGTTGAAATTACTATCGTATAAAAAAAATCGGCATATGCCATATTTGTATTGTTACGAACTGTAATAATGCTTCCCAGCATAGTTAATTCCATCGTAGGAAAGGCAGTTTTATGGCCATTTCTATTGGATTCTGATCGGAGACCGGATCATTGACTCTGGGGTTCAGCTGCAAACTAGCCAACCCTTTTGTGACAAAATGAATGATACTAGAATCTTCAGGAATTTTGGAGATAGGACCAATAAGAGGCGAGTTACGCATGATTCTTCGGGAACCTTCCGTGCCTAGCTCCGAAATCTGTAAAAAGCCGGCAACCGAAGCAGAAGCAGGTCGTATAGTTAATCAGTGACAAATTTATTGGTTTAATCCAGCGAAGCGCAAGCGATTACTGGATTCAGCCGTGCGCCAAGTATTGAAGCAGCATCGAGTTGTGCATTGAGTAATCAGTCATGTAGTAGCGATTCATCTAATTAGCTTACTGATGCCCTATCTTATACTAGGACATCGTTAAACCAAATATATGAATAGAGAATAGAACTACTGTGGCATAAGTCCATTGTTTATCTGGAAGACTGGATCAAATACCTAGAAGAATTAAAAATAAATAAATAAATAAAGCGACCGTGAATGAATAGACCATTGTAGAATAAAGAGTGGTCACTTTGATAGTCTATCTCATTTCCTCCATTGTTATATAGTAAAATGCATTATCTGACATTTGGTAGATATAAAATGATCTTTCTCTCATATGTAGTATATGTTAAGATTTCTAACCCCAACAACCCGATGGAATGCGATATTAGATATTACTGATGTTTAAGGTAGATTTACACTCGGCCAGTTATATCGGCCGCGCATACGTAGAAAGGCTGAACAATATTGTTCGATCCATGGCAACAATACATTGCTGTATTGCATTTTTTTCTTACTGTCCATGCATTTGTAGAATTTGGTATGAAAATATTGATCACTTATTATAGATTAATTACGACATTTTTTTGTTCTTTGTTCTGTCTAATGTGAGGTTAGACTTTTTTTTTCCTTTTTTGTTCGCCACTTTTTTTCTATAGTTTTCCAAATTTAGATGTGTTGACCTTTATTTTATTTTACGATGTTTCTTTGTGTAAATATCCATTATTTTAATGCAATACAAAGTGAAAAAGAAAAAAAAAAATAAGGACGCCAAAACGACAATTCATAACCAAGCATGGAATATCTGAATTGTAGCGAGCATAAATCAGTCCCTTTCCGATCATGCGTTATCTTACTGGTTGAGTGTAAACCAACAAATTAACAAAGGACTTGCACCATCAAAATTACCGGCGTTAGACAGATTTAAAAAAAAAAAGTGAAAACAGTGAATAAAGACGGAGAAACGACAAAAAAAATCTTATTTTATTACACCAAATTGTCATTGCGTGCAATATATCACAATGTGTAATGAAAAATAATGTGCCGCATGAAAAAATTGAGCCTATGAACTGAGAAATTATATTTTCGTGGGATAAAATACTGTACATAATATTCTGTATTATCAGTTGCATATTACTAAAAGATTCCAGTTTATTTTTGCTATTCATTAACTGTATCAAATAGTTTAATTACATAATTTCTGGCAAATGAAGGTGACAGCGGATTTTGAAATAGGCAAAAAATAGACAGAAACATGGGATTTTATTTTGATCGCTTCTGTACCAAAATATTTGTTCATATTTAATTAAAATAGTATTACAAGATATATTGTTTGATAAAATGAATATTTCAAAGACTAGACAAAAAAAAGCATATTTTAATTACTTTCCTAAAAATGGTATTGTAATTTGATCTAAACATCTTTGAAATGTTCCAGCTGCTCTAAGTTTTGAAGAAATTGAATAAAATTGATAATAAAGATTTCGATTGAACATTAAAAGAAAATAAGATATGCACTTTATATTTCGATTTTTTTAATAGTTAAAAGTCAATTTTAGTTCCGGAAAACATAAAATTCTTATGAAAATTTATTGTGTGGATAAAAGTATATCTAAAAAAATAGCATTTAATTGGAATTACAAAATCATAAATAGTTTTATTCAAAATAAATCTATATTGGATAATAAAGAAAAATAATAATAAGAAAAAATTAAATTGTATTGCCTTCAATATTTTGAAATTTTAAAAAAATTATGTATTTTTTAATTAAAAATTTTGCTTTAAAAAGTTTAAAAGAGATGTGATTTATTTATAATTTAATATATCTGTTTAAAAATATCATAACGCTGTCATTCGCAATAAAGGCCTGATAGTCCACCGTCCCTTAAATAAATGGATATACTATCCACAAAGTAAAATAGAAAGCAATGACAAGCAAAATACGCATAAATAGGATTAAATATTATAAACAAATTACATTTGAAGAAAATTAAAAAAAATTGCTATTACATTATACTTTCTAACACTGGATTCTCCTCTAAAAACTAAATCGTTTCAATAAAATTTGTGTTTCGCACTTGATCGAAGAGAGTTTTTACTTTTTTAAAACAAACTTCCAACAAAGATCCCTTCAGAGCCTATTATTGCATCCCTTGTTCAATCTACCAAGAGATAAGAGGTATTTCTTCTGTTTCCAACGTAAATGACGAGTGGTAAAAGTCCTTGGAATTAAAGAAACTGCTAAAAGTTTTAGGAAGACCTTCAATTTGCCCTGTTCAATTATTCACTCAGGAAACACAACCTCGTTTCCACCAGCGAAAGAGTTTTTAATCAACCCTCCCTCGTATCACGTTCGGACTTGTTCGCCTGTCAATGTTTTCCTGGATTTGAATGAAAGTTTTCTTCTGGTAAGTGGCTGAAAAATCTCGCAAAGATTTCTCAATTCGAGACTGCCCAGAGGGATTTCGAATGGAGTACTTGAGATCTTTTGAAGTAAGGCATTTGGATTGCTCGCTTTAGAAATCAGGATTACCTTTGGCTCATTTCAAAGAAGATGTTTTAAATCAAATTTATTGAAATGTATCCACCTCTGAGATCACCTGGTCTGCCGAAGAAGCTGATTGTATTTAATTTCAATTAAATCTCGTAGACATAAATACATGTATATGATTTTGAGAACAAAATACAAGGTGAGTGCAAAATGATGGACCCGATTTAAAAAAAAAGCATTTTTAAAACTACTACACATATTACAAAAAGTGATGCATGGATTTAAAGAGAGATATACCAAGTTATTTTTTCAGTTACAAATGTTCGATGTGTGACCCTCTCGTTACATGGCATACGTCCAATCTGTAATCCAGTTCGTTCCAAAAATTTTGTAGCATCATTCTGTCAGTGTTTTTGAATGCTGCCCATATGAGTTCTTTAAGTTCTGACAGTAATATCGGCATTGGTGGTACATAAAAAAAAGTCTTGACTCAATGATTTATTTTTGTGGGGTTATGTCAAAGATAACAGACAAAACGAAATGTCACAATGTTTCGAGCGAATTGGATTATAGATAGGACGTATGCTGTGTAATAAGAGGGTCATACATCGGATATTTGTAACAGCAAAAATAAACTTGGTATATTTCTCCTTTAAATTCACGTGCCACTCATTGTAATATGTGTAGTAATTTCGAAAATGACTTTTTTTAAAAAAAATCGAGTTCCTCATTTGTACTGACCTTGTATGTTTTTTTAAGTATCAAATTGGCACAGACAATAAATCAGCCTTATTATAATAATCTTTTGTTTATTGAATGATTTATATGAACCTTCTTAATGGAGATTAGTCCCATGATATCAGAACGCTATTAAATATGTAATTTTCTGGTTCATCTTTCTGCTATCTTCGGCAATACCACAATTTCATTTTTTTTTATACTTCACAAATATATTTTTTTTAAAAAAAACTTCTTTCTTTAGGTTTTAAAAATGGAGGAAAATTATTTGATTAAATAATTAATGAAGCAGTGAAAACGATTTGAATTTTAAGGTAACATTTGAATCTGTTGTTCGAAGCTCAAAAAATATTTTAAAAAAAAATCCTGCAAAAACAAAGTTTGTACTACTATGAAATTGGTGTCATTAAAAAGTCAAATTTTTAAATTTTGAATAGCGTAAAAATAATTTTTGTGCATCAATACTTTTGGAAACCGTCGGTAAAATACGAAAATTCGCTAAATTTTTAATTAACAAAAATGCTAATATAATTCTTTAAGAAGTACTTTGAGGTACATATTTACACTTTTCAAATTATATCTGTACCAAATATCGTAGCTGTAAATGTAAGGTCTATTTTGTGGTGCACCAACATAAGCATATACAATTTTTTTTTTATTGTAAGAGATAGCAGGATTATTTTCTAATCTTATAGAAAAAAATAAGTCTTATTATATTAATATTTGCATAAAAAATATTTTCATTGAACAATTTTGTTATGCAAATATTGTTAATAGATTAATTATAAATTTTTGAGAGAGCGAGGGTTCTTTTCAAAAATAACAATGGATAAAAAGTATCCATAATATTTATAAAAATAATCTAGTAATTATATTTAATATACTATTGTAATTCCCAGCAATGCGAATATCGAAACTTTTTTTTTTGTTTAAACATCCTGAATTATTTATTAGGGGATATAATTTGTACTTTTCTATCGTCTCTATTTTTACATAATAATACAATTTTGAATATAAATTAATTTCATTGCTAGTATTATTTGTTTGATGTAAGAATTCAAAACGTAACTTGAATAATGATTGATTTTTCCATAGAATGCATACACCATTAGATAATATTACCCAACGTGCATGTTAAAACATGCAAGATACATGAACATTATAAGTTATGTCTGTCCTTTAGACTTAATTTGTTAGAATTTGGTCATCAGATTCTATTAATATAACATATGAATCGAAATATGTATATGCTGTTGAAACGCATAACATGAAACATTTTAAAAATCCATGCGAATGAGTTTGTATATACATTTCCAGCAAAGAGTTTTTATTAAAAATTTGAATATATTTTAATATTAATGTTATAAAGTTAAAACCTAGTGCCACATTCACAAATTATATTGATTGCTTTTAATTTTTATAATTATTTTACTTTTAAAATAGTCGCAAAATAATTTATTGCATAGTTAGGAAAAACTTTTAGATTAGCTGGAGATTGGCACTCCAAAGAGAGAATTCATTTGATCCTTCTTCCGACTCTTTTTGGTGCTCCTCCACTTTTTATAGTTCCCATCACAGAGCATCAAATATTCTAAAACTAATCTGAAACTTGAGATTTATTGGACTTAATCGCCAAGATTCGCGAAATTTTTTCGTCCTACATTTTTGTCGCCAAAGCCACAGAGGTCATTAACATCCGTTCAAAAGCCATATCTGTAAAACTTCCTTTCTTACTAGGAGACTCGCTGCACAAGGAAGCAATATTAGAAATTCGAAATAATGTTTCATTATCAGATGCATAGGGGGGCATGACATATTAAAATAGACAAGAGTTAAAAGTATGAAATTTGGTATGTAGTCTTTTCACTAAATTGTATATCTGTATTATGGTGGAATGAAAATCATTATGATCCGTGCAATGGAAGCAAGAAAACGTATGTTTTTGGGAGCATTTTTTAATAATCACACTTAACGCAAAGACAAGACATTAACGCGCGTACCTCAACAAAACAGCGTCTCATATTCTTATAATTACCATCGCAGAGCACTATGGGGTGATACCTAATCAGGAATCGCCATCTATTATCCAAATGAGAAGATAATGAAACTGCTACAATACTTAATATTGAAAGTTTTCTTTTCAAGGTGTGCATTTGATTTTCTCCTGTTTAATTGTTCATAGAAAGGATTACACTGTGAAAATATTCGATATAAACAGAAAGATAGTTCTCAATTTTTTAAAAGCACTGCAATTTTCACAAGCAATTCGCAACAAAGCTCTTTTCTCGAAGAACTCTTATTAGATCCTGCATTCACTTAACCAGCGCTTAAGACCTATTTCTTTTATTCCCAACACAAACAGTGGACAGCAAAAGTTGTTCGAATTAAAGAAACTAATAAACGATTTAGCGAGGACCTTTGCTTCGTCCTATTCAATTATTCACCCCGGAAACAGCGCCTTGTTTCAACTGGCGGAAAGATTTTTAATCAAGATTTCCGCGTTCCATGTTGGAACTTGTTTCCCTGACCACGTTTCCATGGATTTGAATGAAAAGAGACAAGTTTTCTTGTGTTAAGGGAGCAAAACTCTTACTTAGAATTTCAAGTTAAAGATTGCCCCAAAGGGTTGTCAATGGAGGGAGCAGCATCGTTCGAATAAGCCATTTTGTTTTGTTTTGATAAAAATCTGGGAAAGTTCCGATTTGTGCAAAAAACACTCTTATGGAAGAAAATAAGTCGTCAGTAGCTTAAAAAACCTTAATTGAAAAATGAGGCTTTAAAAATTGTTAATGTTATAAGAAAAAAAATATAGCCTGATTGTGAATGTATCCGACTTCATTCAGGAGTATTTTTAGATAATAATATATGAAACATTATTTTTTTCTATTTTCAGATAAATTTTTTTAAAATTCAATATATTCATAGATTAAAGTATTCTAATTTGAATATTTTTTTAAACATTTATGAAAAATTACCCCAACTTTCACTTTTTTTTTTCAGACATTTTTGATCGAAATCAAATATTTGAATTAGTTTAAGTTTTAGTGGTGATTAGATTTTTAAAAAAAAATATATTGTTAGATTAAACCACAAGATTATATATATTATCAATATTTCAAAATATTTGGTGAAAAATCATAGATTATTTATTGAAATTTTGGCCCAAATTTAAAGTTTAATACCTGCATAGTTTTAAAGTTCTTCATCTGTGCACTAATATTTTGTTTCAATATTTTGCCAAATTTCAGGTACATATTTTTAATGGTATTTTAGTAAATGTTTAAAGCATGGAAATTTATGGAAAATTCGTATTTTAAGAAAAACGATTTTAAAACGTATGATTTTAGTTTTCATTGTAATGAAATTTTTTTTTTCCAAAACATCGTTCATTTGTTGGTGTTTTCTTTTAATTTTGGAATCCAAACCATTTTTTTAAATTTCCATTTTGGAAAATTTTTTTCGGTTTTTATTTTTTATGATTAGTTACGCAGCTGGCCATGAAAATGTTGAATGTTTTTTTCTGTCATTTGACTTGAAAATGCATATTAAGTAATCTGAAGATATTTTTATCAATTAATGTATGATCTAAGTGCTATTTAAATGCTTTTCCTGCGTTCATTGCCCAAAATGACAGCATCAGTGTGAAATTGAAACATTTCACTGTTTCAGAATTGCTAAATTTGCAATATTCCATCAGAAATAAGGAAATTCCTGCTGAAGATATTTAAAAGTAACATTGAATATATGGTAAATAAAATGAATTAGAAAAAAACCCAAGTAATTTAAAAATAACGTAAATAAAATAGGACAAGGCCGTATTTATAGCTTTATTTATACTTCCATTTTCAATTGGATTTAAATGTCAAATTTGTGTACTAAAGTTTATCAAATTAGTTTTTAGTTTTGCGCCCATTTCTGACAACCAGACAGGCTGATTATATGTTAATGGAATTCGGTAAAAATTTGATACATGGAATTTGATGATTTCTACCTTAAAGCATTTGTGAGTTATATTTTTCACAAACTGACATAATGCCAAAAATGTGTTTTTTTTTTTTTTTTTTTTTCAAATTAAGTTAGGTTTGAAACATGATGATTTAATTACATATCCAGTTCAAATTTTTTGAACGATTAGAACATTTTCTATTCGCTTTTCCCTATATGAGAAAGTAATGAAGTGCTGCATACATTAATATATTAAGAATAACATTTATTAAATAAAACTAAAGTTTAAACTTCAATGAAAAATTTTGCTTTCTTGCAAAATTATTTGAAATATCTTTTCTTACTTTTATCTATATTTATGCTATTTCCATTAAAAATATAAATCAATAACATTAAATAAATAAAAAAAATGGAATATTCTTTTCTTTTACTTTACAAGACAGAACTTTGGTCTTTGAATAATCGAAAACCTGACACAGTTTTAACTCGCCCGAGAATCGGTCACACTAGATTCACACATAAACATCTATTATTGAATGATCAATCACACATTGTTCACATTGTGACTGTGGAGCAACAGCTTATCATACCTTTAATAAATGTCCATATTTTAATGCTCAACATTTGTTTTACTTTAAAACAACAGCTGTGACCATGGCTGCTTGGCAGAGACCCACACCAGAACCATTTTCTTTTAAAAATCTAGAGGATTTTATTTCTTAATTTGAACTCACTGTCATGGATCCGTTGTGACTTTTTGTAATTTATTATCGTTTTATCAATTTGTATTTTAATAGAAACTGCTTTTGCTAAACTTTGAATAAGAAATAAACTTGTTTAGCTCAGTATGACCTTCATATTGGTTCTTGTCCTATTAAACTTCAAAACAAACCAATTCGCTTTATATATATTTTTAATGCAGTGTTTAATTATTATTTTATAATTTTTATTATTTTATTTATTGATAGTTATAATGGGCAGACGCATTTTTTTATCGCACCAGCTTTGAATCTTGTTTCATATGTTAATAAGAAAATTCCTGATTTTACGACTTCAAGAAACTTAATCGATCATATAAATAGCGCTTCTCTCCAATCACTGGAACAATGAAAATTCCAAGTCACACCTGGAGATATAATTTGAGTTTTACGATTGCTCTTATGTAAACGCCATGTGTAAAGAACTGAATTTATGAGTTCTAAGTATTTCAGCAAGGTAAATTTAAGATGAACAACTCTTTATTTTTATTGTCTTTCTGACTGCTGCGAATTTTAATTTATAAACTGCTACCAGCATTGGTAAATTGTAGATTTTGAGGATAAAATATCTCATTACGTACTTCGAAATTAAAAGTATTTGTAAAATGACGGAAATGGTGAAATTGGTTCTCATGAAGTGCACTAAGTAGTTCTGTATTACAACACAGGAGAAAAATTCAATATTTTCAGAACTTTCATTTTATTTATGTAGGACACAGGAATCGCTACTATTTTAGAATCACGCACATTTAATTACATTTAGGACGGACAATTGCATTAATACAAAGGAAATGAACATTAAACAGATTTCGTCCAATACGTCACAGGATTAATTCACATGTTAATATCTCAGTCATTGCCTGGCAATATTCGTCGTTTCGTCAGCTGCATTCATCGTCTCACAGCTCTCGTCCAGACATACGTCGCGTCTTTCGTTCAGAGACCCGTCTGATCTGTACTCCGTCTAACAAGCATCAACACCTGTTGGCCAACAGATGGCGCTCGTCATCAGGCGTTCGTCACTACATTTATTTTCTCATATACAATATCTCGTTTCCCGAAAAATGCAAAGAGAAAGCATTGAAATTGCCGAATTCCAACTCGAGATTTGGACAAACCCACACGCATTTTCGGTATTATGTATGCATATCTGTGAACATGAGTCTTCCTGTTGGTGTGGCGTGGAATTTTGGAGAGGGGGAAGCTCGGGTGTCGTCCTCGTCATCTGACCGTGATTCAAAATTACGAGGTCAGTCCCAAAATAGCAATAGTGTTGCTTTAAAAAACGTGACGTTAATTTAACTAAACTCTACATGCTAGCTCAAAAACGGTCTGATTCGTAAAATTTAATGTGTGGCCTTTACACAAAATTTATACATTTATATCAAATTTTTAACGAATTTTATTCAGAATACAGATGCATGAATATAACTTGACAAGATAGCAATAAGTAATAGATCCAGACGAAGATAGACATTCAGATTTATCGCATGAAATGTCGATGCGTATCAATTTTATAATCAAATCCGCACAGGCATTGGGCTTCTATCTATCTGTATTTTCACATGAATATAAACGCGATGACTCAATAAACGTACTAACATATATAAATGAAATTTGAAGCCCAGTTTTTATTTATTATTAAAATGTTTGTAAGATATTAAAAACCCAGTTGTTATAGATGGAATTGTAGCTGTCATATGCTGCTTTAAATATATGATACACAAAATCTTTCCATAACTCCAAAGATAAGATAGGGAGCTTAAATTCGGAATTAAGTGAAATTTTCTCATTAAATCATCAGGTCATACATAGCGCCATCTATCGGATTCTGAAAAATAAAACAGTATTGAAGAGCATAATATATATTATAGGTTTGGTATGTACTTTTACAGACAAATTGTAGATTTTCATTAAAATTGTGGAGAAAATGTACAAAAGAAAATTCTACAATTTGTCTTTCGCGTTTATGTTTGAATACGATAATAGAAAAAGGCAATAGACTAAGTCGATAAAATTTAGTATATGATTTTAAAATCAGATTTTTGTAGTGTTTAAAAGCTGTATAATGAACTCTAGTACAGTCTATTCATGAGAATGTGATAATGATATTTCAGTGAGCCAGAAAATGAAGAGTGATTTTCAAGACAAAAGAAAAAAAACTTAATTGAAATTTTCTAAGTCTTATTAGAGAAAATTGACTATATGCCTTTGACCTTTAGGTTATAATATGATGAAAAATAATTGAAGAATTAATTTTGTTTTCATTATAAATTCTTAATAAAATAGTAAAATCTCATTTATCAGATGTCTTTGATAAACTGAGATAATTATATTTAGTGAAGTATTTTCTATCAAATTACTTTCCCTTTTGTACTTTAGATTTTAATTTAACTTTCGATTTCATTTCAGGATTTCGCTTTCAAAATAGACAGCTGCGACATTCAGCTAATCTTTTAGATCAGCTTTTAATTAGCCAACTAATGGTTTACTTGAATTCTTCCAAACAGAATAATTACAGATTAGATTTTGCGAGTTGTTTGCATTTTCACAGGTAATTAGGTTCGGACAATGCGAATTATTTATTTGAAATGGCCTTGAGAGATTTATTCCAATTGTGAAAATGACTTCCATTAACAAGTTTTTTTTCGAAGAATGGAATTTTTTTAATTCCTAAATTAAATGGTTAACTTTTTATTATCTATGTGAAATTCGATATGTATCTTGATTATAATGTCTTACAAAAAGACTTTTCTTCCTCTGGAGAAGATAATTTTCAAATTGTAATTCAAATGTTTTTATGAATGTTTTTAAGTGAAAATGATTATTCACATATTGAGATTTTTAATATAAGCTGGCTTGTTCATTTAATTTCTATTACACGTCTTAAGCATAATTCTGATGTTCGAGGTTCCCTAAAGAAAACTATTTTTATGCGCCAAATTGTGATACATATTAAATAGCGATTGCAATACCGGACAAAAATTTCAATACCGGTATTCGGTATTTTTTAGATCTTAATACCGGGATACCGGTTTTAATACCGGTATTAGAAATTTTGGAAAAAGAAAGAAAACACAGGTGTTTCATTTTTTTATTATTTGCCAGTTTTGTAAGAGAGTGTAAATATCACAAAAAAATAATTTGTAATAAATTATAACAGTATATAATCACAAAAAAGTAAAGAAACATCTTATTTATTTAAATCACAAAAAAGTGTAAATATCACTATTCAGTTTGTGGTACTATTACAAATTTTTGAAATGTGATCTAAAAAAACTTAATGCATCAATCGTACTGTCATTAAGCCTGAAAAGTAATTTTGTGTAAAAATTACCAGCTGTCGAAAACGTTCTTTCGGCATCTACGCTAGTTGGTGGTACTGTTAGCAATGCGCGATATACTTTTTCCAAGTATTTACCTCTAAATCCCTCATCTTGAAATAAATCGATTTCTCGTCGGATGGTTTTGGATATAGCTGATTTCTGTATTATATTTTGGTTCGTTGAAATTTTTTTTATTTATCGCTAATTCTAAATTTTGTTTAAGAGACAATTCCTTTTCACTATCGACATGAGTGTCATCATAATCTTCAATAACTGAACCGAATTCTTCTGAATGTGAATAGATTTGTGGGTAAAAAATTTTAAGAAAATTTACTATAAACTCGATCAGATTTAAATTGGTTAGTGTCTTTTCTTCATTTTAATTTTTAAAATCTTTATAATTATGTAAATACCATAAGATATTTTTTATTTCGGTATTTCTTTCTTCTGTGCGATTTTTCAATGTAATATATAATTCTTCAGATAGTGATGTGTGCTGTTCTTTCTGTGACTACAACATGAAATGTACTGTTGCATTAGCTGTTAATAAATTAGAATCTCTCCGACATAATGCCTCAATAGTCAGTTTTATTAAAAGTAGAACTGATACAGTTCTAGATATTAAGTCGATTTCACTATCTGAAAAATTAATTTACAGGTTTAAGTCGATAATTGCTTTTTGGATTGAATTTCTCAGTTTCAAAAATTGTTCCATCATTAGGAGTAAACTGTTCCAACGTATTTTACAATCTAATATTAACATATATTCTGTTTTATTTTCTGTTGGTACATATTTTTGTAATATGTCATTTTTTATACGGGAACGTTTAAATATCTTAACAATTTTTCGAATTTTATAAATTATAGGAAGCAATTCTTCATGGGTCAATATTTCATTCTCACTCTTACTGTCTTCAAATTTGGAATCCGAAGTTTCTATATCCACAGTATTTGGATTCTTCTCTTCTTTTTCTTTCTTTCTTTTTTCTTTTCTTTTCTTTTCTTTTTTTTTGGTATAATACATCTATTACTCCTAATTGAATTCCATGAGCATAGCACAATTGCTGGTTTGCACCAATCAATTTTTCAACTTTTTTCATAACTGTTGCTCCATCAGTCGTTATGGATACAATATCTTCTTTCAGGGATAATCCATGTTTCGCTCATTTAGATTTAAGCAATTAATTCAGCCATTATTTAGCTAATTAATTTCTCCCTTTAGGGAGACATAAAAACAAAGACATATACTATTTTGCTATGTTGGCGATCCCTGAACATATAGTGGAGACAATTTTAAAAATTTCTAGTAAATACCGAAAAACCGGTATTTAAACTTGTGAATACCGGTATTACGAAATTGTACAAATGGCTAAAAATACCGGTATTCGGTATACCAGTATTGCAATCCCTAATATTAAAGCTGTGCTTTTTTTATAAGTTTACACGCATTATATTAATTATGTGATCAAAGCTTCCTAATGGAGGTATGTCCCATGACCTCATACAGTTATTAAAAATATAACAATTGGAAAAATCTGTTCGTCTAATTGCAAATCGGTTTTTCTTGTATCATAAAATCGCCAGATTCCTTTTTTGTTATCTAAATAGATGACTTTCTTCTAATAAGAATACTTGCCATTTCAAAAGAATATAGAGATTATTTTCATGTCATGTCTAAAGAATACTTGAGGTGAATTACTTTGTCACTAATCGCCTTTCTTGACCAGTAAGGGTATTGATTATGTTTGATTTCAATTAAATTGTTTAGATATAACTTAATGTCCCATCATTCTGTCAGACTTCTATACATTAAAGTCATGTTAATTGGCTTAAATATTCGCTTCATTATGTATATGGAATTTCCTAATGAAGTCCTGGAGGCAACTCCTGTCTTATTTATGACATTAAAAAGCTATTAAAAATGTAAATGGACTTTTTCTCGTCTTAGTGGTACAGTAACTTAACACTATACAGAATAACAATGTAATTTATTGTTGGATATAAGAACTTTTTTTAGAAAAAAATGTCACCATTCTGAAAAAATTGCGCGAATATAAAATTAATATTGGAAAAATATTTTTTAATTTAATGGTGAAGTAAAAGTGCTTTTGGCACTGTAATAATTCCAAGATTTGTAGAGGGGGAAAAAGCCAAAATTTTACTCACTTTTTAATTAACTAAAATCTTTTAAAAACAACAAACTCTCTAAGGTATATATCTGTCACGTTTGGTAGCTCTAAGTCATGCAGTCTGGTCTATAGAGCATCAACTCTCTCGCCTTTTCTATCGCACGCACGCACGCACGCACACACACACATTTATTATTAACAGTGATTGTTGTATCGAACTATTATTGATTTTTTTGAAGGATTTACTTCCAGGTTATATATTTAAGTAGCGATAGTTCGATGTCTATTTGAATGGCGATTTTTCTATTGCATAAAAATCTAGAAAAATCGCCAATTTATTGCTAGGCGATTAATAGATTAATTCACAAAAGAAATTCTAACACGCATTATGCCGTGGAATCATTGGGACTTTTTATGTATCTTATATGTAAATTTTCCATCTCATGGTGATTCAAGTAAGTCAGCCATCTAACTTTCCGACCCACCCTAAGGCACACGGATTTAAACCATAAAACTGAATGACCGGACCGCCGCAACAGCAATTGGCGGGAACTGTGGTTGAGTCCTAAGGGCCGTCACCGGCCACGGTACAATCCTCCCCGAAGGAAGTACGTCCCGTCATCGATGGGAGGAGCCAGATCCCCCACCTATTAGTGTACCCTCCAGGGTGGCGAGATCCAACCACCATGCCGGAAGCATCTCATCCTCATTTCGAGGTGCCCCCCCCCCCCGAGGGACTTGGTGATTCAAGTAAATGAGTCTCCTGAATATTTTGTAAACACATGTTTATTTGTTCATCCACATAAATTTATGCAAGACCTTTCCATTTTTTTTGCTAACAATGCAAAGGATAATAAGATGATGACAAGATCGCATTTTGCAGAAAAAGTATAGAGTATTTTTTGTGATTTTTTTTTCATTCATAATTACGCCGATCACAGTTTTGTGCAGATTCTGTTCATAAACCTATATATCCATTCTGCAGATAAGAAAAGAACACCATTTAGCTTGGATTTTCATCCAAAATTTTGAACTTTCGTGCATTATCAAAGACGCCTACTTCCAGATTGCCTTAAGAGGAAAGATAAACAAAGAAAAGCGAAGTCTTTAAAAAGAACTTACCGCTCTCCTTCATCCTACCGACTTTTGTTTTATTGGGACATAAAAAAATCCAGATTTATATCGAGGATTATCAGTGCCGAGTACGTCACCATGGTCAAATATCTTTTTACAATGTAGTTTGTGAGTGAGGAATGGACGAACGAAGTCGTAAAATGAAACCAAATGCACGATAACTTCGGAAAATATTTATTTTTCTGGTTTGTTTCGTTTCAGTGAAACTACAAGCGAACGCTCTGCCTTTAATTGAATGCGGAGTTGCAAAATCTTTACTGAAGGGAGCAACGGGCTCTAATAAGCAAATTTTGCAAATTATCGATTTAGAGTTTATGAAATGTGATATATTATATGCATTATAATATAAACACATCAAATGTTTTTAAAAAGAACTCATAAAAATATAGTGTATTATTTTTTTAAAAAGATAAAATAATAATAAATTTAAAAAAAATTCTAATCTAGTTCAGGTGAATTAATTTAATTTTTTCTCGTATACTTATTTAAAAGTTTTCGTTTTCCTAATATTCTCTTATTTTCTTGTGTATGAAATATGGAAAAAGTATTGCAATCCTAAAAAAATGTCAATCCCAGTTTTTGATGTATTTTTGATGTATCTGATCTTCAGTTCAGAAATTAAACGCGCGCGCGCACACACACACACACACACACACACACACACACACACACACACACACACACACACACACACACACACACACACACACACACACACACACACACACACACACACACACACACACACACACACACACACACACACACACACACACACTTTTTGGCATTATATTTGACTTGGCTTTACAACCAAATTTATAGACTTATAGACTTCAATCATACTTTGAACGAAAGTCAGCTGTGTAAGTGAACTCTGTAACTATAATCATAAAGCTCTATATTGGCAAAATTTGGTATAAAAATTTAGATTTTAAAATCTAGTTTTTGAAAGTTTTTCCAGTTTGTGTATGAACAAACGGACACATAATCTTAAAAATTCGTAGAAATTGAATAATTTTTTCACATCATCAGGTAATATTTAACAACTTTTTTTTCAATTCATATATAATTATAACTATGATAATATTAATAAAACATGAATTTAATATCGTTGAAACATTAACGTACAAATGCAAATAACGATTTAATGGATTCTATTGTTGTATGAAATTTTAAAACGTTTTGAAAGAAATTACTAGATTCTCAAAACAATTTTAATCAAAATGTTATAATTTTCTTTCAACAAAAAAATGCGCAACAATTGAACTCCAAAGCTACTAAGTTGACAAAAAGAAATTATTTCTGCCTTTTAATACAAGAAACACTTAACGAAGAAACAAGCTTCAAACACTTTTAAAATAGATGCATAGTTGATTGCAGAGTAAATGATTTTGATTTTATGAGGACATTTCAGTGCCTTAATCTTCCTTATTTAGTACTTGTAACTGAATGTTGACAATGTCTCAAAATTACACAGGGAAATTTAATTCAAAAAATTCGTTATATTAACCATAACAAAACATATTAACGATGACCGATTTATTCCGCATTCAACCTGTTTCCTAGAGTGTGTTTAAAATAATTTAGAGATAGTTATGCATCAACGCTAGATGTTTTTCGTTCCTAGGTGTGTAATGTTCTGTAACATACTCTACGTTTTTCTCACTTCGCCTAGATTTCGTTGATAGCTTCAAAATGCATCTCATCAGTCCCTATTACTACTAAAAGACGATGTGTGTGCTGAGACTTCACAAATCAAATCATTTAACCTGCAGCTATCAAATTAGTACCTAGATACTATGATATAAGGTGATGCACTCTAACAAACACCTTTGTTGCACAGCTGATTTTTTAAAATTTTAATGAATGAAAAAATAAGCATAACTTTTGTCGCTTTTACTGAAGAGCATCCGAAAATATTGATTTTTACATTATTTTTTAAAAAAAAGAAAAAAAAAAAAACATTTTTGGCCAGAATAATTTGATTGTCAAGCAATTTTTTTCTTCTTAATTTTTAAAATTCAAAAATATTTTTAGCACAATTTCTGTACTTTCTACATTTAGATTCATTTCTCATTGTTTAAATGAATATTTAATTGATTTTTTTTTCCATAATTGAAAGCTAATGTGAAAAGAGTTTGAAATATGTGCATGCATGCTTATGTAATAATATGAAATTAGATTATATCAAAATACAGTTTGAAAAAGATTTACCCATATATTTATAATTTTAACGGCGGTATGGTGTTATTCAGCTTGACTACCTTAAGAAGAACCATGCATTCAATGAACAGAATTTTTGTAAGACTATCAAAATATCTTTAAATTGTAATAACATAGATTTATTTAAAGATAAAAATATTTCGTTAAGGAAGCCATAAACAGCTTATGTGTTAGAAATTTATTTTGAAATTAAACATTATAATATTTTGAGAAACGCACATGCGGTTGGACGCCAAAGGCGGCTAGCCATTTCTCATATTGTACGAAACTTTGTGAATGGGTCTGCGCGTTTGCACCTTAAAAATTGAATGATATCAATTTACTAAACATTGTACAGATAAAAATGAAAAGTACTAAATAAAACCAAATTTCCTCCACCAAAAAAAAAATACCTGTAATAAATTAAAAATCTATACAATATTTACAAGTCAGTATAAATTTACAAATTAAATACTCCACTACATTTATTAAAATTGTAATAGAAATCCCATTCTCTAAACATACGCAGAAAAACATTATTTTGCAGGATGTCTTAAAATAATATATGCTATCTGTATCTAAGCTTGGAAAAATAATGGCACAAACAACATAAATTTCCCTCTAGCTTGTAATTTAAAACCTGAAGAAACCGAAGAAAGAGGCAACGAGTAGATTTTTCACGCGCTCGGACTGTTTACTCCCATATGAAATAAAACTTGTTTAAGAGGAAATATATGTTTGTGGATAAAATTTCTTTGTTGTAATAACATGCATCGTGCTATTTAATATGGAAGAATGTTATTTTTAAACTAACATAAATGAAAAAATTCTGAAGGGATGCAAGTCTTGCGCTAAGTAATCTGAAAATTTGTTTGGGGTAATATGTTTGCTTTTTTGTTGAGCCTTATTTTGTAAATTTTATAATATAGAAATAAATAAAATTTGTCGGTTTATAGATCTTTCCATACTTTTAAAAGCCAACCTTGCTTATGTAAACTTTGGTAATATTGAGCTTATATATTTACGAAATAACGTGTTTTGTGAATACTTGTTTAGCATCATTTTCTATTTATACAAAGGGTGTTCAAATGAAAAGGCAGGAAACGACACTGTGGGTATAAATGAAGACTTTATTCAAAGTATACATCCTATTCCTGAGCACAACAATCCCATTGATTAATGAGCCGAAGGATTCCTTGTTCCCAGAATTCCTGTGTCCATGATGAGACCCAGTCCTTCATAGCGTCTTCCCTTTCAAATGTTTTTTCAGGGTACTAAGCACATGAAAATCGCAGGGTGACATATCCAGGCTGTTGGGAAGATGGTCGAGTTCCTCCCACTTGAACTAGGGCCAGTTCTGCGTGTGTGACCTGGAGACATGTGGACGCGCGTTATCATGGAACAGAACCACACTATCCTTGAGTAGCCCCGGTCTTTTATTCTTGATGGACCTGCTTTGTATTCGGAGTGTTTAGCAGTATACATTGGAGTTAATGGTTCTTCTGTGCGTGAGGAATTACACAAATAGCGGACCTTGAATAGCGCTCTTTATAAGTCTCTGCTCTCTCCTGCGCATGCGGTTGCCCACACATGCTCCGATCTACGCCGGAATCTCCAATCATATCCCTAGATGTCTCGCTACGTTCTCCCATAGTTGCATAGGCCAATATGTTAGCGGTGACGTTCTTACGACGTTTCGTACCTTTTCATTTGAACATTCTTTGTATGTAAACTTTTTTGTCCATTTCATTATTATATATTTGTAAACAATTAAGCAAACTATTAATTTCGGAATGATAAAAGTGTGCGTATCTCTGAACAAACGAAAATTAGAGATGAAAAATAGTCAACTATTCTTAGTATGTAATAACATGAGCTCACAGAAAGATGGAAATAATTGTAAAGAAAATAACTTGGGAAAACAAAAATTCGATATTCCATTTGAAATATCTATTTATGTGCATCATTAAATCATCATTTGTTTATGCGCATCATTAAATCATCATTTGTTTATGTGCATCATTAAATCATCATTTGTTTATGTGCATCATTAAATCATCATTTGTTTATGTGCATCATTAAATCATCATTTGTTTATGTGCATCATTAAATCATCATTTGTTTATGTGCATCATTAAATCATCATTTGTTTATGTGCATCATTAAATCATCATTTGTTTATGTGCATCATTAAATCATCATTTGTTTATGTGCATCATTAAATCATCATTTGTTTATGTGCATCATTAAATCATCATTTGTTTATGTGCATCATTAAATCATCATTTGTTTATGTGCATCATTAAATCATCATTTGTTTATGTGCATCATTAAATCATCATTTGTTTATGTGCATCATTAAATCATCATTTGTTTATGTGCGTCATTAAATCATCATTTGTTTATGTGCGTCATTAAATCATCATTTGTTTCTGTGCGTCATTAAGTCACCATTTGTTTAGTTGTTTATAATAATTATAAAAAACATTGATTCAAAACTTGTAATGAACATTCAAGGTGTGTTTTAAGAGGACAAAAGATATTAAAATAAGCAAAAAATGAACAAAAATACGAAATTTTATTTTCATTATTTCATTAACTAAATATATGTTAACATTCAAGTAAAATAGTTTGATAAAATTTATTGATCAATAAAATAAATTTTTCAAAGACGTAGAGAAAGAAAGTGCCTTTCAATGATTTTTCTCAAAATGATATTATATTTAGATTTAACTATTTTTGAAATGGCGTTTGAAATGTTTCAATAAATTGAATGGAATCGAAAATATTAATTTATGTTAAACATTTAAAAGAAAACTGAGAATGAATTTTATATTTCAAGATTTTTAGATAGTTATAAGTTTAATTTTAGTTCAGAAAACCATAAAATTAAGAAAATTCAGTAAATGCGCATAAAATTTTTTATAAAAAATTAAAATTCAAGTGGATTTTCAAAATTATACGCAGTTTAGTTCTAATTAAATTTATATTGAGCAATAAGGAAAAAAATAATAGAAAAAATTAAGTCACCTAGAGTATTGCCAACATTTTATCACATTTATAACAAATTCAAATGTTGCTTTAATTTTGAGACACCCTTTAGAAACGATATAAAACGATTGAATTATATTTATAATATGAACTGTTGCTATATCCCCCCCCCTACTTTTTGTTGATAAAAGGAATATTTAATTATGATTTAACTATATTTATAATAGAAATTCCTCACATATTTTCCCCCTGTTTTCCAATTTTGGAATTAATTCATGGCATTTGCTTTCCAGTATTTTAAAATGCTTTTTCTTTTGAAACTCTACGGCTATAATTCTATCCATTGAATGTTTAAAGTGAAATAAATAATAAATGCTAAAAACGGGCATTTAAATCTTAATATTGAAACAAAAATGCTAAAAAACCCCCCACCCTGCGGGGTTTTTTAAAATTCGAGACATTACTGTATTTCACTAGTTTAACGTTTCTCATTCTTAAAACATTTCCTCAAAAATTCCCATAAAAATTACTCAGATTATACTTCCTTAGTAAAGATGACTTATTTTTCGCATTTTTTCAACCCAAAGTAAACTTTATTTCTCCTTAAACCTCACTTCAAAATGAAAAACCAATAACAAATACTTGAGACTTCGTTTTTATTGAAGGAACGAAAGCACGTTCCGAACTATACGAAGACAGAGCACTTTTTCAGACCAATATCTAAGGGGAAAATCCCTTTCTTCAAGCTCAATATAGATATTTTTGCATTTTACTTTTTCATCCTCTTCCCCAATTTAATTTCAGTTCCAAAGGTACAATGGATAGTAAAGAAAGAAGAGCTACAGTTGGATTCAGTGGTTTTGTGTGAATTGACGGGTTTAACAGCTGAAGGAAATATATTCCTCTTGCAGTTAGAAGTACTTTGTGTGTGAAATATTCTAAATATTTAATTTTGATTAACTATTTTTTACAACAGTTAATCGAAATTAAATATAATGTTTGATATTTTGATTTATATATTGAGTAATCATAAAGTCCGTTTGATATTTCGATTTATTTACTGAATAGTCCTGAAGTTCTTTCATCATTATAACAAATTATTACAAAAGAACAATTGAATATATATATTGTAAAATTTTTGCCATGGAATAGTCATGTTCTTAAAATTGTGTAATCGAACAGCAGAGCAATTAATGATGAAATGTTAATTTTCTTGATTATCAAAATGGCGTTAACGAAGGAAAAAAGATTCAATGTTTTTTGCATCTGTGGCTACACAACATTTTCGACACTGTTTTTTATTAAATACAAACCCGTATTGAATCATTTTTTTTATCCTTTTTTCTCTCTACTGTTTTAATTTATTAATGTATCATGTCTGTGCGTTGACCACCATTCGACATCTTTCTCTGTTGTCTTGTCAATTCTCGACCGGTCTCTTGGTCTATTCTTACTGATTGGAACAATTCCGTGAATTCAAATCAGCCTTTAGTATCAATTTTGAGATTACATGAAAGACCAAGTGATTGCAGTGCCTGTTGAAAATTTTGATAGGTTCAAAGTTAAGATCACAGATGATGTAATTGATAGCTGAAATGTTGGAAAATAATTATTAAGAATTCAAATGGAATTCTTACCAATGGCAGTTCATGTAGAATGGTAAAAAATATTGGTACCGGTTTGACCAACAATATTGCGAAATATCTCTTTCAAGAGTCTAACGTGCGAATTTTGGTGGAATTCTTTTGGTGATAAATCGTGGGATGCATTTAATACAAAAGTGAATCGAAAATGTATTTTGCTCAGATTTATTCTGAAAAATTGAAATTAAAATTTATCATTTCAGACCAAGATTCATTCGTTTAATTCACTGCATTTTTGAGTTTTTACGCTTATATGCTTGAGAAGGTATAGATAGAGGGATGGTCAATTCTTTGATGGATTTGGTTTAAAAATTTGACAAGAATCTATACTTTCAACTCAAAAAATATAAACGAAATTTTACTTATGTTTGCTTTTTCCATTTTAAAACTATTATGTTAATTTGTGTATTGACAACCGGGTAAACAAATTTCTGAAAAAAAATGCGTTAAAAATTTCATTGAAATCTACAAATTTGGTAATCATACCATTTACCAAATTTGATTGAAATCTACGAATTTGGTAGCAATTCCATTTACCAAATTTGATTGAAATCTACGAATTTGATAGCAATTCCATTTACCAAATTTGATTGAAATCTACGAATTTGGTAGCAATTACATTTATCACATTTGATTGAAATCTACGAATTTGGTAGCAATTCCATTTATCACATTTGATTGAAATCTACGAATTTGGTAGCAATTCCATTTACCAAATTTGATTGAAATCTACGAATTTGGTAGCAATTACATTTACCAAACTTCTATTGTGTGGCACAAAAAGTTTTTGAATTTTTGCAGTTATTGTGGTCACAGAGAGACAGACATAATTCCAAAAGTGTGTTTTTCAGTAGCAGGATTATGTGAAACCTTAAGCGAAACCTGGAGATCCATGAAAATGTCGAGCAAGAATTTTTTGTCGATTATAATACATTTTTACATGCTTCGTACACAAGATATTTAAAATTCGTTAATACCTGTGCATTAAGTATAGACCATTATTAAACTTTAGTATTTATCGCATGTGGTTGATGGAAATTAGTTACGAATGCGCCTCTTAGCCAAAAAGTTTAGCTACTTTTTAGAGGCTAATTATTGAGATGTGTTCATACAAAATATCAATTGTGTATTAAATATTTATATATATATATTTTCTCTAAAATTGACTACACATCATGAGAAAAGCGACACTCTAATTAATTAGCTCTTTGCTGTCCAAAAAAATCCTTTCTTTATACATTCTTTCACTTGTTAAATCTTTGCCTATATTGTAAAATAATTATTTGATGGAAATACCAGTGTTTCATATATCAGGGGAACTGATAAACTTGAAGACTGAAAATGAGTTTAATTTCGCTTATGAATAGTTACTTATTCAAATCATGTACTGTAAAACTAAAGTATACGATGCTGGCTTTTCATTAACTTTGGCCAAACATTAAAAACTCGTTAAAAGTCCACAATCCAGTAATAGGTTTCTTCGAAATCTAGAATTTTAGGATTGCGAGATAAATGAAATGGATTCCTATCTTTTGTTAGTTACTGCCATAAAAAATTAGTTTAGGTATGGTACCATATTCTTCAATCTAGCCTAATCAAGAAATTAGCAAATAACATAATAGCTATGCTATGTGACATAATAGCTTATGTATAATGGTGGTCGAAAGAACAACCGTTTTAATTCCATGATTTCTCTCAACAATTTTCAGAAACGAAATCCGTTTTTCAGGAGATTAAAACTATTTGCTCCAATTTCTTTCTCCATCAATGTTTTTGGTGTAATTGACATCAGTGAACAGCTAAAATTTCAATCTTGCCTGTTAACGTCTGCAGGATTATTTTCGGCGATAGTCAAACAATGGAGAAATCTGCAATAGAATAATTATACATTAATTGAAATCTACTTTAATATTCGCTTAATATCGCCAATTTTATGTCTTCAAAGTTGAAAATCATAATAGCTGATACATTATTGTAAATAGGATTACTAGAAAATCTATTACTCTTGCTTGTTTGAGTCATATTGGTTACAAATTCAAAGGGTACATTAAAGTTGATTTCAGTATGAACATCAAATATAAAAAGAAAAATCTATTTACAAACATATTCTATCAAGTCTCGAACTTAATAAGCTGAAATAATTGAAGTTCAAATAGTATGGGATATATAAACAACTTCGAATGATATCGATATTCTAAAAAAATCTTTTGTTCTTTTTTTTTAGAGTTGGAATGGAACCATAGGTTTTTGGTTTTATAAGAGATGTTTGTACATTTTCATTTCGTTTTATCATTATAAGACAACTTGGCAGTTTTGTCGGTTATGTTAATATATCAAGTGAAACATGTTTTTTTAATTTGAAAATATTTCCTGGGGAAACTAAAATTATACAAAATATCTCTTCTTAAAATATTGCAGTAAATTCATAATTTTAATATAACATTTTTTTTTTTATTCAAACGATTATAACGCATAGAATATCTTTTAAAAATACAGAAAGTGTTCATAATAGAATGGTCACGATACATAGTGGTTTCATTAATCATTTCGTGTATCAGTGAGCGCAAACGATTGCAACATTCCATGATTCAACTGATGCATATCAAGATCGTGCAATTCATTACTCTGTTATCAGTTAGGAATATCATGCCTGAATTATTAAGTGTCAGATTCATAATTGATTTCATTTCTCTAAAATATTTGCAGATATTTATTGTCATCATCTTTCTCACGAACTTTATTCTTCTAAAGTTCCGTTTCCCTTTATTTTATTATTTTAATAGACCTTAGCAGTTGGTTACATCAATTTTATTTGCTACAAAGTATCTAGTATATGTGTATATAAATATATTTTCATTTTTCATGAACTTGTAGTGGATGACATTTGATGTTAATGCAGTATTTTTTCCAAATATTAATTAATTAAATTTGTCCAGTAATTTTTATTTGGTCACCAAAGTCGCCAAATCCGTCGCCAAGGTTGTCACCAATTTTGTAATTATTTAATAAAAAAGTAACTAAAGTAAAAAAAAAATTGTTGACCTAAATAGGAATTGGCTTAAATTTTGCTTTATATATTACTTGTTAAACAGTAAAATAGGCTAAATATTTGAATGGAAAAAAATGTTGTAAATTATGCTTAAATTAATTTGGAAAAATTAATTGCAATTAGATATATAACTGTATAAAAATAGAATCCATCTAACTGATAAGCTAATATATTAAAGTTTAAGGTAGTGTAAAAATAATTTTTATACAATTACACTTTCTTAAAGAATGTCAGTAAAATATAAAATCAATCGATACCCATTTCCTCCCCATTAAAAGTGCGTGAAAGTTTTTTTTTATGACATATTCTATTCTTTTAAGTGATAAGGAAATATAAGTTGATAGTTTTTTTATTCCAGTGTAAAATCGTATAAGATTCAACAAATAAGCGGATATTCTTTTTTCTTTTTTATGTATATAGAAATGTATTTGGCCTTCGGCGATAGATAAATTATTATCGACGAATATTAATTAATTTTTTTTAAAATAAATACACTTTTTTTTAGTTACATATTAAAGAAATATGGCATTTCTAATTTTCATTATTTTCGTTCTGAATGTTTTTTTATGAAATATTTTTTCATTAAAATAATTGTTTTTTTGGAAAAGAGTTTTTTTAAAATTTACTCTCAAATATTTGTAAAGTATGATTTATTTGCCTGATGATTATTAATTTGTATTTTAAACTGAAATTTAGTTTATTTTTTAAAGAATTATTGAAAAAATATATATACGCTTTTATTTCTTATTTTGAAAACTATTTTGGTGAAAAGAGCATCAATTGAAGCTTTTATTTCTTTGCAAGATATCTAAACAGTTTTAATGATTTTTTCTAATTAAACTCAGTGTTTTAAATAATTTTTAAAATGTTTTTGCCAAGCATGTATCTTATAGATTAACATTATTAAAACAATTCATTTTTTATCATATAATTACCTTTATTATCTTTACCTTTATGAAAATTACCTTTATTATCATTACCTTTATTATCATTACCTTTATGAAAAATATCATTTTCTAAACGAAATTTTAATCCTTTGTTTGCCAAATAATTTTACCAATAATTTTTCAATTTTATTTTTAAACCAGTAGTTGAGTTTCCTTGTTAAAAAATCCCTTGGAATTCATGTTTTTAAAAAAATTATCTAAATATCTTATTTTAATTAATAATTAAATATTTTTAATTTCTACATTTAACTTATAATGACTACTTTCTATATCGTTGATATTCTTCGTGTTCTTTTGAATACCATCAGAAAAAAATAGTCATTTTGCGAAGACATAAGCCTTATTATTTACATGGTACTTTTAAGTACCGTCTTTAAATAAAGGGTTAAAATTACGACGCTATTTTATTTTTTGATTTTAAAATTGAAATCAAACTATTGTTAATTAATACTTTTTCTAGAATTTCCTATTTGTTGTATACCATAATTTCAGAACGTTGTAATAGTTAAAAATATTAGTTGATGTAAAATATTAGTTTTATATTGCTATTATTCAAAATTATCGAATTAATATTCAGGCTGACGATAATTGCAGAAGCAGTATTTTTGAGCTATTGCTCTACGATATATTTGGTGCAGAATATTCAAGTTTGCAGAACATATTGGATTGCAGTTTTTTAAAAATTATAATTATGTCTCTTTTTATACTTTTTAGAGAAAAGAAAGTATATTACTTAAAATCGGATCCAATTTCCTCATAATTAGTTGAAGACTTTACTCACAACACAGCTCATATTTTCCCTTTTCTCGGAATATGTTTGTACATAAATAATTTTAAAAACCCAATTAATCTCCTTCTCATTTAGGATATAATTAGCGGATAATATGCCTAAAAGACCCCACCACTTACTGTGGTGAAATGCAAGTACTCCCATTTTTAATACGACGATGCCTCCCCTTGCTTCTCCGTTAATTAAGGCATGCTGTGTCTTCTTTCACCTTGCTCACCTCATCTCGTTTCTGGGACATTTTACATGATACCCGCATAACGGATATTTCATGGATTAGTTCCATTTTTCTTGTTGCGCAGCCGTTTTCTCATGTCAGACAATGTAGGGATGTTTAATTATCAGGAAAATTTAATTAGGGGCTCATGTTGTCATGATTTGATGGCATTAGGCCACGTTTTGTGAAGAATGTACTTAACGGAAGATAATTGGGTGATGTATGGGGACTCATTTGTGGCTGTAGAGTCTTTGTTTAGATGCGCATTCGTTGAGGTTTCACAATTTTCATGCGTTTTAATGAAAAGTTTTCCTTGTGAATATATCGGTGGCTCCATCACTTTATGGTATCAAAAGGGAAAGAAAATGGGGAATTTATTAATTGTAGAATTAAATGAACAAATAAAAAACAGCAACTAATGATTTTTAATTAAAATATATCATCACGTAATTAAACTAATATTAGGAGAGAATTTAATAAGAGATTTGACAGTTCTTTGATTGTCTGACAATGATTTGCTTTCACTTCCGCCCTTAGCATGTAATTGTCTAAAGTTTTTAGCCTACCTATTCGCTACATCGCTAGTCGGAAACATCGAAATGACCGGATTTCAACATACAAAACCACCTTTGGTATTTAAGAACGTCTAATGGGTTTGGATAAACATCACAAATGTTTTTTTTTTGGTAGCAACCGTTGCTTTACTACTTCTGCAAAACTCAAAAAATATTCAATACCTTGATTTTGAACTACACAATTAGCTGATAAATGACTAACGAACTGAGACATGCTTAGAAAATGACATTACTTTCCGATGCCTCTAATATTTCAATTTCATAAAAAAGGAACATTTCTTACTGATTTTAATAATAAAATTTAATATATAATTGGTGAAATGGATCTATAAATTGAAATGATGTATCTTCCATATTTTAATGTCAAACTCCGTTGGATTCTAACCTCCATTTAGTAATACTAAAAGTTTAATAAATCTTTTATTATGGTCAAATTTCCTGAATAATGTTACGAATCAGTAATATTGCTTCCTTTCACAAGTAATCGCATTATTAAGGTATATAGTTTTATAGATAAATTAATAGTTGCCAAGTCGATGACTTGGCGATGAACTCTGCAATCATTTGATGATTTTGGCGCTAAAGATTTAAAGAATTACTATTGCAACTCTATTATAACTCGAGGTCCTGATATTCTTCCAGACGGTTCTATGTCATATTTAAGAATCTCGAAGGGATGTAGCGATTCAGTCAAGCGAATTCGTTCTTTGAAGTGTTAATCGTCGAGTATTTTCTTTAATTGTAATTTGTGAGCTTTTGAGCTGTTACTGTTGTTGAATAATGATTTGTGTATTTTATTGATTTCTACAAGTACTGTCTTTATGTGCATTAAATTTCTAATATTGCAAATTGAAAAAAACGGGTATTTTCAACTATTTGGACTTTTTAAAAAATTATCAGTTTCAACGATAAGATTTGAAGTAATATTATTCTCATAGAATGTAGATTGCCTGAATTAATATCAACTTTTAAAAATTCTCGCAAATTCGATTTAGAGAAAAAAAAAAACTTGCATTGCTCCTAAAGCAGCAGTGACGTCATAAATGTTTAGTACAACTTTTAATTTTTCAAAGAAATGAAACTATGAGATATCAAAATTTTCAGCAACCGAACTTCTCATTTAAATTAAAAATAAATTCACAAACGATAAAAATATTTTGCATACTCTTATATTTTGCTCATTTTTCAAAAAGAATGTGTGCTCAGATGCGTTATGAGAACTCAATCAATATTAAATGTTAGAGTTTTAATCTTTTTACATGTAAAGAATATTAAAATTTTATTTACTAATTATAAAAATGAACATACAAAAATTAAAAATACGGATTATTAAATACCATGACATTTATTGTAGTTTTTATGATAATTAATTGAATCGTTAATATTTCATTGCAAAAAAAACTTGAAAGTCTCATCCCGCGTTACTCTGGGTGCATTAATCAGTGATAAAATATGCATGTATATTAATAGGCCAATATATAGTAAGTGAATAATTATTCTAAAGGAGATTTTAATTTATTATTTATCTTTCTCGAATCATCACCGTGATTTTTTTTTCATTATGCTAATAAACTCATACATCCATTAATCTATAGATATTATGCATTGATTTGTATAGAAATTTGCTATTAGTGTTTTATGTAATTAAATTATTTGAGGAAAAGAACATTTTTGTAAATTAGAAACAAACGTGTATTATTGAAATTGAATCGATATTTATAAAATATGCTCCTAATGAAATTTATTTAAATCCCCTCTTGTGTACGTTTTTCATTGTTATATCAATCGAACACTGAGACAAATAAACCTCTAATCGAATTATCTAAAAACTAGATTTAAATTAAATTACATAAAAATTCGATTAAGATTTCCAAAATTTATTTTCATCCTCTGATTAAAAAAAAAATATTGTAAATTGAATGTAAATTGTACCTTGAATAAAAGAAATTGCATTAATTTATTCTTAATTCAATTAAAGAGATTCCATTAAGTTGTGATAATTGTATTTAATATTGTTTACGACGTTATAATTGGAAACGAAAATATTTCAACAAAGGTATGTGCATTTTAATTATTTTTTTTCAAGAAAATATTTATAATTAGTTTTATATTTTTATTTTTTTGTCAAAAGATATCGATTAGGAATGCTAATCTAATATTAAGCTAAAGAATTAGAGAAAATATTTTGATAAAAAAGCAAATATATTAGAGTTGCATAGGAGATATGTAATATCCATATATATAAACATATTTTATCAGTTGCGTGACCAAGATGAAGAGATTTTTGAACTTTTAAACTTCGATTTATACCATCCGAGGCATAATTTAAGTACAAAGGATTAGCCATGCGTCAGTATACATCGCGACACAAGAGGTAACAGAGAATAGCTTAATCACAATCAGAGGTGTAAAAAATTTCTCTTGAGGTATTTACTTCTTTTGTTGATGATCACGTGCTATAAAGAATTATAAGAACTATTTTTCTTCAGTTACGGAGGCCGCGGTGGCCTGGTGGTAAGGTCTCGGCTTGTGAGCCGTAGTGTTTCTAGTTCGAGACCCAATTCCACCGAAGAACTGTCGTGTAAGGGGGTCTGTTGCACGTTAAAACCGTCATGCCAAACGTCCTCCCGCTTGTGTGGTGTGGTGTGGAGAGGGGATGCCAGCTCAGGTGTCGTCCTTGTCATCTGACCGTGGTTCAAAATGACGAGGTCCGTCCCAAAATAGCCCGTGTGTTGCTTTAAACGGGACGTTAATATAACTAAACTTTTCTTCATTTATAAAGTTTGTATGCACACTAATACATGAAAATATTCTGTCACATTATATAACAAAGGATAGTTTGATTATAATTAGAGGTGTAGAAAAATTTTCCTCTGAGGTATTTATTTATCTCTTGCGATTATCATGTGTCATAAATTTTATTTATTTATATTTAACCTTGAGATTAGATAAAGTTAATTTAGTTGGATCAATCATTTTTCTTGATTTAATAACATAATGGCAAATTTCAAGTTAAACACATTTTAATATTATGCATCAATTTAAATATAAGATTGATAAATTTTGATCAATTGATCAGATTGGTCAATTTTGATAAAAGATCTAAAACTCACAATATTTCAAATATTATTTTAAACATTATAATTATAATCCATTTTAATTTAATGCATTTATATTATAATTTAAATATGCAACCCCCAAAAAATCAAGAATACTCAGTATAAGTCTTGAATTGTTGCAAGGAATGGTGAAGTAATTGATGAATTCACTTATAATCTTACATTTGTCGAGACAGGAGCATATGCTGGAGATAATTTAATTTACGTACAAAGCATAAGTGGAAATAAATAAATATAAAAATATTTTAGCAGATAAGTGAAGAAATTTTCAAATTTTAAAACTTCGATTTATTTCCTCACGTGAACAAGTAAGTGAAGTATTATGAACAAGTAAGAAGCGATGATAAGCTGTCATCCATTTACATTGCGATATGACAGCAGAAGAGCAAAAGAAACCGGAAATATTTCCGTCGATGGTTTTTGCTATGAGATTTTGATAGTGATTTCTTTGACAGTGTAGTCTTAGGAAAGGAAAATTTAGGTATCTTTAAAGGAATGTGGTAAGCATTAGGGGTTTCTTTCCCTTCTTTCTGAGTGTGGGAACCTGCTGATATAAGCAGTTTTATCGAGTTCCTATTGAATTAAATGAATAAAAAAAGTGGAATTGGATCAGGAAATAAAGACACCATTTTAAAACGAAGTTTATATGAGCTAAATTAAGGTGAAAATTCGGAAATTAATTAGGACTTAAATTAAATCAAGATATATAATGCATTATAATGGAACAGAAAATACTACAATCTATAATTTACTAGCTTCGAAAAATGAATATTTAAAACATAACTTATTAAGATAGTGATTTTAAGTTGACATAATAAACTTTTCTCTTGAAATATAAGTAATTTCCAAATTTCTTAATTTATTTTTTTTAGAGAATCCGTTAAAACTTGCCAGAAAAAAAAACTGTAAAGAATATAATTTTATGAAAATGGTTCGAAAATTAAGTTGAACATTTTAGTGTTATTAAAAAAAGGGAGAGTGTTATTTTATGAACTTCATAAGTAAGGATTTTCAATTAATTTGAAACATTCTTGATAAATTAAAAGGAGGGTAACGACAACAAAATAATTTACTTATTTTTTCATGAATGATTTATGTACTAGTGTCCCTATCTTTATAAAGCTTTGATGTAAAGATTATAAGCATGTGCGAAGCTTAATGGGCGTCTTACGTCAATATTATTAGCGTGTGGGTGTTTGGTTATTAATTAAAAAGATTTTGTTGCTTAGTTTGACTCCTTGAGGTATCCAAAAAAAAAAGCTTTTTGTGAAGATGATTTATATTAAAAGACAAAAAGCTAAAGAACATTTCTCATACAAATAATTATTTAACGTTTTTAATTTTATGGATAAAACTTTAAGGGGTAATAGAATTCATAGAGGAATATACTTTGAATTTTTAATTAAGATTAAAGAAGAGAATACACATCAAAAGACTTTTGGAGGAAGATCGAAATTGAATTTATCTTCCTTTACATTACGTAAAGAAATTTATATTTCTTTAGCTTTTATTTATGGTGATGGAATATTATACACTGACAAATACTTATGCATTACAAATATTTATTCATATTGATAGTACATGAAAATTTCTATCCTATCATTTTAGAGTTTTAAAGGTATATATATATCGGTATTTTTATATGAAGTAAGTATAAAGTTATAATTAATTTCATTTGCCGAAGTCTAATTCATAATAGGAAAATAAAATTTTTGACCCTCTCTCTGAAAACTTTGTAGTATAATAATGCTTGATTACACCAGCCGTATCACACTATTTACAGAGAAAAATTCAAGCTTAAAGGCATTATCGTTTAAGCAAAAATGAAAGTTAAAAATGTGCTTAAAAATCAATATCTTCATCGTCAATGAAAGGAAGTCTTTTTATTTCAAGGTTAATAAGAGAACAAGTTGAGACATATATTTAAATAATGATATTGGTTTCAATTTTATTAAAACACAAAGTACAGTTAAACTTATAAATAAAATAATTTTTAATTTTAAAAATAAAAAATAACTTTTACATTACAAAAAATTTTGTTTAAAACGTCGAAAGGTTTTAAGAAATTTATCTAATGACTGTTAATAACAATCTTTTATTTAATTATAGTAATAATAATAATGATAATATTTGAGCCCACTTGTGTGTTTTTAAAGAACAAAACATTTGATCTAGAGCTTTGTAAATGTGGCATATTTGGTATTTTGGAATGTAAAATGATGCATATATTTTAAAGTTTTGATTAGAATTTTAATTAATTAAAAATTAACCAAAACTGCCTAACATAACAAAATATGATGTTAATCGAATTTTAATCATTTCCAATTGAAGTAAATGTTGAAATTTTGAGACAATTGAAAATTAGAAAAGTTTATAACATAATGAACAAAACGATTTAAAACTTATAAAATTTTACGCGTTTCAAATCAATTAAAATTTGAAGTTTAAAAATGCTTTTCAGATGAAACCATTAAGAGCAAGCTGCATGAAATATTTCACTGAAAATTTTAACAGCCATCAACCCCATTGACACTAATGGTCGCCAAACGTGGTTTTTCACATAATATATTGTTACACAGTTACACAAAATACATTGGGTGTCTAACAAACTCTATAAGAAATAACGACGCTTTATTCCACGAGAAAGCATGAAAACACTCGAAGCATAACACAGCTGATATGTATACATAAACAGTACTTGCAGCAATGGATAACACAAACGTAAGCAACAGATTATCGAAGATACAACAACCCACTGCAAACGACTAGATAGCTTGCTCTACGATCAACGTTTCAAAGAGAGAAATCATTTGTCTAACTCAGTTTGTTTCTGCTGTAAAGTCTTCATTACAAAGTATCCATTTTTGAGAAAAATCAAAGGATCTCGGTTTTAATTGAAATAAAGCCATTATTTTTGTATTTTCAAGTATTTTCGTATTTTCAGAGCGATTCTCCTCTAAATCGCTCATTGATCGCTCTCTGAGTACCTACTGATTCTCCTCTAAATCGCTCACTGATCGCTCTCTGAGTGCCTACTGATTCTCTTCAAAATCGCTAAATGGTAACAAAGTTTGTCTCTAAGGCAGAGGTTGATGGACCTGATATTCTTTCAGCATTAAATAAAATATCTTTGAATCTCTCTTCCTTACTATAAGACTGACCGCACAGGGAAACAATCTCATAAGTCTCATAAATATTTAAATATTTTTGAAATTATATTGTCGGGAAAAATCAAATGTCAGTATTAACTTAAAATTTTGTAGTTTAAGTAAAAATAAAATCAATTTTGAGAAATTTCCCAAAAATATCTTATTTATTATCTTATTTATTAAGACATATTATACCATTCCATATCTTATTTATTAAGACATATTATGATCTAAAGACTGCTAGCTTTAATTACATGTGGATACTAAATAACGATTGTATCGCTGCATGTATTGATATTTAGCTTTAATAAATATACCCATTTTAAATTTGTCAGCTGAGCGAAACTATTTTAGTAAGATTATATCTAAAATGAATATTAATATTAATATTAATATTATTAATATTAAAAATATTAATAATAATTAATATCTTTAAATATTAATACTTATTTTTTTAACTACTTAAATATTCATTTTTCCTGGGAAAAAAAAAAGCTTCAAAAACTTGAGAAAAATCTTGGAGAAAAAAATATATCGTGTTTAATAAAATAGTTTTAAAAAAAAATAAGTGACACTTTTAGCTCTAAAAGAAATGAGGATTGTTATTTTATGAATTTCATAAGGATGGATTTTGAATTTATTATTTTTTCTATTAAGTTGGTTAAGCTCAAGTAGAGAAAATAATTTACTTGAATTTCTTGGCTGTTTTAGTCTTTTCAGTGTTAAAATGACCCTTGGAGTAAGGATTTTGCTCGAACCGTTATACATGTTTTAAGTTAATATAATTAGAATGTATCCCTTTATTTATTAGTTTGTGAAGATAATTTTATTTGATTCGTTCGGATATTTATAATAAATTAGTGTTTAAAAAACAATTTGAACGTAGTTTGTCAATGATATTTATATTAAGATGCCAATATACAAACAAACATTATTTTTCAAAGTAATGTTATTATTGTTATAAATGATACCAGAATATCTGCTAAGCAATTTTAATATTTTCTTGTACACGAATTACGGAAAGTATTGTTATCATAAAATTAAATCTCTAGACTTTGATGAATCATTATGTTTTTGACATAACAATGTTCGAAAAACACATTTTTGGAATTATGTTCGTTTTGTCTGTTCATTAAAAAAATAATAGATTTGTTTCCAGTCATATAAATCGAAATGAAGGTTCTAGGATTTGAAGAACGAGGACGCAAGTGATATAATACCTTTCTACCTGTGGATATGAGAACTCAAAAACACTTCGAGTTAGATGTTTGATATATGGTTTTACCATCTATAGATTTCTTTCAAAGCTTGAAAAAAATCCATTTAGAGGTAATCTACCTACCTATCTGTCTGGTATTCCGAGTTAAACTGAACAGGATAAATATGGAACTTAAATAACTATGCAAATAAAATTTAATTGACAAACTTAGCTCGTATAGAACATATTTGGTTTATTATGTACTAGCTTTTCCCCGCGACTTCGTACGCGTGGAAATAGATTGGAATTTATAGCATCAATGGCCTTATATTTTGTTACTCCTGCGCATGCGTGAATTTTCAACGCCAATTGGAACAACAAAAATGTATGATTTTTCTACGCCAGTTGGGTTAACGCAATATAGATTATAAATTTTTAATTTCCTTTATTCTGTTTTATTTTAATTCAAAAGTACTTCAAAATGAATCCGAAAGATCGATTCATTAACAATGTTTAATTTTAATCGAATACCAAGAAAATAAACAGAATCCTTTGAAATAATCGGTCGAAAATATATTAAGCTCATTAGTGTGGGGAAAAAAAATTAAAGCCTTACTCATTTTTAACTGGATTTGGCCTCAGATTTTTGGCGGGAATGTTAGTTTTTAATTAATAGAAAAAATTAACCATTCAATTAACCGGAATAAATAGTAGCCTATGTCCTATTCCAGACTATAATCTACCTCTTTGCTAAATTTCATCTAATTCCGTTCAGCCGTTGTGACGTGATTGACTAACATCCATTCATCCAAACTTTCACATTTATAATAGTAGTATAGATTTTAAGCTAAATCCAAACAGGGGCTGACTGTCTTTAAGTCTATATGTTCGCGTTCAAGTAGATATAAATATTTAAATAAAACGCAGCAATTTAAATGAAAAGAATTTGGTACACAGTTGTAGCATCTGATGTGTAGTTTTGTCCTATTTTGTACCAAATATGTCAAAGGTAGACCGTCTGTTGATGCGTACCTTTGCATCCAAGTAAACTTGATGACTCAAAAACATAAGGATTTAAATAAATGAATTTTGGTATGTCATCTTTTTGCTTAAATTTGCAGTGTTGTGCCGAATTCCATTATGAATTGATCGAAAAACCTATTCTAAAATACAGATTAAGGTTTTTTTTTTTTTTTTTTTTTTGTACGAAGACCAAAACTAATGTGTGACATTTTAAAAACAAAACAAAAAAAAAGGCTTAATGCTATTAGCATTTAAGTGCACAAAAGAAAGTGAAGAAAAGAAAACAATTGTTTTTCAGCATAATTTACTTCAAATAATTTAAGAGGACTAGTCAATGTACTGATGTTAGCATTAGAAGGGAAAAGATATCTGTAATCTCAAACAAGAAAATGTTTGCAATATTTTTCATTATTAAAATGAAAAATTATTTTATTATACTTGAAAAGGGTTTATGATTTTAATTTAAATAAGCAAAAATTTTCAATTGCAAATTTTTCTTTAAAAAGATGTGTGAAAGTATTTTTTTTAAAAATAAAGTATCAATAATTTTCTTTCCTTCATTAAATATTTAACTTTTTTATGAAAAAGAAAAAAATATTTTATCGGAATTTTATTTTATAATCGGAATTTTTATCATAATGAAAAAAATTTTTTATCATATGTAAAAACATGCACGATAAATTAAATAAACCACAACCGTAATATACACAAAGTTTTACTGTATATAAAATGTATATTTACCATTTAAAATGATGAGTGAATCATACATGCTTGCTTTAATTCAAAAAATTATTACAATTTTTGAATTGTTTATTTTTATAAGAGGCAAATGTTTCTCATATAAAGTTGAAAGAAATTTAATCTTAAAAATAAAAATCATAACATTTGCAATTTAAAAGTGAAGTTTTTGTGTCTGAAACATGAAAGATGTCACAAACTGTTTTATTTAGTCAGCAAGCAAATAATTTTATAATACATTTTCATTTTAATAATTTTTAATTCTTATTTTTGCACAAAACTTACTGAACATTAAATGTTCCTTAAGATAATTTATTTTAAGACTTCATTTATCGAGTTGATTATTAACTTCCACGATACTTGATTTTATCTTATTGAATATAAATGGAATCCATTCTTTATTGTTTTTAAGATATTAGGATGATTATTATGGTTATTACGTTACCATGATACTTATATAAGGATATTTCTTTTAAGGTTTGAAAAGCGTCTTCTTCAACTAGGCATAATATTTGAGTAACATATTGACTGTTGCTAATTACCATCAAGAAATAGGCTAAAATTTAAGAGACGTGAATTAAGATTATAACAATTTTATATTACATATATCGGCATAGTTCCTTCAAATTCAGTAAAAAAAAAGTCAACAGCAATTTTATTTAAGATAATTATAATTACCTTGGTATTGAGTTACTATGGTAATTTGTGTGGATTTTCATTTATTTGTACATAAATTTTTGATTATCTTATTGTATCAGAACAATACATTTTATATTAATAACAACCTAAAATTAAGCTGAATTTTCAACATAGAATTTGAAGCGCTTCAAACATTCAAGCCACGATCTTTAAAGAATTATACAATACTATTATATCATGAAGGGGGGGAAATATCCTCAAGAAGTGTATTAAACAAACTAATTTGCAATGTAACGGGTAACAGGAAACCCACAAAAACATTAAACGCTTAACATTTCTTTGCTTTTACAGCAGCTCTTATTACAAAATATAACCAAACGATCCAGACGTAATACGAAAATTCTACTAAAAAAACACAGCCAGCATTGGCAAAGCACGCACAACTGTGTCGTGATTCGACTTGAATGCTTCCGAATTGCTTTTGCATGCCAATAGGAAAGGACAATTAGGGACAAAAAATAGCGATTGCGGTTCCATATCAGATGACGCTATGACCTTTAGTAAGGGCCGCCCGCGTGGCGTGCGGGCCCATGGAGATTTGACAGATGATTTGCCGGAAGTGCAAGGAATATTCGCGGGAAGAATAGGGTTTTCACGAAAACCTGTCAAGAAATGATAAAGGAGAGTGTCTGTGTAAACGATTAGATGCCGCTAGTTAAGGAACAATTATTTGGAGATATAATCGTTCATTTGCAAATTAGTGGCTACAGAGGAATTGAATAATTCGCCTATTTTGTGGAGAAATCATCTTGTTCTTCTAGTATATAATAGAAAGATGGAAAAAACAAGTTGTAGAGGAATTTTACGAGTGCTTTAGATTTGAGTAAATTCTTTTTTGAAAGTTACATATTTTACATATTTGATTATATTTCTTTGCATCTATTTTAATTCTGATTTTCTAATCATCGTTTTCAAACTCTTGATAATGCCCATGATTACCTGGTAATCATAACTCAATTTGGCGTCTTATTTTGATCAAGGTTACCATGGAATATTTGGATATCAACTAAGGTAGGTATTTGCAGACAGGATTAGTGTAATATCATTAGAAAGAATAAATTATGAAAATCAGCAACATGCCGTGCTTTGTTAGGCATAAAGACATCCAAAACGATCTTAGTGTCGCGACCTTACAAGGTTTCCACAAGAAACTCTCAACACGTTTGTTTGAAAAAATTACCGAAAGCGCAATCGCAATTAAAGAAATTGAAAATTACATCCCTTCTTTCCTAAAAGTTGCAAAGCGACTTTATCATCTCCATGTCTAAGACATCAACATAGATTTACCACACGGACTTAACCCCGAACCGATTATGCTGCAATTCATTCAAGTTCATTTTTTTCCGATTTATTAGTGAAGTGTTACCTTTTAAGTTAATCCTCCACCTAGAATACCACTTACTAAGTGGCACTCATTCATTACGATGTCATTACTCTATTTATGTGTTATGTACGGAGGTTAAGAACCTTGAGTCCAAAAGCTCCGTGATATTCCTCTCAAATCGGCAAATGGGGGTAGGAATTTGATATAGTACCAGTATATATAAGGGCTTATTGCTGCCCGAAAAATCTTTCAGGTGAAAGAGGCTCAAAAAGCTTAAACAGGGCATAAGAGGGTATCTATCTTAATGATTCGACACCTAGTTAAAAAATGCCGAGAGATGTAAGCGTATTTACTATTTAGTACTTAAAGGAGAATTGAATAATTGGTGGGTTTCTTGGAGAAACCATCTTGTTCTTCTATTGGAATTAAAAAAAGATAGGATAACATAAGAAATGGAGCAAATAATAAAAGTAACTTTAAAACAGCTTCCATCACATTAAATAAGTTTCATTTGAATGTTGTTATACATTTGCTTAAATTTTTTCCCAAACATTTTAATTTTGATATTTTTACTTAATCTCCAGATTCATACCCTAGTAGCAAATATCTTGCACAATATTATGACATTAAATAATATTCGCAATATTGTAATATAATGTTGAATATTGAATGATATGGTATCGCACAATATTATACAAGATTGTGGATCTAGGTGGGTTACCTAAGAGGTATGAAAACTTAGTATTCCTGAATCATTTTGATCTCGTTTGGTTTGTGAAAGTGATGTTCGAACAGTCAGATATCACTTGAGGTAGGAGTCTGATTTAATTCCAACATGAACAACAGTTACCAATCCAATACCAAGTATTTTTGAGGGAAGTACCTCGGAAAACATATCAAGTAATAATAATAATAAAAGTGAATGTCCATTTAAATTATTCGCTGCCTCTAATTGAGGAATAATTGTTGAAAGATCATTTGCTTTTAAATTAATACTGATAACGGAATTCTAATTGAAGGGTATTGTGAAAAAAAACGCCATATTTTTACGGAATATTTATAAAAGATAAAATAAAACGAATATTATTACAACGATGATTCTAATCCTACTTAATATATACTATCTGACCAATTCCATGCGTTATGGATTTATTTTAAAAGCGATACATTATATAGGTCAAGGTGTTTTGAAACACTTAAATCTGATTGACTAAATTTCTAAGTATTGGAGCTGATTGTCTAATAGATTTACATTTAAAATTCTTTTGGTTTTTGTTTGGTACAAATGTTAGTAATCTGTATTATCCAACATGGCAGCAAACATCAATCCGTTGCTGAAGGTTAAAAATTTTATTTTGTTCAAAAAAAAGCATCTAAAAGATAAAAAGGGAATAATCAGAAATACAATCTTAATTTTTTTTTCCAAATTGAGTCATACGATTTTTTTTTCTATTAGACCAATGTCAAATTAATTCAACTATATCAGTACTTCTTTAAAAATAAGCAATGCCAATACAAAACGTTATGAACACTTCATACCATATATGTAAAATATAACATCAATATATTAACACATTTCAACACAAATACCTATTGGGCTGGATGTATGCTTATAAATTTCATGATGTAATTTTTACTCATTCACTGCAACACTCTGCTGTGTAGACTGATGATCTACAAAATGAGGTACAAATGTATTTTAACCCTTTCTAGGGCCGTGGGAAGTATGCTTCCCACCAAATTTATCAAACTTTGTATGAAATTATGTAGGTTGGCATCAGTTCTGACAATTTTTTTTTAGAAAGACAAACATAAATGCTTCAGTTCTTTATCTCACACAAAATGTCTTGGTTTGTTACTTAATTATTAATTAACCAAATTAATGAATCAAATGAAATTTATCTAATAAACTAAAGGAATCCCTTTTCTTATTCTAATTTCAAGCCTAAAAATATTTTAACATAATATGACTAGTAAAAAATGACCCTTTAAACGGTTAATAAATGAAAAATTGATTTTTTAATGTTTCTTCGGCAACCAAATTTTGGGTGCAACTCATACACATTTTCAGATCTTTCTTATTTATATAGATATTTATTGTTTTATAATTGAGAAAAGACTATTAAGCATACATTAAAAAATATATTCTTTTTTTATTTGTAAATATTAAATTAAGTAAATTCAAAATATTATTTATTTTGCTTATTTTATAACAGCAGTACCATTTTCCAATACAAGAACGTAATTAAGAATGGTAGCAAAACATAATTAGCGTTTCATGTTTTGTGCAACTTTTTTCAGAAACAACTAATTCTGTTTTACCTAGGTTAGTGCACTAATATTTAATAATTCATAAGTTAATTTTCATAATTTTGCAGTTTAGAAGCAGACTGCAAATAGTAAAAGTTGGGACTAATTTATGGTTCAAAGAATATTCATTTCGATAAAGGTCATGCATGATATTATCGTTTAATATCCATGAAAACCTTTTTCCTAGAACTCTCATATGATTATTACTAGATATCTAGATAGATTTCTATTTTAAATTGTTGACTTACATTCTATTCCATTGTGCATGTAGTTCTGTCTGGTTGGTGACTGTCATTTTTCTAATTATTTCTGATAAATACAATGAATAAACTTAAAATACAAAGTAAACAAGTCTTAAACTTCAGAGTCAGCTGACTCTCGATTGCGTTTTCCAAGTTATTGATAATAGAATAATATAATAAGATAAATGGACTGTAAATATAAAGGCTGTTTAATTCATAACGAACAAAAAGCTGACTCTAGACAACAATGTATCAGGTAGTGTTATCTGAAAAGATCAGTCACAGACCTATAATCAATAATTCGCAGAAAAACGAGACTTGAGATATTTGCATAATTGATCCATATAAAAAGAACTTGAAATAAGCTGTAAATAAAGTCTGAGCTTTATAAATACCGGACTAAAAGCTGACACTAGACTTCAATGTATTGGACAATGGTTTAGAAGTCTGGAAATGTCAGTCAAAGACCTCCAATTCATAGAGACACGAGACTTCAGACTCATGTAAAATTGAATGATAAGAGTAACATATGCAACTAGAGGTACACATACGCTATTAAAATTGAAGGGGTTGCTGCAAAAATGATGTAGCCCCACCCTAAGAGAATTTAGAGTTACATGTACTATCATGTGGTAAAAAAATGTTTGTTTCGTGCCAGAATGATATTGTTACGAATCTGTAATGCTGCTTCCCAGCATAGTTGGTTCCACCATCGGAAAGAATGTTTTACAGTCATCGGTATTGGGCGGAGTCCGGTGTAGCGTCGGATGTTCCAGAGCTTGGCGACAAACTTGGCGAACATTTGGTGACTTGGCGACGAATTTGGCACCTTTGGCGCCAAAATAGGTTATACCCGAAACATCGAGAATTTTCCCTATCCGTCCAGTAGGAAATGGAGATACGCCTCGAACGTTCCTGATTGGTTGAGAGGTTTCTAGCCCTGCCTCCTGAGACCTATAAAAGGAGTGGTTCGCAGCTGCCGAGTAGTGGAGAATTGAGTCGTGGACCAGTGGAGTCGAAGAGTAGTCGGAAGCGACGGTGAAGAACTCGTCTTCCAGGGACTAGCGGAGCAGCGACGGAGTAGAGCTGCTGTGTATACTATTGTATGCTGCTGTGCATGCTGCACGTCTCGGCTGAAGATAATCGTCTTCTGTGCTGTATATAGTTGTTGTCTTTGTGCTGTCCTGTGTGTCTTCGTGTAAATAAACGTCGTTGTTTTATTTTCTACTGCCTCCTGGTGATTGAGCGTTCTTCACACCATATAACTCCCACTATCCAAACGAACCCCGGAAATTTTGTAACAATATAGTTAAGATCGTTAGTTCTCGCGTTATTCAAGAGATAGAGCTGTCTGTCTTATTATTTGTTACAATAAAGAGGTAGCTCCTTGAGATATCACCCCTTTCTCCTGCGGAATTTTCCACTTAAAAGTGCAAAATATAAAGATGTAATGGAACTAGCTAGCAAACACGTCCCACAAAATGATAATGTGGAACTACAACCCGACGAGCGTAGCAGATGAGCTCGTCATTACAGAGGAAACGTGTGATGATTAATAAGAATATAATTTTTGTTTTTAAAGTCAAGCTGTGTATACATTTTGTTTATATTTTGTTAGTTTAATTAAAATAAAATAATAATATAGTAAATTGCATGTTTATTGTGAAATATTTTTCATAGAGGTAGACAGACTATCTATTTGGGTGCAAGAAAGAGGTAGCTTCAATATTCCAACATATATCAAGCCATATGGAAAAAATATTTGAGTGGAAATACTGTCATAATATGTAGGAACAATTAAGAAAATTGATCAAAAGGAAAATCTTCACACAATTTAGAATTTGGAATTTCCAAACGATTCTTACGGCTTTTCTGCAGGCTTGAATAATTGGAGCCACCTCCTTTTTAAAGCAAACCCTTCAACTGTTCATTAAATTTCCTGCGAACTTGGAACAGCGAGTGGTTACTGTTAGCTCAGATTATGGAACTAAGAGTGTAGGAATGGTTTTGAAATAATTTAATATCATTTCTATGTGAAATTGTATCAAAATCGATAAAAGAAATTCTCTTAAATTTTTAATTATTTCATACATAAAATATTTAAATAACAAACAAAATGAGTATGGAATTTTGAACCTCATTTCCAAAAACTGCGAACAAAATTGAACGCAATGTTGACGGCAAGATCGCATTCCCAACTTCATTTGTATAATATTTCGTTTTCGAATTATGGTGCTCATATATATGCAAATATGCAGATTGACTGACGGACTGAGTCCAAATTCATTTCAGATCAACAATTCCATTCTATCTGCTTAATTTCAGCCATATTATTACCTCCACTGTAGGGCTATCCTGTTTGTGTGTTTATAGCCAGATAGACATAGGTGGGCGACTCTTTATAGACGAAATGTGTCCTATATTTGATAGAAAGCTCTATGGCAAGCAAATTTGGTGAAAATGCCACAGAATGATTCTAATAATTAACCGAAAAGGCGCTGACTAAATTTCATCCATGTAGCTTGCAGCACGTTATCTGTTTACAGATCAATCGACAGAGCCATAATGAAATATATATAATATAGGTTTTTCAGTCCTTGAGAAGTCTGATACGTAGCGAATTATTAATATACTCAGATTGAATATATGTATAGTATATAAAAAAATATATATGACAAAATAAAACATGATTTGTTAAGCAATAAATAAATAAAAATCGTTATCTTATTTTAAAGTACATGCTTTCATATGAGGCCCACTCACTTACAAACGCACATGCAAACCAATAGTTTATTTTTTGTGAACTGAAGATATGAAAATAAACGCAATTTTTTTTTTTACCTTCAAAATCATGCACATAAAACTCCTTGTCTCAAAAACCCAAAAGCAATTTATTCAAATAAAACATGGAAAAAAAAACATGTATATCTCAAAAATATTTTATTTGATATCGGTTTGTATCTGAATGTCAGTCCATTAATATCTCTCTTTGACTTTGGAAGCAGCTTATCTTAACACGCTCCGATCATGGAAAAATATATCGTTCTGTTAGGACGATTCATTCATTTTAATTTCTTCCAGGAATGATTTCTATGACATGGTTTTTTTTAAAAAAGATTTTTTGGGTAAACACGATTTTGTTGTATGCATGCTTCAAAGTATTTTTGAAATATTGAATGCGGTGATATAGAAGTTTTCTTTGAAAGATATCAAACTTTTTTGTCGCTAAAAGTTTTCTTAGGTACTTGTTTTTTTTAAAGGAAGGGAAGAAATTCCAAGGACATTTCGGAATTAAAGGTTGTTGTATTTATCATATAAAAAGATTTAATATTTAATTTATATGGCTCTCAGTAATTTAAAGAATTTTTAAATGTTTAGTGTAAGGAGAGCAACGAATCAACAAGAACAAAGAAGAAAATCCATATATCATTACTTAGTTTTAGAAATTCAATATAAAAATTATTTCTAACTGAATAGGTGATCTCGGAAAAGACAAGAGTGCACAAATTTAAGAAATGCAAATATGATTAAACTTACTTTGCCTATTTAGGGTAGAATAAAAATATTACTGTATTTTTAAATACTAATATTTAGTCAGACAAAGAAACTTTCGTTATTTTCTATGAAATAATCTTTGTGAAAATATACACTTGATTTTTTTTAAAACCTTTCTAAATTTTATGACTTTTGAGTTAAAAAGTTTTTTTTTGTCAGAAATAAACATGATTGGAATATTATACTTTTTTCCAATCCTTTAGTTCTGACTCAAGCTATCACTTTATCAAAAAATATACTGCATTCATTATAGTTCTGCATATTCAAGGCCTTTCTGCTTTTTCACAATAATATGCTGCCTTTCCCAGAATCTCCAGAAATCGGGTATCAGCAGAAAACTTTTTTTGGAAAAAGAAATGAATATTAAAGGTAACTGTATAATATGCAATACATTGCAGTAAAATTATATAAAATTGTTTGATATATACGGCGATGTTCAGTATTTAAATATTTCATGTATAATATTTTTAATGTAAATCTAGTTTTGTATAAATTAATACAATGCACGCAAATGGAATAATCAAATGGAATAATGGAATAACTTATTATTCCACATCATTTTATTGACTAACCTTGTAACTTGGTCACTTATAATCCCTCAAAAATGAAGATTATGTCAAATATTTCTTTCAATGTTTTAGACATCATTAATTAACTACTTTAAACCAAAAAAAAAAAGTTCCAAAAATATTAATGCATATGGAAATGGAACAAATAAAAAAATAACAGTAGAATAGATCAGAAACTTACTGAATTTTAACATCGCCTTTTAAAGTAGCAAATAATAATTGAAGAGTAAAATTACACAGAATTGATTTCAATATTACTGAAAATGTACAAACTTGAATTTTAAAATTGTATAAAAATATTCCAAATAATTTTTCCCAAATTTTTGAAGAGAAATGCAACATTTCAGTAAATTCCCAATGACTTGAATATTTAATCAACTTGCAATTTCAAAATGTGACGGTATTCTTTCTCTTTTCCTAAGGACCTCGGTAGCCTGGGGGTAAGGTTTAGGCTTCGAAACCCGATTCCATAGAAGAACCGTCGTGTAAGTGGGTCTGGTGCACGCTAAATCCCTCGGGGCCAAGCGTCGTCCCGCTGGTGTGGTTTGGAAGTTGTTTTTTTTTTTGCTAGCTCAGGTGTCGTCCTCGTCATCTGACCGCTGTTCAAAATTACGATATCCATCCTCAAATAGTCCTAGTGTTGCTTTAAAACGGAGCGTTAATATAATTAAACCAAATTAAACTTGGTTGTCCTGAAGAATAATTGTGCAAATTATGTGTGAAATCGACCCAGTCATTTAAGAGGAGATTTAGAACATTCATACAATGTTGTACTCAAGTTCCACATGATCTTAACTTCTCTTAAGATAGAATGTGTTTGGTGAGGAACAAAGATTTCATAGACATTGGTGTAAAGTTTTATTTACTTTGAGAAGGGCTAATTGGTAATGTCGACGCAATCAATTATTCTGGGACTGAATCTGGGAAAAGCATGTCTTCATTATTTTGGAGGAGTTGTTCTAGTTTTATTCTTTAAATTTCGAGTATTTTCTTCTACTATATAAGTTTGAAGTCCGAGGTAGGTTTGTCATAGTGGATAAAAACCACCAATTAAGGATGTAATGAAATGGGAAAATATCTATCCCAAATGATTTTGAAAATCAGAATGGTAAATGAATGATCCAATGAACCAAATGATATAATTCAGGGTTATGCAGATAATGCACGAAAAAGAATTGTATATACTTGTGCGTTAAAAATATCGGTTTGCTTAAGAGAAAATGAAATTATTATTAAATAGCGGATAAAGAATAGGTAATTTTAAAGAAATCGATTATTTTTAATTGAAATTTCTACAAGAACTTTTTAAAGACGACACATCAGCTAAATAACGAATTTTCGATTCTATTTTTATAAATCTCATAGATCACATATATTTACAATTTACTCAGCTTGCAGTTGAATATTTAAAATACAATATGGTACACAAGATTTTGATTTTATTTTCAGTTTCCGATTTTTAGAGAATTTCTTCATAAATAGTGAAACATTTTATTTCAAGACAATGTATCCCTTTCGCAACGGATGCATAGGATTTATGTCTAGTTTATCTTGAAATTAATATATTCCAAACATATTGTATTTAAAAAAGAAAACTATAACCAAGTCTCTAATGAACACAATCGAAGAGTTTAGTATTTTCAGATCAATAATTTATCTGAACTATTACCATTATTATTTATTTATTTTTGGCAAACTATTATTTTTTATATTTCACCTTGCTTTCTTATACCCGTATTTAGATTCCTATTTCTAAATATCAATGTTACATTCAGTTATATGCTTTTAGGTAGATTCCTATCGGAAGACTACCTATTGCAATAGTTCTCATGACAAGACTTCCGACAAGTTTCTTCAGCTCTTCACCGATCATGGTCTCAAGAACTGAAAAATCCCCCTTCGTTCAAAAGTTTAATATGGACCATGATCGATGAAGAATTGATACCGACATGCATATAGCGGTTTACCTATGTTATCTTGTGAATAAGAAAATTAGAGTAATTTTTTTTTTGGATTTTAATAGACTTGGAATATGTTGTTAGAAAAGTAAAATTCTCTGAGGAGTTCGTAAAGGGGCCATCTAGCTCAAACGGGGTGGAAATTTAGGAGGGTGAAACTTTCATTTCGCTATAACTCTCTTAATATTGAAAATAGAAAAATAAGTCCAATTAGCCAAATGAGCGCTTCGGTAAGACGAACAACTTTTGCATTTAAAGTCTTTTGATAACTGCAATTTCATAGAAGTTAGGAATGAAAAGTGATTTTCATGCCCTATTCATTCACTATTCTAACATAAACAATTTATATTGCTAGATAGTAACTTAAATGTAAGGGAATCTATCTTTATCTTCCAATTTTCCGCGAAGAATTTATTTTCAGTTTTTGAGAATTTGTTGCAAAAATTTCAGAAATGGGAATAATATTTAATTAGCAATTTCAGATTTAGTTTTGATCTCTGTCTTTTCGATTTTTTAAAGCAATGTTTATCATAATTTTTTTTTGATACTAAATAGCATAATATAAAAAGTGTTACATTATAATGGTTCAATTCTTTTTGAATTAGAAGCAGAATACCAAAAACTGAATCATAATTGTGCTCTATGAATAATGAAAACAAAATTACTTATTAAATTCTGGATGTTAGATCTTTTTTGTTCAAATTTTTGTAACATTTTATATTTGTTTTTAAATGCATTTTACTAAATTTCGATTAAATTTCTTAGGTTTAGAAATGTTAGCTATACTCGTAAGGTAAATATAATAGCGAATGAATCATGCGAAATATAACTTAGTAAACATTATAGTAAGATAAAATAGTACATCATTTAAAGTTGTTCAAGTGATAACGTAGAAGGAAAAATCTATGTTTAAAATGATATATTTGATATAAGTAAATTACATTTATATTTATTATGCTGATGAGTAAATATTAATACTTATGAGTAAATATTAATACGGCCGTTGCTGATGAGTAAATATTAATACTTATGAGTAAATATTAATACGGCCGTTGCTGATCAGTAAATATTAATACGGCCGTTGCTGATGAGTAAATATTAATACTTATGAGTAAATATTAATACGGCCGTTGCTGATGAGTAAATATTAATACTTATGAGTAAATATTAATACGGCCGTTCAAAAGCTTCCAGGATAGGCTTGTAGAATAATATTGAAAAATATCATTTGGAGGAGGAAAAACATATAGACTCATCAGTTTAATTATTAATATTTTAAATAAGACATATTTCTAATAGGATTTTAAGTTTGAAAAACGATATGTTATGGAATATGGAATAATGGAGGATGGAATTTGAGATAACGGTTTCGCGCGTTTAAATATATATATAAAAAAACTATTTATCTGAGAAGAAAAAATCAATTTGAAAAGTTATAAGTATTAGAAAGATTATAAAATGAGCAGGAGAAAATTAGGATAGTTTAATTAGAAAGAGAGTAAATTTTAAAAATATGCAAAATTGGAAAAATATTTTTCATTTCTTTTTAATTTAACCAAAAACTTTGTCATTCCGTTTCTGCACATAATTCATTAGGTGGAAAAAAAAATTAGAATTTCAGATCAATTTATGCATTATTTTTAATAAAACTGTATTATTTTTTTAGAACTTTGGTTGGAAATTAATATATATTTTAGTACTTTCCTTCAATATGTCATATATTTTTGCGAAAAATAATTTTGCATCATTTCAAAAGTTAAAAAAATTATTAATTCTGATACATTACTTTTTTAGAAATTTTTTTCACATTTGCTAAATTTTTTAAATATCTTAATATTTCTTATACAAAAATATTTTTCAGTATTTTAGTTATGACATTTATATTCATTTATATGCAATACAAAATTAAATGTGTATTTGCGATTTTAAATGTTTATTTGAAGACCTGATCGCTACTATATAATTCAAATTTTAAGCACATTTTATCTTACTTTGATGTTTCATAAAAAAAAAGTTGGAATTTTCCATGATTTGTTTAAAATAATATTAACTGATTGTAGATTACTTCATGATCAATCTTCATAATTCATTTTGATTCCTTTCCAACAGTTTTTACAACTTTCTCTGCTTTTCCCAAAGTTAAATACTTTTCCTTTTCATTCACATTTGAGTAGTTTGTTTATACACCTAAAACGACATCAATCAGATTTTAACCCTCATTTCCTGATGTTCTCCTTAAATTCCTTTTTACCTACGGCTATTTGGGGAACTAATAACTCTCCGTTATTTGGTACTTTTCCAACAAAATTTCATTCTGCTAAGCATGAAATGCACCCACTCAACTCAACTCAGCAATAAAATATTGGCTTGAGCTCAAATCCACAGCGTAGATTGACTGGTAATGGCAGATAATCATATACCTACTGGAGATATGGGCCCGCTGTGCAGTGATTTCTGTGTGCAGAACCAAATGACAAAAAGTAATTTTTTTTATCAGATTATAGGCATAAAAGATGTTACACATCCGACATTGCTATCAAGGTTGTCAAAAAGATTTTTAACTTAAAATAGATGACTTTTGTTCATAGTATGGTGTATTAGACTTGCAGTTAAAATCTTTTCTGTTTCTGATATATAACAATAGACTAAATCACTTTGGTTGTTCTATTTTCCATCATGTTTGTAGGGATAATTGAGTCGAATCATACAAATATATCGTTTGTACAAACATGAAATAAGTCGACCTAAATGAAAGCATTTCGTAATTTATTCCATTCTGCATTAACTTATGAACACATAGAAATTAAATATCAATGCTATATACTTTTTCTGTTATATATAATTCTGTTAATGTCGTATAGCTTAAAACTATTTAAATTTTTAAGATAAATCTATATATGTATTATTAAACACTATAAGAAATAACAGAGTTAAGAGCATTTTAAGAAAATTAACAAGAAAATACTGAAAATATTTTTTGTTGCAATCAATGGTTACAGATACTAAATCAATCTCTTTTTATAAACGATCGAATTATGTAATAATAAGTTTGGCTATTGGAAGTAAATAACTTTATATTAACCCTTTAAAGGGCCATTTTTTTCTAGTCATATTATGTTAAAATATTTTTAGGCTTGAAATTAGAATAAGAAAAGGGATTCATTTAGCTTATTAGATAAATTTAACTTGATCAATTCATTAATTTGATTCATTAATAATGAAGTAACAAATCAAGACACATCATTTTGTCTGAGATAAAAAACAGAAGCATCTAAGTTTCTGACTTACTAAAAAAAAATGTCAGAACTTATGCCAACCTACATAATTTCATACAAAGATTGATAAATTTGGTGGGAAGCATATTTCCCACGGCCCTAGAAAGGGTTAACAGATGTTAGGAACACAAGTTACTTTTAGTGCCTGGGTAAAAGTTTGTGCTGAAGCAATATTGTTGAATTCAGATAGTTTCTAATATAAATTTATATGACATTAGCATAGGAAGTGACGTTTTATACATTAATAATCGTGTTTTAGGCCATTTTATTTAAATTGGCTTATTTCATTGTCGTAAAGATGGAAAACCGTAATCGAGGTTTTTCTACCTTTTTGATATTAAACTTCTTACCTTTATATTTTATTGATGGCATTCACTATTTTAATATTTCAAGATTTAAACTCCTCATTTAATTATTTCATAGATTTTAATTATTCACTCATGGAGCGCAACTTCATATTTAAAAATAAATATTCAAGATTACTTTGTATTTATTATGATGCATTATAAATTTATGATTAAAACAATAAAGTATACAAAATCAAAAACTTTCAATTTTTTTTTGTCGTAGTAATAAATATACATTGCTAAATGCATGCTAAAAAGTAAATAAATTATAGCCTTTATTAATCTGAGAACACGAATATATGTATGCCAAAAACTACATGCATCTCGTAGTAATAATCATGATAGAATCTTATGACTCGAACCAAACAAATCGAAACTAACTTCGAGAACAATATTTACTCAAATCGCATAAAATATAATATTCTCCGACATCAAAATCACGTTAAAAAATAGAATGATTTTCTGTTACTGAATTCAGAACGTATATTAATCAATAAAGTATCGAGATAAATGAAACAGTAGTAATAAATCAATCAATGTACACTCTTCATTAATCTGAGAACATGAAGACAAATGACCAGCTGTGTACAGCAAGATAGAATAATTCTGATAGACCATTCGATAAGTGCTTTCTCCTTTCCGTGACTGCTTTAATTTACCTCCCTTTTAGAATTATAGTTCTCTTTCTCTAGGAGGTATCCCGATACTGCGTGACCGTGTTACAAATTCGTATTATCCAATATTGGCCGGTTTAAACAGGTTCCGAACATTCTTGGTATTTATTTTGGACCAAAAGAATGAAAATATTAAGAAAATGACAGATGTTTTCAACATTGTCATTTTTTAGCAGAGAAACAGGATAGATTTTTCCATTTGTGAAAAAATGAAATGTTTAATTATAGTTGTAAGAACATATTTGAACAATGCCATTTTATGGGGGAAGGAAATGTACCAGAAGGAATAGAACATTATAATTATTTTTAATCGATGTTTTAGTGTTGTGTAAAGAAAACGTTTCATTGAAAATATTGCTTTTAATTCTTTATTGGCAATTACCTAAAAAAAGGATTACATAGATTTTTAAATGGTTCCGCATTTTAATAGAAATATATGTGATATTTTAAACTCTTAATTTAGACCATAGTAAAATATTTTATTTCGTGATCCAATTCCACTTTCGGTTTAATGAATCCCTTTGTAAAAAATAATGCGCCATCAGAACTACGTTTCAAATGAAAGTGATTCTTCGGTACCCTTGAAAAGGTGTCAAAGGTCACACGTGTATTGAATTGGCTCGTGGCCTGAAATCCTATCTTATATAAGGCTAGTGATCTTTTGTTCGACTTTTTTTGCCTTCTTTCTTACTTCTGCTTTTGTGATGTTTTCCCTGAATGAATATTAAAGCGAAATTAAAAATACAACTTCTCGTCTATGTCTTCAACCTGCATTCTGCTTCAACCAATAATATGTTACATATTTTCTCGAAATTCTTTATATATATATATAGGGTTTCATTGAAGCTTTGAGTACAATATTACATAAAACAAAAACCAATACATATAGAAATAAAATATATTTACAAACATGTAAAAGTTCTAATAACTCTTTGAAGGATTTTAGCTTGTTTCTTGAATCCTTTTCATCAAAATATAATGTATTTTGATTTAATTTTTAAACCCTTTAAAGAAGAAAATACATTTTTAATTTTTTAAAATGTATTTAAAAGAGGTGAAATTAACAAATCTAGTTGTGTATTATTTCGGTTTCGAATAGTATATTTGAGCGATATGTGATATCATTCTGAGCATTTTTAAGCATCTGTAGAGTTGCAGAATAGATAATAGCTGTGATATTCTGTTTTTTATCCTGCAGATTTCGATAAGGCAATCGATTCATAAACCATATTTGATATAATTAGTATGAATATGAATATATACAAAGCAATAAAATTTTGAGATAAAATGACAAGAACATTGACTGAGATATTTTTCATACATTAATTGTAAGATTCAATTTAGTTTCATATATTGCATTCTGAGAATAAAAAAAGATGTGAAAAATTTTAGGGGTTCATGTTAGTCATTCATGACAGCAGGAAAAAATTATTATTCCTAATTATCTTTAAATATCTCTAAAAGTCCACAAGTATTCTGAATTTCACGAAAAAAACCCTGTGGTTTCCCTATAATAATTGAACGAAAATGGCAATAGTGAGGGTCAAAGGATATTTTTGGGTTTTAACCCTTTCACTTCTGATACGGGCTCAACCTGGCCTTCAAATTCTGTTGTGGCAGGTGGGTTTCTGTTTCACCTGAGGGATTCAGGATGTGAAACGAATAATCACCAAGAATGATCTTGCTCTACATCATGCACCCCTCGTTTAAAATTGAAACCGACCTTTCCGGGTAGCATTTACATGCCTAGTTGAGCCTGAGCGGTATTAAAAGGGTTAATGTAGATGTAAAACTTTGTAAATATTTTAGTAAGATTATTCAATTCTTGATTAAATTGCAGGAGTCAGAGTTCTCAATCACTTTATTTAATCTTCTCTAAAGAGAGAGGAGATGAACCAAAATTCATAAAGTATACAATGAACTGTGGCAGGGACGAAATTAAAAGATAATGAAGCGGTTTACGCAACTCATTTTGATTCTTTAAAATTTAACTAAAGGCTGTATTTTGCTTTTTACCTGTCAATTTATTCTTACATTTCCCAATTCAACGTTAAAAATACAGACATTTTTCCGATATACTGAAACTTCCATTAAAAAACTGCCATTTAAACCATGGCAATAAGATTTTAGGTTTTCGGACCATCTTGATTAGAAATAGAAAAGGTTACATGGAGGGACTGTGAAACAATTCATATTAATATAGGGGGATTGTTTAGAAACAATTTTAAAATTTGGAGCTTTTATGTGAGATGATTTCTTACCAAACTTGATTATGTCCATAAGAATAAATATCTGATTCTATTTCTATTTTTAATTAAAAATTAAGATGAAAGCGTGTGTCTGCAAGTATATTGATTTTGAATAGGAGAAAAGTTAAATCTAGAGCTACCAAAACAAGCATAGATATACTTTGAAATAAGGGAGAAATGTGCATCTTGGGGCCGTTTTTTGAAATCTGAGCTTTAATGGATTAAAATTAAGTGAAACTTTGACATTATCCATAATAACATCCGAAAATAGTCATGCAGAAATCTGCTTCACCACCACTTTAGAATTAAAATGAAAGTCCTTTTTAAAAAGCATGGATATAGCCGCGAATAACTTGAATAATATCGATGAACAATATTTACGAAGTATTGATCTTGGTATGAATTTTGTAAATTTACTGGACTTAAGTGCAAATATGTATTTTGGACTTTTTTGACCTGTAGTTGTTACATTGTAATCACAAAATCACATATTGAATTTCCTTGATTTAAGTCATTGCTTTTTTGAATTATTGTGTTTACATACAGACGAAAACACAAACCAACGGACTGTCAACCATTTGAGAGGTTTGGTTTAAAATTTGATAAATTCTATAATCTAAATGATAATTCATGTAAAACATTTTATTTACTTGGTTTTTCATGTTTTGATGCTATCGAGTTCTCTTTTGTTTGAACATGCAGGAGGATATTCTTTGAGCGTATTTCACGGAAAGTTTGAATGACATCTACAAATAATTTGTTCATAAGTCTATATGCCATATTTCATTCGTCTAGCAGAAAACGGTTTTTGATGTATCGTGGTCAAAGACAGATATAATACCAAAAATGTGTTTTTTGTTAATTTATTGAGGTTTAAAACGGGGAGAGTAGTAAAAATTTCAAGATAAAAAAAATTTTCGATCACAAAAGTTAATATTTTTACTTCATTGCATACAAAGCAGAATCAGAAAATGCGACTACATTTCACTTTTATTTTTCACCTGTGAATGATGCTAAATATTATATTTGTGATTTTTGAAACAATCATTTGTTTTTTTTTTCCCTTTTAACTTCTGTTATTTGAGTTTAAAAAAAATATTTTAGAATTTTACCGAATCGTTATTGTTATAAAGAAGCACTTAATGATAAATTTTTTAACTGCAAAAGATGTATCGCATTAAGGTGTACGTACACACTTGAAACTTCAAAAATCATTCAAAATATCGAATATTTTTTTATTGCTTCAAAATCTTCTCTGTTCCTTTAGCTTTCAAACGATACCAAGATGTTGTCAATATTCGAATAATTTCACGAGTTTTAATTATTTTTCTTGAGGTGCTTTCATTGAAAACTCTAGTTACGGTGTTTTAAAACTCATTTTATGAAGAATCATTTTTTTCCATTATGTTGCTTCATTCAAACAATCATAACTCAACAAGAAATGAACCAAATACAATTATTTATATATCAAAATAATCTGTATGAAATAGCGGATGTTTTGTCTCTAAATCAAAGTTATATTTATAGATTTTTTATAGCTATTTAAAAGTTAAAATTACAGAAAAAAATCTCGCTTTTTCTATTTATCGTTGATGAAAAAATTGTTTAAAAAAAACTATACATTTTTATATCTTGTTTGAGGCAGAGAACATAAAGACTAATATGAGGCATAATTTCCAACTAGAATTGTGTGTCTGTATAAATTAGAATTTAAGATATCATGTTTCAAAAAATAGGCTAATTAGCTCATTAAATATTATTTAATAATTAGTGTAATATGGTTTTTTCTCCCTGAAATGAGTTTAAACATATATTAATAATTTACTGTGAAAAAGCTGGATTTGTAAAGTTAAAATTAAATAAAAAATCTTCAAGTGTGCCGTACACCTTAAAAAAAAGAATTTATCGTTATTCATATAATGCCCCAAAATTTTGCATTTATACCGAATTTTAATGATTCAAAGAGATTGAGAAAATCTGCGAATTGATTTAACAATCGCTAAATATACCTGTTCGCTATATGCCCCTGACCGAAACATCAGACTGTCGTTTTCTAAAGATTAAATCGAAACTTGCTTACAATCGGAAACATTTGACCACTCCAACGTTGGCTTTTTCAATCGATATTTATCGATAAAACTGAGATAAAACGCGGCGAGTGTCAATTGTGGCACAGAAAAAGGTCCTGGGCGTGTCTTTAATTTGTTCTGGAGTGATGTCGTGCGAAGGATCTTTCGTTATTAAGAGAACTGACGTGCAGCGTTTGACTCTGGCGCGTCTGTTCGGTCCATGCCCAGCGTTTGCCAGTCATCATATAAATAAATCGATGTATTGAATGAAGGCTATGCTTGATTTATTGGCCCTGCAGTCACAAGAAGCGTTGCGTGAGAGTTTGGGGCGGAGTCGTTTTACTTACAGCAATCAAATTCTAATCCTGAAATCGTCTGTTAAGGAATACGATATAAATCAGAAAGCTTAAATCGAAGGTTCGTTGTCTTGAGCTGCCGACGAATTTCAATAAAGAGAGAAAGCTTAATGAATATGTAGTGAAACTTAACTGATATTTGGAAGTAGCATTAAGGTGTACGTACATACTAGAATATATTTTTTTAATTTTAACTTTAAAAATCCATTTTTTTCACAGTAGGTCATAAATATATTTTTAAACTCATTTATATGAGAGAAAACCTAATTATTATTATTATTATTATTACACTACATTATTATTATTATTATACATATTACACTAATTAATTAATATTTGATGAGATAATTAGCATATTTTTTGAAACATGATATCTTAAATTCTAATTTGTACAGACACACAATTCTAGTTGGAAATGATGCCTAATATTAGTTTTCATGTTGTCTGCCTCAATTAAGTTATAAAAATATATAGTCTTTTAAACAATTTTTTCATCAACGATGAATAGAAAAAGCAAGATTTTTTTAGTAATTTTATCTCTTAAATAGCTATCAAAAATTTATTTCTATAAATATAACTTTGATTGAGGCACAAAACATTCACTGTTTCATACAGATTATTTGATATATAAATAATTATATTTGGTTAATTTCTTGTTGAGTTATGATTGTTTGAATGAAGCAACATAGTGGAAAAATATTCTTCATAAAATGAGTTTAAAAAAACCGAAACTAGAGTTTTGAGTGAAAGTACCTCAAGAAAAATAATTATAACTCGAGAGATATTCCGAATATGGACAACATCTTGGTATCGTTTGAAAGCTAAAGGATCAGAGAACATTTTCAAGCAATAAAAAAAAAATCGATATTTTGTACGATTTTCGAAGTTTCACGTGTGTAAGTACACCTTAAAAGCTAAATGCTAAACAAATTCAAATCTTGTTTTTCGAATTAAAATGACAAATGAGAATTGCTTTAAAAGATCATAAACAAAAAAAAGCATTAAAAAACATATAAAGGCGTTGAGAATTTGATGTTCTCCAAACTTTTTTACTTTTTATATGAAGTATATAAAGAAAAAATACTGTAATTATCAAAATGTATGATTTTCAAGCTGTCGTACCTATGCTAGGGTCATTCGATAGCTGATGAAACTGATAGCTGATTTTAGCAAGTCTCCTGGATTCCCATCTCCCTGAGTCTCATAAACTCTCATTTAATGTTACATACATCTTTAACCATACCGACGTCCTTGCATAGGGGTAGCGCGTCTTCCCCGTAATCTGGGCGTCCCGGGTTCGAATCCCGGTTTGGTCATGGTTGTTCTTCATCTGTGTTCTATCTGTGAGGTGTGTGAATGGGCCCCCTGTAAAAAGGGGTTGTGCAAGTGAATGTGTGATTTTCATCTTCATATGAGCTAGAAGTCAGATTTCTGCCCTCGGGTGTTCAGGGGTCTTTGCCCTCAGAAGCTACTGCACCCCGTTTCCGTGGTAACGCGGACACGGCATCATCGTCATCTTTGAACATGATAACTGAAAAAGCTATTGTGTGCAAAGATACTATAATTTTCAAGCTGGAAAGATGAAATTTAGTATATATATTACCGACAAAGTATGAAACGCCGGTATTCTATAAAATGCCTTGGTATTGTATATAATGTCTGGCATTTTTAGGCAAAGTATGAAATATGAGAATAAATTGCATGCTTTGCATAAGTACTGTATATAATGACTCGGGATTTTATAGAATGACAAATGCTATTTAGGCAAAGTATGAAAAAAAAAAGGTCCTGATAAAGCTTTATATAAATGAGTTGCATTTCCTAAAAAAATTCAAATGTTATTCTGAAAAAGTTCCATTAAAAATATTCAGTTATTCTTTCTTTTAACATTTTATCACGTCTTCCGTGTCCAATAAATGAGCTACATGAAGAACGTGAAATAATACAGATTACGGGACGTAATACTATATAGTACTGACGCCTTCTTTAACAGGATAAACAAGTTTACTTTTGCTTTCCACAATCATCACATCATAGCGATTCGGATGCCAATAGTCTTTTGGTTCCTTCTTAGTAATTGTTTTGGATTCTTGTGCATCATTTATTAACTTCTGGTATGTAGTTTCGGTTAAGAAAAAACTATTTTTGGCAGCATTAACTTAAATTTCTGACACTTCATCATGGAATCGATGCTTCATGTCTAAAAACTATGACTCTTTCTCTAACACCACAACTTGCTCCCCACAACTTCATGTAGCACAGTAAAAAAACTAATATTTTGTTGAACGAATTTAAGGTGTATGTACACACTTGAAACTTCAAAAATCGTTCAAAATATCGAATATTTTTTTTTATTGCTTAATAATGTTCTCTGATCCTTTAGCTTTCAAACGATACCAAGATGTTGTCTATATTCGAAATATTTCTCGAGTTATAATTTTTTTTTTCTTCAGGCGCTTTTATTAAAAACTCTAGTTACGGTGTTTTTAAAACTCATTTTATGAAGAATGATATTTTTCAACTATGCTGCTTCATTCAAACAATTATAACTCAGCAAGAAATTAACGAAATACAGTTATTTATATATCAAAATAATCCGTATGAAATAGCGGATGTTTTGTGCCTCAATCAAAGTTGTATTTAAAAAAATAAATTTTTAATAGCTGTTTAAAAGTTAAAATGACAGAAAAAATCTCGCTTTTTCTATTCATTGTTGATGAAAAATTGTTAAAAAAAAACTATACATTTTTAAAACTTGATTGAGGCAGACAACATGAAGACTAATATTAGGCATAATTTCCAGCTAGAATTGTGTGTCTGTACAAATTAGAATTTAAGATATCTTGTTTCCAAAAATAGGCTAATTAGCTCATTAAATATTATTTAATTAATTAATAATTAGTGCAACATACGTTTTTCTCACTGAAATGAGTTTAAACATATATTAGCAACCTACTGTGAAAAAACTGGATTTTTAAAGTTAAAATTTTTAAAAAAATCTTCAAGTGTGTATGTACACCTTAAGTAAAATTCTGCATATTGACACCCCCGAACAAACCGCAAAATGCAACTGACAAATTCTGAGCCTGAGGCGAGCGTTAAAAGTCGCGTGCCTTGCCACGTGATTTTCAAAACAAATCGGAAATATATTTCCTACTTCATCGGTTTCTCATTTAGAATTCTATAGAAAGAAAGGAAATTCTAAGAAATGTGTGAAAATGAATTGTTTCATATATTGCCGGTTTGTTTTAGGTATATTATGTAACGTCTAACATTCTATAGAATGCCAAATTTCATAATTTACTGGGAACATATACATATCATATCAAATATTTAGATTTCTAATAAATTTTAAAACGAAGTCCACTCAAAGAAAGTCTGTCTGTCCTACTTTTTGAGTACAAGTGAGCATGAAAACTATAGAACGGAAAAATATGTATTACCGTCTACTGATACAAAACTAATAGTTCATGACTCAGTCTACTTACATGACACTTGAGCAAGCATCTGCTGGGTTGAATCTGAAAATGAAAGAAAATTTTTACTTTATATCAATAAATCTAAAAAATAAATAAATAATAATAAGTGTTCGAGGATGTAAAAGATCATGAGGAAAGAATTCAGATTTAATAACCGAGATAAAACGTTTATTTCAAATTTAAATTTAATCACTCTTTCTTACAATCGAGCCCTATTATATTATTTGAAATGGTACGATAACATTTTTTTTAAATAGAAATGTTTTTATCCGTTATTTATGGTTGATAAAAAAAAGTACCTACAAGTATTGTTCGATAATTTTTTTTTCAACGAAGTCAAATATTTCAAAAGGCAATTCAGATATCGATCTGAAATTTCTACTAAATTTTCTCTTCTTTTTTCGATGTAAGTGGGATTTCATACTTTATGTCAAATTAAAAGAAAAACGAGTTATATTTTTGTAAATTTAAAATTTACTCATACTTTACTAAAGATATTAAATTACTTTACTAAAGAAGATACTTAAATTCACTTTACCTTACAATTCACTTTACTTTACCAATAGATTACCTTACAACTTTAAACCAGCAATTCTTATATATACACAATATAAATTTATTTCGGGTATATTGGAAACGACTCTAACGGTTTGGATCAAATTTTATATTTCGATAAGGTTTTGGTTTTTAAATTTATGTATATAAGTGTATTTCCTGAAAAAAAACGATTTTATACACGAAAAAACATTTTTTCTTATAATTATTAAAACTATTAGGAAAGTATATTCAACGACTGCCTCGAAGTATGGGTAGTGCAGTATGGTGGGCAGAGCAACATGAATGATCCATGTGTTGCGAGTCCTCAGTTCGAGTAGCACTTTTTTCTTTACTTTTTTACTTGTGTATTTATATTTAATATTATTATCTTTTAAGTTTATATATGTAGGTGTCTTTCCTGGAAAAAATAGAATTTTGCACAAAAAAAGACATTATTTATAATTAACCATTAAATCCGTTTTCTATATGTTCTCATGCTGATATTGTAATATAACGCCATCTTGGATCAGATTTCACTATGGTAAAACTGAGTGTGAGCTCAAAAATATAAGTAATGGTAGATAAACTGCAAAATAAATGCTCTAATACAGCAAATTGTTTCGAATAAAATGTTTAATTATGTGCATTTATAACATTTTTTATTTAAGTGACCACTTCATATGCAGGTAAGATTGAAGAATTTTCATATACATTTAGTATGTGATTCGTCTCTAATATTTTACCTCAAATTAGAGGCCTATTTTGAAACACCAACTAAATAATTTAAAATAATAAAATTGCTGTATGTATTTTTCTCACGATTTGGCACTTTTTATGGAATTCAACAGGAACAAAACTTCAAACACGAATGGGACCAAAATTTCTGTCCGTGCGAGCCTTTTCAACTGTATCCGGATCTTTTGGATCAATACGAGTCGATCAAAAAAGCAAAAGAACTTATTCGAAGCGAAACTGTTTAAAATATTCAACACCTTGCATTAGCTAAACTCCTCCACTCCAATATCCGAGAATTATCGAATCGGTGAAGAGCTGGGGAAGAAACAAAGTTAACAAAGCCCACAAAGTTCATAAATATTGCAGCGTTTATCATTAGGGAGTCCGAAAGTTAACAAAGGATATAAGCTTGCAGGTTAGATTTAGTTATTTATATGTAAAGTTAGGATATTATTTTTTTAAACCATTATGAAATATTGCTACTTTAGAAAGGGATGAAAAATTCAATACATGCTTAGGTTTCAAACCATAATGTATTTTCTGAATTAGATGGGAATTCTGGATTTTTATTTATGAAAGTAAAATTTCTTTACTGTTTCATGTTTTAAGAAAACATTTTTTACATTTTTTATAAATTTTTTTTTTCAATACGGAGTTTGAAAAGTCTTAGAGAGATTTAAAAATGATATGAAACAAAAAAAGTAAGAATAGGAACAAAATACCTTTAATTATTTTCACTAGAACTTCTCAAGTGAATAAATTTTAATGTGAAAACATTTGATCGTGCGAAGTATGTGCAAGGGATTTTCAGTTAAATACTATGCATTTACAAAGCCTTGAGAAGTTTTATCCATTTTTTTAACTTATTAACCGGGTAATTAACTTGTATTCAATTAGTTTTACATTGAAATATTTCGTCATACACAGTTAACAGGTTAAAGCCTGCCAATTACAGAAATGCGTCTAAAACATACAATCTCAAACCTTGGCATCTGAATCCTTTTTGAACTTATGTGATCTGTCTTTAAGGTATCTGTCTAGGTTCGGAAAGAACTTTAAAAAATGTTTATATGATGTTTTTTTTATTAATATAGGGATAAAATAAGGAATACAAGTGAAATTATCTAAATATATATATGGAATTTGAAAAAAAAAGCATATTTTGATGTAAATTTTTAAAATTTATATAGAGAAATCTAAAATTATTCTAGAGACAAAAAAAAGTTAGTTTTTAATTTTTTTTTCTTTACATTTGTCTGTTTTTCTTTGTCTTGATTATTTTATTTGTGTACTCTTAGAGTGTTAATAACTTATCTAAGAATTATATTCAAACATAATTTTTTTGTAATATATGAAATTATCTATGAAAAGTTTGGAATTTTTATCAACAATATTTATACTAAACAATCATGAACCACTTCTAAAGCATTCAGCATCAAATCCATAGTTCATTGCATTCTACATAACATAATGAACACTAGTTATAAATTCCATTAAGATACCTTGATTTTTTTAGATATAAAGATATTAATACAATAGAATTATGGAAATACTCGTTCTTCAGAAAATGCATTAAAATTTTTAAATGCTTGTAAATAAACATCAATTACGTGTCAATAGTTTGCGACAACTTGAATTCTTATTAACAGAGAGACAATATAAACATATCTCTGGAAACAGAAACGTGCTTATCGTTTGAAACTGCAAAAAATTAAAATGTTGCTTCTATACGAATTCATGTTTTCAATCTTATCGGATTCCTTACGTAATCCTAATATAACGCAATTATAATTTAGTTTTTAATATAAGTCCGTAACAGTTTTGAACTAAAGAGTACATGTAAAAAAAACTGTAAAATAATGCACATTTTTAGAAGTTTATTAGTTTCATTCATTGAATTACAATGTAACTTCATGAGAATATTTGAAATTTATATTCGTTTAACTAAAGCAATGGAAATTTCACCCACTTTATGGAGTTATTTATGACTAGATTTAAGGCTGCCTGAAAATTGACTTCGGAACAAACCTCGTAAGTTTAAGATGTTGCCATATGATGACACTTGGCACCTCTGCCCCTCTTTCCTGATTATTATGCAACTCAAGCATGAAAAGACACTCGAGTTTAAATTTAGCACGCACCAGAATCAAATGCTCGACTGAGATTCAGTAAAGTTGACTGTCAAAACTCCAACCCTTCAATTCCGAAGCCAAAATTTCGCCATGACGTTCCGCGGTAGAGATATCATTTCCAATGAAAGATTTTAGACGTATATTCTAAACTATCGGGAGAGATCTCCCCTCTACTTTCTATAATGTTTAGTTAATCATACAACTCACTTTATATTTTCTCTCTCTATTCTTCTGCCTAACTTGAACATATAGAGGGGATGGGTTGGTGTATGAAGGGAGATGACAAAAACTTGAAGGTAGCAGCAATTCTCAATTGTTAGTCCCTCCTTTATCTTCTTTGTGTAAGAAACCAATATGGAATAATGTAGAAAATATTATTACGAATTTGTAATATAAGTTGCATAGCTATATTACAGATACTTATATTTCGTTGGAAGCGAGAAGAGTTTTACAGATAGATCTGATAGATGTTGAATGAAGGCCGGAATAATAATCTCCGACCGAAGCGATTAATTCGGTAACAATTTGGCTGCAAATTTCCCGATACTGGAGAAAAAACAGAAGAGGTTTTAGGTGATATGTCCAACAGGATTCGATATCCAAGATTTGTTCTACATTTTCGGAGCTCTGTCAGCGGAGCTATAAAAGCAAAGGCGCACAAACGAAAGGAATTAGTCCGTTAGTCATTAGCGAAAGAATCTAACCGAGAAAAGTTAGTAATCGAAGGTATTCTCTCATTGGAATTTTGATTTCTAGCGATTTCCCCGTGAGCTTCGTGTTGCTACCATCGTTTAATAACGATTTACCGTGTTTGTGTTACTGATTTCTGCAAATGCTGTTCTGTGTACGCTTCGTTTATTTTTTATTTGTAATCGTATAGAATAAAGTGCCTTCATTTCGTTATCGATCCAGATGGAATTTTCACCACACAATTACCAGACGATTTGGGATTTTCCGTAACAATATCATTTAGAAAACTGTTTATGCATTTTGGAAGCACTCTTTTAAAATGGAATGCAATAAAAATTTGACACATATCTGCAAATTTGGCTGCAAAACCTACACCAAATTTATTTATTACGATCGTTGTACTTTGAAATATCGCTTTCAGGTGCACGAAAATAGATAAAGCAGAGGACAGTCAGCGCATTGATGGATTTGATTTAAAATTTGATCTGCATCTTATAGAATTCAGAAGCGGCAATAATTCGTTAAAATTTCCTGTTAGTTTTTGAGCGATTTCAGAATTTTTCTTCTGTATACTTCATATATGATAAAGTAAACCAATAGGAGTGCTCTTTCTGAAGCTTTATTGCACGTTTTGTAATTTAGATGCTATATCTTCCCGCCATAAAAGTTGAGCCCTTTCAGGGACGTTGTGAACGTTTTGAGTGATTAAATTTATTTTCTTCGGAGCCACAGCTGAACGTTTTGTGATTTCTACCATATTAAAGAAAAACGAATATGTATTTTTGATACTTTATTTGTATCTAACTGAAATTAAAATTTGGTACAGAATTACAATTTTATTATCAAGATTACATACCAAATCTCATTTATTGGCATTGGCGGATTTTAGTCAAAACTTGATAAATATCTTCATTTTAGGTACTAAAATTATGTTCTTCAATGTCATTTATCTGAGCCATTTTGTTTAGAATTTTCGTGTTTACATGCATACGAAAGTACAGGCGGAGAGATATTTAGTTCTTTGCTGATTTATCTCAAAATTTGATATACATTTACAATTTTTTTTGCTATGTCTGTGTAACAAATTTTATCCATTTATCTCGTTAAGTTTTATATATATCATCTTCTCTTGTACTTGGACACCAGTTAGATAGAATTTCTTTGAATGGATTTCCTTCAATGACTTTGTTTGATAATCCGATTTCGTTCGTTTAGAATTCTTGGTTTGAAGACCACATAAAAAATGTGACCCACTTAACTCAATGGGTTTTTGGGTTATCATGCTCTAATGCAGATTAACATATTTCTAAAATTGTATTTTTCGCACTTAGGGAAGTTTCAAATATGAAGAAACATAATTAATCCTGAGTTCAATTCTTTCTCTTTTACAACAGCGCACGAGGAATTAAAATATCATATGAATACGAATGGATGTTCACCGAATAATTGAATGGAGAACACCGAATAATCAAAAATCTGCGGCGGAAATTTACTTCATATATGCATCTCTGCATCGCCAAAATGACCACTAATGCCAAGTCACAAAATTAGCATCTGGACAACTTAATATGATGAATCATTAATTAATAATTCAGCAACAGGAATGCTAGAAATACTACTTTATCTGCTTTTTTTTTAGTTACCATATTTTCTACAAACTCAAGAGGTTCATTAAAATAAATTTCACATAAATGAGCATCAAAATCTTTCCTTTAACAAAGAGAAAACTTGGAAGGACTCCTTTTAATATAAAATCGCTGGCGCTTTAATGAAACAGGGTGTGGCGAATACTTTAGAATTAAATGCAAATATTTAGCATTCCGTCCAACGGCCACAGAGCTGGTAGGTATTTAGCAATTAATGTTTAAGAGTTATTTGCTGCTATCTAAAAAGTTATAACAGGTGCCATTAAAAAAAAGAAGGTGAGGTCACGTGACTTGGAGGAGGATGACCTATCATTCATCACTTCTGTAACACTTTAGGCTTTAACGAGCTATTTTGCTCAGAAGACGACACAAAAAAAATAATGGAAACGATGCTTTCCGCTTTTTTTAATTCCTTTAAGTACTCTTGAATGGGATAGTACACCTACATGGAGACGGTAAGTGATTATAGTGTTAAAGCTTAACCCTTTTTTAAAGACTAAACTTTCGCCATTTTCGCGTCGAGTTTACTCTCCCGCTTTCTTTTCTTTTCTTTTTTTTTGCTTAATTTCTGCCGTGACTGCTTCAATTGAGTATGTAAAGCTGGTACTTCAGAGTGTGTGTGTTTTAATATTTTTCTTTAGTTTTATATCTGTAAAGAAAACATTGGAAAAAATGTTTTTGAATGAAATCACGACAAATCATTCATAGAATAGGATTATAGAACTGGCGCCTTCATATATTAACAGAAGAACATTTTGCAATAAGTTCATAATAAATAAATATATGTTTTGCTAACCGTTAATTGAAGATAAATTAATAATCCACATATTTTGCAAGAAAAATCCCCCTTAAAAATCTTAACTTTTTAAAAAAAAATTATATAAAATTATTTCATTGCAGAATATTATTTTTTCACAGTTTTAATATTCAAAGAATGAACTTTTCATTAACAACAGTTTTATTTTCGTACAATTGTTTTCTTCAACTTTAATAATTAAAAAAATATTTTTAAGTACATTTGTTATAATCTTTTTAAATATTTTAATTTCTTTTTTATTTGCAATGTATTTTATTGTTAATGTATTCAAACGACATTAGTTACATATTTCTAGTGCAAGTTACAAGTGCTTTAGATTTAAAGAGTTAATTTAATCAATATTATAAAAATAAACGAATCGAGCATGAGCTGTTATTATCTTAAGATGTTTCGAATGAGAAATTTGAGTCTTCTTTAAATTTCTTGAAGCATTATAATTTATTAATAATTTGTTTCACAATGTTTCTGTTATTCTATTTGTTTTGTGAGCATTGTAGGGTTTGCGTGCCTATAATTTTGCAGCCTCTTCTATAAAAATAATAGAATTCCGTAGGAGGAAAGTGATAATGAACAATTTTAATAAAATTAATTTAGGGATTCAAAATATTAAAATCAGGAATCTGTTACAGTAAGGCATTTCATCAGCGAACATAGTTTATCCTTGCGTTAGTTGATAAAAAATTACCTACAAGAAATGACATCTGAAAAAGAAATGAAGTTATTAATTTTCATATAGATAACAGTTAAACTAGAAAACAGTTCTTTGTGTATAATAACTTACCCTAGGTGTATAATGGCAATAAACAACTCACTATGCTAAACTGGATAATATATGCGCGATACGATTTCTACAAATAATGAAGTAATATTTTCACTGTATATAACTGTGCACGGTCATCTGTAACGCTGGGCGTCATTATGAGATGCGAAATCACATCTTTTGTTTTAGCTTCTTGCTACCAAGAAAGGTTTTTTTTTTGTTTATATTTAAACTCACTGGTTTCTTAGTGTGTGAATAAACCTAAACATGAATAAAAATTAGTTACAGAATCACAAATATCACTATTTTTTTCTTTTGCGTTTTTAATATTGAATTGTAGCAAAAGTGAATGGGCGGAACTCTACAATCTCTATTATTTCATATTTAAACACATTTTATTCATTAATTTCGATTTGAATGTCCGTGACAGTTACGGATAGAGAACTCACTGCAAGGGAACAACTTTTAATGTTATTATGTATTTGAATTTAAAATGGGCTGAAAGTAATAAGTTCTATGTGCTCACTTAATATCAGACGGACAGACATTGTAATTGGAATTTTCTTCATTGTAATTGGATTCTGTAATTGGATTTTTCTTAAAATTTATATTAATTTGGTGTGAAGGCCAGATACCGAATTTAATCTTAATCAGTTTACCAAATTTCATTTATCTACGATTTGCAGTCAGATAGCGAGACATAAATTTTCTTTTAGAGAATTTCGTTCGAAAATTGATATCAATCTATAGATTTGGTGCCAAGGCAGCATGCCAAATTTTGTATGCCTAGTTCAAATCATTTTTAGTTAAAATGTTCAGAGACGGACATAATTGCAAAAATTTGATTTTTAGACTCCAGGGGGTCAGAATCTACGAAACTCAAAATTCTTGAGTTCAAATACTGCAATACTTTGTTATTATATACATCGTATAGATTTTTTCTATGTTTTTTGAAATTTAAAAAAAAATGTCCCAATCATTTGAAACCTAACTTACCCCTACCGCAGCTGATAAATCTAATATTTATGCGTCTGTTGATTTAACAAAGCATAAGCACTGTCTGACGCCAGATGGAATGAAGGGATATTTATTCTCTTACCATGCGTGATTCCAATTAGTTTTGAAAAGCGTCTATTGAGTTTTAGTTGCCAATGTTTTCCCATTGTAGTTAAGCAAATACTTCATCGTAGCGTTGAAGTTCTGGCAGCTAATGATGATATTCACCATTAGGTATGTTTCTATTCAAATTGATGTGGAATCGATATGATTTATTATTGACGTGTAGTGGTAATTCTGCTTGTTTTTTTTAAGAAATTTAAACGAAATATATTAAGAGAAATTATTGTATCTATGCAAAACTGCGAACTCGAACTTTTGACAAATCTTCTATGCTTCTCACAGACTTAAAGACATAATTTTAAGATAATGTCTGTCTTTATATTTTCGGTAAATCAATAACACTTTGAGCTAGAGGAAAGGAAATTGTTATATAGTATTTACAACAAAATTATAGATTTTTAATCGAATTCCATTCTGAGAAGAGTGTTCTATCCGATTTTGTGATTACTGGTGAACACAATAATAACTAAATGTTAAGAGCTGGACAGATAAAATTTAGCACACATGTGTATCATTTATAACATAATTCCACAACCAATTTAGGCCCAATTTATCAAAGGAATAACTATCATCCAGTTTCTATTTTCTTTTCTACATAAACAAGGTCACTTTAAAATGCAATTACTTAAAGAAATGAAATCTAGAAAGTGATCTTACGACTACAATTATAATTCTATGAAATTTAGGTTTCAATTAATCGGAAAACAGCCGTACAAAAGAAAGCTTGACAGATAGACTTCCTGTTAATAGTTTATGTTCAGAGTGCAGTAGCAATCTAGAAATATGTTGTAAATCAACATACCGAATCTCGTCCATCAAAGCGGTTACGAGTTATGGTGTTTACAGACAGACAGACATCATTCCAAAAGCAGGTTTTTCAGATTCAAGGATGTCTGATATGTGTAAGTTTAACAAAATATCGAATTTTTTTCCTGTAGGCTTGCAAAACTTAATCTTTCTGTATTCCCTATACGAGAATACTATATTTTCTATATCTCTTATATTTTTTTTGCTTTAAAATTCCGAAAGACCAGTTTTATGAGCTAACTTATAATATTTATGAGTAGATACTGGATATAAAGCCCTCAAGAATATATTTTTCACGTTTATCAAACGCTTTGGGCAAATTGATATACATCTCCGACCATAAAAATCCTTTTTTCAAATTCAAATCGTAAACCTTTACGAAGAAAAATAAACCTCATTCTTTCAATAAACAACCAAACCCATTTTGTTTCCAAAGTGCAGCTGTTAAATAACTATCGGTCCTATAAACAATTTCTAAACTAGGTGTCATCAATATTTTTTATGACTCGCCTTCCCTAAATAAAAGCACCAGAATGTGTGTTTGACAGGAACATCAAAGCGTATTTAAAATTGTTTACAAGGCGTGCCGCAGCATTATTCCTGGTGATAAAGCGCATCACACAACTTGGTTGATCCTGCATTCATCCATTGAACTGGTTCTTATTCTGAGCTTATCAATGTTTAAGAGGAGTCAGGAGGGGTATAAGAATAGGTAAAAGGGCTGTCGTTTGGAATTTAAGGACTTATTGAAAGAGTTTTAGGACTTAACGCTTTAGGGGAAGAATGATACGATGGAACACTGAAAGCCTAAAATCAAGGGATAAAAACTGGTTGTACAGGAAAGCTACAACGAAAAGTGACGGAGAAATATACAGTTTATAAGTAATGAAGTAATTGAGGTTTACTTTTTTTTTTATTTCAAAATATCTGTGAAAACTTTGGCAAAATTGAAAAAAATAAATTCCCATTATTTAAAAAGAATATTATTGTTATGTGAGCATCAACAGCAGATGCGAAATCCCATCTTCTATTTCAGCTTTTGGTTACTGAGACAGGTTTTTTTTAATGCGTAATTTGACCGATTTCTTGGAATGCGAATAAAACTAAGCATGAATAAAAATTAGTGACAGAATCTTAAGCATTGCTTTTTTATTTACTATTTTAAAGTTGGATTGTAGCAAAAGTTAAGGAGTTGAGGTCTACAATTTTTATTATTTTATATTTAAACAATTTTAGTTATTAGTTGGGTTTTTAAGGCTTGTAACCATTACGGAGAGAGTAGAATCCACTGCAAGGAATCAAATCTTTTAATGTTACTATATATATCTAAATTGTTGTTAGTGTTATGTGTATTCTTCAAGCTTCAATATTTTATTTTGTTTTAATTTTAAGAGATGAAATTTTAAAAATCGGGACACCTTTTATTGATGGTAGTGTGGCAGCGAAGGCAATACGGCAGCTTTTCTATTTTTCTGAATTAACTCATTTCTTCTCAGTTCCTTCATAAACAAAAGAGGTAGTAATAAAATGACATCTGTTTGTTATTTTTTACGAACTTATTCATTTCTACTTTAAACCATAAGAGTATATACGTGATGATACCAATGACTAATGCACATAATTTTGAAAACTATTAAAACAAATGCAATGGATGATAATTTGAAACGTAAACGAAAGACTTTTCTAATTAAGACTACTTTTCGACTTAAAAAAAATATTTTGCAACATGAATGCATTTGTCATAATTATAGAAATTAAGACAAATGCATTCATGTTTAATTATTTGCCCATTCTGGATGAGTTTGAAAATCCAGATCTCATTGTACTCCCTCGGCTGCGAGTAGAGCTGCTATCGCACAGTCCATTTGAAGTCATCCTCAGAGTCAATCTTCTGATTTCTGATGAGTTTTATCATGTGTTCTAACAGATAAAAATCTGAAGGTGATATGCCTGGGCAGTTTTCCGGCATTCTCTAGGGACAATTTTCCCCTTTCGGGCAGAACTGCAAATATTCGGAGAGGAAGTTTTGGTGCATCTCTTATATAGCCTGGACTTGAAAGAGACTTTAAACTATGCCTCGACATAAATGGCAGTTTTGTCAAAATGTTGTAAATTGTCAGTGCTTTCCTTTCCTTTCATATTGCTGTTTAATGCATTTTTTTATTATTGTGCTCAAAATTATTTGTATTACTTATTGATATATCCTCTTCCTAAAAAAACATCCATTAGATTCATATTACCGTCTTAATTCTAAAGCATTCAAATACTTAGCTTGTTTTGCTGGCATTAGAAATATAGGATAAAATATGATTTAAACAGCGAGTTCCTAACTTCTGACGGAAAACAGAAGGGAAGCAACATGGGTTATTTTTATCTGCAATTAGGTTTATGACATTTCCTAGGATTCTTGTTCTAACGATAAATGTTTTGAGAAAATTTATCCTATATTAAAGAAAAGTATTGTAAATTCCTAACAGATTCAGCAGTGTACTTTAATTTAATAACATCATGAACAGTGATCGAATTTGTATTTAAAAATAATGAAAACCGCTTTTATAGATAAGTAAATGCACATTCCCTTTGCAGTAGGAAATATTATTGAACTAATACATCCAGTCGCATTTCTTAATGTCTTTTCTAACAGCTGCTTTATAACCCTATTTGGTCAATATCTGATCTTTCACTGACAGTACCAAGGAATTGTTTAAGTTGCACTGCCCATACTATCCCCGGTACACATCCAAGGCTTGCTATACAAACCTAAAATGTTTGAAAAACGTCTATAAGTACAGGGTGGTTATAATTAAAGTTCCACTTTGAAATGGTCATAAAAGGAAAATTACTGAAACAAATGTTATCGCGGTAATTGTCATGGGAATTTCTTTTACGCCGAAAAATGCAAGTTCCAAAACTCACCACCGGGGTGAGAAATGGCGCTGTATGCAATATTGTTAAGCAAAAGAGGACATGAAAACATTGGTTAAAAATGTATTTAGTCATTTCTAAAACGTACATGTTCAAACAAAGCATGTTCAATGTGGTGCCCACCATTTTCTGAAAGTAGGTTAAATCGCATTAGTGCACTTTCAACAGTAGTTCCTAGCAAATTTTTCAGTTCCGCCAAAGTGTTTAGATTATCACCATAAACAGTGCTTTTGAGATAACATGCATTGAACATGCTTTGTAACACGTTTCAGAAACGATTAATCATATTTTAAACTGATTCTTCATGTCCTATTTTGTTTAATAATATTGATACATCGCCATTCCACTTCTGGTGGTGAGTTTTTGAACCTTTTTTTTTGGCAGAATAGAAATTCTCATGTCCTCCTTTAAAATTACTAAGTTTGATAAAATTTGCCCGAGTAGTTTTCCTTTTATGACAATTTAAAAGTGGAACTTTAATTATTACCACTCTATATTTTAATAAATAATTATTTAAATAGACAAAAACTTCTTTCATCTAGGTATACACCTAGAAATTCATCGGGATATATTCTACTAGATCTGGATTTTGGTAATTTTCACTAATAATATTGGGTGATATGACTTCGTCCATTTTAAAAATTAAATATATATATATATATATATACTTGTTTATAATAAAAATTAAAAAAAAAATCGAATTATTGCAAATATTTTTCGACAGAAACTACAACAATTTTCGTCTTTCGGTCAACAGACGAATTTCATGATTAAACCATCTGGTTGTTTTGACGATAATTATTATTTAAAGTAATCACTAAAATTAATATTATTTGCATAGAAACTGAACCTTTATCCAGAAACAGCATTCTACATGAAACGAAAAAAAATTAGTAATATGAAAGAGGATCATTTATGTGTTTTTCCTAATTTTCTGAATGTATCTTCATACATCCAATTATATCACAAGAAAGAGAAAAAGTATTTGAAAGTACGTGAACTTTAAAAATTTCTCACCAACATTTGATTCTGAAACTAAACTGTAATTATAAGTAAAGCATAATTTCCAACTTTTTGTTAAAAGCATCTGTCTCTGAATCTCACTCAAACTGGGAAAATGAAACAAACATTCAGATTTTAATCAGCCAAAATGAAAAAAATGCCGGAATAAAATTTTAACAGCAACAATAGAAACGATTTCAATTTCACTTCAGAAGAGAAATATGTTATAAAATACACTCAAAATAATTTTTAAAAAATGATTAAAAATAGAAAAAATATCAGGTGAAAAATTTAATACTCAAAGATTACTTTTTTGAATTTTAAGATGTTGTCAAAATCTTTTGTATTTTAATAAATTTTAAGAAAATATCGTGGAAAAGATTCAAAATTATATTTAATTTACTTTTCAAACAGAATTGCTTCGAGGTGCACTTTCTCTAATTCCAAATTATATATGTGTATAATGATATTTTAATTCTAATTTCAATTTAATTCATTTCCAAGATTTTTTCTTAATTTAGCCCATAGCAACTTCATTCTAAAATATTCTCTTATTTCGTGATCCACTTCCACTTTCGGTTTAATTAATTCCTTTGTAAAAATAATGCGCCATTAGTACTACGCATCAAATGAAAGTGATCAATTGAATTGCCCTTGAAAAAGTGTCAAAAGTCACCACGTGTATTGAATTGCGCGTGGCCGGAAATCCCATCTTATATTAGACTAGTGATCATTTGTTCGTCTCTTTCGCCTTCTTTTCTTACTTCTGATTTTGTGTCGCGCTGCGTCTGCCTGTAATACATTGCTTTCCCGAGATGGATATTAAGAGAGAATAAAACGAAATTAAAAATACAACGTCTCGTCTATGTCTTCAAACCTGCCTTCTGCTTCAACCAAAATAATGTTATATATATATATATACTAAATGTGATAGTTCTACATTAAGCAACTAAAAATTCATAAAACTCACGCACAGACAAAAACATTCGTCTATATTATTAGTAGTAGAAATTCGCTTCTCAAAGTATTTTCATGGATTTTCTATTTCCATATTTTTACAAAATCCATTTCCTTTGAAATAAACAAAGAAATCACCATTTCATAAAAATATTTATTGATCGGTTTCAAACCTTGAGAACTCTTTCTATTCAATTTCTGTTCCTTTCTTGGAAGAAAACACAAAAGGCGCGGGGGAAAAAAATCGATTGATTCTGAGGGTATCAAATACAGAGGGCAGAAAAATTGTTTTCCCTGTGCTACGGCCTGGGAGACAAGTGGCGAAATTCTCACTGGCTTTTCGATTCGTTCTTAGCGTTTCAATAAAACTCCCTTTCTGGGAACGTTTAAGACGATACGAGAACGTAATGATATGGGGAGGGGGTGAACAGAAGAAGTATTTATTGAAATTCTTATCATGCGATACCGAGTATATTTCTTTCCGAGTTTTTCCTTTTCTTTCTATTCCCTTTTGTCATTAGAAGATATCTTTAGAACTATTACAGTAAACTATTAGAGGTTGTGCCCTTCTAAACTACCTGTGAATCCTAGTTCCTGTTAATCCTATAAAATACATGATAAATCCTAGAATACATGATGAATCCTAGAATACATGATAAATCCCTGTAAATCCTAGAATACATGATAAATCCTAGAATACATGATAAATCCTAGAATACATGATAAATCCTAGAATACATGATAAATCCTAGAATACATGATAAATCCTAGAATACATGATAAATCCCCTGTAAATCCTAGAATACATGATAAATCCTAGAATACATGATAAATCCCCTGTAAATCCTAGAATACATGATAAATCCTAGAATACATGATAAATCCTAGAATACATGATAAATCCTAGAATACATGATAAATCCTAGAATACATGATAAATCCCTGTAGATCCTAGAATACATGATAAATCCCTGTAGATCCTAGAATACATGATAAATCCCTGTAAATCCTAGAATACATGATAAATCCTAGAATACATGATAAATCCTAGAATACATGATAAATCCCTGTAAATCCTAGAATACATGATAAATCCCTGTAAATCCTAGAATACATAATAAATCCTAGAATACCTGTTAAATCCTAGAATACATGACTCTTTATTAAAAAAATACATGTGTTCTGAATAGTTCCATATAATTTAGGAAAATTATTTTTTTTAAAAAAATAGTGCATTTATTTAATAAAGAAATTAAAATTTTCCAGTTGACTACATTATGAACCAAATAATAATACAGCCGACATAAATCACATTATAATAATTCTGCAATTAAAAATAAAGTTCCTCCTTTTACAAATACACTTTTTGCAATGGAAGTAAAATATTTTATAGCACTTCTAATGAAAGAATTATCCATACAGCAGCCATCTTGGTATTTTTCTAAGTTCCCAGTTAAAATCTAATTCTAGTTCCACTTTTACCCTATGTTGGTGTTTTCTGCAAATGTTTATCAGAATGTATCTAAAAAAGTACTTCCAAACATTCATTGTTTCCCTTTGAGACAGTCATTTAATGGAATAAAATAGTCTTTTAAATGGAAATAAAAATGTTTTGCCAAATGGTTACAAGATGAATTCTAGGGATCAAAATACTTCATGTCTGATTGCAATAAATTAACAAACGAAAGCCGTATTATTAAATCTCGTGTACTAGCAGAAAACTTTAAAAAATTAAAAATATATTTTATTTTACTTCCCACGAGAATATAATTAAACCGCATAAATATAAAATAATAGACATACATCTTGGCTTATTAAATTTCGCTACATTTCAGTATGAAAAATGTATATGTTTTACGATCTTATATTTAGTTATTATTCACCCTTTGCCTATTCGGATTTATTAGCTTAACGTATTGTCTTTTTAATGATAATAATTTGAATGTCGGAAAAATGTTTTATAAATTTAAATTTTTTTAAAAAACTATTAATTTTTTTGTGAAATTTTAACAATAAAACATATTGTTGCCATAAAATTCAAATTGTTTTCTTTTTTTATTCAATCAATTTCAATTATTTGATTTTCTCTTTTTGTTGAAAGCTAAATAAGAGGGATTCTTTTTAAAATCTATGTAGTTTATAAAACGAAAAAAATGCGAATTTGAGGTACCTCAAATATTAGAAAATATATAAAATGCGCATTTACACTTTTTCACATCATTATGAAGTTATGGGTCGGTTCTCGTTTAGAAAAATTCGAGACAACAGTGAACAGAACGTATGCAAAACCATCAAAAGAACACAACATTAATATTTGGCCGCGGTGGATTTGTCGTAAGGTCTCGGCTTCGAAACCAAAGGGTTTCAGGTTCGAAACCCGATTCTGCCAAAGAACCGTCATGTAAGTGGATTTGGTGCATATTAAATTCATCGGGGCCAAACGACCTCCCTCTGGTGTCGTGTGGAAGTTGGTTGGGGCGGGGGGTGTTAGCTCGGATGTCATCCTCATCATCTGACTGAGGTCCAAAATTACGAGTTCCGTCCGAAAATAGCCCTATTGTTGCTTTGAAACGGGACGTTAATATAACTAAACTAAACTAAACTAAACATGTTAATGGGTGTGTTATATGTAAACTATTCGACTGAGTTTATTATAACCAATACATTCGACAACTCAGCTGGTAGCAGAAGATGACAAGTAAAAAATGAACAAAGAAATTATCACATTTTTAACAGATCACTTTATTTATTAGATCTTTGTCTGAATATTTTAAGGTTTTCGGTGAGTTTATTTAAGTAAAGTGTAAGTTTATGAATTTGCAGATCTCTCATTAAATATTTTTTTGATTTAATATATGATAAATTACTTTTATTAAGACATTTGGAATAAAACTTTCCTGAGAAAATTAAACTGTAATCAGACTTACCACCATATAAAATAGTATAGAAATTATTTTAATAAATTAATGAGCTTTTTTTATTTGAGAAATTAAGACATAGAAAACATAAAAAAAATTTAATAAAGATAAAGAAGTAAGATAGTATGAAAAATGTAAAAAATGTAAAGCACTTTTTTAAAAAGTAAAAAAAAAGTGTTTGAATTTTGAAATAACGTTATTAATACATTAGATTAAATGAAAATTAAATTGAATAAAACATTCAATATGATTTTGCCATTAGATTTAATAATTTATAGAAAATAAAATTATAAATTTTATCTTATTGGCAATGTATTCCTTTTTTCAAATGGAAAAAGTATTTTTTCCTCGAGATTTTGTGAGTATATATTTATTGATAGAGGGATACGGATTTTTTTTATTTGTGAAAACATTTTAGAGGAGAAAAAAAGTAGATTGTAAAGTTACCTCTCCCAAGTAGCAAATATCCGGAAAATGTGAGTCCTCCATTTCCTCTAGTCGTAAACTGGATTTTTGGAGCGGTTAATAACAGAGTAAACTTTTTCCTCCTTTTTATAAATCGTTTGCTTTCTTTTACTGCTGTTTGATTTGAGAAAAAAAGAACGCTCTCCGATTTGAGGCATTCTAATATAGATTTGCAATGCATTTATTCCTTTCATTGATATTATTGAAATTGCATTTTATTTTCTTTTGCCGAAACCGTATAAAGAGCTGATTCTCGAATCTTGTGGAGTACATTTCATCCCAATAAAAAAAATAAAAACCTGAAAAAAAAATCGTTGAAAAAATATCGTAAAATAATCATTGACAAACATAATAAGGAAAAACACAGGCTCTTGGAAAAGGATCTGAATGCACTTTTAAAAGTAAATAAATGGATGCAATAAAAAATATTTTTTATTGCAAAATCAGTGATTTGTTTAATATGTTTAGATTCAATATTCGGAATCTTTTCTGATAAAGTAAAGATTTTTGAGCAATAACTTATTTTCTCTTTAATCACAGGTGATGCGATATCTATCTTATCTCACACATTTTTTATGATTTTCATTACATGTAATAACATTTATTCTATGAACTCTTCAGTTATGCATTTATACGTAATTACAAATTGCAAAAAAATAGTGCCAAAGTCATAATTAGGTCATACATAAAACATACAAATATATTAATTTTAAGTACAACTATCCACCATTGACGATCAGCTAGTGTGTTGGGAGTGATTGTTGCAAAAATTTTCGATGTAATAATTCTGTGGCTTTTTTTTAATGACTCCCTCTGCAAAATATTTTTTAACCCTTTAAAGGGTGATTTTTTTCCAGTCATATTATGTTAAAATGTTTTTAGATTTGAAATTAGAATAAGAAAAGGGATTAATTTAGCTTATTAGATAAAGTTTAATTTGATTGATTTGGTTAATTAATAATTAAGTAACAAATCAAGACACATCATTTTGTGTGAGATAAAGAACTGAAGCATCTAAGTTTCTGTCTTTCTAAAAAAAGTTTGTCAGAACTTATGCCAACCTACATAATTTCATAGAAATATTGATAAATTGGTGGGAAGCATACTTCCCACGGCCCTAGAAAGGGTTAATTGAAATTTTGGTAAATATTTAAAACGCTTTGTTGGGGAATCTTGCACCCTTATGTCCACAGTGTTATATTTTTCTAACATCTAGAATGAAATTTGCGGTTTAATTTGCGGCGTAAGTTATTAAATTCCCCTATAAATAAAATCTATCTTGCTGAAACTATTAAAAAGCGAACCCATTTTTCTTCACGATTTCTTTCTTGAAATTTTAATTTCTTTTACACTTTAAAAGTTTTTTCCCTCATTTTTTTTATTTACTATGGAAACGATCTGAATTTCTTTACAAATGTGAAATTGATTTCTGCTAAATAAAATTTAAATTATTTTAAAAATAAAATTAAAAAGTAAGCCAAATCTTTGTACAACTTAAGTATCGTTGGGACATTTTTTTAAATATGTTTAAAACTTATTCTTTTGCTATATTTTTTGCAATTGTTGGATAAAACGATGAATTCCTCTTAGTTTCTGATTAACATTTAAAGAGGAATTTTTGAATATACCTTATAGAATGATCTACATTAACAACCAAAAACAAGCAATTATAAGAATTGAACAACCAAAAACAAGCAATTATAAGAATTGAAATTTCATTGGCTAATACTTCACAAAGTCTCGAATTACCTTATTAAATATGAATTAATGGCTTTGTATCTTGTTTGTTTTTTAAGATTATCTAATGTCTATATAATATACTGAATGTATTAATTTCTTTGAAAATAGAAAAGATGAATTATTGCTATCCTTCTTTATTATCTTCTAGCTGTCTTTGACGACCATGTGATTAATTCAGAATTTTGGAAAGTGTTTACTTAATACTGGCAATTAACTCACAAAAAAATCTTAAATCATCATATTGTTACAGAAATAAAAGCCATGTTATTTTTTCTGTTTAGTTGAAAGTTATATAATCCATTCCAATATTATCAAGTCCATGATGTTACTGCATTTCAAAATTTAGAAATACAGTTCCTCGAATTTTCGGGGTATTGTTGCTTCTTTTTCTTATTCATACTGTTGACTGCACATAAATGAATTAGAATCTGATCAGTTTTCCTTAGCTTCCAACAGTGGAAAAATAATCATGCGATTAAATATTTGATGAAACAATGAAAGTGGTTTGAGTATCAGTGCAATAATGTAGTCGATTATTAAAAGTTAGATAAAAATATTTAAGAAAAATACAATTTCGAATTTCTTTTACAATAAATATATTGACAAGATCATTTTTTTAAAGTTTCAAAATGGTATAAAAATAAATTTTCTGTTGTAATATATTTGGGAGTTACTTCTATAAAACGTTTAAATTTTATTTAGTTAAAATTCTTCCTAAAAGTTAAGAAAAGTCGCTCAAAGATGCATATTCGCACCTTCCAAGGTATTTATTTACAAAATCTAGTTACTGTTTGTGAAAAGATTCTTCTCGTAGAGCACTAGCACTCAAACGCGTTCGTCTAATTATTAATAGAAATAGCTATATATATGTTTTATGCTGATTTCATTGTATATTAGGAAGAATAGTACATGTGTATAGAAGCTATTTTTTGTGCCATGATGTTCAAATTTTGCTTTTCTAATTTCAAATTTGCAAACTATTCTAATTTCATTTGTGTGTGTGCGTGTGTATATTATTGCATTCACATATAAAAATTTAGCTCCGTGGGCAATCAATCCGACGGAAAGTCTTGATTTTTAAATAAAATAAATAAATGCTGCTCATGTTAAGAATTATATGTAAAATTATATCTATCTACCTCATTAGATTTTTAAGTTATTGTTTCTCACTGACAGACGGGGAAGCAGGGTGAAAGCAAAGTAGCCATTGATAAGTTTAGAACAAAATTTGAAATAGATCGGCAATTTTTGGTTAATGACTGCATATTAAACTTCATACTTTTAACTCGTTGCAATTTTGAGCTATCATATTCACAAATATATTGTTAAGGAAAAGTCCATTTGGGAGATTTATGGTGAAATATTTAATAGATTTAATGACAAATGACTATGGTTTATTCTATGCTAAACCACTAAACACCGACGAAACATATACGAAATAATATTTTCAATCAATGAAACAGAAACATACAATCAACAAATCGCTATGAAATAACCTTAATGTGTAAAAATTTTAGAGAGAACATTTTTGAAATACTTCAAAAAGACAATTCACCTGACTTCTCGATTCTTTCGACTCGACTCTGCTTTTTATGCTCATGAGATAGAGCCTCGAATATTCTAGAACAAACGCAGTAACTCGAATTTATCACAAATTTATCAATATCTGGGGCCCAACATTTCTGTCGCCACAGTCATCATATGTTTCGCCATACCGCCAAGTACGGTTGTGTTCGATACGGCATTCATTGGTACGGATACCTGTAAATCTCTGTTCCTTTCCAGGAAACTTACCGCACTGAGAAGCAATATTACTGACTCGTAACAATAACTATTTCCAGAAGCAGGCTTCTTAGTCAGGAGAATGATTCTGGAACACCCAGATCATGGGAAAAGTATACTTCGCCTTTTGACTATTGCAATATTTTTTCTAATTTTTTGTTATTGTCTGTACAAGGAAGTAAAAAATGAAATTTGAATACGAAGTTTTTAATATATCAGTTTTATAAAAGGTTTAATATATCACTTTTAAACGCTTCTTGCTAATTTTAATTCGAGCTCAAGCATATACAAACGAATCATTTTTTAAAATGGAATTTGGAATCAAAATGGTGGCTCAGACAGTTCCTTGCCAGTATGTTAAGTAGAAGAAAAAAAAATATCACCCAAAATTAAACATAAATTTAATGGCGCATAAATTTACTTTGACAAACAAATTATGAAAAATAGCATTTCAAAAAAACATAGAAAAAAAATTTACATTTTATTGAGTGTTCACAGAACTTGCCTTCTGAAGCGATACCCGCTTCTTATGTAGTTGTTCACATATCTCACTTGTTGTACTAATATGAATTTGTATTCTATTAACTCGATGTTGCAGCTTTTATCTGTGGTTTTCTTACTTTATTAGATCATGGACAAAGGGCGTTTTCAAACGCATGCTATGTTACAAAATCGACTTTTCTTTCTCTTCATGCCAAACCTCCTTTTAAGGTGTACGTACACACTTGAAACTACGAAAATCGTTCAAAATATCGATTTTTTTTATTGCTTAATAATGTTCTCTGATTCTTTAGCTTTCAAACGATACCAAGATGTTGTCAATATGCGAAATATGTCTCGAGTTATAATTATTTTTCTTGAGGTGCTTTCATTGAAAACTCTACTTACAGGTTTTTTTTAAACTCATTTTATGAAGAATGATATTTTTCCGCTATGTTGCTTCATTCAAACAATCATAACTCAACAAGAAATGAACCAAATACAATTATTTATATATCAAAACAATCTGTATGAAATAGCGGATGTTTTGTGCCTCAATCAAAGTTATATTTTTAGAAATAAATTTTTAATAGCTATTTAAAATTTAAAATGACAGAAAAATTCTCGCTTTTTCTATTCATTGGTGATGAAAAAATTGTTAAAAAAAACTATGAATTTTTATAACTTGATTGAGGCAGACAACATGAAGACTCATATTAGGCATCATTTCCAACTAGAATTGTGTGTCTGTGCAAATTAGAATTTAAGATATCATGTTTCAAAAAATAGGCTAATTAGCTCATTAAATATTATTTAATCAATTAATAATTAGTGTAATATGGTTTTTTTCTCACCGAAATGAGTTTAAACATATATTAATGATCTATTGTGAAAAAACTGGATTTTTAAAGTTAAAATTTTTAAAAAATCTTCTAGTGTGTACGTACACCTTAAAGGTTGTAAAAGATCTTTCAGGACATCTTATATTAAACATTTAACCACAAAAGGTTTTTTTTATCCTTTAAAACAATCTGGCCTTTTTGGATTTGGTATTTTTCGGACCAAAGAGTTCCAAGTACGAAACCCCATATCACTAAAGAACCAGGGATTAAGCAGGCTGTTAAGTGCGAAGAATTTGAGAGTCAAATGTTCTACCATGAGAGTGGAAATTTAAGGGAGGGGATAGCCCCACAGATACCGTCCTCGTTGAGGTGTACGTAAACACTTGAAGATTTTTTTTTTTAAATTTTAACTTTAAAAATGCAGTTTTTTCACAGTAGGTTATTAATATATGTTTAAACTCATTTCAGTGAGAAAAACCATATATTACACTAATTATTAATTAAATAATATTTAATGAACTAATTAGCCTATTTTTCGGAACATGATATCTTAAATTCTCATTTGTACAGACACACAATTCTAGTTGAAAATTATGCCTAATATTAGACTTCATGTTGTCTGCCACAATCAAGTTATAAAATTATATAGTTTTTACAATTTTTTCATCAACGATTAATAGAAAAAGAGATAATTTTTCTGTCATTTTAGCTTTTAAACAGCTATTAAAAATTTATTTCTATAAATATAACTTTGATTGAGGCACAAAACATCCGCTATTTCATACAGATTATTTTGATATATAAATAACTGTATTTGGTTCATTTCTTGTTGAGTTATGATTGTTTGAATGTAGCAACATAGTGGAAAAATATCATTCTTCATAAAATGAGTTTTAAAAACACCGTAACTAGAGTTTTCAATGAAAGCGCCCCAAGAAAAATAATTATAACTCGAGAAATATTTGGAATATTGGCAAAATTTTGGTATCGTTTGAAAGCTAAAAAATCAGAGATCATTTTCAAGCAATAAAAAAACATTCGATATTTTGAACGATTTTCGAAGTTTCAAGTGTGTACACACACCTTAATATAGAAATTAAAATCTACTTATCCAAATATCTTTAATCCTGTTTCAAAATGCTACATTAATGTAACTAAATTGAATTTTCACATAAAATCACGTAATGGATCCATTTCACAATTAGGAAAAAGAGTATAAAATTAAAATTATCCTATATATTTTACTATAAAATTATACTTTATTTTATTTGTGCTTATTTAAATCACTAAAGAGAAATCGGTAGTAAAATGTCTTAAGATTTTTCTGAATATTTCACTAAAATTATCATAAAATATATTCACTAAGATCTTTTATTTATATGAGCTCTCGCAAATTCAATAAAGCTAAGAATTTTGAATTAGATGGAATAAAACGGTTTTATTTCGCAATAAAAACGTTTTACATTATTTCGTTAAAATGACGTTAATTCCTTTAAGGTTTTTTTGCAAGCTTCCATTTAAAACTTAATTCTGGTTTCTCGGACTATTTTAGTAGGTAATTTGCAACAGGGAACTCATTATAATAAATGAAATGTCTTTTGAATTTTATGTCCCTTTACTGAAAGGAAACTGGAGGAAAAAAAGGATAGAATACTTCCTATTCCAGAAACGCTTACAAAGTTTGGAATTTTTTTTCCCGTTAAATTTGTGTGAAATGCATCTGGTCTTTAATTGGATAAAGTGTTTGCTTTAGCAAATGTGTTTTGTGTTAAGAAATGTAAAAAAAAAGTGATTTAAGTTTGAAAGAAAACTTTTGGGAAAAATAGTTTGTTTTTATCGTTTTTATACATTCTTTTTAAAATTCACTTGAATATATTTTGTGATATTAAAATGTATGTGAAAATATTTTTTCTGGTCAAATTTTTAGACTCAAATATTTATGATTGTTTTTTTTATGTGTTTTTACTATTATTTTTATGTGTTTTTACCATTTACTATTGTTTATACTATTATCTTGTTAATATGGTATCCTTAACTTTTCCTACATGGCATTTCAAAAGCACCGTTAATATTGTATAATATTGTGCATTATTCTTCAATACCGAATTTTATCACATAATACCTAAGAATATTGTATAATATTGTGCATTATTCTTCAATACCGAATTTTATTACATAATAACTAAGAATATTGTATAATATTGTGCATTATTCTTCAATACCGAATTTTATTACATAATAACTAAAGAATATTGTATAATATTGTGCATTATTCTTCAATACCGAATTTTATTATATAATACCAAAGAATATTGTATAATATTGTGCATTATTCTTCAGTACCGAATTTTATTATATAATACCAAAGAATATTGTATAATATTGTGCATTATTCTTCAGTACCGAATTTTATTGTATAATACCAAAGTATATTGTATAATATTGTGCATTATTCTTCAGTACCGAATTTTATTGTATAATACCAAAGTATATTGTATAATATTGTGCATTATTCTTCAATACCGAATTTTATTATATAATACCAAAGAATATTGTATAATATTGTGCATTATTCTTCAATACCGAATTTTATTACATAATACCAAAGAATATTGTATAATATTGTGCATTATTCTTCAATACCGAATTTTATTACATAATACCAAAGAATATTGTATAATATTGTGCATTATTCTTCAATACCGAATTTTATTACATAATACCAAAGAATATTGTATAATATTGTGCATTATTCTTCAATACCGAATTTTATTACATAATACCAAAGAATATTGTATAATATTGTGCATTATTCTTCAATACCGAATTTTATTACATAATACCAAAGAATATTGTATAATATTGTGCATTATTCTTCAATACCGAATTTTATTACATAATACCAAAGAATATTGTATAATATTGTGCATTATTCTTCAATACCGAATTTTATTACATAATACCAAAGAATATTGTATAATATTGTGCATTATTCTTCAATATCGAATTTTATTACATAATACCAAAGAATATTGTATAATATTGTGCATTATTCTTCAATACCGAATTTTATTACATAATACCAAAGAATATTGTATAATATTGTGCATTATTCTTCAATATCGAATTTTATTACATAATACCAAAGAATATTGTATAATATTGTGCATTATTCTTCAATACCGAATTATATTATATAATGCCAAAGAATATTGTACAACATTGTATAATATTATATGGTATGCAATAATATTGAACAGTATCATTCAGTTTGTTGTATCATCTATATTGTACAATATCTTTCAATATGTTATGCTATATTAAAACGGTTTTACCAGCTTATTCTCTTAAATATAAACGAAAAGTTGTTTTTGTTGTAAAGTTTTATTTAAGTTTGGCTTGCATATAAATTGTATTTTGTTAAATAAAGCACGTTTTGAAGATATTTGAAGATATAAAGCACGTTTTGAAGAGGTGTTAGGGGGAAGAGTCTTTAGAGTATTACTTACGAGTACTTTGGTTACGTTTTCCGAAATTGAAATAATAATTGAATGTGTCAGCATCTACTAGCTGTTACTCAAAATTTTGATTTCAATATTTTATCATTTTAAATTTATAAGAAACCAATACAGAGAATACTTAGGTATCCATGCAAGACTTCAATAAGATTATAGTATTATTTGGTATTTTCTTTATTGATCTGCAAAATCGTTTTTGTCAAAGAGTTACCAGCGTAAAGTAAGAACGAAAAAAATTGTGTATTTGCATTGACGGCTTATGTATTGATAATTGGATTAACCAGTGATCTTTTATAGTCAAAGCTCGATGGTCAATCTTGTTTTGGAATTGGAACATTTGATAAGGCACCCTTGCAAATGATCTATCCTATTTCAAAATAAAATAAAATAAAATAAAAATTGCAGTGATCTGTAAAAAGGTGATATATGATGCTTCTTCTTCATGATCTCAACAGCCCTTTGCAGACTTTGGCTGCCTCAACCAGCTTTTCCAGCGCTTTCTATCCCCAGCAACTCCCTTCCAGTTCATTATCCTCAAAAGATCATATCTCTTTCCACATCATCTAGTTGGAGGTCTATATGTGATGCTACTGTCGTTTAATATTAGATTTAAAAAAATATTTTAAATTTCTGCATCTATTATTTGTTATTTTCTTGTATTAAATTAAAGAAAAAGTATTAAGTAAGTAAGAGAAAAATAATGCTGCTTATGGTAAAATAGTAAATAAGAAAAATTAATTGTGTAAATATGATAAATCTTAATATATATAAATTACGTGTCACGTTGTTTGTCCGCGATGGACTCCTAAACTACTTAACCGATTTTAATCAAATTTGCACACCGTGTGCAGTTTGATCTAACTTAAAAGATAGGATAACCCTTTTTCTGAATTTTTAATTAGAATTTTAATTATTGATTAAAAACTAACTTTCCCGCCAAAAAAATCTTCATTTTCCCCACCGCCAAATGAGTACGGCTTCAGTTCTTTTTTCCCCCAACAGTAATGAGGCTAGGCTTAAGATTTTTCGGCTGATTATTTGAAATGATTCTATTTATTTGCTTAATGTTTGATGCATTTAAAATGAAATATTGTTAATGAATCGATCTTTCAGATTCATTCTGAAGTACTTTTGAATTAAAACAAAACAGAATAAAGGCAATTAAAAATGTATAATCTGCATAGCGTTACCCCAACTGGAGTAGAAAAACTCACGCATTTGTGTTACCGTCACTGGCGTTGAAAATTCACGCTTTTCGCATTGTGTTCTGATTGTTGACATGACAACCATTATCAATGGATGATTTAAATTATTTTTAGGTTAGCTGCATGTTTTTGTAATTAAATTGTATTTATGTTATATATATTTTTTGTATACGCTTATAGTTTTAAGTACATCGTTTAAGTTTTTTTTAACCTGTTTTCAACCGATTATTTTAAGCGATTCGTTTTATTTTCTTAGTGTTTGAGGCATTTAAAATGAAACATTGTTAATGAATCGTTCTGGTCATAATGAATCTGAGAATATTTTGTTGACAAATTCTTGAAATATTACATAAATTAGGAAAGATATTCTTTAGTGCCCATAAAGTTTAAACGTTCAGTGACTGTTTTCAGTAATCATATTACAAAAAAAATACTTTGTTTCAGTAAAAAATATTATTATATTAATTGCAGATTAATCCTTTCCACTTTAATTTATAGTATAAATTCTACGGGAACTAACAGAAAATTAGAGATACATATTACGTTATGACTGAAGGCGTTTATAATATTATGAGAGAATTATATGACTATCAAAATATGAAGCTTTAAAATATTTTGATGAAGAGGCTATTAAAGTAGGAATTGCATAAAATATTTAATTATTAAAATTTTAACGAACATTAAGATTGGCGAACCGGCTGGTCGCCAAAGGCGGCTAGTATTTCTATATTTATTGAAAAATATCATATTAAAAATTTGCATGAAATTGAAAATTCTTCATTAGAAACATATTTATATTCATTAAAAATATAGAATTCTATAAATTAAGTATAAATAATAATAGAGGTATTAATATATTCATAAGGGGACAAATGAAATAAAAATTACAGAAACCTAGAAAAATAGCAAATGACAAGGATTTTAATAACGTAATAACATTTTATGTAAATTGCGAAGCGTATTACCACAATTCTGAATAAAATATTTTTTTTTTCCAAAATGAATTATAATATATTTAGACATAAAGCTTTGATCTATATTTACAACAACATAAATTTGCAAAAATATTTTTTAAGATATTGCTAATTAAGTTGTCAAAATACTGGCAAAATATGGACGAATCAACTGAATATAATTAGTAAATTTCAAGCAAATAGCAGCATTTGATAAATAACATGAAAAAGCTCGAAATGAATATCTTTATAAATGAAATTTATTAACATTTTGTAGAAGTAATTAGGAAATTAGTTCCATTTTCGATTAAATTATATTTAAAAAAATATTTAATGAAAGTTTTTTTTCTAGAAATGTGACATTCTATGAATTGTTAAGCCAGTCAACGCATTCTGTTAATTTCATATAATTACTTATAATTAAGTTTTGGTAAAATCTAATTTATTCATTATATCTTCAGATTATTAAAAGCAAGTTATCTAGTCATTTCTGGAATAATTTAGAGTGTAAGAGATTTTTTTGGATAACTTGATACTTTTTATGGATTTCCCTTTCAGAAAATCTCATTAAAAGTTTGTTTATACTCATTAACAGATATAGAAATTTATTTTATTCATTAATAAACATAAGCTAAAGATCCTGTGTCGTTTCATAACATAATATGAATTATCAATTTCAAGATATTTAATGCGATGAAATAAACCCTGGAAATTTATTAAGATGGTATTTATAAGGTAAAAATTATTTATGCTTACTTTGCCGTACTTCAATTATTGGATATGCATATTTTGTGTTTAAAATTTAATTATAATATTCAGCATTTATTTACATATTTCAAATTATATGAATATATAGAACAGAACTGGATTTATTCACTTCAGTTTGTATACTAACCGACTTTGGTAAATAGATGGTTTGCAGGAAATGCTGATTATATTTAATTATCGTTAAACTGCTTAGATGTAATTTCATGACGTGGATCTTTTCTTCACGACGATGATTTTTTACGATGATTTCTTTGTTTTTTTTGTTTAGAAATTAAAGCAGTATTATTTAAATAATTTTTCATATTTTCTATTCATTGTGCATATGAAGTTGTATTCCCAAGTTGTTAGACATAATAGTATGGGAGTGTTCAAAGTGAAGTACCGTTAAATTAAATAATCATCTTTCACACATTTCGAAAAAAACAATGTTCCAATCACAATCATGAAAAGAAACAATTAAAGCTTTTACTTAAATTTTGTCCAATCAATAGTTTTATCACATATCAAAAAATAAAATGATTAACTATCAGAAAAACAGATGTGCATGATTGAAACAGAAGCATTAACCACGATGCCATTAACCGTAACAAACTGAAACTTTTAAAGCTGATCAATCAATTTTTCAGACACACTGGCCTATAAAAAAGTTAATAGATACATAATTACAGTGGACGTGGGATCGGAAAGCCTTTAACAGCTGAGTATTGACCCTTCTTTGTGGATAAAAATAGATTAAATGGATTTTATTTTTCCACATAAAAAAAGTAAGAAATCATTATGCTCTGAATAAATGAGTTTGAAATTACAGAACGATAGTCCCAAAGAGGACTTTTTTTTCTCTTTCGTTCTTCTGGAATGTTTCGGTTGTTTTTGTGTCGTTATATAAGGCAATAAAACTTTTTCAAAATGGAATCTTTAAATTTTCTAATTTACAATGTTATTCTAAAGTGTTTATTTTATGACGAATGCAAAATTTAATAGTTTTTTTTAATAAGTTGTATCAAATATAGTTTAAGGAGTATTTTTTATAGTCTGTCAGATAAGTTTCATTTTAGAAGCAGCGATTGTAATAATAGTTTGTGTTTTTTTAAAAAATATAATACATTTTCAAAACATTGACTGTTAATCCGTGATATGTAGATTTCTGACATGAAACATGACAGTCAATGTTTTAATTGAACCTCGTTAACTAATCTATTTCCCTATTAGCCCAAAATGACTAAAAAAATTGTTCGATATTGTCCGGCATTCAGAACATCGAACAACAACATGGGATTATCGTACAATGTCTTGTGGTAACATGGAACCAGCAACCACTTCCTGGAGTTTAGTGTCACTTTTTTGAGTTTTCTTTACACAGTTTAGTATCTCTTTAAATAAGAAAAGAGAGTTTTATGTGTTTTGTTACAATAAACGTTAAATCGTCAGTTCTAGAATTACCAAATATGACACAGTCAAATTTTAAAGGATGAAACCCTGCATCATTTAGCCCTTTTCTTAACTTTAATAAAGAATTTAACTAATTTAAATTAATAATTAATATTTTTAATTTTAATGGGCATTTTTTCGTCATGACTTCGAAAAAATATTTAATAACGCAAAAATTAATTACACAACATCATGAAGTTATAAAGAATCATTTTTATTGACATGAACGTAATTGTGGCAGTTTTTTATTTTTTAATTAATCTTTAAAATTATTTTTAAGCCCATTTTTCGGCACTCTATTTCTTTGCTCTATAGAAACTGATTTTTTTTATTTGTTACAAATATTTCACACTGGTTTTTTCTTCAATTTTTAAAGGTGAAAATATGAGCATTTGGCTCATGAGATCTCATGGTTTTTACACGAGGCTTAAAGGGGAGATTTTTGTGAGGATTCTGTTTTTATTAAATGTATTTTTTTAATAAAGTTAAAAAATTATTTTATTTTTATAATTAAGTAAGTAATGGTAAATAATTTTTGAAATGCGTCAATGTTTAAACAATTTTAGTAAGAGGGATTATTTCAATAATTAACCATTCATAATTTCCGTTACACACTGAAACTTCAGTTGAAATTATAGAAAAAATTCGGCGATGCACGGCTTATTGAATAGGGGGATGAACGACATTTGAAATAGTACTGTTTGCAGATCTAACAAAAATGTGAAATTTAAAAACACATTACTGAAGAATCAGTCAAGAGAAAGCTACAAGTTAAAAATTTGCTGAAATTTCAGCATTCATTAATCAGCAAATTTACCAGATGCAGCTTGTGTAAAATATAATTCGCTTCAGCATTTGCATGATTATTCTCAAAACAGACAAATAATAATGCAATGAGTTATAAAAATATGTAGATGTACTAAAATGATAGGCAGATTAAGCCAAGACTTCAGTTTTAATTTTTTACTTTATACCCTTCTTCAAATGAATTGGTCTTTGGCACACATTTTTGCCTGATTATACCTTACTTAACTCTCTATTTGTGATAAGATATAATAATCTGTTTTTCACTACCTTTCTTGATTTCAATTGTCTTTAATCAAATGATTATAGTTAAATTTTGATTCCAAATGTATGGCGCCATCTAGTGGTACTTTTGAGAAAAAACTGATTTTAAGATGTCAAGATATTTATAAAAATACATTATAAAATATGATAAAAATTAAAAAAAAGAAAATTAAATTAAAAAGGAATTTCTTTTGACAAATAAATTAATTGGCAGTAATTTTCGAAAAGACTGATTATCAGATCCTGCTTGTTTAAATTTTTTATTGATCGGGATATAGAACGCTTTTTTTTGTTTCTCTTCTATATGGAATTATTCTTTTCCTAATTACATATAGAGGGTAAGTCATATCACCAACTCTCAGATCCGCCCAAAAGCACACGGATAAATAATACCTGAATGACCAGACAGCCGCAACAGCAGCACTGGACGGAACTGTGGTTGAGCCCTAAGGACCATCACCGGCCACGGTACATACCTTCCCTAAGGAAGTAAGTCCCGTCACCGATGGGAGGAAACAGGCCTCTTCTTGTACTTCCCAGTCTGGTGAGATCCAATTACCACGCCAGAAGCTTCTCATCCTCATTTCGAGGGGCCCCCTAGGGGAAACATATAAAGTGTATGAATGGAAATGAATTTATTTTCATTTACTTGGAGAGAGAATAATTTATTTTTATTCAGTTGAATACTTTTCTTCTATCGTTTTACAAAGGTTCTAAGAGCAATAAAAGTTGGTAACGATTCTTTTATCAAAATTGTGACTAGAAATCCATAATAGGAAAAAAAAAGTTTAAAAAAAGGTCTAAAAATGCAATAAAGATAGTGAAATTAACTGATTGAATAAAAGATTCCTACGCATCCATTAGAAAATAAAATATATTATAAATGTGATTACGATTTCAGTTTGATTAGAATATTTCTGTGAGCGTCTCATGTTTTTACGTTCGTAATTTGATGCTCGTATTTTTGACGAAATAAATTATCTTCTATTCTTTTTTGAAGACACTTACAGCACTTTTATCTTTAAAATTCATTTCATTTTATAATAACTTTCACGAAATAAATCCTATTTCAATGTAAAATCAACAATTGTTGAAGAAAACTTTTATCCGAAGGGCTTGAAAAGTATTTAAGAACTCATTATATATAGGACTTACAGTGCTAATGATACTTGGATTTTGACATGAGTATTTTAAACAAATTTATTTAACTGAAGAATTGAATGAGGAAATCCTACAAAAGCATATTAAGTTTAAACTAACAATCATTAATCTTTGTTATATATCTTAAGAGGGAAGCCATTCTTTTGAATAAGACAAGTTTCTTTCTATTTTGTCAGCATTCATTCATATGATGAATGAAACTGTTGTCATCTCTAATTGTAATAAAAGCGAACTATGTTAGCTATATGAATGAAGATAAGAAAGGCTTTTCGAGATTAATGTTCCATAAGGAATTTAAATCATAAAAGGAAGCCATATTTTTGAGAAATATCGCATTCAGTATTAGTGCTTTTATGTTTCGAACTAAAATCAAATAGTTATATGATGGCGCTTCCATCTATATGAGAATTTCAATACGAATGAGATAATGAAACAATCGGCGTCAAAGAAATTCTTCCGTTTGACAAAACTATTTTATAAATTATTCAATTCCCTTTCAACCAATAATAGTTAATAGTTAATATTTAGTAATAATATTCTCCTGAAACTAATAATAGTTAATATTGATCACATTCTTTAACCCTTGCGCCGTTCTCTACTGTCCACGAAAATTTCTGTTTTTCACTGCATTAGAACAAACAAAAATAAAAACTCAAACAAGAAAACATTTACAAAGCATCTTAAAGGTTTAAAAGAACACTTGAAACGCGTTACGCCCGCCTTGCAAAAGTTCCACTTGAACGCGCTAGACGCGTTACAGACGACGAAGAGGTTAAAGAAACCTTTCACATTTAGAGAAGTAGGCATATTTAATTCCATGCAACGAAACAGATTTTTAAAATTCTTTGAAAAGTTCGAATCCAAAGTATATTTTTAACTGATTATATACTAAAGAAAGTAACATTCTAGAGCTCCCAAATTTTGTATGAGTTTTAAAGTACATGCGACTTTGTTAGTCTGCAAATAAATTAGTCATACTACTAAGTACTTTTTCACTGTGCATTCCCTTTTTTTAATGAAACATGGTAATAATTACAAATGTTAGCTTGTGGCAATAATTTACGAAAAGACTCAGATTATCAAATCTGTTTGTTTAAATTTTTTATTGATCGCGATGTAGAACAATTTTTTTTTTTGTTTCTTCTCTATATGAAATGATTCTTTTCCTCATTAGATATTATTCTTGTTGTTGTTGCTTATGGCACTTGTCATAGACAAGCCCGCTGACAAAGCCATCGATTTTAAGCCTAGTTTTAGCGTCTCTTATTTCAGTAGCGCCATCTAGGGCCAAGAGTACGTCTTAGCTATTCATGCGTTACAGCCCTTTTCACGAGGCGGACTTCATTCATACATTTCATTCACTCATACACAAATCACAATTTAGATCTGAATCAGAGAACGATCACCTCTGAACCAATACCCCTAGTGGTATTGCAAATATATAGAGGGCATGAATGAATATGAATTTATTTTATTTAATTGGAAATGGAATAATTTATTTTTATTCAGCTGAGTACATTTTTTCTGTCATGTTACAAAGTTCCTCTGTAATTCTGGCTGTGAAACGCAAAACTCAAAAACGCTTAGAGCTAAACACATATAAATGTTATTTAATTTTCTAATTTGATGTTTTCTATCTAATTTTGAATGAAACTCATTCAAAGAAAGTCTATCAAGCTGTCCGAATATAAATTAGCATCAAAACTACGAAAAGTAAAGAGCTAGATGTATGAAATTTGGAACATTCATTTAGCAGCTATAAGGAGGATTCATGTAAATTTTGAACCAAATTCGACATACAGTTCATCGTCTGTCGGTCTGTATTTTCTCAAGCGGTAAACGCGATTACTTAAAAGAGCAATGAATTGAATAAATGTATTTTGTTTTGTGATCCATTATTGTAATTCTGGGTGAAATTTTGGTTTAAATCGATTGGTAAAAGACGACCAAAATATATATTCAGTTTTCCAGAATGTGTTTTAACTATATCTCAGCGATTACACACTAAAAAAAAGTCTCAGGAAGATAAAACGTTACATTAAGTTAAACTGTCAGATTCACACTAAGAACGTTATTTCGTAACTATTATTTGTCAGTGACATGTAGTTAGAGCAAATATTTCAGTTTTATTAATTATACTACGTTTCAAATCACCTTGGATAAAAAAAAATCAATTTTTGGAACATGTCCGGTTGTTTGTGACAAAAATAACTCAGAACTTATTTGAACTAGATAGTTGAAATTTAGTATACGGTCTTTACATCAATTTGGCTGATTTCTATCAAATTTTGGGTAAAATCTGTTCAGAGAAAGTCCGGCTGTTCGAATATAAGCTGACACGATAACTACAAAACAAAGACAGCTAGATAGATGAGATTCGGTACACAGATGTAAAAACCATAAAATAGACATCTGCAAAATTTAAAACCAAAACCAGAAAAGGGCTGGGTGTCTGTCAGTTTGTGCTTTCAGAAAAATGTAAAAGTGATAATTCAAAAATGCAATGACTTAAATATGTCAAGTTAGGTATGGGTATTTTGCGACTACAAGTGCAGCTTTGTGCCAATCTTTGCTTCAATCGATTGAGTAAAACGTGTTTAAAGCACAAATTCAATTTTCAGATAATATTAGCCACAATCCAGGGATTAATCGCCAAATTACTTGCCAAGGGTAATATGATAGATTCTGTTAAAAGGTTGCTTTGACGCCAAAAGTCAATCTTTCGTAATTATTGTATGAAAGTTTCATCTAAGGCGTTCTCTGTCATGACGTATTTACCATAGAAGGCGAGAACGCTTTAGGGGGACTATTACCGCTGGTGTTTTGTTGTTGTTGCCATCAGGAAAAATTTATAGAGAATGTTTAATTACGAATAATAATAATAGTATTATGCTACATCCAAATGATCAAAAATTAACTTCATCTTTATATTATTAATTTGAAAAATAATATAAAGATGAAGTTACTTTTCAATCATTTGTATCTAGCATGGCATTCTGCATTCACTTGATTATGGAATAATTTTTATACAAATGGTTTGTGTCTCTGTTAAATCATTCCCCAGAAAGCAACGGACGAGTTGAATTATTCAACTTTAAAATTTCAAATAAAAATCAAAAGTTTTTTTACAAGCTTTAAGTTATAGCCATTTTCAATGAACCTTTCCTTCCTTCCAAAATAAATGTTCTTTTTCTAAGTTTTTCATAACTTTTCCTTAATTCGAAAAACTGAGAAAATCATTTGCATACACCACGATAACAGCCTTAAAAGTAAACAAAAAATATCCGCATAACTATTATATCTTCCACCCCAAAATATTCTTTTCCACCTGTTTTAAATATTTAAAGTTCATGAAAAAAATATTTCTGTCCTTCGTGCGTTGGAGCAAATGAGAACTTGAACACCCATTCCCTTGAAAGAAACGAAAGCACTAAAGAAATCTCTTTAGGGGAAAACATATTGCATTTTTACTATTCTCCAACCTCTCAAAAGAACTTGGAAACGATGATTTATGAGCTAGGGGTGAACATTTGTTTTACTGTTCTTGAATCTTTCCAAAAGAAAAGTTTATTCCGATAGAGATAGAGAAAAGTGGGGGACTATTTGTTGCGGATGCCTACGGATAACACACCTGTTCTTTTCATATGATGTGAAACAGAATCAGATGTGGAATGCAGCGTGTGTATTTCATTCCAGATGCTTTCCTCCTTTTAGGAGATTAACCAATAAGTTACCGCTTATCGGATTTAGTGATAGAAAGGGAACACCATTATAAAAAAGGGATAATAGAAGTACGTTAAAATTTGATGGGAAAATCGAGTCTTTTGGGAATAAGAAAAAAGTTATTTACTTCTTTTGGAAATGTTTTGTGAAAGGAAATATTCGAGAACAGAAATCTTGAAATTGGAAGGCTTATCACTAATTTTATGAGTTTTGTGTATTTCATGTATTATATATGTTAAAGAAAATGTGATTAGTCAGGGAATTATTTATAATTATCACCAAACGTATTAGTAATTAATAATAATCACTACCGGTGACTATGAATAACCACTAGTTATTATGAATAATCATCCCTGGTGACTATGAATAACCATTATTAAGTATGATTAATCAACACTGGTGACTATGAATAACCATTGGTAATTATGCATAATCAACGGATTAATCACATTTGCCGTAACATATATCACCAGCCACATTTGGTGACTAGCTGGATATACGGGAATATAATGGTTGCGTTAATTATAGTTCAATCTCTTGTGTATAAATTGATGTTTATCGAGTGCTCTGTTATGCTTTTTTAAACATTTTTTAAACAAAACATGGAGTTGCTTTTTTAAACAACTCCATTAAACATGGAGTCGAGTTCTATGATTTTCTGATGGAGTAGAATCTTACTCTATAACTTTTGAAAATGTTTTTTGAAAGGAAATATTCGAGAACAGTAATCTTGAAATTGGACAGCTTATCACTATTGTTACAAGTTTTGTATATTTCGTATATTATATATGTTAAGGAAAATGTAATTAGTCAGGAAATTATTCATAACTATCACTAAACGCATTAGTAATTAATAATAATCACTACTGGAGACTATGAATAATCACCCCTGGTGACTATGAATGATCACTAGTAATTATGAATAATCACCCCTGGTGACTATGAATGACCACTAGTAATTATGAATAATCATCTCTGGTGACTGAATGACCACTAGTAATTATGAATAATCGCCACTGATGACTATGAATAGCAACCGATAATTAATAATAATCACCCCTGGTGACTATGAATAACCATTGGTAATTATGCATAATCACCGGATTAATCAGATTTACAGTAACATATATCACCAGCCACAATTGGTGACTAGCTGGATCTACGGGAATATAATGGTTGCATTAATTATAGTTACATCTCTTTTGTATAAATTGATGCTTATCGAGCGCTCTGTTATGGTTTTTTAAACATATAATGGAGTTGAGTTCTATGATTTTCTGATGGAGTCGAATCCTACTCTTTTGAAGATGTTTTGTGAAAGGAAATATTAAAGAACTGTAATCCTGAAATCGAAGGCTTTATCACAATTGTTACGAGTTTTGTGTCTTCGGTTCATCATATACAGTACCGTAAATGTGATTAATCCTGTGATTGTTCATAATCACAACTAAATTTATCACTGATTATGAATAACGACTGATAATTATGAATGGTCACCAGATAAATCAAATTTATCACTAGCCCCAATTGGTGACTAGCTGGATCTATGGAAGTATATATGGTGGTTGGGTTGAATTTTAATTAAATCTTTTATATATAAAATGATGTTTATCGCATTCTCTGTAATGTAGTTTTAAAAATCAAATTGGAGATACTTTAAATACTATTTCTTAAAAATTTTACACTTTTCTGTTTATAGTGTAAGTGAATTTTTCTAATGGATTCGAGTTCCATGACTCTAAAGCGTTTCTAAAAATTAAGACATTTATCAATCTGTTTTAAATCGCACGTTGTTTCAGCGGTAATGTTTTTTTCACTCTCTAAAGCATGTAAAATGCACTCATGTTAAGTAGAATCCTTCTTTAGCTTTCAACAAAGGACAACAATCCTGTGTTGAAATAAATAAATAAATGATACGGTGAATAAAATGATTTTAATTTTATTAGAGAAGTAAAAAAATTCTATTGTTGAAAAGTATGTAAACTATAATTTTAAAAACTACTAACATTCAGGAACATTTTGTAGGAATACAAAAATAGTATCATAATAATGAAAAAATAAATTTTCTGATAATACTTCCTTGATATTTATTGATAATATGTGCTTGATATTTATTGATAATATGCTTGATAATATGTACTTGATATTTATTGATAATATGCTTGATAATATGTACTTGATATTTATTGATAATATGCTTGATAATATGTGCTTGATATTTATTGATAATATGCTTGATAATATGTGCTTGATATTTATATTTTTAGGAGCTATTGTAGTAAAACACTAAATTCTCATTTAATTTTTAATTGATTGCGGAAATATGCACTTTCTGTCTCTTCAAATTCAACCTGTGCATAATTTCTCCCTTGTGAAATTGCTGTGTTCTAAGAGATAAAATATAAATAAAGCAGCCAGCTAAAATTATACAATTTGTGACTAAGTTAAAAAGCTAATTTTTGATTTAAAAAACATCAATATTTTTAATTACTGAACAATTTTTATTTATTTAACCACTTTTACATTTGCATAATATACATTTAATGTTAGTTTGCATCTTCAAAAGCTATTTTTAAAATTATAAATTTCCATATAATTTTCTTACGAAAAGCATCATAAATTAAAACCTAATGTATATCTGTTGTTAAAATTTAGTAATAAGATTCAATTCTCTATTAATATTGTTTATATATAATATACAATGAATAGAACAGGTATAAGACTATTAAAAAATAATATGGCGTTAAGAAATCATGCTCAAGGTATTTAATTAAAAGTAAACACAATAAATATTCCAGAACTGTTATATAAATTTATAATATGCGCTATTTTGATATTTAAAAGTTCTTCCGTTGAAAATCTTATAAATTAAATTAATATTTTACATTCATTCCAATCAAAGAAAAGTTCATAATAGTGTCTACATCAACCCAAAATTTATTTTAGTCCAGATTTGTACATTAATTAAACTTCAGACTGCAATTGTAAAGAAAAACACTAATAGAAAACCAAGACATGAAACAATATGTTTTAATTCATTTTTCGAACTTCATTATCCTCGCTGCAGAAATTTCGAAACTTTAATAAAAGAATCATGATAATGAAAATAAGAAAGACATCTGGGCGATAGAAAATAAAAACAGACAATGTAAGAGTCAGAAATTCTTAAGGAGCTGCTAAGGGAGATTATAGGACCTAAAATAACAGCGAAAAAATTGGAGCGATTAGTTTTAAATAAAAGAAACATTTTATTTCAGAATGGCGAAGGAATTGAAACTAATCCTACAGACCCAAATACATTCTGAGGGATCCAATTTCGAGAGGAAGAAAATGGCGATGCAAATTACAGCTTCCAGGGAGATTAAAAGTTTAAAAATAGCTACGGTTTCGAGTACGTCTATACCCTGGAAATATTTTCCATTAGATGGATTAAAATATTAAATATCGATTTAAATTTTCATTTAAAACTCGGAGCAAAAATGAAGGAGTCCGCCTGCCTGTTTGGAGTTGTTACATTTCTGGAATGATTTATTTATTTATTTAATCTGAAATGTAACTTTAGAAGAGTGCTCTTTTTTATTTTTCAAGAACTGAATACAGGGAATAAATAAGAGTTTCCATTTCTTGAAGATCATTTTTCTGCTTTGCAGTTTCTGAAAAATAATCTTTTAAGATGCATATTTTTTCTAAAATTTTTACTTTTAATATTAAAAATTTGGAAGTGCTAGTTAATTCATATTGATTAATGTCTGGTTTGAAGTGTACTATGGAAAAATGTTAAAAAATTTAAAGATATAATCTTTTAGTCCGCAGTCTCGTTTCTCTTTTATAATTAAACCAGAAAGTATCTCAGATACTAAAATTAATGAGGTGGAATTTGAAATCGTTTCTCGCGCAAGAAATAATTTTCGGAGAAAATATTACTAGAAATATTTCAAATTCAAAGTGCTTTAGAATTATTTAAATTGGTGAAATTAAAATATTTATCAATAGGATTACTTTACCTTTCAGTTTTGAGATTTTCAACGACTTATGGTGGTTTAAAATTATATGCTATCTAATGTTTCTGACTCAAATCAAAAGTTACTAGTGGATACTCCAAACAGATAAATTTTGGAACAATAAATATTTATTTTAAAGAATTATAAGAATGGACGCTCATCCAAAAATAAAACATCTGCAGATATAGTTATCTATAATGATACACTTAGTGTCATAGTTACGATTCAACTCGATGAGGCATAGTAATCCGGTATCTAGAAAGAAAATGTACAGGGTGGATATCAATAAAGTGATCATATTCAGATCCGTATAGTAATCTATCTGCCTTTCGAATTTTGATGAATCTTAGTATATACATTATATGGAACACGGAGAAAAGATTTATGCAATAAAAATAATTCCCATTTTGACCTGCAAGTGGCGCCTAAAGAAGGGGAAAAAAAAACTTATCATAATAATCAAAATTTATTCAGTTATCACGGTTTTAAATTATTATAATATACATAGTTTAAAGTTATTTTATACGTAGATAAACAAATGTAAATTCCAACAATTTGTTTTTGGACTGAGAGAAGTTCGAAACATGAAGATTTATGCAAATCTCAAGTTCGAATATTTGGCAATTATAATATTTTTTAAAAATATTTTTTCTTATTCCAGAAAATAGAAAACAGAAATATTGTCGTTATATATTTGAATTTTGTGCATCTTTTACATTATTTTATTAGGTAATATAATCATTTTTTTTCTATCTATTCTTTAAAATCAGTACACTGAAATTTGGATTTTAGCTAAAGGAAATTAGTCACTTTTGAATTAGTGTATTTAAGCAAGTATTCTAAATTTTATTTTGAGAAAAATTGGAATATTTTACTAATTTTATTTGTTAATGTATCACATTTTAATTAATACTAACAATTTACTGCTTTTTTCTTTTAGGTAAGTGAATATCAAAAAGGTTTTGCTGACTTTGTGATTGTTCTTTGGTAAGTTATTTTTAATATAGCTTTCATTTTAGAATGGACTTTGTTTTATGTGCATTTATTGTTTATTCACGTATGAATACATTTTTGTAAATTGATAAATAAAAATAAGCAATTTTAAGGTGCATCACCCCAAAAAATTATTACTGCAGTTAAAATTTAAATAAATTCAGCTCAAGAAATTCACAAATTCCATATAACTTTCTTCTAAATAAACTTTCCTAACAAAAATTAAGTGAGAATTTTATAAATTCATATTAGTTTCGAACATCTGACTTTAACACGTACCTTTTCTTTTAAGTGATATTGAATGTTGTTATCGTATTCTTTCATCCAAAATGCTATTACCAAATATCCGATGGTAATATCATAATATTAAAATAATGCAGTCTAAATTTGTATGATTCCCTCTGGTCCTATTAGTCATATTTAATAAAATATTCTTAAGACATAAACACATTTCAGCAATTCCGCAATTTTGCAAGCAAAATGAATCAAATTGTGAATATATAATTTCAGATTATTTCAATTTTTATGATTCCCTCTGGTCTTAAAGAAGATATCTCATTCAGACATTGCACATCTTCTCGGCAATGTCTCAAAAAACAAAACAAAGAAATTTAAATTTCCTAATTAGGCTATTTTTAGTCTTAGAAGGATTGAAATTCCTTATTCAAAATGTTATTGTGGTAAGAATATTTTATTAACTATGACTAATATAGCTAGAGAATTTTCAAAAATTTAGATTTCGTATTTTTTTAATACAGTATTTATTGACTAATATAGCTAGAGAATTTTCAAAAGTTTAGATTTCGTATTTTTTTAATACAGTATTTATTGACTAATATAGCTAGAGAATTTTCAAAAATTTAGATTTCGTATTTTTTTTAATACAGTATTTATTGACTAATATAGCTAGAGAATTTTCAAAAGTTTAGATTTCGTATTTTTTTAATACAGTATTTATTGACTAATATAGCTAGAGAATTTTCAAAAGTTTAGATTTCGTATTTTTTTTAATACAGTATTTATTGACTAATATAGCTAGAGAATTTTCAAAAGTTTAGATTTCGTATTTTTTTAATACAGTATTTATTGACTAATATAGCTAGAGAATTTTCAAAAATTTAGATTTCGTATTTTTTTTAATACAGTATTTATTGACTAATATAGCTAGAGAATTTTCAAAAGTTTAGATTTCGTATTTTTTTAATACAGTATTTATTGACTAATATAGCTAGAGAATTTTCAAAAATTTAGATTTCGTATTTTTTTTAATACAGTATTTATTGACTAATATAGCTAGAGAATTTTCAAAAGTTTAGATTTCGTATTTTTTTAATACAGTATTTATTGACTAATATAGCTAGAGAATTTTCAAAAATTTAGATTTCGTATTTTTTTAATACAGTATTTATTGACTAATATAGCTAGAGAATTTTCAAAAATTTAGATTTCGTATTTTTTTAATACCGTATTTATTAACTAATATAGCTAGAGAATTTCAAAAATTTAGATTTCGAATTTTTTTAATACGGCATTTATTGACTAAAACAGCTTGAAAGACATTTGTTTTGTTCAAAGCTTTATTTTCTATTGGAAATACAGTAGACTCCCTATTATCCGCGGGCGGGTTATCCGCGCATGCCGCACTTTTTTTTTTTTTTTTTTTGCTTCCAAGCAAAGAGAAAATGTTTCCAAAGCAAGAAGCAAACACAAATGACTGATTTCTTCAAAAAGGTGTAGTTTTACAGTTATGCTTTTGTAATTACATAAAACATTACAGTAATAAAACAGTACATATGTATTCATTTTTCTGTGTATCCTTGACGCCTCTCGTAAGTACAAAGCACTGCTCTGTTTTCATTAACAAAATGCATTTTAGGTTCGTTTTGAGTGATATACTAAAATATTAAGCGTTAGTTAAACATTTCCTGCTGTTTATTTTACGTTTTTATTGTACATAAAACGATTTTTCAAAGTTGGAATGACTGTTTTCTCTTTTGCTATACCTGTTTTTAGCTTCTTTCGGATTATCCGCGATTTTTGTTATCCGCGGCGGCCGCGCCACCCAATTCCGCGGATAATCGGGAATGTACTGTAAATGTCACTTATCAACGGATAAAAATGTTCCTACTTCGTATAATTTGAGTCGTAGAAGAATTGAACTTCTTTGTTCAAATGTTATTGTGCTACGAATATTTTACTAACTATGACTAATGTAGCCAGGAAACGTTGGCATTTATTGAATTTTTTTGGCAATTTTCCGCTAGTGCATTTATTGACTAAAACAGCATAAAATACAGGGTTTTTTTTTTGTTTAACGCTTCTTTTTTTATTGAAAATACGTGGATATTATCAATGATTAAAACATTTCCTAATTAGGCTGTGTTTAGTCTTAAAAAATTGAACTTACTTGTTCGAAATGCTGTTGTGCTAAGAATATTTTACTAACTATGACTGATATAGTTAAGAAATGTTTAAAAATTTAAATTTCGTATTTTTTTAGTACTACATTTATTAACTAAAACAGCATAAAATATATTTTTTAAAAGTTTCTTTTCTTACTGAAAATACACATATATTAAGTGTTTAAAAATTATGTATTGCTAAATGATTAGTCAACATATTATATATATTAATTGTCATTTAGAATTATTTGCTTTTTTACCATAACGGAAACCCCTTTTCAACATGGAGTTTCAAATTTTGCAATAAAATAATTACACATAATACGGCGTTTAAAATGAAATTCATTAATTTAAATGATCTCAATAATCTACAACTTTCTGGAGCAGTTTAAAGATAATTACTCACCGGGGATAGATGGCATATTCAGTGATTTAGTTAACGGTGAGTGGCAACAGGATTCACCGATGTATGTAGTGATGAAAGTCGTAGGCGGTGGTCTAATTTACCAAATAGGCGGCTTCTGCCCAGCTGTCCATCACTGGGTGCCTTTTGAAGCAGAATAAATTTCCGCTGTGCGTAATGTAGTAATATGACCTGTCTTTAGGGATATATAAATTCCGGCAACTGTTACTTCCAAAGTATGCCACCAGAAATTATACTCAAATTACAATATTTGAAATACACTGTTTCTTCTTAAAGTATATTCTAAAATGAACATCCTGGTTGCGAAATTTTTCAATTTGTCAATAATTATTTATTATTTATATTTTATGTATAATTACATGATCAATAGTTAAACAACAATAGAGAAAAATTATAAACACCTGTATTTAGTAAATAACACAGTAGAGTTCATCCTGAAAAAAAATCATGAAATATGCTATATAAGTTGCAACTAATGTAAAGTGACGACTGGTGTATGTATCCAAGTGAGAAATTGTTGCTATACAATAAAAAAAAGAGAAAGAGAAAATGTAAAATTTGATCCCAAATTTTAACAGATTAACCCTATCCTGCCAATTTATCATATCATTTTAAAAACGTAAAAGTAAATTCTTTTAGACTAATAATGGTCAGTAAAATGAAATTGCAAATGCTCGAAATAATACAATTTTTGAAAAGTTGTAAAAATAAATTAGATATCCCAACGAAGATTTAAATGGGTGGAATCAAATGAATTAAAAACAGTTTCCAAAGCGAAGATTTTTATAATCACAATATTTTTCGAGGTTTTTGTTTTCCTTTTAATTTGAATCTTCTAGCTTTAGAGCAAGAACATTTTAACATAACTAACATAATATGATTTCCCTGGATTTTCATGATTGGCTATCCTACAAGGATTCTTTTATACAACTTTTATTTCTTCCACAGCTAGTATCTCTATTGTTTCATCATCCTTCACATTTGAAAACAATTTTCGACTTTTCAATCTTTGTTTTAAAATATTTAGGAATTATTTTGATAAAATTTAAGTATTTTGAGATCTGTAATATATTTATTTAAATAAGAAACATCAAAAGCTCTTTTTTTTTTATCTACTTTTTCCTATACTTTCACCTGTATGCTTTACTTGAACTATTACATAATGTTTATTAACTTAGCATGATATATTTTTTCTCATTTTAAACTGTCGTTTGGTCTTTCAAAAATAAAAACAATTTTTTTTCTTTTTTTTTTTTTTATGAATTCCTTAACTAAGTAGGCGGATCTGTCATTTATATGTTACCAGCATGGATCTTAAGCAACGTTATTGTTAAAACCATCAATTATTTTTTTTTTATTTACAGAATAAAGTTTTCATTTTTTAATGAATCTATCTGATCAAAGCTGATAAAGAATCTGAAAAAATGGCTATAGCAGTTTTTTTTGGATTTTATAATAATCAACATCTCCCAGATATACAAAACGCAGTACCTCATTGTTATCTATACTTATAATAAAGCTCAATGTGTGTGTGTGTGTTGGCGCTCTACAGGCCAGGTCATTTGATATACAGCTATCAAATTTGGTACATGTATACATTAGAGGTCGGGAATGTGCACCTGGGGTCCCTTTTTTTGAAATTTTAATTAGAATTTTAATTATTAATTAAAAACTAACTTTCCCGCCAAAAAAATCTTCCATTTTCCCCACCGCCAACTTTTCCGCCAAAAAAATCTTCCATTTTCCCCACCGCCAAGTGAGTAAGGCTTCAGTTATTTTTTTCTCCCAACAGAATTGAGGCTAGGGTTAACATTTTTCGGCGGATTATTTCAAACGATTCTGTTTATTTTCTTAATGTTTTATGCATTTAAAATTAAACAGTGTTAATTAATCCATGTTTCAGATTCATTCTGAAGTACTTTTGAATTAAAATAACACAGAATAAAGGAAATTAAAAATGTATAATCTGCATAGCGTTACCCCAACTGGCGTAGAAAAATTCACGCATTTGCATTAACGTAACTGGCGAAGAAAATTCACGCATGCGCATTATTTTCTGACTGTTGACATGACAACCAACGGATGATTTAAATTATTTTTAGGTTAGTTGCATGCTTTTTTAAGTAAATTGTATTTATGTTAGTTATATATTTTTTGTATATGCTTATAGTTTTAAGTACATCGTTTTTTAAGTAGTTTTTTTTAACCTGTTTTCAATGATTTAAATTATTTTTAGGTTAATTGCATGCTTTTGTAATTAAATTGTATTTATGTTAGTTATATACTTTTTTGTATATGCTTATAGTTTTAAGTACATAGTTTTTTAAGTAGTTTTTTTAAACCTGTTTTCGACCGATTATTTTAAACGATTCATTTTATTTTCTTAGTGTTTGATGCATTTAAAATTAAACATTGTTAATGAATCGATCTGTTCATGATGAATCTGAGAAAATTTTGTTGACAAATTCTTGAGATATTACATAAATTAAGAAAGATATTCTTTAGTAACCATAAAGTTTAAACGCTCAGTGACTCTATTATCAGTAATCATATTATTATATTAATTGCAGATTAATCATTAAAAAATCGCCAACAACGGCCTTGTGAAATGTTCAAAAGCAAAGGAGCAGATGTTCAATTATAGTGCATAATAAAGATTGCCAGCTTTGGCGCGTTATCACAACTTGGCGAAGAAGGGGGTTAAACTCCGGTTCAACCTATTTAATTATTAAAATTTAAACGAACATTAAGATTGGCGAACCGGCTGGTCGCCAAAGGCGGCTAGTATATTATAAAGAAATTAAGCAAAATTTCGTGATGACTGATTTTTTTCATTTAATATAAAGTACACAAAAAACGACCATCTAAGTGAATGTCTTATTTATAATTTTACATATTGATACCAAATTTCAAGCTAATTTTACAAGGGTCAATGACAAATATTAGAAAGCAGTAGTTGGGGAAACTTGGGTATTCCTGCATATTATGCCTCGAGAAAATTTCAAAATGAAATAATATTGCATTGAAAAAAATTAATTACATACTTCAAATGCAGTTGATAAACCTTATTTTTATGACCGTTTTTTATAAATTCTTGATCGCTATTGTACAGAAAGAACACGACTGTTTACTTTTTAAAAATTAGAATTGGTTCAGATTTCATTTTCTTCAAAAAATAAATATCATAGATTTCGTAAAATCAATATCACATTTTGGCATGACAAAAATAGATAGTAGTGGTTTCATTAAAAACCCTAAACATAAAGTCATCTTCGTGATAGAAATCTTTGTTCAGAGGACTCATGGCGGGATTCTACAGGGATTTAAACAAACATATTGGAGGAGCGATCCGTTTACTTTAATACAAAATAAAGGAAGTAAAATAATAATAAAAAAATGTAGGACTTTCGATTTTTTTTTCAATTTAGATTTCAATTCGAGTTTTTCATTTTAAAACTTGAATTGGACTATTGTTTGCATTGGAAACAAAATAAATATCGATTTTCTTTATACCTAGTATGATATAAAAATATAGCAAATTTTCCTTTATCTAAGAAGAATTTTTATTTATGTATCCTCTTCAATACATTGTATAAAAAAAGCGCAACATACATAGAATCTTTTAAGATTCCGGTGTTTCAAAATTCATATCTATGTTCAAAACTTAATAAATCATGGGAAGTTTCTCTGGTAATTTGTGCCATTTACATTTTTGATCTGGTACAGGAATAAAATGCAAAGCCAGAAATTATATTTTTAATAACTCTTTAAATGGATAATTTAGCATTAACTGATGCGTCTCCTCAAGTAAATTTTATAAATACATTAGTTACCTGTGACAACCATTTGTTTCGTCTGTATAAATGATTAATAAAAATTTGAATCAAATAGTGTGTAATTTGAAATTATAGATTTTCTGAGCAAAGAAATATATAAAAAAATTTTAAAAGGTTTATATCCTATATTATTTTTCAAATAATCATTTTACTGTTCATCGTTTTATATATTTCATTACTTTTTTTTTGTCTGTATCTTTATACAACCATACATTATATCACTGGGAAGGGTGAAAATACATAAAAATAGTGGCTCTTAAAATGTTTTTCATCTTGCTGGATAACAAGTTAAATATTAATAGTAACAACATAATTTCAAGAATTTTATTAAAAGCATTATTTATAAGTAAAACCTACTCATCTTGGATATATATATTGCGAATCTTGTATTTTAATCATTAACAATTAAAAATAAATTGAATCAATAAAATATTAATGACAGCAATGAAAATGATTTAAGTTCACTTCAACATTAAAATATATTGTTGTGAAATACTCCTGCAATTATAAAAAAAGTTGATTAAAATTAAATATAAATCTTGCTTCGAAAAATTAATTTAAAAATTAAATTTTTGAATTTTAAGATGATGGCAAAATTGTTTTCACTTTGTATTATTTTGAAGTATATGCAGAAATATGCCAATTTCGTTTGATTTTAATCAAAATTTTATTTAAAATTTCAAAATAATCTTTCTCCATTTTTATCCTTCAAAGCGTACATGTGTCAATTTTGAGAGTTCCAGGTCAAACTCATCTAGCCTACATATCGCCATTAGATTCACACATATTCAAATTTACTTTTTATAGAGATGGCCCTTTATAATCAAACCTCACCATTTTATATGTGCCTAATTTCTTTAAATAATTAACTATTAATTTTGAATAATTTCACTTCCTTTTCACTATTTTATTTAGTGGTTGTTTTTAAAATATTTTTTTGTGTGTATCAAATGTTTACATCATTTATGATATACTGTTATCATTTATTATATTTCCCATTTTTCACTTGTTGAAGGTCCAAATAAGAGCTCTCCTTTATATATCAAGTAATTAGAACAGAAGCATTGATTTTTTCCCCCATTTTCACCGTAGCACTTCTGGACCAAGTCATTTGTAATTAGAACAAATGTTTGACTTTTCCAATTTCATCTCTAATACATCTGACCATATCATTAGTAATTAGAAGAAAAGCATTGATACTTCCACATTCCCTCTCTAGCACTTCTGGATCATGTCATCAAGAATTGGAAAAAAAAATTGACTTGCTCATAGTTCTATTCTAACACCTATAGATCATTTTATTTGTAATAAGAACAAATGTTTGACTTTTCCAATTTCCTTTCTAGCACTCATTGGCCATGTCATTAGAAATTAGAAGAATAGCGTCGTCTTCTTCCCAGTTCCTCTCTATTAATTTCATATCAAATCATTGGCAATTTAAACAAAAACGTTGACACTCTTCCATTTTCTCACTAACATCTCTGAAAAAAAAAAGAATAAAAGCATTTGAAGAAGAGGCCATTTTTCGTTTCTTTAAACTTTGATTACCTTATTAGAGAAGAGGTATGGATTTAATTAGATATTTAGGATAGTCCTTAGTATATTCTGTTGTTTTGTTGTTTATAATGGCACTTGACATAGACAAACCCACTGACTTTAGAAGTCAGTGATTTTAAGCCAAGGGTGCGCTTCTTGTTTTTTCAGTAGCGCCATCTAGGGCCAAGAGTACGACTTAGCTACACTCTCGTCGAAACCCTTCTTACGGGGCGGACTTCATGTAATTCATTCACTCAACCACAGATCGTAATTTAGACCTGAATCAGAGAGAGATCATCCCTGATCCAGTACCCCCCAGTGGTATTAATCTCGACATGGAGGACTTTGTGACCGACAGATTTATGCGTGCGCCAGCCACCACAAACGGAGAGTCTTCGGCGGGCGGGTGTCGCAACTCAAGGGACGCGAATCCAACGCCATGCCAACCAGGTTATACCGGCCCTTAGTATATTTTGCGCTCTTATATTCGATATAAAGTTCGTAAATATCATGTATTTTGATTATGGTTCTATCATTATAATACTAAGGACTACATTATATTTATCCTGGAACTATTCGGATGCCTTTATTTTTTGTTCATATTTCTCTAAGTTCTAAAATGTGCGACTACTAACTAGTATCATCAATGCCTTTTTCTAGCATGAATATTAATTTTTAATAAATTATCCTCAATACAGATATCCGGTTTTTATGTAATATTTTAAAGTGTTATAAAACTAATTTCGCTCATGGTATCAGTTTTTAATAAAAATTTCAGTTATAAAATTTAAATTAAAAAATAATTAAACTGTCAAAGCCAGCTCTAAGAACAATTAATATATGATTCTATTAAAATTCTTATTCAGTAAAATTATATTCTTATATTCAGCAAAATTTTGAATTTATTTGGTTTAAAAGGATATTATAAAAACCAATATCGCACTTCTGTATACACGCTCACAATATTTTAATTATGGGTTTTACGCAACTACTATGTACAACAAAAAAGTTTGGGAGTTTATACCAGAATATTTTCACCTTAAACATAAAAATAACTTTTTATACTGAATTATAAAATTTTTATGAGAAATATTTGTTTGATTAAAGTTCACTTTCCTTTCTGAAGGTACTTAAATATTGGCAAAGCATGGTTTACTTTTAAGCTAAAGTTCCTTTTCTTAAGTAGTTTAACTAGGAAAACCAGCGAACAAAGAAAGGGGAATTTACTTTTCTTAACTTGTCTCATATTTTAGTTTTGAAGAAAAATGGGAGGAGAAGAGGTAGAAATATAAAATAAAAAACCAAATTTTTCTTAAGGAAGCAGGTGTTTTTAAGAAATTCTATTACAGAAGAAAATGTAAAGCTAAATGCAGAAATCCGAACAATATATCATCTTCAAAACAGAATGGTAAGTTTGAACACTTTTGGAAATAACTGGTAGAAGAAGCTAATTCTTATAACTATAACTGACATTAATAATATGTTATCTAAAAGTTCCAGAAAATATTGTGTTTGTGTTTCCATATTAGAAAGTTTTTAACATGTAATAATAATTGTAGGGAAAAGCATTCTTTCCATTAAAGTTATTTTAAATAAAATGCCACTGTAGGGTTTAAATTTAAATATTTTTTATACTAAAAACCGACTATAACATAATTATGAAGGCGAAATATTTTGTAGGAGAAGAAATTTATTACGGCAAATTCTTGCAGCTGAGATATTTTTTTTCTTCCAAATTCCAAGCAATTATTAATTTTGTTCATTCTCTGTATAAAACACTCATTAGAAGAACATTAAAGTTTAAACTGAAACTATTCTAAATGGTCCAATCCAAGATTAAGGGTAAGCTATGTTATACTTCACAGAAGATTTAAAAACAAAAGTTCTCAGTGGCATACCTTAATAAAATTGAGTTCATATACATGCAAGTGATAAGATGAAAAAATAGTAAAAAAATACCGTCACCTGGTATGGGAGATAAAATCATAGCAATTTTATATATGAATTAAAAATGATATTACTTATCTCATATGGGATGCCACAAGATGCAAGGACTTAAAATTATATATTTAATGATTAGAGGACAGAAAACTTACAATACTAGGGAAGTAAAACCCAAATAATTTAGTGACCAATCATTTTAAGAATTCTTATTTAAAGAACATTTTCTGATTGAGTAAAACTATCTATAGATTGATTAGATGAAATTATGATTTCGCAGTAATACAACAATTGCACCACTCTTAATTTAGAAAAGTTATAATTGTATAATGATAATTGTATAGAATAGATAGGAAAATAAAAATTTTGCACTTTTAAAATTAAAAAAAGCATGTTAAACGAAGAAAGATTTAAAATTCTTTCGAATAGTTAGTACATGTTTGCTTTTCCTTGCTCAACGTGTAGATACAGGGTATACAATTTCTTGGTAGAGATATTGTGTCTTATTTGTTCATGTTTATAAAATCATTGAAAATATACTTTTGAAGTTCATTCAATATAATTATTAGTACTGGGACATATATATTGCTTTAAGTAACCTCAAATGTACAAATCACAAAGCTTAATATTTGAACATTTTCGAAGTTCATAAAATTACAATACATTTTTACATTAACAAACACTGTAAATTGTGAGAAGTCCAAGGGTTTAATATTCGGAATTTCAAAGGCAAATATGTTTTTCGAAAACATTTTGTACATAAGCATTGACAGAATATTTCCAGGTTTACAATGTCGGTAAGCTTAAATAACTATAAGGAAAAAAAAAAAAAAAAAAGAGTTATCATCACCATATCGTCAATTCTGTTGAAGTAATGAATATATTGTTAAGAAATTTCCGGGTTTGTTTGGATAGTGAAAGTTATATGGTGTGGAGAACGTTCAATCAGCAGGCGGCAGTAGAAAATAAAACAACGACGTTTATTTACACGAAGACACACAGGACAGCACAAAGACGACAACTATATACAGCACACAACAAGACTCTACTGCATACAATAGCGCACAGCTTAATTCAGTACTAACTTGACTCTGTCGCTGCTCCGCTAATCTCTGGAAGGCCAGTTCTTTACCGTCGATTCCGACTACTCTTCTCTGTCGCTTCCGACTACTCTACCCTGTCAGCTGCGGCTGCCTCCTTTTATAGGTCTGAGGAGGCGGGGCTAGAAGCCTCTCAACCAATCAGGAACGTTCGAGGCGTATTTCGGTTCCTAATGGACGGATCGGGAAAATTCTCGATGTTTCGGGTATAATCTATTTTGACGCCAAAGTCGCCAAATTCGTCGTCAAGTCGCCAAATGATGGTCAAGTTTGTCGCCAAGCTCTGGGACCTCCTATGGAACCAACTATGTTGGGAAGCAGCTTCACAGATTAGTAACATTATATATTTTTATTTCACAAATTAATACTATAATCAGATTGCGCCACATCTGTTAGTTTACATGGAAAAAATATGATTATGAAAATAAGGATTTGAAAAATGTTTTTTCTCTCTCTCCCACACGCGGAGTGATTGGGATGACCAATGATAAGTTGGGATTAGTTGTTTGGTTTTATCAATTATTTAAAAGCAGAGATAATAATTTTTAAAACATGCTTCCCAGCACCTAAATTTAATCATTTTTAAACTAAAGATATATTAAAAAATTCAAAAAATAGTTTTAGGAATATTTGATTAAAGATTCCTTGCAGGTATGAAACAACCATTATTCGAGGAAAATATAGCTCCAAAAATATACTCCCTGTCCATATCTATCACGTAATCCCTCAAACCAAGTTAAAAATGCAGAATGAAAAGGACAAGCCTTAGCTATCACGGAAGGATCATAAATTTTCCACTGTTCCGTGATTATTTTAGGTAGGGATTTTTTTTTTAAAGGCAAGACAGTGGTGGGTGTGGTTTCAATGTATGCGATTTTTTTTTTGTTCATCTTTTTCTAAATTCGAAAGTTTGCTTTATTCCGGAAAAAAAGAAATTGGATATAAATTGCGGAAAATCTTGGATTGAAATGTGTGCTTATGACTTGGTTATTTTTATTATAATAGCTCATATTTATTCTTCCTTAAGAAGAAGGTTAAAAACTTTAGTGTTTCGAATATTAAAAAAAAAGCGTTTTGCTGCATTGCAATTTTTAAAATGGAAAATCTACAGAAATACAGCCAGTAAATTCAAAATGCTATGCATTTATTATTTTCTCATATATATTACATCTTCCCGAATCTGTAAAATTAAACTTATTTTAATCATAAAACACCATGCTTGCAATAGATTAAAAGTTCGGTTAAATGAATAAGTTAAAATTTTATTAGATATAATTTTTTGATTAAGAGTATTATTTATCTTTCACTCAGATGAAATGTCACTTTAATGGTAAATGTTTAGTAATTTTTGAATAGAGATATAATTTATATTTTATTGATGCAAAATGTTATTGGATATAATTTTTGAAAAAGTCAATTATTTCTCTTTCATAAAAATTATTTTTTTACTACTTAGAACTAACAACGTTCTGAATTCACATTAATATACTCATATTTACTAAACACACATAGCTTTGTAAAATATAGCGAACAGTGCATTCAAATTCATTTAGTAAATGCAAACAATATTTCCAACGAAGCATTCACTCATATAGTTAATCATTTGCAATCCAAATATTATCTGGTATGAAAGGCTAGAATAAAAATAATTAAATAAATAAGGAAATCGTCTGCAATGAGTTGGAAATTATGAGCTGTTAATCAAAAACTAAAATAAGTTTCTTTTATGAACCATTTCATAGACAATTCATTATAACAACCAGTTTATACTTCAGACAAATATACATTGCGTACGAAACACGAGATTTCTCGTTAATAGCAGGACTAATGTCGAGGCTGGGTCACGAGATTTCACGTTTTCATGTTTTTGGGGCATAATCGATGCATAACTAACCAGAGGCAAATATTTTTGTTGCGTTATCAGTGCAGCGAAGCCTTATCATTGATTAGCAAAATAATTGATTGTCGATATTCCAATCATGTGGTAACAATCAGTCAGCATAGCCAACAAGTTGGTAGATCCGTGTCGATCGTACCATGTTTTATAATAAAAATTGTGTTATTTCAAAGTTCGTGTTTTAATTTGTAAAGCAACAGCTTTTTAAAATGTAAAACGTCTTATATGATAAATAGATATATAAAATATATGTAATATTTAAGAATACTTTATGTACCAAATGCAAATTAAAAATGTGCATATATGCATCCTATTGCTTGCCAAGCATGCTTTTAGAGCATTAAAAAAAATGTGCAGGCCCTGGGAGCTCGCAGAGCGCTGTACGCAATATATTTTTTTGTAATATGTCTTCCATAATTCCTTTTAGTTTCAAAATAGTAAATCTATTTGAGTATAAAAAAAAACAACCCTGAAAAATCTCTGTAATAACGTATATCTAAAAAAACAGAAAATCCTAGTATAATACGAAATGTTCGAATCTTCTCGGAAATTGATAGATTTAGTTAAGGACACTCAGGTAAAAGCTATTCCGTCCACCCTTTTTCATCCGGAAGTGCCTCGTCGAAAACGTATGTCCGAAACCGCCTCGAGCACTGACCACAGAAGCTTATTCCGAGGTCAGATGGGACTGCTCCAAATGGTTCATGTTATTGTTATTTCTCTTGGGATAAGTTTACTTCTGGCAGTCACTTCCTCAGCGGGAAGTGCATGCCGGGAAAAAAATAGTGGATGAAGTAGCAGAAGAAATTGAAAAGCTCTGCTATGAAAGCAAAGGATTTAGTACTTGGACGAAAGCTGATGTATATGATTTGTTAATGTTGATAATTAGAATTTTATAGATTTAGTTAGTATTTTGATAAGTATTTTAGAAGTATATTTGTATGGACTTATATCTATTATGAGAGTAATAATTTTTTTCCTCAAGAAGTCATAAAAATATGCCCTCTTTTCGGAGTTCGGAGTTTACTGCTTTTTAGCCATGATACAGAACTAAAGTTTTTTTTTTTTTTTTTTTTTTTTTTTTTTAAAGTGACAGGGTTTTTGGGTTCATGCTCTGCACTAGTACAAATAATTGGACCTGAGCTATCAAATTTTACAGATATTATCTTCTGTGGCAGAAATTGTCACTAAGAAAAGGCTTTTATTAAATTTTAAGTAGGTCTTGTAATTATTCGAAGTTTTCACATTAATAATATGCCACGAAACTATTGATTAAAAAATAATTTTTATCAACATCAATATGCAAATCATTAGTTTTTCATCGATATTATTTTTTCCGAACAAATTTATCTCTGATTAAAAAAATAATAATTAGTTTGTAACCTTGGCGTTGCTGCTGCAGAAGAAGCAATTTAGGAAATATCGTTTGAAATTTAAAATAGTTGTCTTATTTAATTAGGAATGATAGAAAGAGTAATATTTATTTTCTTGCTGATAATAAACTCATTCATAGAAATTGAATGATATATATATAGGAGAAGTATAAATAATATTTATTCTATTTTTTGACTAATTATTCAAGTATACTTAAGGGTAGACATAATTTTTTTTTCTTCCAATCTTCAGCTAAAACAAATAAATTTCTAGGTTGTCCGACTCGGGAGCATACAACATACAGCTGGCCATGTAAAAAACATGGATTTTCTAGTTTCTATGCCATAAATTGGCAAAATTTAATCGCCATTGGATGAAGAGTACGGCAGCGCATAAAATACGAAGAAACAAAAATTCTTTTTTATATATTAGATATTTTAAGTAGACATTACAACAACAATTTCCATAGGTTATAATCATATTTTCACACGCTAATTTAGAGTTGATATTAATTACAATGTATGTGCACTTTATAGCTGCCATAATAAAAAGTGATTTTTTAAAGATAATGTAGAATTAAAGAAATTAATCCAGAAAAGATGACATGAGATTTCTGCGAAGAAGTTTTAATATTTTTGTTTGTTTGTTTGCTATATTTTTGTATGTATTTTGATGCATTTTATTTCTACTAAGATACTTTAATATTAAGTATCTTAGTAGATGCTTCCATGTTCAAAAAATATCTGTGCATTACTTTATATCTCCTGATTATATTTTCATTAACATTTTTTAAAGAATACGATTAAATCGGGAAATCACTACAATTAAAACTGAAATATGTTCGAATTATCATCGTATCCAAAAATATATCGAGTTAGTTGAGTTTACAACGGCTCATTTAGGTCCAAAAAATAAAAGATATACATTTTAATGTAATTAGAAAAACATTAATTAAATATTAATAACACTTTTAGAAATATTAATGCTGCATAATATATCTTTTGTATATTTTTTATTATTTTATAGTAAATGACAAAGTAAAATTTAATGATAAAATATTTATTCAATCCATTTCTGCTTATTTCGTAAAAATTACATAATTTATGGTGTTATGCAAGTTTGCTTAAAATAAAACATTTCAATTTAGATTCACTTTTTTCAATTTAAGTAATTATTTTATTCACTTCAATTAATTTTTTTGAGTAAATATCTCTTTAAAACATATTTCATATTTCACCTCGTAAAAAACATGGCCATTAGAAGGTTATTTTCCAAAGAATTACGAATAATTACTCCATTGTTTCGTATCATTGAATTATGAATAAAATATTTCCTATTAAATAAATCCTATCATTAATTTTGCCTTTCCAAAACATCCTTTCTTCGCCGAATATTTTTCTTTTTTAAAAAATGTAGCTTTTAAGCTTATCTATATGAATACAAATAATGTTTTTAATGACGAGGTAAATATCTTTCTTATACCCAATTAATTTAAAATTACTTCCAAAATAATGGAAAAGAATATCATTTTCCATTTGATTATGCGCTTCTTATGAATTTTTTAAAAAATGAATTTTTCTGCAAGATTACTTTATATAATTGCCTGAATCAAGATGTTATTTTGTTACAGCAGCAAAACAATTGTTCAAAAAATGACATATTTTATTTATGATTGTGATTTCAGTTACTAGTGATATTTTGTGTTTGTCATTCATATGTTCATTTAATGGATATTCGTTTTATTTGGAACTTTATTGTGCAATTTTATTTATATTTAAGTATTGTAATAATCTGTTTTTGACTCTGTTTCAAATCAGGATTAATTTATATATCTTTCTGCTTTTTATTTTGCATTTAATCCAAGTATTTTAATGGTGGTTGACTATTTCAAAGTTGATAAGGAAAAAAAAAACTGTTTTTCAAGAAATATGAAGAAAAGGAAATTAGGCACAAAAATGAATATGATGATAGGAAACGGGAATTTTTAGGGATTTATAATGGTTGATACGAGTTTTTTTTACATATAAGATTTTTAAAAATTATACATAATTAAAATTTATGTAAATTAGGCAGGATTAAAAAATTATACAAACATTATAAATAATTTTAATACATAAATTAATGCTAATTATAAATATTTATTAATAATTTTGAATGCAGTTTCAATAAAAAATGATTTTAGTAAATTATACACAATATAAAATAACTTCATAATAAATTTAATTTAAGTAAAATTTATAAATATTAATGATTTTAAAAGTATTTTCAATTTGCAATGATTTAATTTCAATAGAAAAATATTAAGTAACACTTCGATTATAGTAAATGCACAATAAAAATTTTAAATAAGCACTAAATCTTACAATTTATATGTTCTTCGTTTTAAGTAACGGAAAATTTTCTTTGTTTTATTCATTGTGTTTATCGCCAGAAAATAAATTTTCGAATGAATTATAGGTTTCAAAATTTATTCACTTACTTATATAATATATATTTATATAATATTACTTATATCATATAAAAATATAGATGACATTTAATTAATATATTATATTTATATTATTATTAATATAATATTATGTTAATAAGTAAAGTCTAAATATTTAAATGATAGCTAAAATGCTGTCTTCATAATTTTTTTTATCAAAATTTTATCGATCCTGTATTAGAAATATGCAGGAAACCTTACATCAAGACGGTGATGTCGAGAATGATTATATCATTGATTTAAAGTAAAAAATTGCTGATTTTTTTTTTGCTTGAATTTAATTTAAAAATCTCCGTAATACCTTTAATTAACGCAAGAATGGGATGTCTTTAAATTGCCAAATTATCGCTTCCTCTCAAATAATGCACACTACTATAATACTATGCGCGCGTCGAAACGCAATAAAATTAACACTAAAAATTTAAAATAGTGCTTGGCAATATGAATTATATCATGCATTTGACTGCTAAATGCTACATTGTTGAATAATGACCGGCTTTAAAGAATATTCACAAAGAGGTAGTTTTTGCTTAATTTCTATAAATTTCATTAAGCATAATTAGATATTTATAATTCTCTAAACAATTTTTAAACATGCAATTGTGAGAAATGTTAAAGCCATGTTAAATAGTTTAACACCTATTCTATTATTTAAGTAAATGAACCTCCCTAATGTACCTGAGAACTATGATATTATAGCGCCATTAAAATCTATATCAATCTATACATTATCATTTTAGATAATATAATTTTATAATCTTATTTCTCATGTATGTCACTAGAATAATAAAAGTTAAATTTTTTTCCTTGGCTTTCAAAAATAGAAGAAAATCCCAAATATTGATGTGACAATGAGAATGATTTTAATTTATGGCAAAAGCTATTTTCTAAAAATTGTCCAAAAAATGCATAAAAAATTGTCAAAATTCAGATAAAAATTTGCATAAAATTTCATTAAATGCCATTAAAAATTGATATTTATAGATTTTTAAAATGATGTAAAAATATTTAATAATTAGATCAATAATATTTTTGATTAAAAAATTAGAATCTTAAATTTTTAATTAGTTTGAAGTCTAAATTTTAAAATAGTGCTCCAAAGGGCGCAGTTTTACCCGTCGAAATGTATCTATACGGAATATGTTAACTCTACATCTAACAGTCTGGCCAGTAGATACAAAACACTTCCTTTCTTATTGCTAGTAGAATAAGAAAAATTTTCTTGTTTTCCAGTTTTAAAATATTCAAATTGCATTCATATTAAAGTTCTGAGTCGTTCGATATTAAATGTCTCAAGACCGAAAAGGAAGGAAAAGATCAAAATTGCTCCCGATTTTATACGCATTTTTATTTTGAATCTTCATAAATGCTTTTCCATAATCAAAATGAGAAACTGCATTATTATTTTCTTCATTTCAAGGTTGAAAAATCTGAGATGGCCATACTTAACTGATTATAAATTCGGTTTATTAAAAAAATATGGAAAACTAAATTCAATTTCAAAAAGGTAAATTATTTACTTTTGGAGTTAAATATAGTATATATAGATATATATACTTCTTCGAAATCTCATAAAAATACGAAACATAGAAAAAAAGATTAAATAAGCAAATATTTATTTGTTTTGTTTTGCAATAAAAAATGTATCTTTTTTTGTTCTTTGGTTATTGCTTTTTTTTAATAAATTTGTATAATATGACAGGCATGTTTATTAAAACATGCATCGCAAAAATTTGCAATCATACCAGATAAAAAATTTTTTTCATTTAAAATTATTTATGAAATATTTTTAGCTGATTTTTGTTTTTATATTTGGTATGCATATTGTATTATGTATGTAATATTTATCAAAAGAAATATAGACATGAAACCATTCGACATATATTTAGAAGATTTTTTTTTCTTCAGACAAAAATTAAATAAATATTCTTGTTGTAATTCCTCTAACTTATGTAGATTTTATTTTAGATAAGCACTTTTGTTTATAATTATCACATATTTTCTGAAAAAAAAAGTATTTTATTATAAAAGTAGTTGAGAGAAAATTATAAATTGATATTTTTTTTAAAATTACCATTATTAAATTGCAAAGTTGAAATTACAAAACTATAATGGTAAGTACTAGATTACATTGCATAAAATGTGAATTCAATTATGTATCTTAATTTTAATCAATTTTTTTGGAAAGAAACAGTGATTACTTCGTCAATTTTTTAAATAATAATTTAATAGTAAATTTTTATCTATCTATCTATGGAATTAAAAATTCACTGGTAACATTTTTTATTTAAGAAAAAAAAATGTAATCCATTCCTTGAGAAGTATTTTTTAAGCATTTTGATTTAGAATAATTCTATTTAGTTAAATTAAAGTTTCTTATTGAAATAATTTGTGGAAATATCCGTTATGGATAAATTATCCTACAGAAATTCTCTGCGATTGTAGGTTTTGAAAGTAAATGCAAAGAATAAAAATAAGTGTTTTGTGGTCTTTATTTACACTTGAGAAAAGCATGAGTGATAAAAGATCTCTTCCAATAAAAGCTCTTTTCTTGAGATTTCACCTGGTAATTAGTCAGGAGGGATCAATTCTGATTTCTGAGGATCTTCGTAACAAATCAATAGAGGAAATCGCTCGAATCAAATCATCGAACGTTCATTAGGTGCAGTAACAGATTAAAATGAGAGCAACTGGGTACAAAATCCTTAGGAAATATTGTAGCAGTGAAATAGTTCAGCGATTATATAAATTTATATTGTTTCATACAGTTAAGTTTTACTTCAATCTCTTACTCTATTGCTTGCTGATTTCAGCAACCAGTTGTTCGAGAATGTGGTTTTTGTTATTTCTAATTAAATATATTATGCATAACTTGATGTTCACGGTTCCCTAACAAAATATTTATAATTATCAAGATTGTGAAAGACAACGAAGCAGAGTCTAATGAACAGAGTCTGTTCCGTTCATTTCATCTATGGATCATCTTGATAGAGATACGTCTGATTACATAATACGCTTCTTATGAAGTTGATTCTCCAGTTCATATTCTGCAGCGCATATCTTCTTACTTTCATAATAACGAAATTTCACTTTTATGTAAACAACACATATATTAAACATAATCCTTCTCTCGTAGCTTTAAATAGTGGAAGAACAGCACGTTGAGAGAACGATGGAAATGATTTAAACTTCATTTCAACAATGGCTGTTATTTCTAAAAATTATATTTAAAAAAACCTTCCAAAAATTCGAGAGAAATGAGTACGATAATTAAACTGACATCATTAAAATGCCAATTTTATTAATTTTAAATTGCATAAAAAACTATTTGTGCAATGATATTTTCTGGAGATATCTTAGAAAAAATATTAATTCTTTTTTAGTTTTTAATTGATTAAAATTTTAATAAAAAATTTTTAAACTGTTTCTAGGTGCATATTTTTAGTTTTCAAAATATATTTAAGTAAAATTTGGTAGTACTAAGTGAAATTATCTGTGTTGTCGAGTTCCGACACATACACAGCTTATTTCATTATTAGAAGTGATTTCACTTAGGACTGCTAAGCCTACAAATTTCAGCTAGGGTTTGCAATAAAGGGTATGTATGGATAGTTAATTCTACGGCGTTAAAAAACAACATGGACATCTAAATAATATGATGATGGAAAAAAATATTGTTTTTTAACCAGAAACTGCTTTTAGATCGATAGTTTCAGATTATTTAATGTTTGTTGGAACTATTGATAATCCCTTTGACAGCATCATATAAGTCCATTGAAGTCCTTATATCCCATATTAACTTGATCACCCTGACAGTTTTTTCCACAAACATAATGTCTATACAATGTAAAATGGCCATTCGTTATATGATGAGATCGATTACAGAACCTCCTAGTGACAAATAATGGGGTTAATATTTCTATCTCAAAGTTAATTGCATGATTGAACTAAGAACAAAACTTGTAAAATGTGCATTTATTTGTTCTTGAATTTCAACACTCCTGTTAAAGAAAATGCTAGATATAAAACTGAGCAATTATTTATCAGGAGACAATTTTGTTCAAAATGCTCCCCACTAGCGAGTCGATATTTATTATTGAAATGATGATCGTTTCTCCCGGTTGCACAAGTTGCTAATTTGTCTTATTTCATTAAAATATAATTTTATAAATACAAACACAATTTTTTTCAAAATAAATAAATAAATAAAAGAATATTTTGAAATTCAAGTTATATTTCATCAATATTTTGAAAATAAATATATATTAATTTCAAATAAAATAACAAGCGACAGAATACAAATTCACTCGAATAAAAGAAATATAATATTAACCAAGGGAAAAAAAAGTTACTATATCTATCTATCTAAAGCAGATTCTCTAATTAGCTTTTTCCCGAAATTAATATCTTCTAATCTGCTCAAGATGTTAATATTAACTTTCAACCTATGCATTGGTTTAAATTTAAAAATTCTGACCAAATATAATCATAGGAAATGAACCTACATTTTTACATTCGCCATTTTTTGCTAGTGCTGGTTCCTTAATACTTCAAATATAAACTAGACATAAACCTAATTAAGCGATGTTTAAGTTCTAGAAAGTTAATACTTCAATAACAGGAACTGTAAAACCTACCTTTGAAGTCTGTATAATTACTTCTTCCAATAAGCCAAAGATAATTATTTTAATTAAAGTAGAATCTAATTACTATAACGCAGACGAAATATTTTCAAAATGTAGAATTTCGTATGAAAGTATGTGCTTGAAATGCTGATCCTGCAAACGAGAATTATAGTAAGCCGTTACTGGCTCATTAAAAATTCGGTAAACTGAATAATTCCTTAGCTCATGGAACAATTGAACTGATTCTTATTTTTTAGTAACAGGTCTCAATATTTATAATGTAAGAAATTTTAATTTAATGTTATTCAAAAAGAAAGAATAGATTTGAAATATTTATTCCTAAGGTAAACTGACTGATAAAGACATATACAATACATCAGTGTTTATAGAAAACTTAGAAAAATTTATTTGATACATTCAATATGAACTCCTTTTGATTACGCAATTACCGTCAAATCAGATGTTCATTTCTTACTATAAAGTAACTGGCCACTGGTTATTGAATTCTTTTAGATTTTTCTAGTTCTTGAAGAATATTTTGTCTTGTGTCTTGACATAAGTGATGATACTTTTCTTAGAAACACAAATTTATTATATTTTAAGGTTTAAATGTTCGATGGCTATTTACAAATATGAACAATTAAATTCCAATTTAAATTTAAACTCATTTCTCGGAGTTCTCACTGGAGATCCTACCAACACACACTTTTTAAGGTATCAGCCGCACTCTTTCTCACAACTAACGGTGATTCGGAGTCGGAGGGTTTCAGGTTCGATACCCGATTCCACCGAAGAACCGTCTTGTAAACGCAGGTTAAATCCATCGAGGCCTAACGTCCTCTCGCTGGTATGGTGTGGAAGTTTGGAGATGGGAGTGACAGATCATGCGTCGTCCTCGTCATCTGAAGGCGGTTCAAAATTACGAGGTCCGTCCCAAAATAGCCCTAGTGTTGCTTTAAAAGTGACGCGAATAAAACTAAACTAAACCAAACTAAACTAAATTGTCCCTCTCTTTACTTCATCTCCTTTGGGCCGGGGGCTGGACCAGCTACGTGCACGCTAGAGGCATGACAGATTCTAAACACAAGTCATACTGTTACACAAAATTCCAAGATCTCTAATTGTACAGTTCCTTAAGCTACGTTCAAATGTAGTTCTGATAAACTTAGCATTTTTATAACGTGTGGACTGACAGTGATTTACACTTTGTATAAGCGAGGATCTTCTAAGAATTTTTCTTTCCATTAGTTCTAAATCTGTCTATGATAAGATGACTCTTTATTGAACAAAATGAAAGCTGGAATTCTACAATGGATTCGCTCTTTGCAAATAGCAGCATTTTGCCTGAAGTAGCAACATTTTTCATAATTACAAAAACAACATTTCTAATTTGATTATCGGGATGCTTAGAATAAAACTTTGAATCTTCCTTTATCGACTGGTGTATTGTTTATTTAATGTCGTATATTTTTACCACGGATCCTTCTTTTTGAATAATGTTGTACATTGATTTAATACTAAAAAACTTCAGTTCCTTATATCCCTCTTTTTTACTCTCGTAATAGCTGAGTTACGACAAATCCTTAAAAATAAAAAGGACTCCGGGGAAATGTTTTTCATCCATAAAGAGTAAGTAAATGAAAATTACTTGAAAATTCGACCTGAAGATTAAACAGTTTGTCCGTTATCGTAAATAATTTTTTTACCAAATAAAAGCTTGATAGCGTAATACTATTAAAGAACCATGAATGGAGAAACCATTGAAGAATTAATCGAATTAATGTGACCAAACGAAATCAAATTAATTAATTAAGTTTAGATTCTTTACGATTTGGAAATTGGAATGAGTCCAAAATCGTTTGTCTTCTAAACGATTTGGTAGAAATTAGTTAAGAAAGAAGAATTCGAATGTTTAATAGAGTGTGAAATAATACAAATAGATAATTTTTTTAGTTTGTTTGGTTTGGTAATTTTTCCCTTTGCTTTAGTCTTCCAAATAATCGCTGAAGATGTTTATTCTATCGTCTGTTAATAAATATTAACAGACAATTATAATAAATTTAATTAATATTTCCTAGTAATTCCTGCAATAAGCATTTCCAATAATTCCTATAATAAATATTTAATAAATAATTCCAAATAATTCTTTGTATTGTTTTAATAAATTAAACATATTACAATATAAATAATACTAAAATATAGAGACATTAATAATGATACTTTGATTGCTTTTTTTTATAAATTATCAATCTCCTGAAATGTACTGCTTATCTTTCAATATAGAATTAAAAAAAATGAAATTCATTTATTATATAAAAATGTGTTATTGAATATTAGACAAAAAATATTTTTATAAATTTGCCAACATTCAGTAAAATTTTACAAGCAACTAAATTTATATTAGTAAAAATAACCAATTTTTTAAATCTTAAAATAATGTAAGAATCAACATATCGTTTTAGGATTGTCGCTATAAACGTGTGAATCTAGATTTATTTTAAATTCATTGAAATTCTATTTAAAATTTTAAGAAAATTGTTTCAAACTTTATATTCTCACACCAGTAATTCTGTGGCAAATTTGTTAGCGTTAAATCGAATTATTTGTGTTATAAAACTTACTTCAAAAACACACACACATAATTTTATTATTAGTAGAGATTATTATAATTTATTGAACAAAGATTAATATCAAACAGATTTATATAGCCTCTGATATTTCAGTTTTCCCTGTATATATTTACGATATATGTAACGATCATATAAAAATATTAAACAAAGAGAGAATTTTATTTATTATTTATTTTATTAATTAAACTAAATATTAATTAAACAAGTTGTAAGTAACTTCCCACATACTGTTACTTGAGAATAATTTTGGCACCTCCATTTCTTGAAAATGTTGCAATTTTTTATTTATTGTAAACCAAGTAAAACATTAAAAAAATACTTTAAAATCTTTCAATTATTGAAAACTTCCCGATCTATATTGATACTTAACAAAATTTTAAAAAATATCTTTATTTTTATTTTTTATTCGAAAATATAAATATTTCATAACAGAAAAAAAATGGTATATATATATATATATATATATATATATATATATATAGACCTTGATTTTGTTTCCTGCACACAGAAAATATTTTATTAATTAAATTTTTATAAATATTTTTATTAATTATATTTTTATAAATATGTAATTCTATTGATTATTTACTAAAAACGAACAAATAAAAAAATCTGCTAGGAATCGTTTGCCAAATGAAACAGCTATTGATAAAACGATATAATTGCTTAAAATTTATTTGCACCTCAGACCTATTAATAATTTATTACACATAAAAAAAGTAATGTGTTTGCGTCTCATATCTAATGGTTATATTTCATCTGTCTGAATAAAGCAATACATTATTTTATCACAAATTTCAAGAGGAAAATAATCAGATTGTTTATATACATGTTTGTATCTTGCATCTTTAAATTGTTTATGATCTAAATAATGCAATATAAGTGAAAATTGAATCAATTAATTGTATATTATCCATAAAAAAATCAATGAATAGATACAATTTTTTAGTTTCATAGATACAATGTTTAGATACATGTTTGTATCTTACATCTTTTAATCATTTATGATCTAAATAATGCAATATAAGTGAAAATTGAATCTATTAACTGTATATTATCCATAAAAAATCAATGAATAAAATCAATAGCAAAATAGTTCACGCATTTTAAAGATAACATTTCCATTGTTTAAAAATTTTCTATCTTTCTTATCATTCTATGAATAGAGGAAATATCTACCGATATAAAGGGCATTCAAAGGGTATCTGACCTTATTTATTGTCGATATCCTAGGACAGCTTTTTAATAAAGCTGTTCGTTCACATTTTGCCACGAAATAGTAACCTATTTCACGACTTCGAAACGAGGTTGGGAGACAATAGCGAAACAAGCCCTTTTATAGAAGGGGGGAGTCATCAAAAAGGGGGTGCTTTCCAACCCGGAGGATAGACGACGCCGGGTGTCTTCCTAGGGCCTTGGTTCGATATCGTAAGTCTGGGTTATGGGCCTTAAGGGTGATCACGTGGCCCCAGAAGATATTTTTGTCGTTATACTTTGCCCTTTAAAAGGACGGGAGGTTTTATTTTTGGAATTTGGGCCATTTTCGATGGTAGAGGCAAGAAAGCAAATTTGCATAATTAGGCTTATATTTTTTTTGACTAATTTGGTCATGTCGTTCAGTGAAGCCATTTTTAAGTAATTGAGTTTCGATTTATTTACAAAATATGTTGATTAACCTTTTTTCTTGTATCTGAAAAATGCAATAAGAAAATGCTGTAATCTTCAAACCATGTAGCCTTCACTTTTTGCGGGACAGTAACGTTTATCATATCTCTGAGTCAGAAATGAAGTTTCAAGCAAAAATTTCCCCAAAATATGACGTTCAGATTAAGATAAGTTTTAAAAAAATGTATTAATATAATAAATGTATAATTGAATCAGAAATAAATTTAATTTTATTATTAATACATACATGTTTAGTAATAATACATTAAAATATAAATATTTGGTATTAGACCCATTCTTCGAGTGATTTGTATATACATCTTCATCAAGTTGAATATTCTAAATTCAATTTTGAATTTTATAATAAATATCAAACAAATATTTATTTGCAGTTTTACTAATCTATACTTATAATAAAGCTCAATGTGTGTGTGTGTGTGTGTGTGTGTGTGTGTGTGTGTTGGCGCTCTACAGGCAAGGTCATTTGACATACAGCTACCAAATTTGGTACATGCATACCTTAGAGGTGGGGAATGTGCACCTGGGGTCCCTTTTTTTGAAATTTTAATTATTAATTAAAAACTAAATTAATTAAAACTTTCCCGCCAAAAAAATCTTCCATTTTCCCCACCGCCAAATGAGTAAGGCTTCAAAATTTTTTTTCTCCCAACAGTAATGAGGCTAGGGTTAACGTTTTTCGGCGGATTATTTCAAACGATTCTGTTTATTTTCTTAATGTTTTATGCATTTAAGATTAAACGTTGTTAATTAATCGATCCTTCAGATTCATTCTGAAGTACTTTTGAATTAAAATAACACAGTATAAAGGAAATTAAAAATGTATAATCTGCATAGCGTTACCCTAACTGGCGTAGAAAAATTCACGCATTTACGTTACCGGAGCTGGCGAAGAAAATTCACGCATGCGCATTGTGTTCCGATTGTTACCATGACAACCATTATCAACGGACGATTGAAATTATTTTTAGGTTAGTTGCATGCTTTTGTAAGTAAATTGTATTTATGTTAGTTATATATTTTTTTTGTATATGCTTATAGTTTTAAGTACATCGTTTTTTAAGTAGTTTTTTTAAACCTGTTTTCGACCGATTATTTTAAACGATTCATTTTATTTTCTTAGTATTTGATGCATTTAAAATTAAACATTGTTAATAAATAGATCTGTTAATGATGAATCTGAGAAAATTTTGTTGACAAATTCTTGAGATATTACATAAATTAAGAAAGATATTCTTTAGTGCCCATAAAGTTTAAACGCTCAGTGACTCTATTATCAGTAATCATATTATTAAAAAAAATGCTTTGTTTCAGTAAAAAATATTATTATATTAATTGCAGATTAATCATTTTCACTTTAATTTAAAGCATAAATTCTACGAGGGGTAACAGAAAATTAGAGAGATACATATCACGTTATGACTGAAGGCCTTTATAATATTATGAGTGAATTATATGACTATCAAAATTTGAAGTTTTAAAATATTTTGCTGAAGAATCTATTCAAGTTGGAATTGCGTAAAATATGTAATGGTACTACCGGAGTTTAACCCCCTGCTTTTAAAAATCGCCAACAACGGTCTTGTGAAATGTTCAAAAGCAAAGGAGCAGATGTTTAATCATAGTGCATAATAAAGATTGCCAGCTTTGGCGCGTTATCGCAACTTGTTGAAGAAGGGGGTTAAACTCCGGTTCAAGCTATTTAATTATTAAAATTTAAACGAACATTAAGATTGGCGAACCGGCTGGTCGCCAAAGGCGGCTAGTATAAAATAAATTCGTTAACTTCCACTTCTTTTTATCATGAATGTAAATAGAAATGCTAACTTTTCAACAAATTCGAAACAATCTTCTAAGGAATTTTTTATCAATTTATATTTAAATTAATCATTACCTATAGCATAATATTATGTACCAATATCACATTCCTTCATATATTCAATTCCAATTTTTATTGAAGATAAAAAAATCATTTTGAAATATGTATTTTTAAATTTTAGAATATTTTGCATGTATACAAAATAATTAAATTTAATTTTGTTTGTCCTTGATTCAGAACCGATTGCACATATTGAGAGTAAAATAAGTTTCCTCATAGAAGCTGAAATTAAGAATAAATTAACATAATTTATAATCTTTAATTCTTTTATGAAATACTGAAATATGTTTAATTCTTTAGAAAGAGTTTGTAATAAATATGTCTATAGAAAGAGCTGTACGTATTGTAATCGATAATTTGAAAGGTATTGCGAATTGTCATACAAAATATATTTCCATTTGCCATATTCTTTTTAATCTCTAAATCTTCTGTAATTCATCTGTAGTAAAAGTTTGAAACAGAAGTATACTTAAGCGTTATAGTGGAATTATAGCAACTTTTGTTTAATTCTAATTTTCAGATTATTGTCTCAAGACAGAAATTTCTAATGCTATTCGTGGGTTAGATATTTACTTGAGAAACAATGGATTATTTATGAAAAAAAATGGTGGAATAGTCTATTGTGCAGCATGTTGTTGAAAGATGCCATGAGTTATTTCCATGGATGAAAAGGATTCATATTACCACCGAAAATAAGCCAATTGCATAAAAGAAATAAATTCGTAAGTTTTAAGGTAATTTGATAATAATTACACATCAAATATTAGCTGGCATTGATTAAAAAATTGAAAAGACACCTCAAACGGTGAGAAATATAAAATTATGAAACAAGAAAGAGAAATAGGAAACGTGTAAGGCAAGTCTGTTTTTCAGGAAACCGTTTTTTTTTTATAAGTGATGAATTAAAATTTAAAATCCATAGCTGAAATTATCGAGTTACCCTCTGAAAAAAATCAAATCAAAAGATGTTATGTGGGAATTTATGTGGATTCATACAAAACGGTGGCAATGGAATCATAATGCCAAAGTGCATGAGTGTTGCTGGTATTGGCACTTCATGTTTTATTGAAGAAATGTGTATAAGAATATGTTAAAGCGGAAAGTCTGAAAAAGGATAGAAAAAAAATCTGTTTTAGTGTTAAATTTATTTTCAGAGGAATAATGTTCCTAAATGCTGCAACTCTAAGATTTTTTAGGAATGGTGCCTTTATCATATTAAATAATGACATCCTATCTCTGTCTCTCCATTTAAGCTCTTTCGTATATTTACTCATTTATATATTTATAGGTAGAAATGAAATTATAAACTATGACATTCAGAACAAAATTAAATTAAAAAATATTATTTATCACTATGAAAGTAACATTTAGGCTTAACAAAATAAAAATGAAAAATTCTTGAAATCACTCTACAGATATTGAGAGAAAATATAAAGGCCAAGGATGAAATATAATTCGGCCCATATGAACAAAGGTCTTTTCAAAACCTGTAAAAACACCGTATGCATTTTTTTCTCGTTAATGTTATTTTTTGTTTATTTAAATTTATTATTTAGTTATCTCGATATATATTTTTTTCCTTTAATATATTTAATTATGAAAAAACAATCTGTTAATTTTCATTTCTCACATTGGTTTTTGTAAGAGAATTTGAGCTTTTATTTACGCTCACAATTACGTACTGAACCCACTATATAAAAAATGTTTATTCCTTTTCACTTCTTTTTATGAGTGGAAGAAAGAATGTTATTTATTCAACATATTAAAAATAAAACTTTAAGATATTCCTTTTTTATCAAAGAGTAATTAACCTAATCATTATTTACCATGAAAAATTTTTACCAATACCCCAAGCCTTCAATTACTAATTTTCAGAGAAAGTGATTATATTATTATTTTGTAAGTGAAAATTTTTATATGTTAGGATCTTCTACAACTTATAAAATAAAGTTTTAACTTTCGTTTTTTAGAATCGTCTGCACATATGTAAAATAACCTCATTCACTTCCAAATATTTTATTTTTTTATTTTTATGAACGATAATAAAATGCTTTCCATTGTATTGAAAACAAAATTCTAAAGAATTCCTTTTTAAAACGATATTAAAAAGAACCCTTTTCTGATATGATACTTTTTTACTAATATTACAAATCTTGAACTATTTATTTCAGGTTTCCATTTAAAATAAAGATTTTTAAATGACATTTTAAAATTTTATCTTCTGGAAGTATTAAAACAAAATCTATTTCTAATTCTTCTAGTTAAAGAATCGTCTCCACGTATATAAAATAAATAAATTTATTTCTTATTATTCATTTTTATAGAATCTTCTTCACATATGTAAAATAATTCATTCACTTCGAATTTTTTATTCTTTTTATGAACGATAATAAAATGCTACCGTTTCAATGTATTTCAAACAGAATTCCACATAATTAATTTTTTAAACGGTATTAAAACAATCCATTTTCTACTATGATACCTATTTACCAATATTAAAAATTTTGAACATTCATATCAGGTTTCAGGTTTTCATGAATGGAAATAAAATATTATTTTTTCAACGCATTGAAAACAAAATTTACCATGATACTTATTTACAAATATCAGAAATCTTGAAACATTTATTCCATTAAAAATAATGATATTTTAAATGATATTCTTACATTTTAGATTATCCTAGACTTATTAAACCAAATTAATTTTTTTCTAATTCTTCTAATTAAAGAATCGTCTGCACGTATATAAAATAAATAAATTCCTTTCTAATTATTTTCAAAATATAATCGTCTGCATATGTAAAAAATAAATTTACTCATTTCCTTTTTTTATTTTATGGGAGGAAATAAAAAAATATTTTTTAAAAGTATTGGAAATAAAACATTAAAGATTCTTTTTTTATCAAAAGATATTTAACCTATTTATTATATACCATTACAAGTATTTACCAATATAGCAATATTTCAACTATTCAATTCCAGTTTGCAGGGCAGATTGCCTAAGCTAAGGTATTTATTCTAAACTCAAGACTTCATCTATTCTGTAACAGAAAGCCAAACCATCTTGCAATATCCCGTCCAAGACAAATTCAAGAGAACAAAGCAATCAAGCAGAGGGGAGAAACTTTATGAAACTTCCGATACACCATGACGCAAGCCCGCTCCTGGAACAGTAATGTTAAATACCCTGGAGGAATTTAGAATGATTACAAGACCCTGGTTCTAACGTGACAGAGATCACGCAACCCCTAGGCCTGCAGTAGCTGAATGGTAATGTCTTTCTTTAGCCAGGAAGAATCTGGTGCGAATTTGCAAAGCAGCTTTCGTTTTCATTACTAAGCGATATTTTCCCCTCGCGTGAAACTTTACTTAGGTCAATAAGTAGCAGCCGTGGATACAGTGGGTCGTACTGGAGCAGTTATTTTCGGCAGGAAATGTGAAAATTGTATTTGGTCGGTGGTGGGTTAATGAGGTGTATAAAGGTTAATGTGTAGGTAGTTATGTGTAATTTATTAACTAAAACAAAACGGTCGAAACTAGTTTAAAGTATTCTTTGCCAAGTATTATTAGTATTGTCAAGATTATAAGTTTGTTTATTAAACGTATAAAAATGAATCTACTTTATTTTGTTTAGAAGCCTTTGAAAATACTCAATTCAAAAAGTTTCAACATGGTTAAACTTGAATTTATTATCATTTTTATTTTAAATCCACACTGTTCAATTCGTGTGACATTATTTTGAATAGATTAAGAATAATTTGATAATCGAAGAATTAAATAGTTTCTTATGATATTTAATTTAAAGCTAAACATTTGCTGAAAAAAAATTTGATGAAAGAAAACAAATTAAATATAAAGTATATAAAATCATTATAAAGCTATTTACAAATAACTGAAACAATGTTTTAAGAATAATTTGTATTTTTGAGCATTCCATTCATGCAAAAATTAAAGAACAGAATGTTTATAATAATTGTATTTAGAGGAAAAAAAAAAACAACAACAAAAAAAAAAACACAACAAACCATAAAAGAAAAGAAGCTTTTCTATCATTATTTTGTTCTATTAAGAATTGATTGTTTGTTGCATTATATGCAAATAATTTTTTGAGTAAATCGAACAAATTATTAAGTATTTTTCCAAATGTAATTAAATAATTTTTTAGAAGAAATGTGATAAAAAGTATTATTATATAAATAATTAGATAACACAGATGTAGGAATGATCAATACAAATTGAAGGGATATTTCTTAAAGCACAAAAATATTGAAAACATTTTTCGAGAATTTCAATATTAAAATAACAGTTTTTGTGATTATATAATATAAAGTTCTATATAATTTAATCGATAAAAAATTTAATTTTCTTCACAATGGTTAATTTGAGTATGCATGTTTTTGCAAGCATTTTATCTCTCTAAATTTTTCTGTAATTTTTGAAGGAAAATTTTCAGAATAGTCAGGTTTTCAGTTTACTAAATCATTCTTAACTCTGACAAGTATGACGGTTTATTTCCTGAGATCAATTGTATAAAATATTTAATTAATTCTTTGTTGCTCAATTTATAAGCCTTTTAACGAAGAAAGTAAATTTTTAAGCTTTAATATATATATATATTCTTAAAGAAGCTTAAATATTAATAAAAATTTAATTAATACGTAGATAAAATTGGTTCAGGAAATGGAAAACCATTTAAAAAATTATGAAATTATAGAAAAACATTCTTATAATTGATAAAATTTTAATTTTTTACTAATATTCAATTTCTATCCTTAATTAGCCAATAAAGCTATTAGTTAATGAAACATGAAAGCTTATAAATTTCGCTAATCTGTAAACTATATATTCAGTTAACCCTTTCTAGGGCCGTGGGAAGTATGCTTCCGACCAATTTATCAATATTTCTATGAAATTATGTAGGTTGGCATAAGTTCTGACAAATTTTTTTTTAGTATGTCAGAAACTTAGATGCCTCAGTTCTTTATCTCACACAAAATGATGTGTCTTGATTTGTTACTTAATTATTAATGAACCAAATTAATGAATTAATCAAGTTAAATTTATCTAATAAGCTAAAGGAATCCCTTTTCTTATTCTAATTTCAAGCCTAAAAATATTTTAACATAATATGACTAGAAAAAAATGTCCCTTTAAAGGGTTAAAGCAATATGCACTGAATAAAAAATATCCTTTACAGTTAATTACAGATAAATAAATGTATTTTAATTATAAATGAAGAAGGTTGTTGGGATACATTTGGAATGAAATAATGACGTATAAAGGAATGATATATATCACTGAGAAAGTATTGTAACTATCATACAGTTGTCATCGGCAATTAATAAAATTACACTTCTCGGACCTCTCTAATTTCGAAAAAAGGTTTTTGGGGAATTATGAATATCTGTCTATCTGTTTGTCTGTAGATGCGCTAATTCAAACATTATTGTAAGCTTGATAGATGAAATTTTATATACGGTTTTAACACCAAAATTATCTAATAACTTAAGGATAAAATTTGTCGTTGGAAAATGTATCTGCTAATCTGGTTTTCTTGCAGTGTGATTATGAGTAAAAAGAGCTGAAAATCGCAAGGAACTAGTTAAATGAAATTTGGTATGCATTTTCAAAAATACAAATGTAGATTTTTTTTAATAAAATGGTGAAAGAAATCAATTAGGCAGTTAATTGTCGGTTATTCAGTCTTTCATTCATATATAAACGTTCTAATTCAAATATACAATAAGCTAGATGGGTGTATTTTAGTATATGATCCATTTACGAAATTGTAGACCATTATTTAAAAGGTAGACGGCATGTTTGTTTGTGTTTCCTTATGTACGTTAATTTGATATAACATAAAGTAAGTTAAATGGATGAAATTTGATCTAGGTATTGAACCCAGAGTAAAAAAATTGTACCAATTTCCTACCAGATTTATTAGATGGACAAAATACATTTTTTCCTTTTTTCGCAATAATATGAAACTAAATATAATTAAAGCCATTTTGAGGAAATATCAGCAAAAATCGATCATAGAATACTCCCACGAGAACTTTACTTCAATAAAGTTATTAATAATCTAATTAATTCTGTTGTTTTCACGAAACGTTTCCTCCAAATGAAAACAAGATGCTCAGGTTTCTTACAACTAAATTAATGTTTCCGCTGTCTAAATTAAAATTGCGAAAAATTTCATACTCTCATCGTAATAAACAATTTTGTTTTCAATTCCAATTAAATTAATTCCATGGACCCTTTTAGATTATTAAATTTTCCTCTAAAAAGTAGCTGTGTAAGCTTGTACCTCCATTCTATTCATTAATAGAATGTACAAGTTTATTGGAAAATGATATAAAATATTTTCTCAAATATAATTAAGAACTAATGTAATTATTTAAAAAAAAAACAAGCTCAAACTCTACGGAACATCGTCCAGAATCGTTATTAATTTTGTTTCAAACTCAGAGAAAAATAACTTCGCATTAAAATAACGAACTTGGAATTTGAGACACAAATTCTTAATTATGTTTTCGATTGTTTACGAAATAAAAGATGAGAATATTTTGATTACTCGGTTGTTAAATTTCACTTACTGATAAAATCATTCGGCAAAACCCATAATGAAAATTGTATGATGATATTTAAAAATATGAACTTCTATCATCGGCCAGATATTTCATGAAAAATCAAAAGTATGTGGTTTGTAATATCTTGAATATAAAAGAATACCTGGTTTTAGAAGAATCAGATTTAAAATTAAGATGTGTTTTCTTCTGCTGTGTTGCCAAAATAACTCATTAAGATCCAATAAAAACTAATTAATTTTGAATAAATAAAATAATATTGCACTGTAATCAAATAATTGAGATAAATTTATTTCTTTAGATAATAGAAATATTGGCAGCAGACTTTAACTGGTTTATATTATTGTTTTATGTATAGACTTTTATTTAAATAATATGTTTGATTTATCTTGTTGTTGGTTAAATATTTAAGCTGTCTTGAATTATAGGTATGAAATTCTTTTGGAGAAAAAGTAATTAAAGTATTTCCCAAAGACCTGCAAACCATAGATTAAAAAATGGAATTAACTCTGAAAATGTTTAATGGCATGATAGCATATCGATTTAACGATCCATTTTTAGAATTGCGTTTCATTTCTGCCTGTATTCCTACGATACATTCTTTTTTATGCAATCAAACTGCAATACTAGGGTAGATTTTCAGACGACATTCTTAATAATAACAAATATATATATATGACGTCCATTTATGTCGGGACTTTCTGTGAAAATACAATAGTTTACGATGCAAAAAACAGGGTTTAGTTTGTTTCCCGAATATATTAGTTTTCTTTTTTGTTAAACAATCTCAACATATGATAATGTAATTGTTGGGATGAAGCGAGCGGACTATTTTTCTCGCGTAGGAATATCTGTGTGACTACGCTTCTGGCGCTTCGTTCCGGCACCATTCCTCCCGCGAACAAGATGCTGTGTGCGTAATTGTAAATACCTGTGTTCTGTTCTTTTCTTTTCGTTTTCTATGTCCAATAAATGTGCTGTCTTCAAAAACCATGCTGAGATTATTGAAAAGTAACAACAGTAATAATCTGCATTAAAATTAGTCTATCACTTAAAAATTAAGTCTATAAAATAGATTATCACTTAGACAGCGTAACTCCGTTATTATATATTACGGTTATTCATCAAATTTTGATTAGAAAAACGAATAATTAATTAATTTTAAAATCAAGTCTTATATATAAAATATTTAATATTAAATATTATATATATTTTTCATTGATAAGATAATCTCATCTGCTGTTTTTTTAATTTGAAAAATGAACTTTTACACCGCTCAATTCAAAGTTGTACCGCTCTTGATATATTTAATGAATGGGCAAAAGAAGATTGAATAAATTTACACAGATATTTTTCTGGATTTATATCGTGCAGTACAATCCGTCCTTTAAAGGGTAACACATCTAATAATAACCTTCAAAATAAAAATTTAATATTAAATTTATAAAATATAATATTTTGAAAAACATTTAAAAATAAATCTAAAAAAATGAGTTACAAATTTACCTCTTCATTAGGAATGAGAAATCGCTCAAATCATTTCGGTATGTGTAATACTAATTTTTGCGAAGAAACTAATCAGACAGATTTCTAATCCCTTTGATCTAAAACCGTTTGAGAATCAAATTTAATGAAGTTTCACAATGCACTCCCTCCACCTCCCCATACCAAAGCCTGAAAATCTTATTTCGATCAAATATATTGCCATGCGGAAAATCGGAATTTTGTCTTTTCCTCTCTTATTTTTATTAACATATTTTAGATTATATATTATGATGAATATTTAATACTGCTTCAGTGCTCAGTACATCTCTCAGTATAAAAAACATACTTTTAGATACATAATAATGACTGCAGAATAAATAACATATCAAGGAGCGCCTAGTATAAATGACAAATTTGGTGGCTATTTAACAGCTCGGCGATTTTAGGAAAGAAGGATCCAGAAATTCGAGAATTTCAGCAATAGCTTCATCGCAACTCAAATTATGGTGTATATTGTTACGAAATTTCCGGGGTTCGTTTGGATAGTGGAAGTTGTATGGTGTGAAGAACTCTCAATCACCAGGCGGCAGTAGAAAATAAAACAACGACGTTTATTTACACGAAGACACGCAGGACAGCACAAAGACGACAACTATATACAGCACAGAAGACGATTATCTTCAGCCGAGACGTGCAGCATACAAAACAGCATAAACAAGTCTCTACTGGAGACTGTAGAGCACAGCTTAGCTCAGCACTAGCTTCACTCCGTCGCTGCTCCGCTTTTCTCTGGAAGGCCAGTTCTTTACCGTCAATCCCGACTACTCTGCCCTAGCAGCTGCGGCCGCCTCTTTTTATAGGTCTCAGGAGGCGGGGCTAGAAGCCTCTCAACCAATCAGGAACGTTCGAGGCGTATCTCTTTTTCTACTGGACAGATCGGGAAAATTCTCGATGTTTCGGGTATAATCTATTTTGGCGCCAAAGTCGCCAAGTCACCAAATGGTCGCCAAGTTTGTCGCCAAGCTCTGGGACCTCTTATGGAACCCACTATGCTGGGAAGCGGCATCACAGATTCGTAACAATATTATATAACATTCATAGAACTCTGTAGCAAGATCTAGAAAACGGAGATTCACAAACAAAAAGCATTAGTCGAGTCGGTAGAGAGAAGTTTTGTCATTCAGAGAAAACTTATTTGAGCACTTTGTGTTATTGCGAGGGTTTATTAAAGATTTGCTGGTTGATTTCTGCAAGTGATATGTGGGTATGGTTTGTCTGCTAACTGCCTTTGATAACTGTGTTTTTGTGTCGAGTAATGTTTCGTTACCTTGAATGAACTATAAGACTTCTTACTTTACACTACCCACATATGAGAATTTTCGTAACTCTTTTATTCGATTTGTCTATTACAAATTGAATTTAATGGGATAAGTGAATATCAGTATTTATCAATTAAATGGAAGTACAAATAGACAGCAAAACAAAACGGAAAAATTAAAAAAATAAAATTTTGGCCGTAATTTTTAAATACAAGCAATGTTCGACAGATTGCAATGTTCTCCAGTCTTATTTTTGGAGACTGTTACTATAAATGGTCGTCTGCTTTAACCGATAGATATTCGAATTTCTAGTCAGAATATTGAAAGACGTTCGAAAATCCATGGAATTGAATCTACTATATTGGTTTCTTGCTTCATATAACCTCTAAGAGGTTCGCTCCAAGATGAGAGAATATTGCAAAAAATCTTGACATGTGCTTTTACAGTATTATAAAGAAGTACAAAAATGGATATATTTTAACAGTTTACAATTAAAGATAAAAATATCTGAAATAAAAAGGGCATTTTATTGGAGAGATCGCCTTGCACAAATTAACTATATACAAAAACTATGAAGAAAATTGATGTTTTTTTATGAAATAATTAACATAATATTGCTGATGAAAAGTGCAAAGCACTTTTTTTAATATTCGAAGAATTATTCTTAACAATTTGAGCAACAAAATTAAGTTATAAAATGTTAAATTACTTAAAAATTTATATTTTGAGCGTTAATTAATTTAAATAAAACTATATTTTTAATCCTATCCAAGGGAAATTGGACTTAAATAACATGTTGAAATATTATTTTTTTAATTCAACATGAATGAAAAAAAAATATTTGGTATAAAGAAATATAATATATTTTTAAACAATAGCAATGAAAGTTTTCTAAATGGAACTATTGAAAAACTACGAGATACTTTTAAAATCTTCAAATGTTTTTGCCATTGACTATACGCAAAGAGATATACCCTTGAATATAAATGAAATATTTAAAACGAAAAGATTATCTTTTCTAAAAGATGATACAGACGAATAAAAAAAAAAGATACATGCAAGAAAGATATGCCAGATATACGTTAATGCAGAACTCTAGAAATGGGGAAGGAGAATCCAAAGCAGTGATAAATTTAGTGTAGCAAAAAAGTTTAGAATCTTATGTAAGAATATGTGGCAGGATTACATTCTAGAACTGCTATTGCAAGAAAGCTTTAACCAAACGATTTTCCTTTCCATGAAATTTATTCTGATAAAAACAGATTTTGGAATAGAACTATTGCTAACGCAATACACAAACGAAAAAACCGATTTCTTGGCAATCGAATCTTTTAAAGAAAAGTTTTTCGATTTGTATGGTTTTCTCAAAATGTCACTTAGTAAAAAAATAAATGTGCACAAAATAATTTATTTGTTAAATTAAAATACGTTTTACTGGCTTGTATATGTAATATTGAATGCACATTTTCATTGTGGAAAAGTTTGAACACGAGATTTTTACGAATCACCACATTTCATACCTCCTTGATTTTGAAAAATCTATTTTGGGAAATATGTCTGTCTGTCAGTCTTCAATCTGTCTGCGAGCACGATGATTCAAAATCCCTTCGAAATAGACGGATAAAATTTGGTACATGGGCTTACGATTGAATTTGTAGTTTTCTGCCAAATTTTGAACGAGAAACCACTTAGAGAAAATGTGTCCTCTATCTGTTCGTATATCAATGAACTTGAGAATTGCAAAACGCTAAGAACTATATATGTGACATTTGGAGCGGATGTTTAGTAACTAAAATAGAGATTCTTACTAAATTTTGAATCAATTTGTCAAAATCATTATTTACAAATCAATTAATTTTTGGAAAGATTAAAAATTATGAAAAATAAATGTTTAATCTAAAAAAAAAATCTTTACTATCTTATTTTAAACTTTAAATTTATTCAAAATATGGAATCCTTATCGATTAATTTCGGATATGCAAACAATTTATAAACAATTTTGTAAAAGCTCTTTAAAATAAAACAAATAGGGAAGATGTGGCAGAGGATTTCATATTTGTCGTCTGTTACAAATCAACGTTATCAAAATGGCATAAAATAGAATCTAAATCAAATAAAGACGGGTTCAAGAAGTATGAAATCGAAAAATGTAACATAATTTAAAGAACAGAGTAAGAATATAAATAAACATCATTTAAGTATCTAGGAATAACTCTAATCTAAAAACAGAATGCTATTCCGAATATAGAACATGAATAATTTTCAAAAATTCGTGATTCTTCCAGTAAATAATTAGCTAATTCTTACATCACAATCCTTATTACTCCTTAGTTTATTACCTCGTATAGTTTTAGGACCGGCATCTACGAAGACGCCTGTGAATTAATCAAAACTAATCTTCCGATACCACATAACTAATACGAATTAAGCCCTTTGCATCTCATCCTCACAAAAGTGCCCCACACCGTAAAATAGATGATCCCAGGCAAAACGGATAACACTGTAATGACCCCGTCGGCGCCGAATTTCATCAAAGGCCCAAAGATGTCTCCCAAAACGCATAAACTGTCTAGGGGAGACAGGTGGCGCACTCTCAGTGAATCTCTCCCCTAATTATTTAGGATAATTGCCCGCTGCGTTCTCCCCCCCCCGTGCATAATCCGAAATGTAAACAATTAAACAAGGTTTCTCCTGCTTGAGGAATTGTGGTCTAGAGTGGTTTCTGATGAATATTAATACTTGCGGGAAGTGAACGAACCTGAAGCAATCGATTCGTAAGCAAGGAAAGATGTCACGTAGTTTGATAAGCATCTTAATCAAACTCTGGTGCGCTTAGCGACTAAATTGAGATGAAGATTTTGGTACATTCTTGAGTTGGAGTAGATCATTATCGAGATTTACGAGTATTCTGTTTCTCTTCGAGTAGATCAGTATCGAGGCAAAAGAGTATTCCATTTCTCTTGGAGTAGATCAGTATCAAGACAAAAGAATATCCCATTTCTCTTGGAGTAGATCAGTATCGAGACAAAAGAGCATTCCGTTTCTCTTGGAGTAGATCAATATCGAGACTAAAGAGTATTCCGTTTCTCTTCGAGTAGATCAGTATCAAGACAAAAGAATATCTTATTTCTTTTGGAGTAGATCAGTATCGAGACAAAAGAGTATTCCGTTTCTCTTGGAGTAGATCAGTATCGAGACAAAAGAGTATTCCGTTTCTCTTCGAGTAGATCAGTATCCAGACTAAAGACTATTCTGTTTCTCTTCGAATAGAATAGTATCGAGACTAAACAGTATTCCTTTTCTCTTCGAGTAGAACAGTACCGAGACTAAAAAGTATTCCGTTTCTCATCAAGTAGATCAGTGAAGAGACTAAACAGTATTCCTTTTCTCTTCGAGTACATCAGTATCAAGACTAAAGAGTATTCCGTTTCACTTGAAGTAGATCAGTGCGCTTAGTAGCTGAATTGAGATGAAGATTTTGATACATTCGTGAGTTGGAGTAGATCATTATCGAGATTTACGAGTTTTCTGTTTCTCTTCGAGTAAATCAGTATCGAAACTAAAGAGTATTCCGTTTCTCTTCGAGTAGATCAGTAGCCAGATTAAAGAGTATTCCCTTTCTCTTGGAGTAGATCAGTATCGAGATTAAAGAGTATTCCCTTTCTCTTGGAGTAGATCAGTATCGAGAGTAAAGAGTATACTATTTCTCTTCGTGTAGATCAGTATCCAGACTAAAGAGTATTCCGTTTCTCTTCGAGTAGAATAGTATCGAGACTTAAGGTATTCCGTTTCTCTTATACAATGATCTTGTAGAAAGTGCTGTTTGTTACATACCGTTTGAAGTACTATCGATGGATGAATTAATTAGCTGAATTTTGCTTCCCAGCGAATGATTACTTCATTTTCAAGTCAGAATGGATTTGTATAATTAGAATGCAGTTACGATTATTGTCTCCCCATCTTTTTCCCTTTTAAGATTCATTTAGATACTGGACTATTCGAAACAAATGTTTTGATTACTAATGGAGATTTAAATGTATATATAACAACATTTGTATTTCTCCATGGCCATCATTGAGAGAATTTTTGTCAACCATGGCTATTCAAAGCAAATATTTTCATTACTAATGGCTACTTAAATGTGTATATTAACAACATTCATATTTATTAGTAGGTATCGTTAATATTTTTTGTCAATCGTGGTTTCTAATTTAAAGCATTTTAAGCTAAACTTACTAATTTTTGAAAAAGAAATTCGCACGTGTGAGTTTATATTTTATTTAATCTTAGCTTGATCTTACAGAATAAGGAGAAGATGGTGATCAATGATATAACAAGTCTAAACGGTTTTATTGATTAACAATTTAAGTAATTATTAGAAATTTATAAGTGACACTTGTTTGCTGTACTATGTGAGACAATGATAGACTTCTTGGAAAAGAAAATTGATGAATCATATACAGAAGAAAACGAATATTTTCTTATGCTCAGAGGCTAAATAATATGCGATTGAAACACATCTTGTTATGTTCACTAAAAAAAATGTAAAATATATGAGGGTGGGTAGAACAGTTTATCTGCCTAACAAGAAAAAAATCGTTTTAATGATTGCTTTATTTTTCAATGTAATCCCTTCCCGAAGATCCAGCGGTGCGGCAATGCTTGAATCTCTTCTCTGTAAGCGCTTTCGTCCAAAGTCTCAAAATAGACATTCGTTGCTAAGAGGATTTCGGTATTAGAGCAAAATTTCGTTCCAACCAGAATAGTATTCAGGTTGGGGAAGAGGCTGTAGTCAGAGGGGGCCATATCAGGTGAACAAGGTGCACGAGGAAGAATTTCAAACTTTAATTCATGAAGTTTTGCCATCACAATGGCAGCTTTGTGCACGGGAGCATATACAGCATCTCGTAGATGGAATAATATGCTTACAAGAAATCTCCTGGTAAGATTGTCGGAGAATGTTACATGGCGTTCGTTCATATGTTGTCATGAGATAGACGCTTTATATTTGATTACAGAATATCAAAAGTACAAGCAATCATATTGCATATTTTTATGCTGATCGTTTTCCATTTCATGTAATGTCCAGAAGAAAACGAATATTTTCTTATATTCAGTGGCTTAATAATATGCAACTGAAACACATTTTGTTATATGTTCACTAAAAAAAATGTTAACTATATGATCTCCTGGTAAGACTGTCGGAGAATGTTACTTGGCGTTCATATGTTGTCATGAGATAGACGCTTTACATTTGATTACAGAATATCAAAAGTACAAGCAATCATATTGCATATTTTTATGCGGATTGCTTTCCATTTCATGTAATATTGCTTCCTGCATGCGGAATGAAAGTCCTAAAGTAACATTAGCAAATTGAGACGCAAGCACCAATATCAATGATTAACTGAGCTTGGAAATTTAATGCAGTTATTTCGATTGAAGCGAATGAAATTTGACGAATGGCTGAAGGAGATTATAGCATGGTCTTGGTAGGTTAAAAATCTACCTTTTTGTAAAACTCTACCCTTTCACATCATCAAGATTGCCAAAGATGCCAAGCCGCCAAAGTAAGTACTTGCACAAGCCAATAAGTCAAAATATTAGCTAACAAATCCGCAATAAAACTGCTAGAAATGCTGAATTGTGTTATAATGGCGATGACAAATCTTATAGTATCTTATATTTCAACTACGCAATCGCCCTTTTCGACAATAATGGATACCTAGGACAGAAAACTCTATTGTAGACCCATTTGGGAATATGCTGTATTTCTTTAAAAATGGAACTTACGGATACCGTTAACATTTGAGATACCATTCCGAGAAATTTCTTTTTTCTTCTCTGAAAATGCATCTCTAATTCCAAATTTCTTTTAAAACTGTTATACTGCTAACAATCAAATGAATGTTTGTTTTATTTTTAGCTATTTTTATTTAAAGTAATCATTGGACCATCGACACATGTCAGTATATGTAAAAAAAATTAGCATCCTCTGTATATTTAAAAGGCTGTATATTATAGGTGCTTATTTAATTATCTGTGGAATTAGTGATAAATTTTACGAATCAGCTATTTATTTGGCCATTTTCCTGATTATGCTGAAATAATGGGCTTACTTGACCATTTTCAAATTATTGTAAGATTATCAAATCGTACATAAGATATCAAGATTAAGCCCAGATGGTTGCCTCACTGTGCTTACTTGAGGATTTGCAGATGATTACGCCAAGATCGCCAAGGTAATGGAACTGCTTAATGATTTTTAGCTTACACCAAAATCTTCAAGCATACATAATCGTCAATACATAAGATTCTCAGATTTCGCCAAGAGGTTTGATTCCCGTCTTTACTTGGCGATTTTCAAAATTCACCAATATCGTCAACACCGAGTTGCTACTAGTCGCCTATCGCCAAGTTTATGAAATTTTACATTTTTTGACGATTTATCGCGTAAAAATGAAAGAAATCAAGAAACGATTTCCCGTGTATACTGTTTTCTGCATGGATGAATGTAAATATTTCTTGCACATAAAATATGTAAATTCTTTTCTTGGTATCTTGCTTAGAATTTTTCACATATTCCTATTTTCCAATACAAATAAAACAACCAACATTTTCTGAGTTCATCACCCAAAATGGATCAAAAAGAACATATCAATTCTGTCATTTTAATAACTAGATCCACCCTATGAGTTTTGTGGAAGATATTCTTATGTCAACATTTTACTGTCATTAAAGAGGCGTTTTCGAAACAAATTTAGAAAAATGTTCTGTCCATTAAGATAATTTTCTTTTTTTCTTTTTCGTATGAAGAATGTGAAACAAATGAATTCTTGCACGGAACAATCGTATTTTTATCTGACAGCGGAACAAAAAAAGACATTTTCTGCTGATCTGTTTTTCTGACACCGGTAACAAAGGGCCTTTTCATAAAGTTGACTTGTGTTTCCTTTCACTGTGGGTAGGTACTCTTGGATACCATCTAAAATCGTCCTTTTTTGTTATTGCGTGCCGTTCTTCCCTCCGCGTGTGACAATGTATCTTAACTCTATGTTAAGAGAATATGTCAAAGAATTCGCGACCATGGTTACTTTTGTTAAGTTTGTGAAAGGACGATCTGCATAGTTTAGATAGATAAAACTATTTCATGTCGAGAATAGTTAATTTATAATTTTCTTAAAAATTTTCATGGAAATTTCGTTCGATATAGAGAATAAAAATATATCTCTACTTAAACGCCCTTCTAAATATATGTTTGAATAGCTCTTACATGGTACGGCTTTATTGGTTAAAGAACACAGCACCAACCATTCTGAGAGAAATGAATGTTAAACAATGTTACGAAAATAACATGTGAAAACTGTTTTGATTGGATTGATAAAGGGCATAAATTGACTCGACAAAAGCTTATTCAAAGTTAAAACCTAAATAGTAAATACGGTGTTTGCATAAATATTTTGTCTGAAGATTTTCTGACAATTCATCAATTATAGCATAGAAGCTGAAAAATGAGAAATGTAAAAAGTCGTTTTGAGATTAACAGCAAAGAAAGCGTTATTTTTTTAAAAAAAGTAAATAAAAATATATTTACACAAAATATATCCAGTCAAATATAATGAATTTGTTTGTTTTACAATCTTAAAATCGCATTAATTGTTTATTTCACATTTGAAAGTATTCAATTATGCATTTTACTTCTCCTGAAAACAAATGTAGATATTGTTTTGAAAACTCAATTACATGAAAAGTATAGAAACAAATTGAGACAGTGAGAAATCATAGATAACTTATGCAACATTAGTTATCTATGTTATCATGTATTATTGATGTTTTATTATCTATTATAATGTATGTATGATAGATGGATACATGATATATAGATATAATGTATGTATCATGTATTATTATCTCTGTTTCATTATATTATTAAATGAAATTCATTATATTATTAAATGCTCATAAAAATTAATTAGATTATCCATTGGCAACTTTTAAAATATATTTATATTGATTTCTGTAAAAAATTTTAAAATATACTTTGCATTCAACGGAAAAATAATGTTGGCATATTGTAATACGATATATAAAATTTGCTATTTTTTATATAGATGTTTATGATTGTTTAAAATATTCTGAAGACATATAAAAATTTGTAAAAATAATTTAAATAAATATTTTAATTCTTCTAAAATATATAAGTATGTCATTCTGTGTAATCTATTTATCCATCTTTGTTTACTGTCGATTTTTAAATTTCAATATATATATATATATATATATATATATATATATATATAAACCAACTAGTAGAATTAAAATGAATAATTAAAATTAATCAGAAATATTAAAATAAACATAATTAAATTCGTTTATTAGAATTTCCATGGAATGTGAGAAATATTTTTGTGAAGATAATCTTCTTATGCATAAGGACATGGGATCGATCAACAGTTTTGTTAAAAAAAAGTTATAGAGAAATGATAGCATATTTCTAAATACAGTTTCTTTCTATTTAATTTTATAATATAATCAAGAAAGTCTAACATGGTTTTAACAAAATAATTTCTTATGTTGTTGGATCTGATCCAAACTTTTAATAACTATCTCACATTTCCGGGCAATAGCTACTTAACTCATTTCATGTTTAATTTTTGAGCATTTATATTCGCATACAAATGTATATGCTGGCAAATTAAAAAAAATGTGCAAGGAATGTAATTACATTTTTTAAAGTTCATTGAGGTCTAAAATTTCGATGATAATTTTTGGAAAAGGATTGCATTTTTCTTTTTCGATATTTCTAATATTTTCTATTCGGGAAAGATGAAAAAGGTTCATAAGTTTAAAGCATAAAAAATAAATAACAAAAATAATAATAACAATAAATAAAGATGTGTAAAAAAATAAATCTTTATCATATTAATCATTAGCAATCTTTGATGACCAGTCGCCAAAATGCCTGCTAAAAATTACAATTAAATATTTTATTAAATTATTTCTTTGTAGCTTTCCCATTATTGTTGTACTTCATATTTTGATATATTGATAACTCATCCCATTTTAGACGCCTTATACCATTCTGTTCTCTGTGCTAAATAGTTTTTTTAATCTTTTTGTCTATATATTTAAACATTCAATTTTATCGTAGTAAAAATGCAGTAATATTTTAAAATGGGCTCAATTTAAAGATGCTTTGACTTTGTTTGATTCTGACGTTAAATATTAATTGCAAGCTCAACAAAATTTTTAAAAAAGAATAAACGCATGCTTTATATTAAAAACTTATCAACATGCGTAAACGCCATAATAAAAAAATACAAGTAGTCCCAATGAGAAAAACGATTTAATTTTTTTTCTTTGCGAATGTAGTACCATGCTATAAAATGCGCTTTAAATGTAATTTTTTAAAAATTGTTAAAAGAAATAGAAAAAAATTATAAGGCAAAAAAATGATGTCATTGAAAAAATAATATTTTGAATCTTAAAATTACTCAAATTTTTATTTTTTAATATTTACTGAATTTATCACTGAAAAAAATAAAAATTTTCTCTAATTGTTAATTTAAAAAAATTTAATTAAAATATCAAAAATTACTTCATGGTGAATATTTCCACCTTATAAAATACATATATGCTAAATCTGATAGCTGTATATGTCTGTTTTGTAAAACGCCAGCATACACGCATTAATCTTTATTTTTAATAGAAATTTAATAAATTTTTAAATATACGGCAAGAGAACGAAATTTTACAAAATCAGTATAAAACGTTACGAATTACAACTCATTTGGAAAATATTATTTCAAATCGTAAAATTTTTGTTATATATGCAGGAATGAATTTACTGTGACATGATTTTTTAAATCTAATACTCGCTCTGCTATTTCTCCTCGCAAATGCGTTTTGACATGATAAAAAAAGAAGGTATCGATCAGCTTCTTTTATAATATGAGAGTCAGAAAGCAAGCACATGTTTGATAACTTCACTGCTAATCTCCTTAATCTCCTGTGTGATATCTTCGTGACAGTTGATCGGTGGCACTTTACTGGCATGTGTAGTTTGAAAAGAGGTTACCATGACAACATCATTTTACATATACAGACGATTTTTTTTGAGAATAAAAAGCAGTAAAAAATTTCTGAATTGGAGTTTATTAATTTTTTTTGTAATTTTATATTCTATTTTTCTTATTTATATTTAAAATTTTTAAGAAGCTTAAATAATTATATAATATATGTCGTTATTTATTAAATAATTTAATTTATTACTTAAATGTTTTTTATTATTTATTTAATGCAATTTATTACTGAAATATTCTTTATTATTTATTTAATGCAATTTATTACTGAAATGTTCTTTATTATTTATTTAATACAATTTATTACTGAAATTGTCTTTATTATTTATTTAATGCAATTTATTAGTTTTAATTTTAATAGTTTCAGTTTCATAACAAAATAAACAATAGATTAAGATTTCAGAACAAAGCATTTCGGCAAATGATAGTGCAGCATTCTAAACAAATTATTAAAATGATTGATTTATCCATTTAATTATTTTATTTTTTTAATCCTCCCTTTTTAATATTGCAATAACTTTTGCTATTTTATAAGTGTTATGGTTAAAGATACTGCAAAGATGTTTGTAGTACTGTTTTCGTGTTACAAAAGAAATCAATGATATCTCATATTGTAAAAATTAATGAAATCTAGTAAAGGTACTACCATTCTTTTATTAATTGAAGTAGCTGTCGAGGTAGGCTTATTTATAGGAACTTGTTGAGGTTACTATTTAGATTGTGGCTCATAAATTTATCGATACTATTCAAGTGCATTGATTAGATACATATTAGATACTCATTGATTCGATACAGATGAAATCGTGGCACTTTAAATCGCTATAGGCTTTCTTTTTCAGACAGAAACTGTGATTTTTCTACTCGGATTTTTCATTCCAAATTGTACATTATTCCATTCGTTATTTATTTTTGTTCGTTGTCTAAACTAGCATTTATATCAAGATCGAAACTTTGAAATCAATCCTTAAGCAGTTAATATTAGGTAATAATATTTAATAATATTATTTTAAGACTAACATCTTTTTTATCGTTGTGGCCTTAAAAAACATTAAAAAAATCGGTCCATCCTAATGTGTATACATTTTGGTCTTTTACAGGATAGATAATAAAACCTACAGTTATCAAATTTTGTTCAAATATACTAAATTTCTTTTTGAACTAATAAAAATTGAATTAATAAGAAATTAAGGGAATTTACCACATTCTTCTTCCAAATGAAACAAAATTTTACGATTTCTACTGAAACAAAATTTTACATCATCTTTAATAATTGTCTCTTGCGATATTAATATAATGTCTGTAAAATTTTAAAACTAATTTTGATTTATTTAAAAAATATTTTAAGCCTATTTTCCAACAATATATTTCATTGTCGTTAAAATAATTGAAATCATTTTCATTGATACTATAAATATTTCATCCTGAATTTTTCTACCATCACGGATGATAGAGGTTTAAATATACGGTTTATTTTTTTATACGGCTTCCAAGAAGAGTAGATCTCAGTTTAAAGTATGATTTCTGTAAAATTTTTGAAAAATTGTTTCATCATATTAGAAGTTTAATTTCGAAAGTAAGCAACTGAAAAAATTTAATAAAGTTCTACTCATTTTAAATAATTTAAAGAAGGCAAATGTGTGAGGCAACTTAGACCTCTTATTTTCAAATTAAAATTTTTATTTTCGAAATTATTGAAAATTACACAAATACATGGCAGAATGTGCAAGTTTTCTAACGCACAATTCATTCACGGATTCGAAAACCCTCCGCGCTTTTGCGCATGTTTCAGAATACGTTTATTACAGTCAAAATAGGGGTGAGTTATATTAACGTTCCGTTATAAAGCAACACTAGGGCTATTTTGGGGAGGACTCCATAATTTTGAGCCACGAGCAGATGACGAGGACGACACCTGAGCTGGCATCCTTTCCACACCACACCAGCGGAAGGAATTTTAGCCATGACGGATCTAATATGCAACAGACCCCCTTACACGACGGGTCTTCGGTGGAATCGGATCTCGAACCTGAAACCCTACAGCTCACGAACCGAGACCTTACTACCAGGCCACCGCGACCTATTAAGGTGAGAGGAAAGTTGAAAAAGGAGATGTTTTCATTTAATAATAAATTAAACTTGAATTGTTTTTGTACTTAGAAAGCATAAAAACTGGGGAAAACTCGTAATAGTGTGAGAGAAAAATACTAAACCCTAATAAAATACTTTGGAACAATTTTTATTTATAATAAGGGACCTAAACATTAAATCATGATGAATAAATGTAATTCTGTTCTTAAAATTTCATAATTAACTTTTTGGCAAAATAATACTTTTTTATGTCAAAATACTTTCTTATTTGTTATTGAATTTTCTTGGTAACATTTTAAAATAAACAGCTTATAATCTCGGTCACATTTGATGACATTATATAAAATATTTTCTGTGACAATTCTGAAAGCTTTTATTGCCGCTTGAACTAGTCATATAAGCAATCAATACGCAATTTTGAATTAAAAGAAAATATGACGGCCAGAAACGACACGACACTTACTTACACGTGGGGAAAAAAGTATCTCATGGGGCTGAAATCAAGGTCAAAGAATGACTAAGAAGAAGACTCATTCTTCCGCGTCTCATCCCTTAACATGGTAGAATCTTCGAAAAGTGGTAGTTTCGGGATGCTGAAACGAACAGTAATATGTTTTATATGTATATCAAAATCAAAGCATATGTATATCAAATCAAATCAAATTTATATCTATATCAAATGAAATCAAATTTATATCTATATCAAATCAAATCAAATTTATATCTATATCAAATCAAATCAAATTTATATCTATATCAAATGAAATCAAATTTATATCTATATCAAATCAAATCAAATTTATATCTATATCAAATCAAATCAAATTTATATCTATATCAAATCAAATCAAATTTATATCTATATCAAATCAAATCAAATCAAATTTATATCTATATCAAATCAAATTTATATCTGTGTCAAATCAAATCACATCTATATCTGTGTCAAATCAAATCACATCTATATCTATGTCAAATCAAATCAAATTTATATTTATGTCAAATCAAATCAAATTTATATCTATATCAAATCAAATCAAATTTATATCTATATCAAATCAAATCAAATCAAATTTATATCTATATCAAATCAAATCAAATCAAATTTATATCTATGTCAAATCAAATTTATATCTATATCAAATTAAATCAAATCAAATTAAATTTATATCTATATCAAAAATCAAATCAAATCAAATTAAATTTATATCTATATGAAATCAAATTAAATTTATATCTATATCAAATCAAATTAAATTTATATCTATATCAAATCAAATTAAATTTATATCTATATCAAATCAAATCAAATTTATATCTATATCAAAGCTTAAAAATATTTTGATGAGAAAGACATTCAGGCATAAAACATTTACTTGAACATTTTAATTACTGTCGATCTGACTGGTCGTTAAAGACGGCTAAATTATATGCTAATAAATTATTTCTTAATTGAAATTGAGACTAAATTTTTTCGGGAGATATTGTTAGTTCCTTGTTATTATTGCATCATATAATAAATTCAAACAAAAACAATAGCAAATTGATTTGATATAATTAGCATCAAAACCACTGCGCATTATCCAAATACGAAAGGTATAAAACCGCTTTAACTTTATTTTTAATTCCAATCCCATAATGCTTTCCTTACGACGTTAGCGAATCAATAAATGCAGCTATTTAGAAATCTTTATCTAAATAATGAATAAGTAACTCAATTCTTACTCAGAGCTGACGGTGTAGTAAACCATTTCAGATGCATTATAGAACCTATGGCCATAAAGTGCAGAGGTAATTCATAAATCTCGAGAGGATTGTGGATTTTCATCCTGATAAGATGCAATTAAATAAAGTGTTCCTGCTGTGATATTTACGTGCAGAGCATGAGAAGTAGGTCGCACAAACACATTTTATGATCCGTGATAATGAAATATATAAGATGCTACTGTCACTTATTCTTTTAACTTAAGCTATTAAATATTTAATAAAAATGAAATTTTAAAAAGTCAGTTCCCACACAACTTGGTTTTATGTTAGAATGAATTTTCTACAACACAGTATACAACTCTACTTGAAATGCAGCATTCTATCTATGTTCATATTATCGACGATAATATCGTTTATTTAAACGACAAATGATTTAGTCGTTCATGCATGTTTCAAGAAATTTATGTGTTCCTATCACTCTACTTTTTCAAGTAATCTTGCTTTAATTGTAATGAAAAATTTAGCTTCACCTAGCACGAATTTTATAAAACAAGGAGATCAAATTTAGAATTAAAACTAAAGAGAAAAATTCTTTAACTTCCCATATAGCAGTTAATATTTACCAAAATTTAAAATTTTGATCTTTCATTCCTTCTGCAACATAGTATTATAATAATATATTATTCCGGAAAATATCCGGCAGAGGGATGTATGATGAAAAGTTCGATAAAAAATATAATGCTTTATTCAGGATGAAAATAAAATATAAAATTAAGCAAATGAAGTATACAAAAACAATACTTTCAATAAACAACCATGCGCAAGTAGCAATTTCTTTTTAACTACAGTAATAGCATAAAGCTCTCAGAGAGTACTGATTAGAGATCATATTCCAAAGAGAGACTTCGCTTAATTATTCCTAATTTGTGTGTACGCCTTCACTTTTATAGCTCCCATGTCAGGATGTGGGATGTTCTATTGTATTAAAGCTAACCATATGATGATATTAAAGCTAACCAAAATTCCTGATGAACCGGCTGAAACCATGGGCAGTTAACATATCTAATAATAATAAAGTTGAAAGTGTAAATGTAAAGCTGTGTGCATATGTGTGTATTGGTGATTTACAAAGGAGGGCATATGATCTAGAAATACCAAAATTGGAACATATATACTTTGAAGTTTCACAATGTGCTTCTTGGGACCATTTTTAAAAATTTTAATCTGAATTTTAATTAATTAAAACTATGCTGAATTTTAAGCTTTTTTTAATCATAACTTCCAATATTGTTACTGAACAAAAATGATTTTCTAATATTATTACTAAACAAAAATGATTTGATTAAGTTATAAATCATTTTAAAATTGATCATTGAAAAAATTATATTTATAAAAGGCTTTGCAGAATAATTTTTATATCTATTTTTCATTATTTTTTTAATATTTTAAACCTTATTTATTACAATATGTTTCATTTGTTGAAGCAAAATTAAAATCGTCTGCATTATTGATATAATGAAAAATATTATTTCTAAATTAATATTTCTTCGCGGTATTTTTTCTATTGTTAATGAAATATGAATTGATGAAATATCAAAATGTGAAGACTCGTTTCATTTTTGCATATTAAGTAGGTTTTGGTATAAATTACGCTTTTAAAAAAATAAAATTTTGTTATATTTATAATTAAAGTTTAACTTCGAAAACAAGTAACGTTGATAATTTTTTTAAAGTGGGATCATTTTAATGCTTTTCTTTCCTTCGATATAATTAGTGATATAAAAAGTTTAGATTAAAAGTTAAAGTAATACATAAGACAATGAAGAAAAAAGGTGTAAGGTTTCTTATTATATGTCTATAAAAATGTTACATGTCTGTAAAAAATTGAACAACAATATTTTACTGAGAGAACTATTAAAATCAAATGACACCAAATTTTTCACTGAAATTTGTAGACATCATTTACTTCGGCAAACAATTCAATCACAAAAGACGGTGAGTGCTTAATACTTCAGGATGCTCCATTACATTAAATATAAATATAGCCTCACTAAAAAATACAGCTTTATACTACATATGTTTTGGTAATTTATGTTTGAAGGTATGATTACTCTATGAAGCACCACCAAGAGAGTGTAACTCAGGCTTGACAGTCTTGTTTTCACGGGGCATGATTAACGCATACCATGAAGTTATTATTCGTTTAATACAAAAGCACTTTTAAAGAAACTTTTGACATGAGCTTCTATGGAAAAACTTTTACAGGAATTCTAAATATATATCCACGAAAACAGGACATTGACAGTTCATTTGGCGTATCGCCAAGGCCTGACTTTCCAGGAACCTATTCTCACAGCGGTATATTATGTTGAAAAGAGAAAAATAGCCCAAAATAATCTTGGAGTTACTGAATATTTTCAGATGTCTCTGTTTTGATATTTTCTATAATCCCTTACGTTTTATTATTATAAATATATTCCGATTATATTGAATTAAATTTCAATTAGAAAAAGGTACATTAAAATTTTTCATTTGAATGCTATTAAGTTGTTTATATTAATTAAAACTTTATTTGCATAGAAAATATTTTTATTTTAATGTATATCGTTATTGTGAATTTTTACATTGAGTGTTATCAATTTATATTTTTATTTTCTCGTATACGTAGTATACTAGTAATATAGTAATCATCATATAATTCAAACTTGAGATTTTGATATATCTACACGTTTTAGATCTTCCTGAGTTCGAAAACACATATTTGGAAAATACTCATCTGTCTGTAATAAAAAAAAAAAAAAAAAAAATGAGCTAGACGGTTGAAAGTTTGTATGTTGTCTTTGCACCAAATTTGCACACTTGTGTCAAATTCTGTGTAAAAATCTATTCAGAGGAATTTCGTCTGTCCGCTGTTCAAAAATAAGTTAACACGATTGTCGGCGCAGCCGAACTTTCTCAATTTCGATTTCTCATCTGGAAAACTAAGTAAGGCAGAGACTTCCAGAGACTTTTATTAGCAAATGTAAACTAAAATAATTAGTATGACACCAAATTTAATTTTTTTAACAATATTTAATTGACATTCACTTAGGACGACACATAACATACAAGAAAAATATAACGAAATTTAATACAAGAACATCATCGAGCTCCAAACATCCATCCTCTCTTTCTTGCACCGTCTCTCCCGCCGTTCAACTGGAGCCGCGGTGGCCTGGTGGTAAGGTCTCGGCTTCGAAACCGGAGGGTTTCAGGTTCGAGATCCAGTTCCACCGAAGAACCGTCGTGTAAGCGGGTCTGGTGCACGTTAAACGTCCTGGCCAAACGTCCTCTCGCTGGTGTGGAGAGGGGGGATGCCAGCTCAGGTGTCGTCCTCGTCATCTGATCGCGGTTCAAAATGACGAGGTCCGTCCCAAAATAGCCCTAGTGTTGCTTTAAAATGGGACGTTAATATAACTAAACTAAACTAAAACCCGCCGTTCAACTCCTCCCCTGTCTTCCTTTCAGTTCGTTTTCTGATTCTCATCATCAGCAGCGCCCTCACAACGATGACTACAAAACGAAGAGAGAAGCTGTATACATAAGATTCGATGCACAGATTTAACATCTATAGTGTAGAAACATATCAAAGTTTGAGATAAAACCGACAAAAGGGTCGTCTGTCTGTCAGTCTGTAATTTCAGAAACAAAAAAACGCGATAACTGAAAATCGCAATGATTTAAATATATCCGATTAGGCACGTGTAGTTTTGTGTCAAATCTTTGTTTCAACTGATTGAGAAAAACTTGCATTCTTGTAGCAGTTATTTGATTTAATGTAATAATAATAGTATATATTATAATAGTTAGAAGTAGAGTAATTTTAAACAAATAATATAAAAAAAATGATTCATTTCCTACTTGAGTCAACAAAGAGAAATTTTATTTTAGTTACTTTTTATTAAATAATTATCAAAAACATTAATTAAGTATCAAAAAAATTATTGATTTTCGCAAGAATTGAACTCGCATTCTTCACCTTCACGTGAAAAATACTGAAATCCTTGTATTTTACAGATTGAGCTACTGCCTGTTGATTTCAATTTTCATTACAAACTGATAAAACTCTATTTAAAGTATTAAAAATTAACTAAATTTAATTAATGAATTAATGTTTGAAAAAACGGTATTACAATCACGTGTCATCCATTACAAATTAAAAAAAATGTATTTGAACTTGAGTGGATGAATAAAAAGTATTTTATTAACGATTGAAAATTTGAACAAGATATATAAATATATATATATAGGGAGAGTGTGAACTAATAGTAGGAATTGAAAAAAAGATTTTGGTACTTTTGCGACATAGCATGAAACTTCAATTTGGGGATTTCCAAGGAAAAAAGAAAGCAAAAATAATAAAAATACGAAGGCTGGTCTACTTAATTATTCACTTAATAAAAAGGAAACATTTGAAAAATAGTTTAAAATTTGCAGCAAAATTTTATATTGATACATATATTATAAATATATAACTCCCTCATACTGGACTTTTTATTTGAGGAAGCAAGATCTCGCTTCTTTAAAAGAATCACAAATGGTAATGTTGTATAGCCGATGGACCCATCACTGACGACGGGTCATACCTTCGTCTGATCGAAACAACGCTTATCGGGAATAATGAAGATTATTATTCTTTGGCCTTAGAGACCGAAATCATCTTTCGGAGACCGAGCCAATAGAAGTAATTTCATTAAGTTTATTTATCTTTATATGCTAGGTATTGGCATTGATGGCTATAATATTTTTAAATAAAATCGTGGACGCTCACCAAAAAGCTATTATACTCTGATCGGAAGCCATGTTAAATTCACCTTAGCTGAAGTATCCTCTTTTGTCTGTGGTGCATATTTGATGATTGTATAAGAGTGTTATCTTCGTCAGACTGCGATTTAAATTTACATGATACATTCCAAATAAATCTTTACGTAACATTACAGAACAAATATTGTTAAAAAAATCATTCATACCATAACTGAAAACAATTGAATCAAAAATTCATATTTAAAAATAGCTGCCTTTATCGACCCATTTTGCGAGGAATTTTGAGTGGTTGAGTTTCTTTGAATTTTGAATTCATTTTGAATCCACACAGGCATGCAATCATTCATCTCGTTTATTAGTAGAGATATAGATACTGGTACGAATTCTAAAATTTCTTTTTCCGCAATTATTTCCATATTAGAGAGGAAAATTTTTGCTGATGGATACTAAATACATGTCAAATTAATGATCCAGGACATTGGCACAAATTTGACGCCCATTTGGCGAATTTTGTGATTTTTGTGACAAAAACCAAGAATTTCGAATCTGCTCGAATTTTAATGATATCTACTATAGGACTAGATTTCCATTTCTCTGTCACAGAAACTATAACAAGTGAGCGCATACAAACGGCAATGGTCCTGTGATAGAATTTGAATCGAAAGTAGAAGGATTCGTTTGGATTCTGTCTTCGAAGATTCATCATAAGCGAGTTCTATCTTCCCTATTCTTGCTATTGCCATTTTTTAATAAATAATTTATGCTTGTCTTATTGTTTGCTGCAATTTTTGCCTTTGTGTATTCTTCTTTTGTGTTTTTTTTTTACTTGTACTTCGCATTTTTATGTTGAATAATTCGTCGTCATTTGTCTGACTTTTGAACCTTTCATTGTTCATCCACTTGACGGAATTTTTAGGGACAATAATAAAATTATTATTTTACCAGAATCTATGCGAATTTGGTTGCTTCAAAGAATAGTTCTATGATGTTTTAGAATAGAAATAAATGGTAATATAACTAAGTTGTGTGCCAGTCAGACGGGTTCATGATTCTTTTGAGTTATTTCCAAGATCATCGTTTTAAAATTAATTCTCTTTATTTAAAATAAATAGTAGCATTTCATACATATATTATCTTACAAGATAATGAGAAATGTAGGAGACAATATTATATGCCTTCTGGGATGTAATGTTTTCGCATTAATGAAGATTATTATTTTTAAGCGGATTAACAATCTAAAATTGAAAATTATTTTAATTCTTTTCCCCTTAGGTTTAATGGAATTCAGTCTAAGCAAAGCCATTATAAACGTTTGTGGATAACATCATAGCAGTTTAATTTGCCATTGTCGAAGTGTCTAAATGTCAAAATCGCAGCTAATGAATCGATTTTATGAAATTTAAAGTAAACATAAAATTCTTTTATAGGAATAAAAAAATAATCAATATATGAACATTAAACAAAATAAATAATGCAATACTTGCAATTGTTTAAAAATAATCCAACCAGTTTCTAAATAAGCTGTTAGAATGAGATTTTAGTTTCTCGTATAGTTACAGCCAAGGACTTGAGATTTTTAACGAATCTCCAGTTTCAAACTTTTAACCTTCCAGTTTAAACCTTTAAAGGGCCATTTTTTACTAATTATATTATATTAAAATATTTTTAGGCTTGAAATTAGAATAAGAAAAGGGATTCATTTAGTTTATTAGTTAAATTTAATTTGATTCATTAATTAATTTGGTTCATTAATAATTAAGTAACAAGTCAAGACACATCATTTTGTGTAAGATAAAGAACTGAAGCTTCTAAGTTTCTGTCTTTCTAAAAAAATTTGTCAGAACTTATGCAAACCTACATAAATTCACAGAAAGATTGATAATACTTCCCACGGCCGTAGAAAGGGTTAAATCGAAAAACACATTTTTAAAATTTTGCATCTCTGACTCTCTGTAAGAAGGATAACTCATCTTCAAGCTAGGTGAGTGAAATTTGGTATGTAATTTTTGTACGAAATTTATAGATTTGAATCAAATTTTGAGCGAAATTCCTTCAGGGGAAGTCTGTCTGTCTGACTATCTGAGATAGAGGGAGGAAATTTGATACACAAACTTAACATCCAAAATGTTAAGTACTTATCAAATTTGGAGTCAAATCCGTCTAAGAGTTGATTTTGTCTCTGCCTGTAATTTCAGAAGAATGTAAAAGAGATTCTTGAACATGCAGTGACTTAAATTTATAAGATTTGGTATGGGATTTTGTGACTGCAATTGTAATTCAGTTTCAATTTTTTTTCTCGATAGATTAAAAAAAATAAATGATTTTTGGGTACTATTAACCGCATACCGAGGGTACTATTACCGCATTAAAAATTCGCCCAGAATCACATGATATATTAAGCAAAAATTCAAGCCATAGATCAATATTTCGTATTTATTGTTCGCGAATGCGTTACGGGGTAATCACGATCTCACCCAAGTGTCCACATTTTTATTCGGATGAAGAAGCTAATGCCTTTATTAAAGAATATGTGACAAAATAGAGCACTCTTGCTGGTTTCACTAGAAATACCGAAGACTCCTCAATTCGAAATTTTTACTCTGACTTCCACATAATAAAATTACTCGAGATCACCAAAGTTCTAGTATTTCATCTCCTAACTCAGCTAGAAATCTTCCATCTATCCTGTAATCACTCTATAGATAATTTATCTAAATTGTATATATATTTATATGTGGTTCACTTTATTGATGATGACAGAAGATGAAAATAAATAGTACCATGAGCGAAGTCAGGAATTGTAAATCTTACCTTTCAATGACTTGAAAAGAAGAAACATCCTTTCTAGTTACTTCTGTAGAATTATGGTTTTAAAAATAAATTTTTAGAGAAATTTCTTTTTTTGTATTTAAAAATAAGAACAGAACAATGTATTTTACTTATTTTTCATTCAAGTAATATTAGATGCAATAAACATATTTGACCCAAATTAAAAATAAAATCACAACTGGAAGTATATGAAATGAAAAAGAATATAAACATACAAAACAAATTTCCGTCTTTAAATATAAACCACTTCAAATATAAGTTTAATTAAATTCCTAATTAGACGAAACATCATATTTCAAACTTTTACTGTAATTTTATTTCTTATAATAATAGAAAACTTTTTAGTATTTCTAATATCCTTTATAAGTGATTTTTGTGTTCGAAATCACTTAATAGGTTCATTTAATTAATTTGAAAATTAAAAATTCATTAACTCAATTCGTATGATAGTTGCTTAATTTTATACGAATAGATAAAAAAAATTTCGAAATTGATTTACCCAAACAAAAATATTCAAATATTATTCAAATGATTAAAAAAATGAAATACATTTTTTTTTCAGTTTAAATTTACTAAGTAAAGGATAATTATTTCAATTCAGATGCTGACACTTAATATAATGTCCACATAATAACATGTATAATGTTCGCATACTAATAACTATTCGAAGAAAACAAGAATGATTCTTTCCAATTACTTTAAACTTGTTCTTTGAGCCTATTGTGCTACAAATGCAACGTCCCAAACTTTTAAAACCAAATTTTCTCTTTCTCAAAACTATCTGCTCAGTTCAGCTATCAAAAAGTTGCTTAAGAATATTTGTACTTGCACTTGTATATTCCATTCCTCAGATATGGATAACCAAGTCACATCACGTGGTACATATTTCCTACACTTCCCATCATTCTCTTCTGGAGCATATAAATAATATATTCCTTTGGAATACAAATGCGAAGGGAGCTGCGGTCTGACTTCCGTTTTTTTCCTCGCCGGCTTGGTGAAGAGTGAAATAAATTTTGGTCCTTATGGAGCAATCGCGTGTGTTCCACCATTAACCCTTAAATCATCTTTTTGGGGTTCCATAAATCTTAACCTTTGCGACAAAAATTACTACTCGGTTAATGAAGTTCAAACCTTCTCGAGTAACAAACATACTCATTTAAACTTTACGCATTAGTGCAAACTTTTTTTTTTCTTTTTTTGCATTCGACGTTAAGAATAATGTAATTTTAGCATTTTAAGTGAATGGCATCTTTAAGTAAACAGTGATTAATTTTCTTGGGTTACTTGGGTTTACTTTGGTTGATTCCTTTTTTTCGTTCTCAGAGATATGTTTTTAAAGATGGATGCCATGTTTAATGTTTTCGTCTGTTTTAATATTGTTATTTTGAATTGTAATGCATTATCGAATTCAGTACTGTTTTAATCTTCTGATTTTCTTTTTTCGAAATGTTTAAACTTGAAATAAATTAGTGTAAACAATTTTTTATATTTATTTTGAATAATGATGTCATTTGGTCTTTGAGTTTATGATGTCTTTAAGAAAAATGTTATTAATTGACTTATATTGAATATTCTTTTTTTTTTCTTCATCTGAAGGTATCTTTTTCTAAAATGGATGGCAACGTTTGGGATACTATGAAAATACTTTTATGTTTGTCCTAAAACTTATGCATTGAAATGGATTTTAGTTTAGAAGTGAATCATTTCATTCTTTTACTTTTTTTCTTTAAAAAAACGAAGTTAATTAAATTTTATAAATTTTTTTAAGTGTTTTATTCAAACACAGGTTTTTTTTTTGATATTAAACACAGTGAAGATATTCCCAAGTGAAGAATAATTTTGGGGAGGATTATTTTTATTTTGCACTTTTGAAGATTATATATTTTGAGAAGAGATTTTTTATATTTTATATATATTTGAAAAAAATGACAAAATTTCAAAAATAATATTTATTTGGTTCAATACAGATAGCCTGAATTAAATTTTAAATAGTAAAATCAACAATTTTATTCCTTAGTTTATAATGATGGATTATTCATAAGAAAATATCTTATCAATGAATCATAATATGACTTTTCATTCTATAATCTTATATAATATACTTATTGGGAGAATAAGAATCAGATTTACTATAGGAAGAATATACACAGCACGAAATAACCGAATAAAATTCCGAATAATATTACACAGCAAATCAATTTTTTTTTTAAATTCATTCATTTTAAAGTTTCTCGTCTCAATAAACAAGTGAAACCTTATATTTATTCTCAAAAATTTAATTATTTATTTTAATGAAAGATTGCAACTTTCATAAAGCAATTTAAAATGTGATTAGAATTCTAAGAAAATGTTTTGTACTTCAGTTTTTTAAATTCATTATTTGAATTAATTAGAATATTTATAAATTTTTTTCATAAATAAAGAGGGAGGAACAAATCAACATATAATCTGAATATTAATCACTTTATCTACTACATCTATACTTTTATTTATACTTTTTGATTTCATAAAATATGAAATCTAAAACTTTTTAAAACAGAAATTCGGTTTTAACACATTTTAACATGATTGATTCTGTATGTATACTAAGTACCTACGAAATGTTCCTTCTGGTATCGATTTCTTCTGATTCACGAAATACATTGTTAAATAATACCCAATATTTTTGGATACATATTATTTAATTGAGCTACAAAAATGCAACGTTTAATCGTAATTAAATTAAGTATATTAAATAAAGAAATAACATTTTTAATTAATCAAAAATATACTCATCACTGCCTGTTCATGGAATAACGCCCAACTCTTTTCATGAATTTCAACGCAAAAATAAAATAAAATAAATGAAAGAAAAACTAATTCGCATTCAGTTCTTTACGTATCAAATGATCCTTATTTAACTATCACTATTTGTTATTATATTTTAATTTAATATCAGTTTTAATTTTTGGAATTCGATAAAAAATTTTGATGCAGTTGGCATTTCTTCAAATTCCAGATCTATCTCCTTGTGCTCTTACACATAATTCGACTTCTTTTATAATGCATTGGACATTTAAATTCAGTTGTTTCTTTTTAAATGGTTTCTCGTTATAGGAAAGGAAAAGATGTTATTAGTAAAATTATCTATTTTTATGACATGTAGAGTTTCTTTTAGCTACCTCTTCCAAAGCAAAGTGCCTTTCAAAATTCAATTTAATGAAATTTGAATTTTAAAAGGTATTTTGTAGAAATAAAGGACTGAAACTATATTATTTCAATTTATAAAAATATCTATGGCTTTTTCCAAAACCTTCTAGCAAATTGTTTTAAATTCCCTAAAATGATCAGATAAATATACTTATCGATGATAGTTTCTGCCCTTATTAATCAATTATAAGTATGCTTACTTTTTTTAATTTACAAGGAAGGAATTTCTATAAGTTAAATTATCACTCCTGATTTCATAGATTAATTTTGCAAATCGGTAGAATTTTATTGTTTTTCTACTTATAAATTTTAATCATAATAGGCTTACTTCTTTTCATTTCCCATGAAGAATCTTCGATAAGTAAATGTATCACTCCTAATTTCATAAATTAATAATTAAATTGTAAATTAGCATAATTTTATTGTTTTTCTACTTATAAATTATTATCATAATAGGCTTACTTTTTTTAATTTCCCATGAAGAATCTTCGATAAGTAAATTTATCACTCCTAATTTCATAAATTAACAATTAAATTGTAAATTAGCATAATTTTAATGTTTTTTCTATTTACAAATGAAGTGTATCATAATATAACTTAACTCTGAAACATTCCTATATAATATTTGTTTATGTCTTATAAAGGATGAAGTTGCAAACAAACAGCTTTCTCCTGCATTGGATAGAATATAAGGAAACCAGTTTTGTCTCATTTATTTGGTTTCATTTTCTGAATATCGAATACAGATTTTTAAAAAAACTAAACTTCATTCAAATATCTTGGTCGCATCCAAGCACATACTAATGACACACAGAACTATTTAATTAAGCCTAATGATACATCACGTAACCCTCATCCCACGGTTGAGTCGCCACAGGTTGCACCTAATTTTTCTTCCATGAATAATTAAGATTTGAGGAGATTTTTAATTAATCCCGTTGCGTTTTGGCAACCATTTGAACTCACTTAGTCGGAAGTCACATGACAAAGATGTGGACAGCTTCATCCGTGACAGCCACGAGTTTGCCCTGGGGAAAAACATATTCGATGTCAAAACAGCTACTATTTCTTCCTTTTTTTTTTGTCTTGTACCTTCCTCGAAAAGTTAATTATTTCTGTTTCATTTGATCTGAATAACAAAAGAAACTCATTTCGAAGGAGGACTGAACTTTCATATGTGACTTAATGAAGAATAATGAAACTGCATCATTTTTAAAAAGAAAAAGTCATAGATGTAATTAAAGGATTTCGAATTCAGATCTGGTTCGCGTGCAGTTACTAAAAGTCATAGATTTATACATGAACTTTCATGTATAAATGTAATTTGTTTTCATTTTATTTTGAGTTTTATTTTAACTTTTTGAAATTTATTTAATTTATTAATTATTTTCGCAACTAGGTGAATTGTTTGTGATATTATTTACATGTATTTTCAATTAAATGTCCTATACATAATTCCAAGTATATATGAGACATCTTAATAAAGAATTAAGTCCCATATAAATGGTCTTGTAAATATTCTGTTCATTGTATATATGAGTCATCTTAATAAAGAATTAAGTCCCATATAAATGGTCTTGTAAATATTCTGTTCATTGTATATATGAGCCATCTTAATAAAGAATTAAGTCCCATATAAATGGTCTTGTAAATATTCTGTTCATTATATTATGAGCCATCTTAATAAAGAATTAAGTCCCATATAAATGGTCTTGTAAATATTCTGTTCATTATATTATGAGCCATCTTAATAAAGAATTAAGTCCCATATAAGTGTAAATATTCTGTTCATTGTATATATGAGCCATCTTAATAAAGAATTAAGTCCCATATAAATGGTCTTGTAAATATTCTGTTCATTGTATATATGAGCCATCTTAATAAAGAATTAAGTCCCATATAAGTGTAAATATTCTGTTCATTGTATATATGAGCCATCTTAATAAAGAATTAAGTCCCATATAAGTGTAAATATTCTGTTCATTGTATATATGAGCCATCTTAATAAAGAATTAAGTCCCATATAAATGGTCTTGTAAATATTCTGTTCATTGTATATATGAGCCATCTTAATAAAGAATTAAGTCCCATATAAATGGTCTTGTAAATATTCTGTTCATTATATTATGAGCCATCTTAATAAAGAATTAAGTCCCATATAAGTGTAAATATTCTGTTCATTGTATATATGAGTCATCTTAATAAAGAATTAAGTCCCATATAAATGGTCTTGTAAATATTCTGTTCATTGTATATATGAGCCATCTTAATAAAGAATTAAGTCCCATATTATTACAGTGCAAGTAAAAACGTTAATGTCATGTTCACCTATGTTCTAACTGCACTTTCTTGCTGTACGATTTAACTTTTTTTCTTTCTGAAAGACCCCTATTATTCTATGTATCCTTATTTATTAATGCCATTTCAGAGGTCTTCCTAGATCCATTCATCAACAAAAGGTGCTAAGCTTTCTTTATAAGAGGTGTCCTTCTCAATTCACTTCAATGGCCTTTTAAAAATGTGAATTTTTCAATGTGTTGACTATAAAACTCGGAACTTATTATTGAATTTGACTATCATATATTCATTTTTTTTTTAAAAAAAGGCTAAATATATCGAGATAAATGATCTCCTGTTGATGTGGAGAGGAAATAGAGAGAGGGCATAACTTCAAATAATGACCTACTCCTCCAAGTCATCATTCAAAGCTATGGGTCATCCCCAAACAGTTGTCACATTGCTTAGAAATGGACTAAATTAAATAGCTAACGTTTGAATAAAACTAAATTAAACTAAAGTGAAAATCCCACCATTGTATTTTCAACATAATACTCTGACTACTTGTACTTAATCGTAGAGTCATATGATATCACATTATATTTGTATTTTCCTTTCAACTAATGTTTAATTCTAAAACTCTTTTCCAAATTGTCCTTCTCTAGAAAGAAAAAACAATTCAGCATCTCTTGACTCATTTGATTGAGACCTATATTACCACTCATTAGAAACATACGATATCTTCCTATATCAATATTACCCTTACCCTTCAAAGAAATGTGAAAGGAAGGAACAAAATTAATTTCCACCATCCTCTGGTTCCTTCTTTCCACCCCCTCATGGAACTCCTTCACAGATCTGACACATGTTGCCCAATTACAACAATCCCTCGGATCCGAAGTACTCCCCACTTAACAAGTAGGAATCACTGTCTATTCACTAACTCAATTGCTGACAGGCAAGACTGAGATTACAACTCTGAATCATGTCACGTGTATTTGTTGAGAACCCCATAGTACCACCCACCCCCCATTACGTGATCCAGGCTCTAATTTGGTTCCTGTTAAGGCTGGTAATGAGGGTGGTTTCGTTTCCACTTCCGCCACTTTCGATATTTTTTTTTTCTTGTAGACGCGTGCTCATGTCAGATCTTTTGGAATAATTAAAATTAATTTGAAATGTGTAAACTGAAATCCGCTGCAACAGTTCCGGGAAGGGAGTAGTGTTGTTAGGAATAGTGATTACCGCTGGAGGAGGGGGGGCTGATGAGGTTTTATTTTCTTTCTTATTATTTGCTTTTAATGGAATTTTAGTTTTGAAAAATAATGTAATAGTAATTACCTGAGTTTATGGAAATATGTTTCACCATGAAATAACTGGGGAAGAAACTGTTTCTAGCTTTCCAGTCGGTGCATGTTTTTTATTATTATTATGGAGGAGAAATTATTTTTTTGATTGTCTCTGAAGTTTTAAAAATGCTGAAAGAATATAATTGGCGGACTGCGCAAATTGCACACTAAAAAATTGTGCCAGAAAATCAATTTTTCTGTGCAAGATTATTGTGCAAAAATATTATTTTAAAACGCTGGTTACATATTTGCTCATTGCATTTTTCTTTTTAAGTTCATTACAGTTACGAAGAGCATACATATTTAACAAGAGTAATTTTATTTTTTAAATATCTTTTATTTTTCCTTCTGTAGTGATCGTAGCGCCATCTTTCATTCATGTTATTCTAAAGCGCTACCTATTTTCCCTAATACAATCTATGTTAATACTTCGCCCGGTGGAATCCCCGTTCTATGTATACGTGCTCTAAGCAGTGATGTTCCAATAGTTGTTAGTGAAATAAAGAGTTTATTTTTCTAATAGCGATGAAATGCTTTATACAACACTCTACACGAACATCACCACACTTCCAATATGTGTGGCTACTTCACGTCACATATTAGCCATAGCGATCATTCAGATGGCATGCTTAGTTCTCTATCTATAAAATCATAATTAACATTTTTTATACCTAAAGTATTCTCATTTTCAAGAATATTACTTATATTATTACTATCGTGTGCTAAAATAAAAAAAATATGAAGTAATTTTCATTAAAATGATATTAAATATATAAGTCATAGAATAGTAACCTTCTCATTCCTAAGAACTTTCGAATTCAAGTACCTCAGAATACAGGAAAGCACGAGTTTCTATTTCAGAGATAAGAAGAATTTCCTATCCACCTCAGCCGTATTGATAATCCGTGTTGATAATAATGATTCACAAACGTGACCCCGCTTAACCGAGGGTTATTAAGAAAATGTGTGTTCTAACATCGTTTGATAATTCTCAGAAACCCTTCTTACACACCCAATCCCATCAAAACAAGCATCTTAAATATTCAACCAATGACATTTAACCAAATATGGATGAATTTCGCAGTTACATCCAGGTGTCTCAAGCACACACAGTAATTTTGCTGAAACGGGCGTTTGGGGTCTTTCGTTATTGATGGAGTTACGCTAAATTGACTTTGGTCTTTAAATAAAATTCTGTAATTGTATCAAAAATTAAAGATTTAAAGCAAAAATAGCAAAAAAAAAAATAATAATAATAAAAAAAATAATAGAATTTATTTTTATTTTTTGAGATTAATAAATATAAAATAGGATTTATTTTATATTTGATTTTGAGATTCTTACTGAATCTCATATTTTCTCTAATAATTGTGTTTTGTCAATCTTCTTGCATATTTAGTTGAGGTATATGCGTGTATGTATAAATGCATATATGTATACGTCTGTAAATATTCATTCAAAGGAAAGGCACGCTGGAAACTATCTATGGCAGTTGTTTGTTTACTGTGTATACGACCCATTTCGAAAGACTCAATCATTTCACTTTTCATAACAAAATAAAACTGTAATAAACTTAACAAAATATCATTTAAATAAAATAAGCATAACAAGTTAAAAGAAATATAGTTGACTCAAATAACAAAAAATAAAAATTTAAATCAAATTAAATCAACTCAAATTGAGTCCAGAAGAAAAATGGTGAACTAAACTATATAGTATATAAGGATTTATTTTATTTTTTAAGCAGTGCTGTTGTCAAATATTATAATTATTATACTAAATATGTAACTCTGGGTATTTAACAGCTGAACTTGCTTTTTTTTTCAAAAGCCCGCATTTTAGAGTCAAAGGGGTGGGCGTGGTAATAATTCTGATGACAGTAACTGTAATTAATTGTCAAGGCAGCTGAAAAACATTGCATTTGGGAGCTAGAAAGCGGTACACGGTTTAATCTGACTAACTGTACCGCCGGTGGGAACTAAGGATGAGTCCTAAAGGCCATCACCGGCTAGGGGGCAACTCTTCCCGTAGGAAGCATTTCCCTTCATCAGTAGGAGGTAGCAAATCACCACTATTTCTCTAACTATAAGGATAGCGAGAACCAGTTACTATATCGGATACTTCTAATCCTTATATCTGAGGTGCCTCCCGGGGAATTTTTGTTGCTAGTAAAATCAAACTGTTATTTATTCTAGGGAGGTTCAAATTTACACACAGGGTAGTTAAGATATTCATTTTTCTTTAAAATTATCTAATGAATTATTTTCATTTATAAATACAATTTGTTACTGAAGAAGTAAAATACTCGTGTTATGAAGAACTTGCAAGCTTCTTTGGTTGTTGTTGCCTATCCAGATACAATCTGAAACAACATAAAGACCAGCTGAATCATTATCTGCACAAATATTAGAAGTGATCGGATCTATTAAAGATGGAAAAATAGTCTTTATTTAAAAACTTAAATTAATAGCACTCCGGAACTAATTGCCAAATGTGAAATCTCTTTTTGAATTCATTGTTGTTTGAAATGGTTTGTTTACGAAAGATTCTGCTATCGAAATCTTCACTATAGTGCACTTAAAAACACATTAAGCATACCTCAAACACAATTTACGAATACTGTACGTACTGTGCAGTTATAATCAGTAACAACTGAGGTCCGTAACACAATGACGAAACAACGAACAATGCGAGTTCGCAAATTGTACAGACTAAGTCTATGGCAAAGGATACCGACGTGCTCTGATTGGTTTAAGCCTTGGCATTTTTTTTGGCAATGTTTTGCCAAAAAGATGCCATACCGAAATATATTTTTATAAAAATAAATCAAATTTATGAATTTATCTCCCCTCCTATTTTTTACGGTAATATTAATCTGGAACACATATACAGCAGAAAATTCAGGAAATATAAAAATTACAATTTATTAAAAATATTTTTGTGTGTGTTTCTTCTTAATATTATTTTGATATAACTAAAAAAATTAGCTACGAAATAACATCTTCCGTTAAAGCTTACATATTTATATTTTTTCGGCATTAAGTAATCATCTCCCCATATGTATTTGATGGGAAATAACAAACGTTAAGCAACAAGTTTCAATGACTGCATAAACTATCTAATAAAGGCAGGAAAATCATAGAAAAATAAGAATTATTTAATTGCTGCATCATATGTTGAGTAATTACTTTCATTTAGTTTTTATACTTCTGTGCATAAACAACATTAGTTACTTGTATTAACAATTATTATTAGTAATATTTATTATTATTATGAATTAGTATTAGTAGTATTACTAGCAATATTTAGAGGAAACAATTATATTTATAAAAATGAGATCGTGTTGATATTCACTCGTATCTTCCATAAAACTAATGAAAAGTTCAAGGTTTGAGCCAAATAAGCGAAAACTACACTATTATGAGTGCAAAACATTGCCAAAAAGATGCCAAGACTTAAACCAATCAGAGCACGTCGGTATCCTTTGCCATAGACTTAGTCTGTACAATTTGCGAACTCGCATGAACAATGAGCAGAATGCTGCTCTTTTCCTGTCACAACTTGTATTTTGCACACGGCACGTGATCCACCATAAGTTTGGCACAGTATAGTCAAATTTGGCTCTTGCGGCAGCAAAACTCACTCAACCAACCAACCAGCACACGACACGTAGACGGATCGTCCACTTGGCAATGTTGCCAATGCAACTTCTTGCTTTTCTCATAATTAAAATAGTCGTGTCACAGTTTAGCCATGAATGGCTTTTGCGCCAAAAAACACCAACACCAAAACCAAACTAAACCAATCCTCATAATTAAATAAGGATGATGAATTAAAATCGATAAAAGAAAACTGGGCCGGATAGTACGTAAGCCAAATAGTCACGAGCCGGATGTTCGGGAATGTACTCTATCGTATTCACAGACAAAGATAATTCCAAAAATGTATTTAGGCAAGTTTTAAAAGTGGCACTCTAAAAAATCTCTAGTTCTATCTTTTTTGTAGTGATTATAATTATGTTTCCTCTATTTGTCATATGCGAGAAAATAAAAAAATAAAAAAATCATCATTGATTTAGCTCATATCTAAGTTGACATCCTCAAGTTGTTTTCTGTCACAATCTTTGTGTTCGTGCAAACTCCTTTCCATATCAAAATAAGAACGGGACAGTAAATATAACAAAGAAAAACTTAGCTGTTAACATAAAAATTGCCTTTGCTTGCTCGCCGTCACGTTTGATTATTCAATACGCTTGCATTGGAAACAGAAAGCTTTGGTTCTGTTACCACGTCAACAAAACTTGAACAAACGTTAAGAAATAATATCGATTGATAAGGTGAAGCATAGCGAAAACTGTCAGGGCCTTGCTCTTTGCATTATGCTTATGAATTATACATGAATAGTGTTCTGAACAACCTTAAAAAGCAACTGCTTGCACAAAATTCAATTTTGAATTCAACTAGAGTCATCGTGTCAGTCGATTTTCAGAGACCTTTCTTATCAAGTATTTTTAGCAAAGTTAATGGCCATTTTACATTCTGTTTTTGCATAATGGAAAGTGTGTGTGTTTTGTTTTCACCCAATGTTTTGCCAAAACTTTTCTGGTACAAATATTAGTCCTAATTTTTTCTATAAGGATATAAGTATTGCAAAAAAATTGACCAATATTCGGAATTCTTTAAATTTGTAAATGTTTTTACAAAAGTCAAAAGTATTTATTATAAAATACAATATATCTTAAATATAGGAATAGAAAAACTGCAATTATCAAAAGATTTAAAACAGAGATTTCGACGATTCTTTACTTTTCAAACCCCCAAGTCCGAAAAACACATCTTCGGAATTTTGTGAGTCAGAGATCATGATAACATTAAAGTGTTTTCATCCAAATGATTGAAATTTGTTACATGGTCTTAATAACAAATTTGCGGTTTTCTCTCAAATTTTGAACTAAATTCATTCTAAGGAAATCTATCAGCCCAGATGACCGAATACAAGCCAACACGACAATTACAAAACGAGAAAAGGTAGCTATTGAAAAAGATTTACTACACAGGTTTATCTACAGATTGCCTATTTTTATATTTTATGACTACAATTGTAGTTCTATCTCATATTTTAATTTTGAATGGTTATAAAATTTGTATAATTATATTCAATTTTCTTTTGTACATTTGAATTAACCATGTCATTATCTATAACTATTGTTCACCGTTGTCATACGATTAATTTTAAACACATAACGGTGTTCTAAATTATGCTAAGAAGCATGCGAATCTTATGTGTGTGATTCAAAATAAATATTTATCAAGGCATGCATGGCCTTGCTTAACGTCCAAAATTTATGCTGGAGTTGAGCAGGGTAGGGGTACAGCCTTTATTGAGGGCCATGCGAAAAAGTTTCATGGAGAACATTTCTATTGGTTATCTTATATGCATGTATCTATTTTTTTATTTTTTCATTTACAATGATTTTTTCTTTTCTCATACCATGTATTCTAAAAGCGAATGTTGATCATTTAACCCTTTAAAAGGCCATTTTTTTCTAGTCATATTATGTTAAAATATTTTTAGGCTTGAAATGAGAATAAGAAAAGGGATTCATTTAGCTTATTAGATAAATTTAATTTGATTCATTAATTATTTTGGTCAATTAATAATGAAGTAACAAATCAAGGCACATCATTTTGTCTTAGATAAAGAACTGAGGCATCTAAGTTTCTGACTTACTAAAAAAAATTGTCAGAACTGATGCCAACCTACATAATTTCATACAAAGATTGATAAATTTGGTGGGAAGCATACTTCCCACGGCCCTAGAAAGGGTTAATAAAATTTATACGACGTCGATAACCCTACACATTTTCATGTTTTAGATTTTTCCGAATCCAAGAAAATATATTTTGCAGACTATGATATTTGAGAATACAGTAGTTAAGAAAAATACCGAGCTAGGAGGAAAGACTAGGATATGCAATTTTGCATGAAAATACAAAATTTTATCAAATCTAAAATGCTAGTCTTTTTATAAAAAGTTTCCTTCATTTTCAATCCATCTCCATGTGAATGCAACTAGACAACAGAAAGATCCGCTTAGAAGATATATGAAACATTTCAATATTAATAGTAATAGCCACCTATCGCGACAGGTTGGTTTTGACAGTATTAATGGTTTATAAGCATTTTAACAAAATATTTTATGCTATGTAACTGAGCAAAACGTTTTAGAGCTTCAAATTTTGATAGACTTATAACTCATACTATTTTAGAAGTCGTGCTGTTCTAAATTATGAGTTATTTTTCTCTACTTTCCCATTTATATATCCTTGTACATCTATTTATATCAAAGGAAAGGTAGAATAGGTTAACAATTAACATAGCTTATAATCTTTAAACATTGCTTCATTTGGAATCAATCTTCATATTATTACTGCAACATTCTTTTTAAAAAATATTGATAGCATGCCTTATATTTAAACTTACTCAGCATAAAAAAATAAGTCGAATTGTCATGCCTTCATCATCAACAACGAAAAAAAATAACAATGAATACGGGGACGTATTAGTGACACTAATTCGGTTTCTTTTCAACAATAAACATATCGTTGAAAATGTTTATCAATACTTTTAAAAATTAATTAAAAATAGACAAAAAATTGCACAACAAATAAGTTGCCAATATTGCAAAAACAACTTTTTGAATTTTCAGATGGTGTAAAATTTATGTTTGCTCCCTAAGATTTTCGGACATTATCCCGAAAAGAGGGCGAAATTCAGTTAATTTTCAGTCAAAAAAAATTCTAATTAATTAAAATTCTTTTTAGAAATTGCCCCGAGTTCTATATTTCTACCTCACGAAATATGCGCACATGAAGTTTTGTAATTCTAATTGAAATGGCCGGACCTGTAACGCACAAGGCGCACACTCAGACACACATTTACATACTTATACTCTCATACTTATTATTAGCAGAGATTATATATCTACATGAAACAAATTGACTATTGGTTTGTTTTGTAAATATTTATGAATGATTTTATTCTTGTTTCTAAAATTGTATATGTCTATCAAATTTTACTTCAAATAGGTGAATAGAAGAAGTTCTAAAATGCGTATTAATTTGTAAGACTTTTGCAGTTTATATGATTTATTTTATTGTATGGTTTTGTAGTTTGTATGTATTTGGACCATATTGTGCCAACAGAATAAAGCCACTCTATAGCAATCTTCAATCTTTTATTTTAAAAGTAAAATCTTCGAAAGTGTTTAATCGGTAGTTGCAGGGACCCGCCTCCGTATAGGACATACTCGCTTCACACACAAGCATCTCATTTTTGGTGAAAGGGTGCCAGTGTGCCAAACATGTCAAGCTGATTTTACTATCCAGCACATTTTAATTGAATGCCCATGTTTTAACTCGTATCGATTACACTATTTTAAGTCATTATCATTAACCCTACAGGAATTGGTGGTTGAAAAACATCACCCAAACCTTTTTAAATTTTTAAGAACCATTGGATTTTATATTCGCATTTAACACTTCTTTTTGTTGATTTATCGTCTTTATTTATTAAATTTTTTCAACACTTTTTATGTGAAAATCTTTTCTCAAACTTTCATTTGGAATTTTTACTATTTGAAAGCCTTTTTATATCATCCGAATTTGCGTATTTTACTTTATATTAGACTTTATGATGTTTGGTTCTTCTTAATCTAGTAGCATTCCATACCATGTGCTTGGCGCAGCTTGGCCAAAAATGGCTCTTGCGCCAAAAAATCCAAACAACCAACCAACCAACCAGGGTAATGAATATAGTAATGTACTCCATAGAAATATGATCTGTCATATTATAGTGAAATATACCACAAGTTTTACCATAGGTAAGGAAAATTATAACTTCATGATAAAGGATTTTATTTCTCAATTTAGTTGCTTTCTTCTACAAATGTAAGATTTAGATAACTTGTTTCCTGATCTCCTGTCATCATTTTGGCGCAATACCTCTACATATTGGTCCCCATTTAGAAAAATACGTTTAAACACCATTCGAAGATTAAAGGGGAGTATTCTAGAGGGGTAAATGGCTTCTTCTTCTGTTATGAATTATCATGGTTATTTCAGAGGGAAGTCGAAATATCTCTCTGCACTGGGGATGGAATGATTCATTTTAATATGATTGCTCTAGACTCATTTTTTGAGCGAATGATGTTCTCGTTCCTTTTTTTTTTTTGCTGTTAAAATGCACAATACTAGAAATAATTCGTTATCATATCTAATAATTAGATATGATAACGAATCCTTAGATAACACATATAAAAACAACATCACACAAAAATAATTGATTCAATTTATGTTGAGCTGGAAAATATAAAAGAAAACCTTAAAAAGAAATGCCTCAAAAAGAAACTACATTAATGCTACATCAATGGCACAAAAATTCAAAGATAAAAAAAGGAGACCAGTCAGAGAGTGACAGCTGTGCAGGGCTTTTTTAGAAGCACATTTACAGAAGTTTTACAGACTGTGAGAGAAATTTGGTGGGAGGAAAAATTAAATAATAAAGTCATCACCAATATTATAAAAACATCAAACGGCATTTTTCCATTTGTACAACAAAAATGTTATGAACTTAAACTCCTCGTTAACTATAACATTGTTAACCCAGAATCATCTTTTAATTGTTATTATAGATTCAGCATAGAAAAAATTTAAACGTCTGAAAATAAAAATACTTATTTAATGAAATAAGTAAACTGAAGAAAAGAAGAGATAAAAAACATAAGTTACTAAAAAATTTTCTCTCAGAAAGCTGGAAGGCAAAGGTAGATTCCTTTACATCTGAGTTACTATCTGGCAACACAAATTATTGATGTTAGAACCAACCAAAATTAGAGCTTGAAAATCACTTTTCAGTCTAACCACTAAGATATTTCAGTTATCTAAAAAATTAAATTACAAAAGCTGTTTGTCTTAAGGAGGCGCTGATTTCACTATTTGGATTTATTTTTTTATCTTCAATATTAAGAAAGTTATAGCGAAATGAAAATTTCAACCCTTCACTATTTCTACCCCTTTTAAACTAGATGGGCCGTTTACAAAACTCATCCAAGATTTTGACATGTCTAACAAAATATTCGAAACCAGTTAAAATCCAAGCAAAATTAATTTAATTATCCAATTCACAAGATAACATGGGCAAAGCGTTATACACAACATTATATACGGGATGTCCCTGAATTCAAGGGCCAAACATTAAGGACATGTGAAATTTGCATAAAGAGGCCTTTTTTGTAAAGCAATGTGGGATCGGAAATGAAAAGAATTAGCGGAAAAAAACCCAAAAATGTTGAGGAAATTAAACGAAAACTCTTTACAATAAGTGCACAAACGTACCACCACCAACATCGATACAGGTCAAGTAACGTCTAGCAGGTGATTAGCTTATCCTTTCGAAGATGCCTTGCGAATGAATGTAGAGGCAACTGAATGTTGTGCAATGCCAATCAGTTGATCCTCATCACTGCCAATTGGCTCATTCAGTTCAGTTATATTAACGTCCCGTTTTAAAGCAGTATTACGGCTATTTTGGGATTTACTTCGCAATTTTTAACCCCAGTCAGATGACTAGGAAGACACCTAGTTTGGCATTCCCCTCTCTTTAAGCTTCAGCACCACACCAGCGGGATAACGTTTCGTCCAGAACGGATTTAATGGGCACCAGACCCACTTACATGACGGTTCTTCTGTGGAATAGGGCCTCAAACGCTTCTAACCTAAAGATCTGTAGTCGATACTTTACTATCAGGCCACTCTGGCCTGCTCAGTCGATTAGAATCCCGTACACATTGCATTTTCGACCTTGCTTGTAATTGTTTGTTCTGCCTGCCATTTTCCTTTTAATCCCAAAATATTATACAAAAATGCTTCTTTATATATATTTTGCCAATACTTAAAGTTTGGCCCATTAATTTGGGTACACCCTGCATATATAATATGTCTAGAACCCTAAACCATCCTTGTCTCAAAAGGTATATAACTTTTGAACGAAGGATGGTTTGGGGTTCTAGGGACCATGCTTCATGAATAATTGAAGAAATTCTACCGAAGTTTTGTCATGAGAGCCATTGCAATAGGTAGTCTGCATGTAGGAATCTATCTAAAAGACACGTATTGTATAAACAATAAAACTAAATATTTCTGTTTCTCATTTTTCACGTTTGGTCAATAACAGCATTTTTTTATTCAAGAAAGTTCTTCTTTCTTTGTCGTCTTTTATACTAAAAGAGGACTTTTTCTTGTCATCTACCAAAATATAAAATTCATCTTGACTAAATTTACGATTTTTCACGGACCGAGGAAAAGCTCCCTAAGGTATCTTACCGATAAAATTCGATATTAATGATTCTTATATGCAAAAAATATTCAACGAAAGCGCCCAATTTTCCTGCTGATGTATTTTTATACTGGATATCGGTAGACAAATTACTAAAGTGTGTCTTTAAAAATAAATATTTCACTATAAACTTCAAATTATTTTTTAAAAAATGATCTTTCGAGTTAACTTTATAGTCTTGTAATGAATCTATTTTTGAAAATGGTTAAAGTATTTCATATTATCATAAAGTATTCATAACTTATGTTATGATTGTTTAATTTAACGTAGTAAATAGTAGCAGTTTCAGTTTTTTTTATTTTATTTAAAATTTTTACGTTTAATAATTGGAAGTCGAGTAATGCAATTATATATATTTTGTAATGTGATTAAATAAAAAGGTGATTTTTTTAAAGAAATTTCATTTTATAATAAAGTTTAATAGACTTACATAAAATAATCTCTTCAAACAATTTGGTCGCCAAATATGGCTTGTTAATAGAAAATCAAAGCAACGAGTATTTCATGTGAACAATCAAGTTAAGGTGAAAAAAATTTTAAAGCCCATTTTAAATTTAAAAATAATTGGGTTGACTAAAAATTCTTTAGATTTTTTATCGAAAAAACCATAGATGCATTTTTAAGAAATCCCTTATAAAACCTTATGAACAGCCACTTATATGATGCATGTGAAAAAATGTCAATCACTCATTATTCGAAAATATGAAAAAATCCGTTTTTATACTATTTTTTTTGTCGAACTTGATAAGTGAAACTAGTCTCTCTTATAATTCTAAACAAAAGATTTTCATATTTTTCCTCCTTATAAAATACAAAAGATTTAGCAAATCAAGATATTTATTAATTTTTTCGGAAAAAACAACAAATAAAGAAAACTGTAAAAAATTTCACACTTATCCTTTTTTTTTTAATTCTTTTTTTCCCATCATATACTCATCAACCAAAAATAAAATTCACCAAAAGCATGCATTCTTTCAGTCCTTTGAACTTCCAAAAATCGTCGAGTTCATGACACCGTGATCTTAAACCATCCTCCAAAAATTAATTAAATATTGGAACTTCCCCATTTTAGTCCCAAAAGTACCACACCCAAAAGCTGACAAGCTCAGAGCTGAAACCCCAACGTACCTGACACCACCAGTCAAGAAAGTATCATCACGACAAAAAAAGATATTGATTTCTTCGCGCGCGTCGATATCAACTCAGGATTTATAAATACCAGATCCTCCTGACCTTTTTTTTGGAATTGCTATAGCCTATTCATTGACTCGGAGGATACTAAGCACAGAATATGTGTAAATATAGCTTAGATTTTTTTTTGGGTAATTTTATGCTGTGATTTTGGAAAATCATTTCAACTGTAAATAAGAATCGTTTGACTTACAGTGCAGTTTAAACCTAATTACTATGTGAAAATATCAAATTATTAAGTGTTTGCGTGTATTTTAATCAGCGACATCTGTTGGTAAATATACGAAGTATCTATATAAACAACAATGGTTTTGAGTTTTACTAAATTACTATTAATATATTGTTATCATTTTGAAAATTTTCCATTTAGTATTATTGAGTTATTTAATGTATAAAAACCCCAATCATGGAACTTTCCAAATTGAACTTTCGACATTCATTGCTTTTTTTTTGTATAATTTGAAAAAAATCTGCTGCCGAAGCCCATCAGACACTTTTAGGTGATACTGCGCCGTCATATCCCAATTGTTGATTTTGGTTTCAAAGATTTAAGAGTGGTCATTTCGATGTTAAAGACAAACAATGGTCTGGAGGATCAAAAATTCGAAGACAATCAGTTGCAAGACTTATTGCACGAAAATGGGAAAAAGTTATAGAATATTATGGAAAATATTTTGATTGATATATATTGTACCAATTTTTCTCAATAAATACTTTTTTAAAAAGAAAAAAAATGAAAAAAATATATGCAAGCACTTAATAATAATTTAGATAAATATGTGTTTAATTTATAACACTTTACAAACCAAACGATTTGACCTAATGAAACAAATTTGGTTTATACGTATTTTGGAGTGTAAAAATCTGCATGTCGGATAATTTTTTTGAAATTTTAATTAGTATTTTAATTAATTTAAACTATGTGAAAATTTGGCGTTTTTCTGTTACAACATTTTTACAGAGCAAAAATCATTTTTACATTATTTTATTATTCTAAAATTTCTTTTCAATGAGATCAATAATTTGCCGATTTTTTTCTGTTTTTTTATTAATTTGCTTAAAAATATTTTAAACGAATTTTATCACAATATATTTTATTATTGAAATGGAAATCAAATCGTTTGCGTTTTTCTACAAATATTTTCCTTTCATTTATTTCATTGCTGATAATCGAGTTGGAAAGATTCGATTTATTTTTCATTGTTAAGGTATGGTTTTAATAAACATTTTGAATTTTTTGTTGATTAGAAAATTAGCGTATTACATAATGGTGTAATTCTTCTTCTAAAACAGTAAAATTTGTTTGAATTAAAAAAAATATTTTACTGATAAAGGTATTAAAACCATTAATTAAAAGTATTAATTTAAATTAATTAGCATTAATTTAAAATGTTAGTAATCGCAAAACAGTTATAGTTAAATTTTTGGGTATTATTTCCTTAAAATTTAAACAACAGTGTACATTTTTCTCATATAAGAAAATATTATAGACATTTACTGCAAGTAAGCGGTTATTGTGCAGTAAAATGTTGAAAGAAATTACAATAGTTTTAAAACAGCCATTTCTCTGCTTATGTTTATCTTGAGTGATAAATTGTAAATTAATTTTGATATTATTATCAGGTGAGTGCTATTAAGATCACTGCAGAGAAGTTAGGTGCAATTTCACCGCTAAGGATCTGTAGAAAAAAGAATACGAAAACGGAAATTCGAAATTTTTTACCAATTCAGAAAGAGGAATTTCCTGTTTCCGGGAATTCAGTGATGTAGGAACCAAAACTTAAGAACTACTTGGGTAGCTTTTTAAGAAAGTTAAAACTATTATTATTTTGTATTAATATGTGAAATAAAACCCTCGGAAATTTAAAATATTTTTAAGTTGGAATTTAAATCGCTAGGAAATAATTTTATTAATTCGGTAAAAATAAAATTATTACACATATATATATAACATTCTTTTAAGAACCAGGGGTGGAATTCTTTAATATTTTTATTTTTCATGGTTGCACGAAATAGTCTAATTTTTATATGTTATAAATTTAAAAAAAAATCATGACGAGCATGGAGAAACGCCACAAATAAGAAGGTAGAAAACAGGAAAGAGAGAACACGAGAATGTATTCTGAGCTTATATAGCTTTTTGAAAACAATTTGCCGACGGAGCCTTTGATTTTGAGGCGGAAGCCTGCATAACTCAGAAATTAAAAGAAGGAGTTTGAGTGGTTTATATACATACAATTTTATATATATTCTCGTCGAATATCGAATGTTAGTAGCAGTTGGAAGCAACATTTCTTTCATTTCAGCATGTATATTTCAAGCTTTGTAGTGTATTTTCAGTGTATTTGAGCATGTGTACTTAACTTTTGATGGTTAATTTGGGAACAAAATTATCTGTCGAATTATGTCCATCTATTTGGGTACTGTTTCGATTTTTAATGTTACATATAAGGACTGACTAACAATCTGATTTCATCTTTCACATATTTGAATGAAAATATGAAATAAATATGAGAATCCGAGATCTTCTTGTTTAGATATCTTTTTTAATCTCCTCTCTGTCTGGACGTTTTTGATGTTATTTTGTTCATAAGCAAAATATTAAAAAAAAAATGTTTTTTTTCTTCTTTTGTTTAAAAAAAAAGGGAAATTTAAAAAAATAAAAATCATTAATCTTCAAATCTCAAAGAGAAATAGATTAAAAACTACAATAACGAGAAAATAAAATAAAATTGTATAGATGTATTAAGATTTTTCTTTTGTTGTTCTCAGAAAAACACAATACTATTTGTAAAAGTTAAGTAAATGTTTCCATAAAGCTTCTAAAATAGATACTAATTGGAATTCTTTCATTTCATTACATCCCTTTGTACTGAAGAACAAATCAAAAATCAAAAAGAAAGTGAGAAATGGAAGAATTAGAAGCAAATGTGACTTCCAAACATTTCAACGATCGATCAGTCTAATTTAATTTATAAAATATTTAATCGAATAAGAAAAGTAAAAGCAAAATTCAACACCATTTAGAAGAGCAAATGCTCAATACTCGTTCTTCTTTTTTCTCGGAAAAAAATAAAGGAGACAGAATAAAAGAATGAAAGAGAAAAAAAAATCTATTTCAAGAGTTTCTTTTGATTTAAATGAAAAGGAAAATTCTAGTGGGTGTCTTTGGAGGAGGACTGATAAGCGTTTGTTGACATTGGAATCTCTTTCAAATTTGATTTCATTCAACATCATAATTATAAAATCTGTTTTTTTTTAATATCACTCTTGGGATGTCGCTTAAGAACATCTGGAACATCTGAATTTTTAGAATTAAATGTCGTCTGCTTTTGAAAAATACTGATGAAATGTCAATAACAGAGGTTCACGCTTAATAAAATGCTATTTAAAAAAATAATCATCGTTTTAATTCCTTGGCAAGGTATTTGTGTTATATTTTGAGACAAAAAAAGAAATACTTTCATGTGGAATTACATAATGTAAGGACATTGAATGGACATTTTTCATTTTATGAAGGAATTTTAGTTATTAAGAAACACATGAGTGTGATAAATTAAAACGTTTATTTACTACAGTGAATATTGTTTTCATTTTATGAAATGAGTTTCAGTCATTAAGAAACATTTGAGAATGATAAGAAATGTAAATGTTTACCTGCTATTACAAATATTTTTTTCACCTGATGTAATAAATTTTAGTTATTAAAATGGTATATGTGATAAAGGAAATTCAAGATATATGTCTACTTCGTTCAAAATATTGGAAATGCTTGAAGGTATATGAAACAATTTTTAAATTAATTAATAAAATTTATGATTTTTTTAATTAATATTTTTCTTATATCAGATATTAATTCTGTAACTTCTTTTGTAATGTTACAGAATGCATGTATATGATTCCTGACTTTTTGTATCCAATTTGTTTCTTAATGGACAATTGCTTTGCAAAGACTCAAAATTTTTTTTTCATTATTTACCACAATATTTTTTATTACTATGAAATTGGAAATAATAAATGCAATGACGAATTAATCCTTAATAAAACAAAATAGAATAGTAGTATTAATTTTATGGTGAAAATAGATTATAGTATATTTCATTTTGTATAATGAAATAAAAAGTTAAATAAAATGAATAACTCAATTTAAAGAAAAGAATTTTTTTATATCATTAGCTTTTCAGTGGATTTTTTGAAATCGCTCAAACAATAATTTGTCTCTCTTACCTTGGTATCTTCGTTCCTTACAAATGCATAATTCGGGGGTAAAAATTGTGAAAGATTGTTCCACGAACATGTAAAACAGGACTGTCATGAATAATTAATTTAAACAGTACATAAAAATTTTCATTACTTTTTTTATCCAATACTTCCGTTTGTCACTTCAATATCTAACTTAAGAAATATTTTTTAAAATTATATTTGACGAATTGATTATTAGTTTTTATTTTAATAAAGGAAATAGTCAGATAATCAATTACATAATACTTATTTATAAAAATGGGCATCTATGTATTTAAAATAATAAGAAAAATCCAGTAAAAGATTTTGTCAACCGGAACCCCTAAACCAATTTCGAAAATTTTGGTTTCATATGAAAGTTCATGATTCCTAGATATGTTAACAAGTATTGCCTGAGCTCTTTCTTCCTACCGTCATTATTGAGAGAAATCGAGAAAAAAACACTTGTAATGCATTCTCTATGAAGAATTATTGTAACAGAGTTTTTCGACTAAATCAACTGAACCCATTTCGATAATTTTGGTTTCATGTGAAAGTTCATGAACTCTTAGATGTACCATCAAGGGTCACCGCATTTCAGTATCTCCCATTTTCGGGAGAAATCGAAAAAATAAAATTGATTGTATATTTTCTAAGGGAAAATCTTGCGACAGAGCACGCCACCCCTAACCACTAAGCCGGCTTCAGGAAATTTATAATTCATATGAATGTTCGCTACCTCTCGATACTACTCGTTCATGAATGGACATCTATACCCTTCCTCTCTAAATTGGGAAAGGTTGCAAAAAAAAAAAAAAGCCCTTTAGTATAGCCCTCGGTCTTAGCAAATGGAATATTTTCCTGCTTTTCAAGGTCAAAATGACAATTTCAACCTTTTGAAATACCACTAAGCAATTTGGAGCCGTATTATTTCCGGATCCTTACCATTAATGCAGAAATTTTATTTATATTCTTCTAGCTATTTTTTTCAATACAATTTAGCTACTTTTTCAATGCAGGTAGCTATTTTTCTCTTTTATACTTTTGTTGCGACAAAATTAAGCTAATAAAAATTTGGTTAACATGAATAAATTATTCTTTCTAACCTACCGTCTAAAGTGACCATACTGATGACATTAATGTCGGCGTACAATCAATTTTAATGTAATGAAAATAAAAGAAATAACAAAAGAAGCATAAAATCAAAATTAATTTATGTCCGCTTAGTAAGTATTGCACTGAGTGTTATGATTGGTTAGCTACACTTGTAAATTGAAATTGGTGGAAGTAGTAAATAAGGTATTTTTTAATGACTATGACCTATTAATTAATGACTATGACCTATGAAATCTAATGACTAAAGAAGTATCTGAACTGTTTATAAGATATATATGGTGGTTGAGAGAAGAGTATCATTTATTTGGTATGAAATTCATATAATCAGTAGTAGCCTTTATTTAATATGAAATAAATGTCAAAATCAGTACAGAACTTGTTGTTGGGGAAATGGTTCTTTGAATTTGCCAATTATTTTTAAAAAAACATAGATGAGGGGCCAACAGATTGTCGCTGAATGTGGCTAGTTTCACATTAACAAGAAGTTACTTTTTTCAATATGTACCGTTCGGCCTTGAAAAACCATTTGTAATTCTAAAAGGAAATTTTGTAAATTTGTAAATTTTGCATCAATCAATGTTCGGAAGGAAAAGGAATTTAATATTTACTGATAAAAAAAATCAAAATTTCCAAAATAGAAAATTTTATTATAATTATGTTTTAATTTTATTTTTCTTCCGTTTTCTTATCTGAAATAACAAATATAACATTCTAATTCAGTGATTAGAGGAAACAGTGTCATATTTCATTAAAATTTAAATATTATATTGAATGTGCATTCATAATAAATTAAATTATGCAAAAGATTAAAGTTTTTCTTTAAATCATTAATATTGCTGTTCCTGTCCGAATTAAGATATTTTTAAATTTATATGCTAATATTAAGATCTCCAAATTCAATTTCAACTTTCAACGGAATACACATAACCTGAGTGTTCCATTAACATTTTAATTGTTCTATTGTCTTTAAATTAAATAAACACGACAACATATTCCTAAAAGAGAAGTAACCTAATCATACAGCAGAAAATTCAACACAGATAAGCAGTTAAAACTTTCATTTGAGATAAAAGTACATGCAGCGAACTGCAAATTCATTTAAACCAAGCACGGAAAATAAAAATGAACCCAATAATACTGAAACATCCTGACGAACTGAAAACGATTATTTTCTTTTCAGAATATCTCATTATGAGGTTATAACTCAGCTTTAGTATGCAATAAATAAAGATTCGAGACTACGGATAGTGAAAATGCGGAAGAAGTAATAAATATTAAGAGGCTTTAACAAAAATTTCTTATTTGCGTGTCGATTGTCAGGAATTTGTCAACCACAGAAAAATCGGTGACCACCGACTTGAGCCGTAAACGGGAAATGGTCGCATGTATTGCGTGTTATGGATTGACAGTTAAGCCTTTCTTTTTTTCCTTCCATTCCATATGTTGTAACTCGAAAACAGTAGACAGTCGTTAAAAGTTACGTGATGGTTTCCTTTTTTTTCCATTTCCAAATTAAAACGCTATTTCTTTCTGCTTCTTAAACTCTTTGTTCCGATTTATTTCGTGTTTTTGGAAATTTTTTTTTGTGTTATTTTAATAAACCAGGTAGAACAAAGGAAAACTTTAAACGAAAGCTTAAAGTCAGTTAATACCTACATTATTTATAGTGTTTTTTTAAAAAATCTGTATTGTATTTAAAGATTATCGCATCATTAAATGACGAGGTAAATGAGGTTAGTATTATACCGCGATGGTTATGTTCAAAATGTCATTTTCAATATGTTAAAAAATGTATTGATAAAATGTATTCAGTTCAAAAGATGCACTTTTGGAACTATATATGACTTTGAACACGTTAATTAAAAAGCATTTACATTTGACTTATAAAATTTCGTATGTGGACTCAAATTATAGATTTTTATCAAATTTTGAAAGAAATCTACTTTTAAGAACTATATCTGACCATCCATGTACAAATAAACACGGTAGATACGAAACGTAAAGAGCTAGATAGATAAAATTTGGTAAGCTGATTTCGTATTTAAAGTGTAGATGCTTATAAAATTTTGGTAAGCATCTAAAAGCATTCCAGCTTAGAGAAACTTAAGAATTTTGACACAAAACTTTCACAAGCATTCTAATTTAGGTACACAGAATCGTGAAAATAGAAGAATATGGAAAGTGGAGTGATATATTCTCCATTTGAGAAATTTCATCTTTAAACAGACAAAAATCTTCAATTTTATATTATGTGTTTGAGAATCATGTTCAATTGCATGCCAACTAGTTGTTCTGAACATTTTTTTTCTTTGACAAATCTCTCTCCAAAATCAGATAAAAATCAGTTTTAATGTTTGAAACCACATAACCACATGATAAAATATAAAAAAATGTTTGAGTTATATGTATATGTTTTTGAGTTATTTTATTCATAATCATATTTAAATCCAAAATATTTCCATATTATGTAAGAGGCTTGTTTTAAAAATAAGGATACTGAACAAAAACTCGAGACAGATTTTTTTTAACTATTACGATTAATTCTTATTTTTATGCGTTATAGAAAAAAATTAATAATAAGCGTTTATCTTAAAATCCCCTTTAAAGACCATCTATCTTATCCTTTGATTTATTTCTTACATTTTTGAATTGTAATAATATACCTCATTACCTGTAAAACTTAACTTCGTACCGTTTCAAAAATATTAAAAATTCACAATTAGTATATTATCAGACAATTATTAGATTAAATTAATTTAAATAATATTATTACATCTTCAAATATTGAATTACTATTTTAATAAAAATAACGCTAATAAGTTCTAATACTTAAAAAAGTAAGATATAATAAACAGCCACAAAATAGTTATTTGATGCAAATATCCTTTTTGTATATCTCTTTCTTTTCCACATAAATAATTCATTCTTTCTGCGGCATAAAACTGAATTTCCCCTCCACAATATAAACATGAGTTCCATAAACATTCAACCAAGGGCAAATAATCTTCTGAGTTTCTATAGAAGATCTGAGGAAGTCCCAGGATCCCTTTCATCTCGGAACAAAGGAAATAGATTCGGTATTATATTCGTGTAAATAGGATTTCCTCAACCGATGCTCAATCGGACGGCAACAGGCTAAGCGATAGATTAAGACGTGGTTTTCCTACACAAAGCTCCTTTTCGAACAGTACATTTATAGAGGAATTACTGGAAAACTGGCATCGAAGAATTTATCATACTTTATTAAAGAGTTTTAAACGAAACGAAAAATAAAAAAGATAAAACAATAATCTCTATATTTACTACTTATAAAGCTGTATGTGTATATCGGTGATCCACAGGGCATAATTTTTGATCTAGAGCTATCAGACTGCAAATTTATTATTTTGGAGGGTGAAAATTTGAATCTGGATGGATTTTCTTACATTTTAATTCAAATTTTAAATATTTAAGAAATAAGTAAAACATTTGAATTTTTGTGCGATGACTTACAGACTATTATAGCACAAGTGTGATTTTTACATCATCTTGAAATTTTAATTTTTGCATATATATTATTTTGGTGGGTAAAATTTTGCACCACGATCGGGTTTCATTAATTGTAATTAAAATTTTAAATATTTAAAAAATAAGCAACATCTTTTGCCTTTTTGTGCGATAACTTACAAATTATTATAGCACAAATGAGATTTTTTACATCATCTTGAAATTTCAATTTTTGCATATATATTATTTTGTTGGGTAAAAATTTGTACCTCTATCAATTTTCATGATGTTTTATAAAAACGTTAACTAATTAAAAATTAAACGAAATTTTCCCATTTTTATGCGATAACTTACAAATTTTTAAATCTTTAATGTGATTCCTATAACATCTTGAAATTCAAAATATTATTTTGTTTATCAATTTTAGCTACTAGTTTTTTGAGATAATTTGTTTTCAATTTTAATTAATTTAAAAGAATGTTTTAATTGTATTTTATCATATATGGACTGTTTCAAAAATATGGAACACGCATTATTTTTTTAATTATTGCAATTAGACATATGCTTCTAACTGCTAAGTTTCATTAAATAAGGTATCCAGATGCATGATGTACTTTAAATTAAGAAAAAAATATAAATTTTTATATGATCCCCGCTGCGAAAAAAAATATCAATGAGAAAAATTCTCATCGTTTTTTATGATGGTCTATAAAAAAATAAAGAAAGAAAAACGAAGTTCAAAAAATAACGTTCATCGCTTTATAATGAGGAACTCAACGAAGTTCCTTTCTTTCTATTTTTTTTAACATTTGATTTCCAAATGTCTTCCTTTTTTTCTAATCATTATAAAAAAATGTTCATCGTTTTTTAAATAAGATCACATAGACGTTGGCCAAAAACAGAATGTCGGATTTCAACACTATTTTATTTTATGTCCATCATAAGAAATAATTTTCAAGACTTTTTAAAGCTGATATCAATGACATCTGATCTTCTGAATGGAAATATATGTTAGTATTCATTTTTGACATAAACATAAAGCTAACATAACATAAAGCTTGCATGTATTTTTCAAGCATTCAATATGTATGGTACATCATACATTTTTAAATGCAATAAATGAACAAAAAAAAAAAATCTGAAACGCCAATATGTATTATTTTTATTCAATATAAAAACAATACCATATGATATAATATTCTGGCAAAGCTGTAAATACAATGCTACAATTTTGATATAAAATGGAGAATAACGACCACGTTAGAATATTTAATAAATCTCAAACATTCAATAAATTCAAGTATTTACTGATATGAGTGAAGAAAAATAAGATATTATAAACTCTTAATGAATAGTTATGAATAGTTTATCATAATAAATGAATCTACCATTTTCATCCTGAAGATTTACAGCTGATGAATTCTTTTTATTTACTTTGAAAACCAAAATTTAAAAAATAGACATAGATAACTCTTAGGTTAATAAAACTATTTACTTAGTCTGAGACTGCCAAAGTTGTTTCATATCTTCTTCATTATGTCAAATCGACAGACATTTATTTTCCTATTAATATTTAATAGTTTAAGGGCAATATAAAATTTTGATTATCAGGGAATTTAACTTCTTATCATTTAGAATCGAATTATATTTTAAAACTTAGCAAGAAAATTAAATGCTGACAATATAGTGCACTTAATTTCGTCAATTATCTGTTTCATAATATAAAATGGACAAAGAAGTCGTATAAAGAAAAAAAAGTAGCTGTATTCTGAATTGTGAAGATTAAATTTCATTGATTATTTTATTAATATTTTCAGTTGTTTGCTATTACATTTTAAGCAGGAAAACAAGTGTAATTAATTTAGTTTAATTTAAATAAATTGTCAGAAATTATCATATTTTGCGAAACAACATTTTTCTGAAATATGACCTATTATTTAATTTTCTTCAATAAGTCTTCAATCAAAAAATATTGTTAATTTGATCATAATCACAGAGGATAATATTGATAAAATCGTTTTCAACTATATATGCTTATTGAAATGTGGTGAATTAAAATGTCCCGATTTCAATTAGTTGTTGTTTCAGTATTAGTTGTTATTTTTCTGTAAAATGAAGCATTTAAAAAGTATTATGTACAAATACGGTTACATCAAAATTCAATGTGACTTTCTGCAAATTAAAAAAAAAAATAATTAATTTTATTTATTACATAAATAAAATTTTAGAAAAAAAATGCATCTATTCATATTTTTTCATGAGCAGATACAAACATTTCAATCAGACACTTACAAAGAGAAAGCAAGATAAACCAATTAAACGGTAGAAATGTCATTCAAATTTCAAAATCACAGTTACAAACCAATTGAATGAAAACGGTTTTTATAGCGCCACTTTTATTACTTTATTAAAAAAAAGTCAATATTTAAAAAAAAATATTATTACTTTTATGTATTTAATTTATAATTCATTGTTAAAAATGTTTGTAATTTTTTGAAAATCATTTATTTGTAAATGAAAAAAATTTAAAAAGTGTAAAAATGTTACAGCCGATAAGCCGAAATAAGTAAAATGAAATCAAAGTGTGTACAAAAATTCTAATCAAATTCACCATTTAGAAATTATTTTGTGATACATTAAAATAATAGAAATTTAATTTAAAAAATTTATTTGCAGATATTTTGTACATTAATGTGATTTTTAATTATTAGTTTTATAAATAAGGTGAGAAAACAATCTTAAAATTTTTAACACAAAAGAAATACTGCTTATTAATTGATACTTATTAAAAATAATTCTTTCTCCAAATGATTATTTAAATTTCATTTTTATTTCAGCATAAAATATTATAAATAAAGTTTATTTTACATTGATGTGGATCGTGGTTTTAACTTCACGCATACCTTTTCGGGGACCATCGTAAAAACTTTCACAACAGATTTCATCTGGAACAAAAAAAGTAGCTTTAATTAAAATCACTTTTACAATAGTTATCTATATTGAAAAGAGAAAATATTAATGTATGAAAAAAAATAATGAAAGTATTTAAGAAATTATTACCAAACATTTGTTACTTTAAAGTCTAGTTTTCTCTTAATAAAATCGATTTTCAACAAGTGTATTTTACTAATATTTATTATATTTATATGATTTTGAGACAATGCAATGGCACCATACTATTGGAGGACTTATTTGTTTTGCTTGGGCATGAAAAATAGTTTTCTGCCATCAGTTAAATGAGCATAAATTTCATAGTCTTTGTTTTTTAAATGGAGTTGAGATATTTCTTTCTTTCCCAGTATTTTCTACAAATTAAATACTACAGTCTTAGTCATGGAAAAGAACACAAAACAGCAATTTCATTAGTTTAATATGTTGGAAGTCCATCCAAAATGGGCCACTATATTTACTGCCGGAATTCAGACTGGATAAAGTATGGAAAAGGAGAAAGCTACATTATTAGTTTTTTTTTTGTTTAAATAAAATGCTATTAATCTAAAAAGAAAAAATTTGAAAAAGTTACTGATATTATATATATCTATATATAATTCCTGTAACTTTTCTTTTTAAACTTTCCTATATATATTATTCTAAAAGATATATATATACATTATTCTAAAAATTGTACTAAGATAATATTATAAAATTCGATTTTCAAGCAAAAAGAAACACAAAGGAAATTTGAAGTTAACATGTTTTCTTGAATTATTAAGCTTGAATTCCTCTTTCGCTTTCAGCTACAATCGTATGACAAGTATGACTGGTTTTTATTATTAATATATAGACTAAATTGTTTCTTTTTGATGCAAAGAAAGAACATTTGAAGAAACAATTTAATAACACCAGCAATGAATATCGTGATTATAGTGTTAATGCTTTCCTTTTTTATTGTTGTACTAGCCGCCTTTGGCGACCAGCCGGTTCGCCAATCTTAATGTTCGTTAAAATTTTAATAATTAAATATTTTATGCAATTTCTACTTTAATAGCTTCTTCATCAAAATATTTTAAAACTTCAAATTTTGATTATCATATAATTCATTCATAATATTATAAAAGCCTTCAGTCATAACGTAATATGTATCTCTCTCATTTTCTGTTAGCACCCGTAGAATTTATGCTTTAAATTAAAGTGGAAAGAATTTATCTTCAATTAATATAATAATATTTTTTACTGAAACAAAGCATTTTTTTATAATCTGATTACTGAAAATAGAGTCACTCAGCGTTTAAACTTTCTGGGCACTAAAGAATATTTTTTTAAATTTATGTAATATCTCAAGAGTTGGTCAACAAAATTTTCTTAGATTCATTATGAGCAGATCGATTCATTAACAATGTTTAAATTTAAATGCATCAAACACTAAGAAAATAAAACGAATCGTTTAAAATAAACGGTTGAAAACAGGTTTTAAAAAAACTACTTAAAAAACGTTGTACTTAAAACTATAAGCATATACATGTTGTCATGGCAACAATCAGAACAGAATGCGCATGCGTGAATTTTCTTCGCCGGTTACGTAACGCAAATACGTGATTTTTTCTACGCCAGTTGGGGTAACGCTATGCGGATTAGAAATTTTTAATTTCCTTTATTCTGTTTTATTTTAATTCAAAAGTACTTCAGAATGAATCTGAAAGATTGATTCATTAACAATGTTTAATTTTAAATGCATCAAACATTAAGAAAATAAACAGAACCGATTGAAATAATTCGCCGGAAAATTTTAACCCTAGCCTCATTACTGCTGGGAGAAAAAAAAACTGAAGCCTTTCTCGTTTGGCGCTTTGGATAATGGAAGATTTTTTTGGCGAAAAAGTTGGCGGTGGGGAAAATGGAAGATTTTTTTGGCGGGAAAGTTAGTTTTTAATTAATAATTAAAATTCTAATTAAAAATTCGAAAAAAGAAACCCCAGGTGCACATTCCCAACCTCCAAGGTATACATGTACCAAATTTGGTAGCTGTATGTCAAACGGTCTGGCCTGTAGAGGGCCAACACACACACACACACACACATTGAGCTTTATTATAAGTACTAGCCGCCTTTGGCGACCAGCCGGTTCGCCAATCTTAATGTTCGTTAAAATTTTAATAATTAAATATTTTATGTCATTTCTACTTTAATAGCTTCTTCATCAAAATATTTTAAAACTTCAAATTTTGATTGTAATATAATTCATTCATAATATTATAAAGGCCTTCAGTCATAACGTAATATGTATCTCTCTCATTTTCTGTTAGCACCCGTAGAATTTATTCTTTAAATTAAAGTGGAAAGAATTAATTTTCAATTAATATAATGATATTTTTTGCTGAAACAAAGTATTTTTTTTTATAATCTGATTACTGAAAATAGAGTCACTCAGGCTTTAAACTTTATGGGCACTAAAGAATATCTTTTTTTAATTTATGTAATATCTCAAGAGTTGGTCAACAAAGTTTTCTTAGATTCATTATGACCAGATCGATTAATTCACAATGTTTAAATTTAAATGCATCAAACACTAAGAAAATAAAATGAATCGCTCAAAATAAACGGTTGAAAACAGGTTTTAAAAAAACTACTTAAAAAACGATATACTTAAAACTATAAGCATATACAAAAAATAGATAACTAATATAAATACAATTTACTTAAAGCATGCAACTAACCCAAAAATAATTTAAATCATCCATTGATAACGGTTGTCATGGCAACAATCAGAACAGAATGCGCATGCGTGAATTTTCTTCTCCAGTTACGTAACGCAAATACGTGATTTTTTTCTACGCCAGTTGGGTAACGCTATGCGGATTAGAAATTTTTAATTTCCTTTATTCTGTTTTATTTTAATTCAAAAGTACTTCAGAATGAATCTGAAAGATCGATTCATTAACAATGTTTAATTTTAAATGCATCAAACATTAAGAAAATAAACAGAATCGATTGAAATAATCGGCCGAAAAATTTTAACCCTAGCCTCATTACTGTTGGGAGAAAAAAAATTTCTCATTTGGCGGTGGGGGAAATAGAAGATTTTTTTGGCGGAAAAGTTGGCGGTGGGGAAAATGGAAGATTTTTTGGCGGGAAAGTTAGTTTTTAATTAATAATTAAAATTCTAATTAAAAATTCGAAAAAAGGAACCCCAGGTGCACATTCCCAATCTCCAAGGTATACATGTACCAAATTTGGTAGCTGTAGGTCAAACAGTCTGGCCTGTAGAGCGCCAACACACACACACACACACATTGAGCTTTATTATAAGTATAGATAGATATAGATTTCTGATTGATTTCATTTTGAAGTGTTTTCATAGGCTATAAATAATAACGAAGCTCAAATAATTTAATTAATTATTTTGGATCCAATAAGTAAAGAAAAAAAATATTAATTTTATTAAATGAATATGAAGTATATTTTAGCTCTTTATTGGATTTTTAATTTTTATAATAAAAATAGTAATTTGAACTGGGAAAATTTAACATAAATCAGCTAGAGTGCTACAAAGTGAAAAAAATTTAAAAACAATTAAAACTAGTTCTTTTTTTAAAAGTGTTTCCTATGTTTAAAGTCCTAAATATTAATACAATACGTTTGAATTTCTTGTTAAATACATATCATTATAGAGGAAATAAACTGAAAGAATTTGTTCATAGGAATCAAATAGTTGGATATTTCATTTAAGAAATACATTTCTCTAATTCAAATAACTATAATTTTATAATCCTTGAATCTCCTTAATGATGTAAGATGTCATATTGTATAATACTAAATCCTATAATCACAATTCACCTAAAAAAAGATTTTTTTTTAATTTAAAACTCTTAACGAGTTATATGCTAAGGAAATAACATTCTTAATTGCTTGCTAGGTCAAAAAATAATAGTAATTTTATATCTTTCACGAAAGTTTCACCACAGTTATGAAATGGGAAATTAAATGTGTCATTACTAGCTTCTAGAAAATTTTAATAACACCTTATCGACAGTGAAATAGGAAATGTTTAAAAAAAACGGTGATCCAAATCTGAAAAAAAAAAAAATTCAGAGTGCTAATTTAAGCATGCAAGCACCATTCTTTCCAGCGTAAAGCATTCATAATATTAACTACTGCACGACAGAGCATCTAGAAATCTATAAATAACACGAGAAAAAACTTTTCAGACATCTAACCCTGAATTTATATTAATCTTAGATTAATTACCCAATGTATGTATATGAAAACGATTTAAACTTGCAACGCATGTAAATTTTTCACCACTAAAATTCGTAATTATTTATGATCCTGATCAGAGAAATAATTGTTTTCTAAGAAAATAAAGCATGGAACGGTTGCTAAAAGGACCAGAATTTTAGTCTGCACCATTTTGCGAAGATTGATGTGAAAATTTCATTTCTTAAGTATTCCACATTAAAGATTATAAACATATTTCGAATGCTAAAAATTTTTTTTACTCATTTTTAAAATATTGAAATATGAACAGTTTTTAATTGTAATAAATTTATCTGCACATAATAGATAGTATTTATGCATTTTAACTTAATCGGACGTTTTGAACTTTTTTTATTGATGAAATAGATGATGTATCAACATAATATTTTCATATATTAGAATCGGTGTGATATTTATATTTCTTCGAGGTATTATAATTTAATGTAAGGCATTTATGGGTGATAAATCACTATGTCGATAGTCTCTGTGTTATTTTTGAGCTTTCCGCTCTTTATGTGGACAATAGTTTATCGCCAAGCAAATGAACTCACACATGGGTGCATAAATTCATTAATATCTAGACAAATTACTTCTCTTTCTCATTGTATCAATTCGCATAAAAATGTTTATTGCCAGTAGCACAGCTTATTGCAAACATTGCATAACATTGTGCGATATTATATGATATTATCCAATATTCAACAATATATTACAATATTGCGATTATTGATCCATATGATAGAATATTGTACAGTATTTGTATTCTACTAGAGTACTTTAAATGTTTTTGTTGTTTCTTATGGCACTTGCCATGGAGATGCCCGCTGTTACGAAGACAGTGATTTAAGCCGGAGGGGGAGCATCTTTTGTTTTTTTTTAGTAGCACCAGCTAGGGCCAAGACTACGACTTAGCTACTCACGCATCACTCATTCGCTTGCACGACCCCTTTTTACAGGGGGGCACATTCACACATCTCACAGATAGAACAGATGAGAAACCATGCCCGAACTGGGACTCGAACCCAGGATGCCCAGATCACGTGGGAGACGCGCTACCCCTATGTCAGGACGCAGGCACTTTAAATGTTACCTGCCGCATGACTCATCTGTAGTTCACATTTTCAATATGATTGCTCCGAACCCTCTAATTAGATTATTCTTTCTCTATTACAGTTATGAGATAGAAAATAAAGGGGCAACGAATTAAATAGTTAATCCAAATATCAACCCGGAATTGTGGCAGTGAATGTTTTAATGATATTACGAAGCAAAGAAAACATAATTCCTTCAGTGTCTTATACGTGTGAGAAGAAGAAAAATTTTCTTCCAACAATTCAAAGAAACAGCGATGGAACAATATATCTGTTCTGTGAGAATATGTGAGGTATTGTATATTGTATAGCCCATAATCTGAAGGATAAATTTGCAGAATGCTTTATAACTATTACTTTTTTAAATTACTATAAAAATTGTTACAAGAATGGTAATTATGTGCCATGAATATCGGCATTGTTCTGAAACAAAGTATTTGTAGTCTTTGATTTCATGAAATGCAAATACTCATTTTTATTAGAATGACATCAATTTTTTGTCAAGATTTTTAATATATCAACAATGGCACACTTTATTCAACGAGTTAAACATGTGGCATTTACTTCTATAATAAAATACGCATATCACAAGTCATTACTTCGATTGGCCCTAAGGCACATTGATAAACTCTAACTGCGGGGTCACCACGTCTGCATTTGTGAGAACTAAGGCTGTGGGCATCACCTATCATGGTACAACTGTGGAAAAGATGTCCCGTAATCGGTGGGATGGAGGGAGGATATTAGACCCTACACTATTTCTGTACCCACACGGATGGCGAGATCCAAACTCTATGCTGGTAGTTCCACATATTTAAATTTGAAGTGCCTCTCGGTGGGGGACCAAATATGTAATTGTATATATGTGTGTGTGTGTGTGTGTCTGTGTGTGTGTATTTAGATATATAGATGTTTCTTTCAAAGAGACTTGAAGCCAAAACACAACGCAAAACAAATTTAATTAAATTGTTTACATGTTGACTTATCAAGTTACTATGGTAATAAAGAAATTAATTCCACTAATTTGAAATTGATTCCACTAACGCATATAATTACCTGCTCATGAGATTCGGCGGGCTCCACTGTAAATTTGTGCAAGATCTTTGCAAGAATAATTTTGGATGTGATGTTGACGAGCCTTTGTCCAATGCAGCTTCTAGGGCCAGTGCCAAATGCCATGTAACTACAGGACTGACGTTTAGCTGCGCTTCCTGGCAAGAACCTGTAAGTTGAAAAAATTGCTTTAATAGTGCTTTCAATTGTTAAAAGAAAGTGCTGCCTTAAAAACTTAATGAAAAAGTTAATTCATTTGTGATTTCAATTATTGAAACTTATAATTATTTTAGTTGTGAAATGGCGCAGAAAATTTAAAATAAACTTTTTTTAAATATAGTTTTTTTTATAAAAAAATAAAATCATTGTTATGTTATTTATTCATCATTTGAAAAAAAGGCCTCATGATTCTTGAGTGATCCTCCATATAAATATTAGAAATTTATACATAGTTCAAATAGATAAATGATTTTAAAGAAATGTGAACTGAATTATTTATTAAATGATCTATTATGTAATGATGATTTTCTCTTTGGTGCTACAAAACATTGATTATTGAATTTTAAGAACTTTATGATTTGCGTTTTAAATAATCGATAATAAAAAAAATCAATCTGGCGTACTCTACCTCCACATTTATGTTTTTTCACAGTACACCATTTTTCGTAATTTGGTTCTCATGAGGTAAAGAGAAAAGTTTGTTTATTTCACCATAATTTCTTATTCTTTCTATTGGTCATGATTGAGCTATTTTTCATATATTCCTATAATTTTGATGCTGATAATGTTACGCGAAATCATCCGGTGTGTTTGCGAGTTGAGGAATCTAACGAGTGCGATAACAAATAACAACATTTTATTCCACGAAAAATACGAGTAGTAACAGCATAGCTAAAGTAAGCCCAAAAACATCTTTCAGAAATCATCAATGCAAATGCAGACAGTAGAGCATTAAAAAGAAAAGTTTCAGCGAAATTAAATAGAGAGCTGTATCTGCTATCAACACTCCAAAAATAGAATTCATTTGCTTCATTCACTTTAACGTTCATATATATTTTCTGTCGGACATGGAATTTTCTGAAAGATTCTACGGATCTCAAGTCCTTATATAGATATCACTATAATTCTTGTATTTTCGAGAATCATTTATTCACCAAATTCTTCACGAAATTGCCAAATTTTTACTGAAGTGTAAGCTATTGACTTCAAACCCCCTTTTAAAATAGTTGTAAATCGTTCTTCCATACTATAAGACTTTCTGTGCATTGAAGGAATATTATAGTTTCTTAACATTATCAATAATAAATTTCGTTTAACTTTCTCAACGCAGATTTGAATTTTTTTATTTCCCTGTGTATTCTATTTGTGCAAAAACTCAATAACTAATTTCAAAATCTGATTTAGATATTTTATTATTCATATATATTGCAGGTAACAAGTAAGAAAAAAATATTTAAAAAAAGGAAGAAAAAACATGTCGTACCTGTCTGGGTTGAATTCTTCTGGTTGTTCCCAGAACTCTTCACTGTGGTGTATGTATTCAACTGGTATATTAATTTCCATTCCTTTTGGTATGCGCACGTATCCATAGTCGACGTCAGATACGGATAACCTAATGATAAAACTAAAAACCAAAGGACATTAAATCTGAAGGATAAATAGTTTAAGTATAATTAATTAATTTAAGTAGTAATACTGTTAAGTAGAATTAATTAGTTTAAGTACTAATATTATTAAGTAGAATTAGTCAAATACTAAAGTTAAATCATCATAAGAATTTTTTGTTTAGATCATGTGCTCTTAAATTAGTTTATAATTTTTAAAATATGTCTTTAAAGTACTTCTTTAAATTTAATTTACTTAGAATAATTTCTTCATTGAAATTCTCTCAAATTGTATGCCTACTATCTACGTAACGACTGCCTTTCAAATCTTAATATAAGTAAAAGTCGTTAACGCTACGTATACGTGTCAACCCCCTAAGAAATTAGCTGAATTAACCCTTTAAAGGACCATTTTAGTCTTGTCATATTATGTTAAATTATTTTTAGGCTTGAAATTAGAATAAGAAAAGGGATTCATTTAGCTTATTAGATAAATTTAATTTGATTAATTAATAATTAAGTTACAAATCAAGACATATCATTTTGTCTGAGATAAAGAACTGAAACATATAAGTTTCTGACTTACTCAAAAAAAAAACTGTCAGAACTCATGCCAACCTACATAATTTCTTACAATGACTGGTAAATTTGGTGGGAAGCGTACTTCCCACGTCCCTAGAAAGAGTTAAGTAACTCTTTGTACACCTCCAATTTAAGATAAGAAGGTCCTTCTCGACTTTTCAGAGCTAAAAGTTATTTTTTTTTATCTGAGTACAAGATATCGTCCTATATTTCAGAGATGTTATGCGATATCCTGAATGTTGAACAATATCGTGAAGATATCGTATTAATATTGTCCGATATTGTTTGCTAATAGGATTATATTAATTTGAACTTAACCGAACTTTTCCCCGCTTTAACTTAGAAGCAATTTATTACAGGCGATACAATCTTATTACATATTCAAAACTTTAAATTCAAATAACATCATTTTCATTTCAATAGAGTTTTCATTAAATTTTTTTTTCAAAATTTAATAAATAATTGAATAAGGTATTCTATTTTGACATAAGGGATTTGTTAATGCCGTTGCCTGGTGAGATTTTGAACAACACTATCTTTATTTTTTAATATTTCTATTTTTATTTTTAATACTTTTAATTACGTTTTTTACTGATTTTACATGATAGATTACACAATATTTCTAACCATATTAATTGAAGTTAAGTAAATAGAAACAAAAGCGAAGAACTATTGCCAGAATACATGAATAGAATTTTAGACAAACATTAAAAAAAAGTTTAAAAGTAGATGATTACCAATTTATATCAGGAGCAACTATTGATTTGGTTTAAATTGATTATTTATGTACATGCAAAAAAAAAAAAATAAATAAATAAATAAAAAATAAAAGATTTTCACTTTTTAAAAATCGTCTGGTTCAATCAATGCTTTCATTGTAAATCAAAAATGCTTCAGATTATGAGACGTTTGAATATTAATATTTTTATACAAAGAACTTTTTGAATTAAAAATATTTAAAATGAAATTATTTTAATCCTTTGAAAAGCTGCAGTTAGTTTCTAATAAGTAATTAAAGTATTCAGTAACTTATATCATCACAGCAGAAACAGACATCTCCATTTTGCCTCTGTCGAAATGAGTACTTATTCTCGTCTCTTTTACGTGAGAGGAATAGATTTTGTACGTTAAGTTTGCAGACATATTAGAAATATTTAAACTGATTCATTAAAGATATTACCAAATCCAGAATGTCTAGACGATAAGAAATTCTAGACTCTTCTTTCCCAACTCTAAACTGAAGTCAGAATTTAGAACCTACATATTCATTATATATATAGGAAAGAGAAGAGAGAGAGAGAGAATGAAATATGAGCTTTTTTCGCAACTGAGAAATCGCTTTCTTAAAAAAAAAATAAACATACATATGTATACATGTCTCTTTATAACTCTATATTCCTTCACATGCAAATAAGATTTTACAATATTTGCACTTATGTATAAAGAAAAAAAGGATAAAGTTCTGCAATCTCTAAGCAGAATTATTACAGACATTCATTTCTAGTTGCACATGTATGAGAAAAAGTGCTTCTTATGAATTTTTCAGGATCCTTGATAATTTTGAACAAACTAACTATTCTGAAAGACTGATTTTAGAATAATTTACTTAAATGAATGTTTTGCAATTAGAGAAAAAAATTGACTGCAAATATTATTAATTATTTAGCTGCAAATTTTAAAAATCTGAAATGTATATTTTTTTAATTCCTACTATTAGTTCATACTCTCTCTCTCTGTATATATATATATATATATATATATCTTGTTTAAATTTTCAGTCGTTAATAAAATACTTTTTATTCATCCACTCAAGTTCAAATACATTTTTTAAAACTTGTTGTGGATGACATTTGATGTTAATACAGTGTTTTCAAATATAAATTCATTAATTATTAAATTTAATTAATTTTTAATACTTTAAATAGAGTTTCAGCAGTTTGTAATGAAAATTGAAATCAACAGGCAGTAAATTAATCGGTAAAAAATGCAAGGATTTCAGAATTTTTCACTTGAAGGTGAAGAATGCGAGTTCAATTCTTTCGAAAATAGGAATTGACTTTATTTTTTTACTGAAATTTTTTATTTAATTATTTTTTTTTTTACTTAAATTTGTTTAAGTAATATAAAACGCGTAATTAAGTAATTCAAATTTTTTTTACAATTACGTAATTTACAAATATTCAAGGCCTTTTATATTAATGATTATAGCATCTTATGTTGAACAACTTTCGGCACAACCGATGTAGAGAAGAAATAGTTATAAAGTAAATGTAACCATTCTTGGAAAAAAAATATCATATGTATGATATAATTTTTTTTATGCAAACGTTGTATTTTATTCGCTTTGTGATTGTTACGTAGCGAATCACAACCTATGACATTTGTGGTTTGTTTCACCAATATTGTTTGAAATATTTAACGAAAAGTATTTATTATGTAGCAGTAAATATTTATGTTGTACCTGATGGTAAAATACTGACCAAAAAGAAAAATTAAAGCTTTAATTAATAGCAGTTTAGTTTAAAACAATATTATTTGTCAATTCTACTTTTAGAGAAACTGTTTGTGGCAACACTAATGAACATCTTTCAGTTTTCTTTATCTTTTTAGAGTAATGGAAACTTTTCGTCATTCAACCAGCAATCGTCTGAATACCTAAGCAATACACGCGTTAACCTTGCATCGTTTTTAAAATAGTAGGGGGGAGGGTGACAAGAAACATCAGATAAAGAAAAAAAAATGCTAAGAAAACTCTAGGGAGAATCTTCTAGTTCGAAAAGAAAAGCCGATCGTGAAGCTGCTATATTGGTGGCAAAAATGTGAGAAATTGAAACAATATGTTTTTGTTTCAATTATATGTATTATGTTATTATCAATTATATGTTTCCATTATTTTTATATATTGTTATACATATGTGTATACTTTGAGTTTTTAATCAGATATAGGCCGATCAGCAAATGTGTATTGTCATAATGGAAAAGTTAAGTTCCCCAACATTGAACGAATGGCCAATGAAGTTTAAATATTTGCTAACTGGAAATGACCTATATATTACGCTAAAAGTCTATCACTTTCTACGCCTTTGTGTCATGTTGTTGTTTGCTGGCGAGTGCTAAATATTTTTGTTCATTGAATGTAAAGTTGTTCATATCCTTTCTTTCAGTAATCTATTACTTTAAGTTCTTGTTTGTGCATCATTGAATTAATTCACAACATGTTACTCATTTAATAATTATAAATTCGTGGAAAACATAGAAACTTCTTACTTTATTGCTGGTGGATAAAACCTCATGGCCTCCAAGAAGAAACGTTCCATCAGTTGGAAATTGCTTACATTGTAATAATCCAACTGTCCCTATTAAAATTCAAAATGTTTTGTTTTAATAACAATTTGAAACAAGTATATTTTAACTAGTAAGAAATGCCGCCCAAAGGCCATGTTTTTTTCTTCAATGAATCGTGAAAAGGGCACAATTAGAGAGTAAACTGCAGTTTTTACCGAGACATATGTACAAACATTTTTACTTATCTACACAATCGTTATGAAGGTTCAGACATTTTCTTATATATGGACCAAGTTTTAAATTCCGCTTTTCCAGCAACGTTGCTCCGAGTGATGCAAGGAGAGGCCTTAACGTTTCTTTGAAAATTCTTATCATTATTCTAGACATAATTAATATAGAAGCTTCAGCCTCCCAACCAGTTGTTGTTGTTTATAAGGACACTTGCCATGACAAGCTCACTGATGAAGTCAGTGATTTTAAACCAAGGGAGCGTGTCTTGTTTTAGTAGCGCCAACTAGGACCAAGAGTATGTCTTAGCTACTCACGCATCACATTCGCTTGCACAGCCCCTTTTTACAGGGGGCACATTCACACATCTCACAGATAGAACAGATGAAGTACAACCATGCCCATACTGGGACTGGAGACCAGGACGCTCAAATCACGGGGAAGACGCGCTATCCTTATGCCAGGACGCCGGCTCCTAACCAGTACATAAATTCAAAGAAGAGATGAAAATCATTCGGCTATAAGCTGCGTTCTCGCGAAAAAGTTAGAAGGGCAGCAGAAACTTTTTGTTCAATGTGATGATCAAATTTCTCTGGGAGATGCTGGAATTTTGCCTGCTAGAAAACAGAAATTTCAACTTTGGAAGATGAATTCGTTAAATATTCTTGCTTCATATTCAGTCCATAAAAAATTAAACGGAGTTTCTAGTCTAATGAGGTGTTTTAAAGAAACATAAGTGCCCCTCTGTCACCATTAGTGGCAATGTTCATTGATGAGGAAATCAGAAACCTGGCATATCAATACAGGAACTGGAATTTGTATGCGATTCAGCGGAAAAGTAATCAAGTTTTTGCTAATAGTTTCATTTTTTTCTCTATTTGCTTTTTTTATGATTCATCAGAGGTTGAGGAAAACGTTCATGGTGTCTTTGAATTATTTCACGAGAAATAAAATTAAAAAGATCTTCTATACTTTTAGAAATATATTATACTACTCATTTACTTAAATAAAAATGAATCTAACTATATAATATTATATGACCTAAGTATTATATTGCTATTTGTAAAGGCAGCATAAAAGAAGCAATTGCATAAATTAATAAAAATATTTCAACATGTATATATTATATAAAAGAAATTTTACAATCTAAAAATATTCTTTTTTTAAATCAATGATTCAGACGTAATATGAATGCACTTAATAAAAACAGCCCACTGTTTTAAATCTTCAGAAGTTAACATTTAACTACGCATTATACTTTGATAATTTGGTCTTTTCTTATCATTATAATCTAATACATTACAGTAGATAATTCAATATTTTTTTCTTATTTAATTCAGCATTTTCTTACTTGACACTATTCTTTCTGGTCTATAATAATTATCTTTGTTCTTCATTTCCATCAGTTTTTTTATTTGTAATCTTTCAAATAATTAAAGATCACAATATTTAAAATATTATTACTAACTGGCTATGTTGAGAAGTATAGTGGGATTTCAGAGTATATCTTGTTTTGATAAATTAGGAGGCGCCAATACACTCGTTTTTATTACAACCAGTTATTCCTAGCTTATTTTTCGGCCTTCCAATAAATGCCCTTATCTTTCGACAGTCGAGGGTTAGCTGACAACGCGTCAGTGCCGTGGAATAATGCTTTATGAATCATAAATTGGTTTATTACCTTGTTTGATGTATGATAAGGTCATGAACGAAATACTGAGTCACACTGGTATTATTTTTCTATTTTTAAATGCGAAATTTGTTATATTGAATGGGTTAATTTTTTCTTGTTGTGTCTCCAGTAAGGGTGTTTTTAATTTTTCTTCCTTTTTAGTGTTTTATTCAACTTATTCTTTTATAACTTGACGCTTAATTTCCCTTTATATTTTTATTAATTCCTGCTGTTATTGCTTCTCCATAGTAACACCATAAACTAATTAATTAAATAAATGAATCTATAATATTTTCACATCATCATTTTCAATGAATATTCCGCTTCTTTTCTTATAAAGGGGTTCAGTTGTATATTTGTTTCGAGGGAAACCGTTTTGATTAGATCAATATATGTTTTTGAAATAATACGAAAGTTTATTGTTGAGAGTGAATCTCATAATTGTGACCATAATCAGATAACAAGGAAAATATTTGATTCAGAATTTTTTTCCTATGTTCCTCAGAAGTCGGAAGACTCTTGATCTGAAGCTCATTAGGCCCGCTTACATAAAAAAAAATTAGAAAATCATTCAATTATGCATTTTTTCCGAAGATCCAATTACATATCACTCAATTATATATTAATTATATATTTAATTAATATATTTTCAAAAGGAAACGCATAGTTACAAAACCCACAAGTACAAAAAATCTCAATTTTTTTTTCATTCTATGTGATATTCGAAAAGGGAAAGGAAGAAATTTCTCCTGTGTCTTCGGACTTCCCCACTCTCCAATTCTTTCACAATTAAACTGAGTCACTTGGTTTTCAAGATCCTGCCCAAGGAGATGGAATTTTTATGCTGTGGGAGAGCGGGTAGAAAGCGTTGAGATCAGAAAGAATTTTGGAGGATTGATAACTACCTTCCTGCTGAATTTTCTACTTTTTAAATTTAAAGAAATTATAGCATTTCGCATTTTAATTGACAGTCATTATCATGGAAAGGATTTAGAAACTTATATCTTGGATTCCAAATTTTTTATTCCCAAAAAGATTTCTATAATAATTTAAATAACTGGTTTTCTCAATGACGTTTATTACTTAATGAAAACAAACACGAATGAATGATTCTTAACTCCCGTTTGCAATTACAATAAAATGAAACAAAATATCGATCATGAACCACATCCAACTTTTGACCAATATATCGTAAAAGTCATTATGTCAAATATCATAATAAAAATAGTGTTTTTTTCTGCCAACTTTCACATATTTCTTGATCTCTGGCTTCGGTTAATTGACTGTGAGTCTCTCGATAATAGCGTCATTTATGGCAGACAATTTCCGAAAGTCTTTGGTTTTATGGTGAATATGACGTAGGAATAAACACTTGATGAAGGAAAATATACGTTAGTGATAAAAATTATTCAATATATGCGAGTTACTGCTTTAGATATTAAAGAAAAGGGTATAATGTTAAAAGTAAAAATAAATCAATACTTGTAGATTATTGTTAATATAAATTAATTTACATTTTATAAATATTGTAACAAAATGCAATGCATATATATAATATGCTTTTCATATTTAATTATTTTCAGATATTTTGTTCTTCTATCGTGTATATGTTTTATTGTTACATTCCAGATGGTTGTATGAGTTCATATTGTATACATTTAGTAAACCTACATTTATCCATTAGAAAGAAGAAAAAAACCACAGAAAAATCTAAAGAATGAACTAAAACATTATTTTATGCTGTTTTAATCTATTGTTCAGAATAACATTCTGAAATGAACGCATTAACAAAAGAATTATTGAGATTAAAAATATTAATAAATACAAAAACATTCGTGTATTGAAAAGTGACAAATAAACGTAAATTCTATTTCCAGATGTATTTTGTTTTAGAAATTTATTAAATTTTTATTTAAATTCTTTAGAAGTTTAAATAAAACTATCTACTAATGATACCCTAACTAAGGTATAGGCATACAACAGAGAACAACCATTTTAAAAAGTGTGTATATATATATATATATATATATACACACACACATATATATATATATATACACACATATATATATATATATATATATATATATATATATATATATATATATATATATATACACACACGTATATATATATATATATATATATATATATATAAGTAACCAATCTAAAGTAAGAAAAAGTTTGAAAACGAAACTAAAATGAAAACGAAACAAAACAGTTTCGAAATCGCAACTAAAATTTATTACCTATTTAAACTAAAACCAAAAAGGAACTTCATAGTATTTAGAGAGCGCAATTGCAGCTACTTCTAAAACACAGATGAATTGATACAAAAGTATTAGAATCAAGTTAATAGGTAAAACAAAAACCAAATAAAAATTAAACCAAAAAAATTATTAAAAAATATTAAAAAAGAATCCGGCCTGAAGACTTTTTCAAGGGTCACCCTCAGGCAGGGATTCAAATAAAGGGATTTTTTCTGTGAGGACATACAGACATTAAGTCTGTACAGACATACAGGATGGTATGTCTTGGCCTTTTCGTTTTTAATTTTAATTTTAATTTTAATGCTGTTTTTGTTTTTATTGTTCTTGTTTTTATTGTATTTTTACTTTGTGGTTTTTTTCTAATTTGTTATTTTGTATTTCCTTTCTGTTAAAATGGTATATCTCTTGAGCATAATTTCGGGGGATTTTCGGGTCACGAGGAATCATTATTAGACTTAATGTCTGTATGTCCTCACAGAAAAAATCCCTTTATTTGAATACCTGCCTGAGGGTGACCCTTGAAAAAGTCTTCAGGCCGGATTCTTTTTTAATATTTTTTAATAATTTTTTTGGTTTAATTTTTATTTGGTTTTTGTTTTACCTATTAACTTGATTCTAATACTTTTGTATATATATATATATATATATATATATATATATATATATATATATATATATATATATATATATATATATATATATATATATATTACATTACATACCGATATATTTGTCTTATTTTTCATACATTTTTATACTTCATACGAATATTCTTTAGAAAAAGAATATTCTTACTATGGAACTTACTGTATTTTTGTATTAAAGCGATAATGGATATTTGAATTTAAATGATAACCCTTTTCTCATTATTTGCTTTATTAAGACAAATAATAGATAACTGAACAAAGTTATCAATTCATTTTTCAAGGTTATTATCCGACTTTGAGTGGAAAAACTATTCATTTTATATGATTTCTTCTTTATTGTAAGCAATCAATATTTTCAAAAGGTAAACTTTCTTGTTCAAATTAGTTAAGTGCACGTTAATCGTATAAATAATATTATAATCTCTTATGAATGGATTGGGAAAAGGTACACTAGAATAGAAAGAATCTATAGTGGGATTCATACAATATAGGCGTACATATCATTTATGCATGCTGCTTTTCAAATTCTGAACGATCGAATTGTTATTTGCAGCAAGTTCTATAATGAAGGATCAGTTTCTTCAAAAGTAGCAAGGAATTTACTTCAATTCCATGTTTGTCGGGAAAAAAAACACACAGAAGAAACTTATATATTTAATACAAAGAATAAATCTCTGAACTTAATGCAATGATGGATAGTGTGTATTTTTATTTATTGTCTTATAATAGAAATAAATATTTTAAATCTGCATATTCTTCTTGGATAGCCATATATATATATATAATGATATTTTAAATTCTTAATTTAATCCAAATTAATTTCCAAAGCTTTATCTTGATTTAGCCCATAGTAATTTCAATCTCTTATTTCCTGATATAATTCCACTTACTCTACTTACTTAATTAATTCAAGAGGAACTTTGTAAAAATGCTTAAATTTGCGCCTTCACACGCTCCAAGGGACGGGATAGAAAAATTTCCAGTAAGCACGTTCTTTTTTAAAAGATCCCTGTGTTTCCCTTGCTTGCGATAGACATGCGTCAGAAATGCCTATGAGAATCTTAATAATATACTAGCACTGTAAAAATTTTTTTCCTAACAGTATCATGTTATATAAGACGAGGGATAATTTATTTTTCGCTCTTCCCCACTTCTGCTTTTATGCCGCACAGAGAGCGGACGTGCCTTATCCGCGCCTTCTTGTAAATAAATATGCTTTTCCGGGATGGATTAGAGCAAATTTAAAAATGCAAAGTTTCTTCACTGCTTGTCGCACCTGCATTCTGCTTTACATAAAATAATGCTTATATATATATATAATATAAAATAATCTTATAACTTTTCTTTGATAACCTTATTTAATATTTTCGTTCAGTGCAAATACTTTTTAAAATGATACTTCTTACTTCCTGTTCAATAAGGAAATCTATTTCCTTTTGAATTTGTTGTTGATATTCCGGGTATTTTGCTAAAAAGTAGAAGGAAAATGCAAGAGCAGAACTCGTTGTCTCAAACCTAAAAGAGAAATACATTTTAAATAGAAATAAAACGCAATTTTTTCGCTTATATATTTACAGTACATCATTAATGATTTCCAGATTGTTTCTAACGTACTTATGTATAATTTTTCGAACGAATTCTTTGGAATAATTAGAATACACATTCTTATAATGAATGTGTTAAGATGCTTTTCTTTGACGGAAGATTAGCGATTGAAATTCCTTATTAACCTGTTTCGAGTTTTTAGACTGCAAGAATTATCTACTATATAAAATATATTTTAAGGCCATTTTTAGTATTTCATAAGCTAAATAAATATGAAATTTAAGTGGTAACTTCTATTCCGTTGCTCTGATAAGTTTGATTCCTAAAACCATAAAGAATCTCAAGAATAAAAACATGGCATAAAAGCATGCTATATTTTTAGATGAATATAAATGCGCTACTGGAATTTGTCTTTTATTGCTGATTGTTTAGAAAGCCAGTAACGAAAGTCATTGAAATTACATACAGACGTTTTGGGATTATCTCCTATATAAATACTTAAAATATATTTTTGCTTGCTTTTTGAAAAAAATATTTAGTTTTACTTTCATTTGTCTTTTTATTTTATAGAAGTTAACAATAATTTGTTGGAAAGAATGATTTCACACTTTAATAATCTTTGGAACAATTAAAGAGCAACATTTAAATGTTTTTTTTTCTTCTTCTTAGAGATAAAGACTTAATCCACTGATCGACTCTGTAGTTACTGTTTGATTTCAATGTGAAAGCAACCATTTCTTGCCGTTTGCTGCCAAAATTTTGAGGTTTTTAAAGATACAGATATCTCTATTCTAAATATTAAAATAGTAATTATCTACAGCTGTACAAATCTGTACAGCTGTAATTATCTACAGTGTACAAATTGAATGCACTATAATGATAAATACATGGAAGGGCAATAAAATAAGCAAGGATACTAAAGTAACACATGCTGTAATTATATAATTTCCAACACCTATATTGTAACTTTAAATGAGCAATTCTTGTATATATATATATATAAATTTATTTCATGTATCTCGGAAAAGATTTGGATCAAATTTTATACTTATATAAGGTTTTGCGTTTTAAGTTTATCTATATAGGTGTCTTTCCTGAAAATAAAACGCTATTTAACACACACAAAAATATTTTTTATAACAAACTATTAGAACCATTTTCTATCTGCTTTCATGCTGATAATATCATATCGCACCATCTCGTAAATTTTTGTGGTACTTGCCATTTCGCCATAGGTTGATAACCTAATGGTACCTCAAAATTTTGACAGATGGTGCTTTATGATATCATCCGTATACAATACATTTGACTCAAATCTGTAGCAACAATGCAATTATTGTGTTAAGCAATTCGAATAACTTGTTAAAGGGACAGTGGACTTTGAATGAATTAAAATGAACGTAAACATGAAATTTTATTTTCATCTTCTCCTCACCAAAATATACATTTATATTCAATTAAAATAGTGTCATAACATGTATTGATCAATAAAATGAATATTTTAAGGATTTAGAGAAAAATAAATAAATTTTAAGAACATTTCATGAAATGATATTGTAATTAGATTTAAATATCTCTGAGATTTTCCAAGTGTCTTAATTTTTGATGAAATTAAAAATAATTTATAATAAAGATTTCGGTTAAGCATTAAAAGAAAATAGAGTATGTGTTTTATATTTCGATATTTTTTAGGTATTTAAAAATCAATTTTAGTTCAGAAAAAAATATAAAAAATCTTAAGAAAATTCAGTTAGTGTACATAAAAATATATCTCAAAAATTAACATTTAATTGAAATTACAAAATCGTGCATAGTTTTCGTCCAAATAAATTTATATTGATTAATAAAGAAAAAAATAAAAAAATAAATTGTAAGGAATATTTCGATATTTTTTAAAAATAAATATCTTTCGCTTAAAAAAAATAATATATTTCGTTTTAAATTTAAGAAATTTGACTCATTTATATTTTAATACATTTGCATAAATATTTCATAATTCGAAAAGTACCTAATAAAATCCACCACCCCTTTAAACTAAGTGCATTCATGATTTTGTTTTTAAATTTAGTTAACCAGTTCATATGTTGCTAAGATGGAAAAACATTCATATGTGACCAGTATGGGTTTTGTATCGAAATATTTTCTTTAAAAAACACAATTTTTACCAAAAAAAAAAAAAAAAAAAAAAAAAAACTGCCAGGATCATTTTAGTCTCCCAGGTACTATTATTTTAAAAACAAGTAAAATCAATTGAAAACCGATCTTTATAATAGAAACTTCTCGATACAGGCACATATTTTATCCTTCAATATGAATTATTGAAATTCCTATTGAATGATCAAATTTAATGTCGTATTCCAAAACCTTCCACAAGTCAAGCACTTATTTTCATCATTACGAAATACAAATTCTATGATAAGTCTATGTTTATTCTTCCTATTGACCAATGCTTGAGGAATAATGGTGGAGGCTTAAATGAAAATTCGTCACATTTAACTCCATATTAATTCTTTTTCTAGAAATTTAAATGAATGTTTTTCTATACATTGCAAATTGATCGCAAACAAATTAAAATATTTCTTAACATTTTTTTAAAAATTAGAATGAGTTTTAAAAATGACAGTACTAATTGCAAAGTAAGTTCTAGTCAAAACATGGACAAATTCAGTGTGGTAATTTCTTAGTTTGTGTCGAAAAATACAAGATTCTAAACTCACCCAGCTAAAAAGACAACTAAAGCATTTGATATGACTTCAACATCATTAAGAGTTTGTCGCTTTCTGGGTAATTTTGAAGATTCTAAAAAAAGTTAACAAACTTCAAATAACTATGCATCATGCTATAAATTTATCAAACTTCAAATATGGCTTTACAAGTTGAAATCATATAAAATATTAAAAAAATTTTACCTGAAAATGATTCTTCTTTCTTGTTGGAATTATCTTTCTCCAAATCGGTGTCAAAATTTGAAGCTTCCATTAACCATTGTAAAAGATCAGGTGACTTCAGCTTCAAAATAAAAAAAAAATGATTTCACAGAAAAGTATCTAGATAAAGCCAAACATAAAAGGCTTAAAATTATCTCAGCATTATTATCTCTATTTACCAAAATTCCACACTGTTTGTAAGGGAAATCTGAGCTTCCTCGGGTATTCTGCTATAAATACATTTGTGTATTATTAATAAGTTGGTACTGAATGTTAAGAAAGGGTTTTATAGCGTGCGATCTTTGGCAATTATTTTGATGATTAATAATTATATTATGGTTAATGCACAAGTTCCAGAACATAGAATGTTTGTTTTAAAAGATTTTTTTCCCATCAAACCGAAATTTGCTCTAAAACTGTAATTGTGGACAAGTGATAATCTACCATTCATTTATTAAACATAGCATTTCTGAGTTACTGTGTTTACATACTTCTGAAAACACGTGAGATATATAATCCGTATCTGTGTACCAATATTTATTTATCTATCTTCGTTTTATAGACATAGCATTTACTTGTATTCGAACAAATGGACAGAAAGACTTCCATTGAATAGATTTCGGCTAAATTTTAACAGAATTCTAAAAATTCAATATAAAAAATCCTTCAATTCCAATCATTCCAAAAAGGATATCCAAAATACATATATGGTTTTCTGATATTTGTGTACTGCAAATCAGCAATTAATCACGAAATAGATAATCAAATAGGTATTATCGTAATTATTATGGCACATGGTTAATACGCAGGTACTGTCTTTGTTTGGTATATTATATATGAGTATATGTTTACTGGTTTGTCTAAGAGGTGATAATATGTTTAATAGAAAGTATACAAAATAGTTTCAGGGAGAATACTCGAGCTCGTTGAATTTCTCTTTTACAGATACCGACATATTGTTTCAATTAATTTAATATAATTTTTCAATTATTTTTTGGAAAATACTTTATATTGAGATAATTTTTGAAACTATTTTCTACTTATATTTATTGAAGAATTTGAAAGAAAAAAAGAAAAATTCTTTTTTTCTTCCTAGATATTGTCCTAAACAATGGTACTTTGAGCGCCACCCGTGATGTAATATGAAGTCTATAACCTATGTATACAGATGGTGGTAAGAAAAATCAAAACAGCGCCTGCCATCGTTTCTACAAAGTTTATTGAAAACAACATTAAAATTTATCTCCAAGAGTAACCTACAATAAGTTAAATTTAGATTTATTCTAAAAAGTCTTTTGATTCCCACCAGGGGTTGTTTCAATACCCGCAGACAAAATGAAATTTTATAAAGGCTTCATTCAATAGAAAAGTTTTCAGTCCTATTATAAACTTGTTTGCCAGCATTTTCTTATACTTTCGCAGCAGGTATTAACCTAAATGCTTTTGAGTTATGAAATGTACCTCCTGGTGTGTACCCTTTTAAATCTTTTCAATTCGTTTTATTTTAGTTTCATTTTTCAATTTTTTATGTTGGGTCTAGACATATAATAGAATGTGTCAAAATAATTCCTCCTTAATATTGGGGATTATATTGAAAAGTCGATTGTTGTTGAATGTATTGAAAATATTTTTATTCGGTAAAGTTAATCTCTGAAAAGATTTTTTGTATAATCTTTGAATTTTATTTTTGCTTTCATTCTTTGGTAAGTCGCATTGGTCTTTATATTTTAATAACTCTCTAAACTGAATTTTGTAAATATGTTTATATTTTAACACAATTTTTATGAATTTCAATTTTGTTATAATTTTTTTGCTCAACGCCATTTTTATGAATTTCAATTTTGGTGTGATCTTTTTGCTCAAAATATTATCACTTCAAATTAAGCAAATATTCAGATGAAATTTCGTGTAGTAATTTCTCAAAAAGATTTGTAATGTTTGAATTATAGAATGAACAGTTTGCTCATTTCATAAGATTTAAAAATTATTTGAGTGATTCATAATATGAAAAAAAAATTATTAAAAATTATATTTATCGAATCCCACTATTTTAAAACTAGGACAGAAATATGGCCTATTTATTAGCTCAGAAATCAGGATATATATTTCTTATCTGCAAAATTTTGAATAATCATTTGATGCTGAAATAAAGATTTTGTCCTGTATACCTCATTTTAGCCGTGAAAACTGCAGGTCTTTTAATTTTAAGACATTTTTAAATTTTAATTCATACATCTTAGTTTTATAAATGCTTTTTTTAATCAATTTTGTCAAAAAAGTAAAGAACTTAAGTGTATCATATAATATTTCAAAACACTCAAACCGAATATAGTCACATGTTTAAGAGATGATTAAATTGCATGATTATTATTATCGGAGCAGCTATGTGCTGCAAATAGACATTAATGCTCTGTATCAAAAAATGTACAGTTATATCTTATTTGACAGGATTAAAAACTGCGCTCTTCTTTTCTGCTGCGATGAGTTTACATTTACTACGACATTTATCATATGACTGCGAAGTCACACAAAATTGATACAAATACAAATATTAAAATTTTTGATTACGTGTCTAAAATTATACGGCATTAATATTAAATGTTCTTTCTTCTTGCTTATTATATCCTGAACCAGCGAATATATTCTTTCCTATGATCTCAAATACAGCTAAAAGTATTTTACAGCTGTGTGAATTTGAATTCTACAAACCATTACTATTCCAATGGAGCTGCTATGGTGACTTTTGTTACAGACTTCTGACTTAAAACATATATGCAATTCAATCTTTATTTATGATCATGATGTATTTAATTTGATTAGCAATAATAATTAATAATTTTGATACCAGTAAACATATGTTTACATTGTTTGAATAAAAGAAATTTAAATTCCAACCTAAAATATTCTTGTAACCATGTGTCACCAGTAGAGTACTAAATTTTAATTTATTTTTAAAGATGCTACATATTTCTCTCATATTTACTTAATTAAATACCAATATATAATATAAATCACCTTTGGATTGTTTCTTCTTTCTTTTATAATAACCTCTAGTACTTGAGTAATTTTAAGAGGAGGTATGTACCCTTTGTTTCTTATAAACATACTCAAGAAATTGGCTGCCATGGCGAAAAAGCTGAGTTCAGGAAAGCATCCTATAATGAAATATTGTATTCTTCAAGCTAGAATAAGTCGCATAAAAGAACATGACATCCTTTTTGGTTTGAAGATTATAATAATGGAGGTCATTATTAGTATAAAGCTCTAAGACATGTATTTTTTTCAATGATTTACAGGAATTGGTATAACTATTTTTAACTAATCATATTTACAAATGCTTGTAATTTTGACGTTCTTCATTGCATCACTCTTCTTTCAAATATCTAACTTTCTATAGGATTAAGAAGATATTATATGTTCTTCTTTGGCTTTTAATGAGCTACAATTAGTGGCACAATAATTTAGTGTCACTGAGTTCAATGGATTATGAACCATAGAATATTGGATTCGATATTTAGTCACATTTAAGAACCAACGTCTAAAGGAATCTCATACACGTCAACCCCTCAATGGGTCAGACAATCTCTCAATATCTGGATCTGGATATCTTGAGAATGTAAGCCCCCTCAATTTTCTCATTATCTCAGTGATGCTCAAAATACCAAAATCTATCCCAAAGTAGCCTCCTATATTTTCAAACTAGAGCCTTAATATAATTCAATTAAAAATATTTAGCTACAACAACTTATCAAATTATATATATATATATATATATATATATATATATATAATCGTTTTAACCATTTCAGGACATCGCCAGTGTAGAGAAATTTCTGAGTAAGAAAGTCTTTGGAAATAATTGCGCAACTTTCTTATGATAAAGGCAGTAATTATGAATATGTTAGGTTAATAAGCATTTTTATTGATGTTTCAGGTAATTTGAACCATTTAAAATATTAAAAATACAATTTATCACATATTTATTACGAAATTTCTCAATTATATCTTATATTAATAATTAATAAAAAAATAGAAACTATTGTTAATACAAAATATCAATTAAGAATAAGAACCATCTTAAAATGCTAGTTATATATACTCACCAATAAATTTAAATAGATAAATATCAAATAGAACGCCAAAAAAATTATATGACATGAAATCTTTTGAGACATGTAGGAATGTCTTTTTATCTAACGCACAACGGAACATTTCATGTTTTGCCCATTGTTCGCGTTTTATGCATATTTTTTTGGAACTGCACAAAACAGATCTTCGATATCTTTTCGACATTTTTTTCCCGATTTTCAAATGCAGAATACATTAATAATAATTATGAAAAAAAATATGACTATATAAACGTAGAAATTTACAGGAAAAAAAATCGCAAAAATTGAAGCAGAACATGAGCGTTAAAGATAAGAAGCCGTCTGGAACGAAAGGTAAATCTGAAATGTGAAATGTTTCCTGGTTTCAAATATGAGTGGTATATGGAAAAATATAAAATTATAGCTTTCCCACGGATACGAGGGACGTCGAAACAGAAGATAAGCGAACGAAGAAACAGATGTTCTAGATGAGTGATGTCACCACATGAGACCACCCAGAAATAAATCATTTTGGTTCGTTCAAAAGAATTATGCTTCAAAAGAATTATGATTTAAAACCTATTGGATATTACAAGAAAGCGGTTGATTGATTTTGATAAAATTTCAACTCTTAAGAACTCAAAAAAATTCAGACATTTCAGGCGAAAAATTGAGGTATTTTTAACATAAAATTAATACAAAAAAATATATAAAATTGTTTGGATTGACACCTATTCATTAGAAAAGAAACCAATTGCACTTTTCCAACAATTTTTTGAGTATTAAAACCAATAGTTTTTTATTTACAGAAATTTTTAAAATTGATGTCCTCTTTTGCGTCATCGCCCCTGAAAGGATTAAGCATAAAATTGTAATGGGTAGAAAAGGCCGTGCTATTAAAAAAAAACTATGCATGTTACATTAATGTGCACATGGATGATCGTAATGGATTAAAGTTCTTTGACTTATGAATTCTTAAATTTTCTTGACTCCCCTTCCTTTTCCACTTAGGTGACATTAAATTTATATCTAAGCGAATAATCTGATTTATAACTGTATATTTTTTTTGCAATACTTTGTTAATACTTTCCAATTTCTCAGACACCATGTGCAGACGATAAATAAAATTGATACTCTATATCTAACAGTATGAACAGTCGAGTACCTACACCCATAGAAACACATAATACTAACACGTTCTACATTATTATTTGAAGATTGATTCATTTATATAGGCAATATATATTTATAAAATTAAATGCATGACATAATGACTGATAAATGCAAACATGAAGTCGTAATTTTTGCACCTATAGGTAATAAATATGCAATGTAACTTTGCATCAACTATCATAAGTTATGTAGCATAAGGAGTTTTGTTTCTTGTGAGGAAACCAATCGGTGTATATGGTTGAGAGATATTCCCAACCCAAAATAAAGTATGTTATCTCCTTAAGAACTATATAAAATGAAAAGTTATTTACGTCCGAAGAAAACAATTTTTGAAGCAAACGGCAAATCGAATACGATCTTTGCACTTCTCAACAAGGGATCATCTGGATTTTCGAGACTGTCAACATCCATTGCGAAAGCCTGAGCGGAGATAATATCCAGTGTGAGCCTCTGCAAAACATCCAGGATATCAATGATTTCTCCGTTACGAGACTTCGCTTCTAAGATGGAAAGAGCAGAATCGCACACTTGATTCACTGCCGGTATCATCTATGAAGATATAAAAGAAACAAATAACAGATGTTATAATGCTACAATTTAATTCTTAATCCCCAAAGGGAATTAACTAGTATTTTGATTTTATATGTTCAAAAGCTCCCAGTTCACATTAATATGTCGATTATTTCGGAATTCTAAACATAAATTAAGTTCAAAATTTTAGATATTTGTTTAAATTTGAAAACATTGGTTAATTTCCCCTGAAATCTTATTTTTTTAAAATTTAAGGTTATAGATAAAAATAATTTTTACAGGAAATGCAAATTTTGCATCAGTCAACACCAGAACGATATAATGTATTTCCATTAGCCGATAATCTGAAAATTCAGAGTAAATTTGATTGTAAGACATTCAATTTATTCTGATTGAATTGATTGAAGGCACTGAAATGAATGAATGTGATTGTCTTGAAAATATTTTCCTCTTATTAATCCAACTAAAAATCCACTATACGTTTGCCATTCTTTTTTCATTTAATCATAATTTTGCTTAATATTTTTTACTTCATTTTGCATTAGTTATTGTATAATTTTTTTCATGTTTGTATATTATATTAAATGAAACTTTTATATTTGAAATATCTCATATCCTATATATTGAATGAATACCTTTATGTAAACATCAAATTTATGTTTTGATTTTGAAGTCATTTTCTTAACTTCAGAAAAGATATTTCAAATAAAAAAATCCTTTTATACATATCTTGTATATTGCATTCAAGGTCTTTGAAAGAAAAGTATAATTAAAATAAAGCTTTCTCAATTCTTTTCCCATTCATGCTGTAAATACAGAGTAAATCAAAGGTACAGGCTCATTATTACTTTAGAACATTGCATTTGTAGTTTTGAAAGCAATGACCAACATCTGGAACGGCAAACGGCAATTGATTAAGAATTTTAAGGAAGAAAATTCGGCAAAATTAATTTTTGTGGTCACTGCCCATAATTAGCATAAATGGGAGCTTTAAAACTCACGAGTAGAACACAAGCTGGTTCCCATCAATATATTACCGATATAATAGAAAAGTATTTTGGTAATTCATATAAAATACTCACCCCTTTGAGTTTATTAGCTGAGAAGGTGGGCGACAGAATAGATCTGACTTTCTTCCAATGTTCTCCTTTCAGATTTATCAACAAGTTGTCCATAATTGCTGAGGCAGGAATTATTTGGTCTAGGAAGCTGTGTACCCGCAGCGGCACACCTTCCTGTAACATCAATTAGTAACACTGTTGTATTCAGAGAGTATTTTAAACTTCGAAACTTGACGAAATCATATCAAATATTATTAAACCAACACAAGTGGTAATCCCATAACTTTCTTTTATCCTCTAGTAAAGTTTTCATACCAGAAAAAGCCTTATATGGCAATGACGTACAATAGATACGAAATATTATTTTTAGCGTAAATTTAGCATTTTTACTCGATCTATTGTGTCATCCTTGGCAAGTTTTTCGCGATTAATCCCTGGTATGGCGTTAATAATATACAAAAATCTAATTATTCTTTCAGATATCTTTTTTCTAACCGGTTGAAACCAAAATTTAACACTGCGCTACAATTGTAGTAATTAAATTTTACATATTTAAATCATTTCATTTTTAATTTATCGCGTTTACATACAGGGTTAGCAATAAATAAGTTACCCACTTCAGAGGGCACTAAAATGCGTTCTATTGGTCCAAATAAGATAAAATTTTAACTACAGATTATTCAGATAATTTTTAGTTAAAAATTTAGTACAAAAATTCACCAATAGCTGGCGCAGATACACAAATTTATTTATTTGCATATATTGGAAATATCAAACATAATTTGTGTTACAGCTCATATCTATTACAATTTTGCAAGTGTTACAATTTGTGTTACAACTGCAAGAACATTAATTTCTTCTATGCTCGCCATGCCTACGTTGCAAGAAAAAGCGCAACTTTTGAAATTGTTCTACCAGAACCAACAAAACTCTGTTTCAGCTCTAAAGGAATTTCGTCTAATGAAGCAGATATGAAGAGGTCCAATGTCTCTAGGTTCCCTACGCAAGATTATGCAGAAATTTGAAAACAACTGGGCAACTTGGCAATCTTCCAGGTAGAGGACGAAAAAAAATTCTTCTGGCCTGGATAGCCTGGTTGGTAGAGCATTGGATTCGCGTGCCTTAGGTTGCGAGTTCGAACCGCCGGCCTAAGATTCCTCACGTGCTTGGTGGCTGACGCGCGTATAAATCTGTCGTGGTCACAAAGTCCTCCATGTCGAGAGTAATACCACTGGGGGTACTGGATCAGGGGTGATCGTTCGCTGATTGAGGTCTAAATTATGATCTGTGGGTGAGTGAATGAAATGCGTGAATGAAGTCCTCCCCGTAAAAAGGGTTGTGACGTGTGTGTAACTAAGCCGTTCTCTTGGCCCTAGATGACGCTACTATAAAAACAAGAGACGCTCCCCCACCGACTTAAAATCGCTGTCTTCGAAACAGCAGGCTTGTCCATGGCAAGTGCCATAAGAAATAACAACAAAATTCGTCTTCAAGCGTTGAAAATGTTGCGACCGCGCTCGTTGAAGTCAGCAGTCAGTCGCCGCATAATAGTTTGACAGTTGTTTCCCGTGTTCTGGATATGCAGTATTCAACTGTACGAAAAATCGTACGGCAGATTTTACATTTTTATCCGTACAAAATCAAATCTGTGCATCTGTTACAGGACGGAGACTTAGAGATCCGTAAAAATTTCGTATTTCAGTTCCTTGCACGAATGGTGGTTGGCACAACTTGGCCATGGAACATTCTATGGAGTGATGAGGCCAACTTTTGCCTCAAAGGGCAAGTTAACACCCGCGACTGTCGAATTTGGACAGAGGAAAACCCTCACGTTACCGAACAACAACCCTTGAATCCTAAAAAAGTGACAGTATGGTGTGGGTTTATAGCTACCTTTATCATTGGACCATATTTCTTTAAAGAGATAACTTCAAATGGAATCCAAACCTTTTCCATCACAGGACAACACTCCCATGATATGCTGAGGATTTTTGTAATCCCAACTCTTCTACAGCGCCGAAGCCTTCAAGACATCATTTTCCTGCAGGATGGTGAATGAAACCTCATTCACCATCACCTCATATTGATCGTCGTGTAAAACGGTTGTTAATGCAGCATTTCACAGAAGCTCGAGTTATCATTTCCCAATAATATGGCCCCCTTCGCTCGCTGGATATCACCCCTTGCGACTTTTGGATTACTATAGTTTCTTTAAATTACGTATAAGAGAAAGAAAAAATATGACAATTTTTAAATGCTTTTGGCAGAAAAAGGTGAAATATTTTACATTATTTATAATTTAAATTTTAGTAAAAATTAAAAACTATCATGTCTTTTACATTTTAGGAATATTCGAATGATCAGCTGTAGCATGTGCATAAGCAGAAGCTGTTTATATCAAAAATATATATTTTGTCTTGATATCTAACATAAAGAGAGTAGTAAAAATAAACATCTCACATAACTGGATTTCGTTACATAGTTTAAATTGATTAATTTTATAAGAGAAATTGAAGACAATTTGCTCTATATTACTCACTGGCCTTCAATCATGAAGCCTTGAGCCAGAGACTATCCCCACACTGGTAGATCTCCAATGGTACGATCAATTGAACATAATAATTTAACTGTTTCTCGTCGTGACCTAATGCACCGAATTTAATATTCCCAACATGTCTTTCCAATATTTGTCAAGGCAAAAGCTTTTCCTGCAATATTACACCTTATTCTCAGACGTGAGATATTTTTTTCCGTGGCCTTCCTGGTGAAAGGAGCTACGTAATTAAAAAAAAAATTCTGAAAAGTTTCTAGAATGAATCCGAATGTCTAATGATATTTCTAATCTTCCTTTCTGGATCGGCTGGAACAATAGTTAATTTTTTGTCTGTCCAGAAATGAGCTGGAATTAGTATTTAATCACTAATATTTTCTTGCTTATATTACTGGTCTTCTATTCAATACAACCTCTATTCTTATCAGTGCAAATGCAAAAAATACTTCACCAAAAAAGACTCGGTCAAGAAATTTTTGAGACTTTGCTTTACAAATTGATCAACCTCTTCCAGAACAAGCTATTTTATAACAGCAGTGCTAGAATAGTTGAAAAATCACTTGTGGAAGCTGCCTAGTAGGCAAGCCTATTATTAATGGTAGGTGTGGCTTTCATGAGGGTTGCCATAAATTATTACTTTAATGCTAAGCGCTTTAATCTAATAACTATTGGGGCAGGACAACAGGTGAATAGGGAGGTAGATGAGGAGGAATGAGGATAGTTATAAAGAATGATTCGAATTATAATTCTTCGATTAAATATTAATTTTCCTTTATATGTTTTTGCACCTGATAGATTTAAGTAAACCAGTGTAATTATACAATAAAGTTCGACATGAATTCTGTGTGATAAATAATTATTTTTATATAAAGAAACTTGTTGTGCTATTTTACAATGAAACGTGTCTTCACATTTTGAATTTATTTTTTCTAAGTACTTAAAACTTATTTTTTCACATCTCGTTGTATTTTCTAAATAGCAGAAAACAACTTTCACGTCTAAGTTGTGTTGTATTGAATATCAACTGCCCTATCACTTCTAATATGGTCAGTCCTTTATTTAGTAATCTCTTTACTGCATTGGTAGCTTCATTGTGCTAGTTTTACAAAGATATAGTATTCAAGACCTAGTGAAATTAATCAATTCTCGCAGAAAGGAACAAGCATATTACCTGGAATAATTGGGAATAATGGGTGACAGAGCAAAATTGGCAGCATTTCCATCAAGTACTATTTATTAAAGGATCGGCTTCAGCCAAAGTGCATTTGAACACTTCAAAATTTGGAAATTTCAGAATAGTCTGCATTTGTAAAAACAGTTGTCTTTGCTTAAATTTAAAACAGGATTTAGAAACAAAATCTTGAGAGGTCAGTAATTACATGCAGAGATTATTTTTAGGCCCTAAAATTTATTTCGCTTTAGAGCGCCACTCCCACCGGAGGGGGGATCTCAGATATGAAAACGAGAAGGTATGGGGGTTGGTTCTCACCACCCGTTAGAATGCAGAAATAGTGGGTATCGGCTACTTCCTATCGATGATGGGACATGCTTCCCATGGGAAGTGCTGTGCCGTGACCGGTGATGGGATTTAGAAATTAACCATAGTTTCCGCGAGTGTTGCTGTCGTGGTGGCTCGATTAATCTGATTAACGTGTGTCTTAGTGGCAGGTCAGTGATTGCTAGTTAAGTTTACTTAGAGTTCTAAATATTTTAGAGGACTTGAGAATTCTTCATATAACATATGAGTGCTGATGTCTTTTGCAATCATTAAAAAAAATGTCTTCGACTCATAAAGCATATGAAGTTGCAGCCTTTATAGCGGATAAATCTTTATAAATTGGAGTCTATAATCAGAAAAATTCATTAGATTCGACCAAACATTTCTGCGGAAAACGTCATGCATGTTCTGCATTGCGACAACTAAACTATATAACCAGGCAAATGTGCATTTCAGAATTTGAATCCAAAATATTCAAAAAGATTCAAAGATTTGCGGGGCAAATATTAACGATTGACAAGATAAACCGAAACAATTAATTTAATCAATAGAAAATAGAGTCACAATTGTTTAAGGCAGACACACACATGCTTTCTAATAATTGTATTATTTTCCCAACCCGCATAAAACTGTGTATCTTCGCTAATTCTGGGAATTCCTTGCATGGTATTGGTGAACAGTAGTTACGAAATAGTGTTTTTTTATGGTAGGAGTCATTTTTATGAGTATCGGTATGAGACTACGGTACAGTTCTAGAGACGGGTACCATTTTTCAATTTTCCGCCAAATTTTACTCGCCAAGCCCTGCGGACGCTGTAATCTTCAGAATTTTATTTCTCAATATTATGAATATTTTCAAGAGACGCTGGAGACTTTATCTTTAAAGTTTGGCGCCAAATTTGGCGGTACCCGTCCCTAGGATTTAGCCTGAGACTACATATTAGATACTAAACCTAAGTACTAAATTTTATTTATCTAGCTCTTTACGATTTTTAGGTATACGTATTTACTTATAATCAGGCAACCAAATAAAACAAAGTTCATCTGAATGGATTCGTTCAAAATTTGATATAAATCTACAAATACTATGTAAAATCTATATACTGAATCCTATCCATTTAGAATGTGTTTTTCGGACTTGGAGGAGATTAGACAAAATCTAGAGTTTAAGTTTTTCAAGATTATAATATTTTTTCTTCGTATACGAAAAAATAAATTTTGAGTTTGATGGAGTTTACTGGCGCTGAAACCATTTCTGATTATGCAGCGCCAACCATAAGGTAAATGCATACTTATGGTTCATTAAAATGGTGTATGGTCACATTTTAAAAGGTTATTCAAAACCTCTGCTCTAGAGAAAAAAAAAACTGTTGTAAAGATTTGAAGCATTAAAAGAGAATGAACAATACTCATATAAAATAGAAGAAGCCTATCATTTTTAAAAAGGTAAAAAGATGAGGATGAGGATCTTTGTTAAGGATGTCTTTTAAAACAAGGTGAGGCGAATGAAAGCATTGAACTCGTTGAGAATTAAAACGTGGGCACTCTATAAGAATGTGTCTAACTGTCAAAAGGCATTGGCATATTGTACATCGAGGGGCGGGCTCCCCCAACAACAAATGTTTGTGTAAGCCTCGTATGGCCAATTCTTAAGCGAGTAATAATTGTATCCAATTTTCTGCTAGGTAAACTGGGCCAAAATTAGATGGAATGCTTAATAGAGTGAAGCTTATTTACCTCTTTTCTGTCCAATTCCGATTGCCATTCCAGAACGAAAAAGTAAAAACTGATATTCTAAGTAACTTGCGCTACATTAATTTATAAAACTGCAACTAAATTTGCAGTTTTATAAATTAATGTAGCGCAAGTTACTTAGAATATCAGTTTTTACTTTTTATTTAATTTAACACAACAGCATATATAATATAATATTACTACAATTTAAGCCATAATAACTAATATAAAGGGAAGTAGTCAGGATATAAACAGTTAACCTTTGGAAAACTAAGAGCAAGTGTTCAGAGAATTAGCCATCTAAAGCGATCCGCCTTTTGAATGTCACTAATGTCAGAGAGCTAGGTTTCAGGGCCAATCTTAATGTGCATTCCTTTAACCACGTGTCCCTCATTGCATCTGATGTAACAGTTTCTTCTATTTAGTTTACTAACAAAATAGAGGTCCAAATTTGTATTGCAGATCCCGTATCCTGTAAAAAAATGACTGTAATCCCTGACTCACTCATGCATTTGTTATATAATATTAAAATGATCCTGTGTCTGTATGTTACCTTATTTAATCAAAGGGTGAAGTCTCCCTGAAACTTTCTCGCATTCTCTCTTCTAATTTTTTTTTTGTATGCATTATTAATTGTATGCCATTAGCGAACTATAGTTGCGAGATAGCTTATTGGAGGGCTAATTTTGGCAATTAATCAGTGGAATGACGTCAATGCAAAAGTACCAGAAACCGAGTGTTTATTTTAGACGCTTTTCTTCGACTTATTTAAATTAAAATTTTACAAAGAATTACAATTGTATTTGCTAAATCATATACCAAGTTTTAAGCAGTTAATTCTTTCAATTTTCAAGTTATTTCGTATTTATACTTGTATACGTAGTGGCAGACAATAACTTCTCGTCGAAATTGCTTCCAAATTTGAGGCAGATCCATATTTAAAAATTAAATCTGTGGAGTTTTTTTAATCTTTTTGTTTTGTATTTATTGTTTAGTTTCATTCAGACAGATTCACAAATAGAATTTCTCTGTATGTATTTTGTTCAAAATTTGATGGAAATATATAAATTTAGTTCTAAGTGCAAATAGCAAATTTAATTCGCTTAGCTTAAATCATTTTAGATTATTGTGTTCATAGTAAAACAGACAGATAGTCACAGATATAATTCTAAAAATATGTTTTTCGGAATTAGGAAGGTCTTAAAGAGGAATTTGGTAAAAATTTTGAGTTCGAATTCTTTGACGATTACATTACTTTTTCTTTTTACACTTCATATTGAGAAAGAAAAAAAACCTAAAATATGTACATTAGATGTATGAATTAACCATAGCTATATGAGCGTTATAGTGTTTACACACTACGCACAGAGAATCTACTACAGATTTCCTATGCATAGATCTGCTGGGCTTAGGGAAGTTTACTATCTACTACAGAGGAAGATAGAAAGTTGAGAAATATTTAAACAAATTTTCGTCCTTACCGGTCTATCGCAAAATAAATGGAAGTCTTTGATCAAAATCTTCTTCAATAATTCAGGATCTGCAACTAATAAAACCGGTTTCATCCCATGGTAGAAGCTGGAAAAATTCTAATTACTTACATTATTAATTATATTAGAGCTTAAAGATGTATTATGTACATCAAAGATAAAAACTAAACAGAACTCTGTGTACGTTAATAGTTATTTTACTTTTTAAAATTTGATAAATTAAAAACATTTTCTAAACCAAAAAATTTTCAATTCTTTTAATGATAAATACTTGCCATTTTTCTCATTTCCCCTATGCGAAATTTTTCTTAAAATAGGAAATTTCGTACGATATTTTATTATTTAACTTCTCTATATTATAACCTTTACATGGCATTTTCAAGTTTATAGGATTAGTACATAGATTGAATACACTGAAGAGGGAAGTGCATATTGTAGATGCATGAGGGGCTAACTAACAAAATAATCATACAATTGTAAGAAAATATTTTAAATTGGGAGTAATTGAACCATGTTAGAGAATTTAAATCGGGCATGCAACTTTTATTAAGAGTACACAATTTTAAGTTATTTAAGAATGAGATTTTTTTCCAAGATTGAATAATAATTCATGATTTTTTTTTAAATTTAAAAATGGAAAAATAAACGGAAACAGCATTAAACAATAACGAAATATTTTAGGTATTAGAAAAAGTGTTTAATGCTCTAAATAATAATGTATTTACATTTTAAAAATTTTCACTCACATTTTACATTTTATTATTAACCCTTTTACTAAACATTTATTTGAAACGACTTTTGTATGTGAAACGCATTTGATTTTTTGAGCATGAGAAGACAATAAGTAGCTTTTATGTAAGAATTCATTTAATTCTTATTATTAAGAATATATACTGCTACATGATGTTGAAATAACTTAAGATAATTAGAATTACAAAAAAAAATGAAAATATAAATTCATACAAATATGGACAACGTTCTGATACATCAAATATACCCAAAATATTAATACCAATTACGTATGACATCTTAAAATTGACTGTCAACAAAATAAGAGTTGACGACATCATTTGCTTTCAGCATTTGATAGAGATATTAAGATTATTAAAGTTACTTAGGAAATCGACACTTTGCATGTTAAAAAAACAATAACTCAAATGAATGTCTATTGTTTGATTTTACATTAAACACAGAAGAAAGGGAGGAGAAGCATTGTTTATTCATGGCTATTGACAATTTTACAAATTATATTGCTGAAATTGAATTAAGTTCAATTTTAAACAAAGTTTTAATTAAAGAATACGATAAAAAGAATACAATTTTAATTATTTTACAATCAATTTATTCAATACCTGAAGAAAGATACGTAATTGAAATGTCTTATAACATACAATGCAAAACAATTAATAAACTATTGTTTATTTTAAATAAATATATTGAAATTCTTTAAAATTAAACATTTTTATGCTAAATGAATTTTCTAAAACACTTACCCAAGTATTTTGCCATATTTTTCTATCCATTCTTTATGACATTTCTGAGGACCCTAATATGATATTAATAAAAAATAAAAATATTGAAATTCTTTTCATTATAAAAATATTTTACTTTTGCATTGAAATATCAAACATATGAAACATTTTAATTGTAAAATTACAGTCTAATTTAAATTCCCATGAAAATTTTCGAACGATGATTAACCATACAGATCAACTTTTGTTTATTTTTTTCATTTAATATAAATCCATTGGAAATGGCGATTATAATTATTTTTGTCATCTATTAACTTTTATTAGACTTCAAAAAATGGTTAGAGTTGAGTTGAGAAAAAGAGTTGAATATCATATTTCAGCACATATATTATGTCACTAATTATTCAAAGCATTTATAACTCTCAAACAAGGCAGGATAGCCAAGTTGGTAGGGCGATGGAATCGCGTCCTTGGGTTGTGTCGTGGCTGGTTCGTGAGTGCTTTGAAAAAATTAGGCAAATAGAAAACTTAACAAATTTATTGCAAATTCGTTCGAGTTACTCTACTCAGTAACTCCTCTTCCTCCAAGAGCCAACACTCGAATGACATCACTCTTTTAATTACACTCGCGCTAGTTGCCTAGCACCATCTATGAACGTTTATTTCCTAACGCTTCAAAATCCAATCACTACAGGTTGTGAGTTTGAACACCTCCGTCCGAAGACTCTCCGTGTACGTGTCGGCTGGCGCACGTATAAATCTGTCATGGTCACAAAGTCCTCCATGTCGAGAGAAATATCACTGGAGGTACTAGTTTAGGGGTGATCTCTAATTCAGGTCTAAATTACGATCTGTGGATGAGTGAATGAATTGCATGAATGAAGTCCGCCCGTAAAAAGGGTTGTGAGGTGTGGATAACTAAATCGTACTCTTGTCATTAATTGGCGCTACTGAAAAATCGAGACATTCATTCGGCTCAAATTGCTGACAGTGTGCTTAAGTGCCATAAGTCACAACTTTCAAACACTTTAAGTTTAGAAATTGTTTTATAATGAGCCTATAATTAACCAGATTTGAATTATCCCTCTATCTCTACTGTAAGATAATTATGAGTATATATAAACTTTTGAATGAGAAATAGTTTTGGTTTCTAAGAGTCATGCTCGGAGAAAATATGAAGAAACTTTCTCAAAATCTCATCATGAAAATAGTCACTGTTATATGGCATTACCTTTCATGATTTAACAAATTTATCATACCTTACAATGTATGATAAATTGAATTCAGTAAGTTATAATATTCTTGTAAAGCTAGGGATCATATTTAATTTTATATAAAAATGTTAAATGCCTATTAATAATGAATATGTATGTGTGTTTTGGTGAACTATAGAACAGACAGTTTAACCTAGAACTATCAAATTTTTCATAGTATAATTTGGAGAGAGGAATTTGTACCTCGGAACGATTTTTTGGGGATTTTTATAAGAATTAGTCGAGTATTATTATCATTTATAGTAATTTATATCAATTATATTAATTAATTTAATGTATATTAGTTAATAATTTTAATTTATATTCATTTTAAAAATTTCGACAGTAACGTTGGAAACTGCTACAGCCCAGAAGAAATATTTATACCATATTAAAAATTTCAAAAAAAAAAATATTTTAATGATTTGTCTCCACACATTTTTATCTCTACTTCTATCGATTTTTAAAAATATTATTCTTAATTTTATTTTTCAACAACATATATCTGCTTTTGTTTTGTTAAGAATACTTTTAATGGACGTCTGAAATATTTTTGTGCATATAAAGTTTCAGAAATATTCGAAGTTCCATTCTAAATTTAAATTTTAGGAGAAATAGCAGAAAATTGGAGATAATGCTTTATTTCTTATTTCGTGCAGTAAATAATACGGTACAAGATGTCTTAATCCTCCAAGTACAGCTCCCATGATTCCTGTGGGTTTATACCACGTATCCTCTCATATATGCAATAATAATAGGAAAATCGCAGACGGTTTTTTTTTTAAATTTCCATACGAGTCCCGTTTAGACTCTGTACAGTTAAAATATGTTTTAATATGCAATTTCAAATTAAGTTTCTATATTAGATGGCACAATACAGTCCATATCATTGCTGAGAATTTGCGTACATTTGCGTACATATATTCAAAAAAAAAAAAAAACATTCCGCATTTCAAGACCGGAAATCTTCATTGACATTCAGCGTGGTACTTTGAAAATTAAACGGTGTAAGTGGCATGCTTATCAAATTTTGGAATTTAAAAATATTTCCAAGACATTTAGATTAAGTTATATAAAATATTCCATTATGCTTTTAACGTTTTAATATTGAAAAACAACTAGTCTCCAAAGGTAATTACTGAAGAATAAAAATGCAGCTTTCTTGTATAAAACTCATTATGAGCAGTCACAAAAGAAAAAAAGCTTATTCCACGTGTATTTGTGTCATAATCTGTTGAAACTTTAACATCCCATTTGACACCTTATATTTTAGCCACATATCTCTTACATTTGCGGTGCGAATTACTTTTCATAATCCTAAAAGTAATTAAATATTTGGCTTTGTTTACCCACTTATTATCAAGTTAACTTTGTCAATGTGAAAGGAAAGGAAAAAAAGCGCTAAAAACCGGAAGGAATCTTCTACTATAAAACTGATAATCCCTATCTTAAAAGCGATCATTTAGTTGATGGCACAACTGATAAAAGTTTGCAAAAGAAGAATTATCTTCAGTGGTAGAGCTGGTAATCGTTTTTTCACCACTTAGTTGTGTCTCTTTCTTCCCCACTAATTAGAACCGATAACTTCGATGGGGTTTCTTTTGTTTTCTTCTTTGCATCCTTGACTTTTTTCAGGCGACTAATTAGTTTTATGAAGACATCTTTATTGTGAAGCTTCGATTTACTTAATTTCACACTGAGGGCGCTTCAAATTGTTTGATTTCAAAGGTTTGGATTAGTAAGCAATGTTAATAACCTGTGAAGTGAAAATAATCCTGCTTTGGCAAGGGTTTTCGTTTAATTAGAAACTTTAATTTAATTTATTTTACTTAGAAAATTCTTTGATTCCAGATGTTAATCTGGTTATAAATTAGAAATTTTGCAGAAATAAAATGGTGTTTAAAGTGCTTACCACTTAATGAGAAAGAATACGTTTTATTCCAGATAATTGAATAAATTCAAGCAGTTTTTGAATAAAAATTTTTAAATCCTTTTAAAGATAGTTCGTCAGTAGCTGGTGGGCAGTGGCATGTTTGTAGTAAGTGGCACCAATGGGTGGGAACTTTTTGAACCCATTGGCAAAGTTGAATGGCGAGGAAAGAATGTAGTTATTTTCTAGGGAATACTATTATTTGTTTGCCCCTTCATTGTATTTGAATTTTAATCCTTGGCCTTCGGATGGGGCCTCTGAGACACCATTCAAAACGGTTCATTGTTTTGACTTTTATTTATTTATTTTTCAATTTTGATTGTTAAGAATACCTACAGAATGGTAAAAAGTTGTAAATTAATTTTTCGGGGAAATACAACTTGAAACAATTATATATGTAATGATATTTTAAACTCTTAATTTCAATTTAATTAATCTCCAAGATTTTATCTTAATTGAGCCCATAGTAAGTTCATTCTCTTATTTCTTGATCCAATTCCACTTTCTCTATTTAATTAATTCAAGAGAAGCTTTATAAAATTGCTGAGTCGGCTAAACGTCGACACTTTCACACGCTCGTCTTAAAGGGGTAGAGAACTGTCCAGTAAGCACATTCTTTTTTAAAAGATCTCTGTGTTTCCCTTGCATGTGATTGACATGCTTCAGAAATCCCTATCAGAATCCTATTAATATATTAGCACTATGAAGAAATATTTTTCCTATCAAAATCTCAGGTTATATAAGACAAGGGATAATTTATTTCTCTCTTTTTCCCCACTTCGGCTTTTGTGCCGCGCTGTGGCGGACGCGCATTGTCCGCGTCTTTGCTTGTAAATGATTATGTTTTCCCGAAATGAAAAAGAAAAAGAATTTTAAAATGTAAAAAATATTTTCACTGTCTTCAATACTGCATCCTGCTTCACATAAAATAATGTTTATATTATATTGGAACAATAAACAAGTCCATGTATTAGGTGAATAATTTTGCATCGAATTACTTTTTTGAGTGCAAATGTTTAAAAGGTGGCAATAAATGCACAAAGGTTTTAAGCGTTTCTAAGGCCAGTGCCCGGGGCATAACTTTCCGTCTCATTATTAGCAGGTTTCTATTAACGGAATATATAATACAAAATGATTTGGAACATGTCATTATAATTCTTATTGAGACATCCATAATCCGATGTAGAGTGGAGTAAAATTGCTTATGCTTTAAAAAATGAATTGGAGTATTTTTTAAAAAATAAAAAGAATGATTAGAAATAACATATGTAAGTGACAGAACAACATATTAAGGAAGACGAGTATAGTTTGTTTATTATTTTATTTCTTATAGATCAAAGATTAATATACGTCTCTGCTGGAGTTAGAGCTTTACAGGCCAGACCATTTGATCTAGAACTACTAAATTTGGTACATATATACTTTGGAGGAAAAAAATGTCGAAATCGCAAAGAATTTTTTCAAATTAAAATTAATTTAAAACTAGGCAATTCTTTTCATCTTTACGCAATAACTTTAAAGAATATTAAGGCTCAAAAATATATTTATATAATCATAAATGACAATGTGTGTGTGTGTGTGTGTGTGTGTGCGCGCGCACCTACTACTGGTATGTCCTTTCCTTTTTGTTTCAATAATTGGTTGTGAATGTTTATATTATGTAATTATAATTTTTGTTTAAAATTGGAGTATTTTGTTTAATTTATTTGTTATTATTTATTGTTTTATTTCGGTAAAAAATGTTTTATCTCTAAGGCTGCAATTTCAGGGGATTTCCGGGTCACGAGGGGTCAATATTATTGGACAAAATTTAGAACCTTCACAGAAAAAAATCTCTTGTTTGAATCCCTGCCTGAGGCTGACCTTTGAGAAAGTCTTCAGGCAATATTCTTAATTTCTTCTTTTTTGATTATATATATATTCTTTTTGCTAATATTAACTCGATATTTTTACTAATTTGGTTTTATATATATATATATATATAATTCTTCAGTAATACTTATTTTCGGAAATATTGTTTATTTTTATTTTTTCTAATTTAAAAATATATTTTCAGAGTTTTTCCATCAATACATTACATTGCTGAAGCGTAAATTGATTCTAGGATAAAACTAATATTTCATTATGGTTTTTATCCACTTTAGATTATCAAACTATGAAAATTAGGTTTAATTTCCCTGAATTTTAGGTTTCATTATATGGCATATATCTAATAATTTTTTTGAAATTTTCCTTAGTTACAATTAAAGAGTAGTTTTTAAATTCAGCATTAGTGAAAAATTTTAAAACACAGACATTTTTTTTAATATTACTGCTTTTTCCCTGTGATATAATTGAATACGTAATGATATCAATAGAAAATTGATGAAATAGACAGCAAAATGGACAGAAGGCTTTAAAAATAAAAATAAAAGACTATTAAAATTAAAATTATTTTGTTAAGAAAACCATTAAGATATTGTAACACAAAATATTAATTTGGAATGTTTAGCAACCAATAATCCTGGTGAACTAATTTTCACCAAAAGTGATAAGTCATCTAAACAAATTAGTTCTCGCATAATATTCTTTAGCTGATTTGATTATTTTTAGAAAATTATGAGTTTTAATGATTGTTTACAGGGCATTTCAGGAAAAAAAAAGTCTGAAATCACCATTTGAATTGTTCGAACAATGATATCCATTGATTTAAAATTCTTACTTTTAATATTTTAATCATTAGTTTTTTTTTTAATTTTATATGTGGAAATTTCTTATCTTAAACTATTTTTTACATATACCAATCCTGTTTTAGTATAATAATTTTGAAACAATGAGATAATTTTTAATTATTTCTTTGCTCTTTATTATGTGTTGGAATTTATATTTACTTGCTTCTGAATCTTTTGCATTAGAGACATTAATCTAAAAATTAATTTAACTAAATCACATGTAAAATATTATATTCAAATTTCCTTTGATGAGATTTAAATACAAATAAAATGAATTTTACTATTTTCTATCTTTATAGAATAAAAAAATTATATTCTATTAAATTATGAAAAATTATTTGTATACATTATTATAAATATTATTTAACATCAAAGATTCTAGATTTTGAATAAACATAAAGGTAAATATTCTTCGAAAACTTGCTGACGAATGTAAAGCGTTTCACCCACTTTTAGAGACAAAAAAAGAAATTGAGAAGAAAAACTCTAAAGCATTTTTATAGAAAAAATAATTTGACAATTTCAGTGACAAAAAATACAGTCTGTCAATTTTAGTCATAGAAAGAAAATACAATCTATTAATTTAAGCAACAAAAAATGTCCTCTTTTAATTTTATCGATAAAATAAATAAAAAAGTTAGTCAGTTCTAGTGATAAAAACTGAAATCTTCTAATTTTATCTAGAAAGTAAATGTTATCTATCAATTATCGTAACAAAAACTGCAAATCCGTCAATTTTAGCAACAAAAAGAAAAAGAAAAAAAAAACTGTCAGTGTTAGCAAAAAAAAAAAAAAAAAAACTCTGGTATTTTTAGGGACAAAAAAATAGCAGTCTGCCAATTTTAACAAAAAATTAATGTATTTTGCAATTTTAACGATAAAAAAAAGCAATCTGTCAATTTTAGAGACAAAAAAAAAGCAGATAGCTGAAGTTACCTTTCGATTTAGTTCAAGTATGTTTCCAAATAAAATATTTGGAGATGGGCCAGGTATTCCAAGGTCTTTGAATATCCTTAATTGTGTTTTTCGCCATCTGCAAAAAAAAAAAAAAAGTAAATAAGTATTTAAATGCAGAAATATTTTATTTTCAATACATCATTTTCATAAATCATTGATTTATTACAGCACTAGATTACGTAGAAATCAAGGGAAAACATAAAAATTAGTCAAAAATACAAAGAGGAAAAAACCTTGAATATTCCTACGAATTTGCTTGCTACACATCTGGCAAAAATTGGCCTTAAGTTATCCCAATTTTGTTAGTACAGTAAAAAGAAATCCGAGGTGTGTTATGAAAATTGGAAAATTTTTTTACCCAATTATTTCACCTTTTGAGAATAATGTCTTTTTTTCTTCTTTCATGTTGGTGATTAAGCGTTCTTCTCATTATAAACAGTCATTATGCTGTAACAAATCTGTAATATTGCTTCCCTGCGGATAGAATTACTGGAACTTTTGCATCTCTTTTAAATACCTTTTCTGTTGCGTCAACTGGCTTAACTAGCTCGTATTTAAATATACGTTATTGTGGTTAACTATTAATAATGGTATTAATTTTTAATGCTGATGTAAAAAAAATGATTCAGTGGGATTTTTTGTTGTTTTATGCTTATAGGAAACTATTTCTCAACAATTACCAATTATTCTTAAAAGCATATTGTTATTTATCAAAAAAATAATATGCATAAGTCAAAGAATGACGTAATTTTTTTTAATTAGTCTGAATTTAAAAATGTATTGATTTGATTTCTGTGGCCACTTCCTGTTTTTATCTTATATAATATCTGTTTCTAAACGTATTTCGTTATTATGGAACAGTGACCTGATTAAGCTGGTAGTACATAGACAATCATTCCATCAATACAAGATAAGCTTTGATTCATGTTGCATGTTTGACAGAATTCACTTACGCAAACATATTTCTTAAATTATGGATTCGAAACTCTTGTACTAACTCACGGCATCTCTAAAAAGTAATACGAGTATTTTAGCAATATGCATTGGTCTTTTGCAATAACTAATACTGATTATAAATTATGTCCAACTACTTTTAATGCAAACTATAGTTTCTAAATCGTAATTATACGTGGAATTATTTTAAAAAGTTGGTAGATTAAAAAAGAAATATCTTCATAGTTAAAAATATACATGCGATTTATTTTATCTTTTGAAGCAATTCATTATTTGAATTTATCACTTGTCTCAAACGAACGCATAATTTCTTGAGGCATACATTTTTAATTTCAGTCAGACATCAATGTTGACAATACATTGAATAAAGACCTATAATACTGAATTTCAAATGATATTTTTTGTCTGTGCATCTTACAGAAATTATAAACATAAAATAAGCAAAAAAATCAAAATTGACAACTACAGAAGACATTTCATTCTCCTTCTTATATTTTGAATTTTTAATGAAATTTTTTTATTCGTAGGAGATCTCGAAACAGTAGGTGCAAAGGATTTGTTTAAATATTTACATTTCCTCTATGGAACAAATATTTAATTTGGAGAAAGGAATAGCACCTTTTTATACTCTAATATTGACTTTGTTTCAGTTCCCTCCCACGCAATTTAGGGACTGTCTCCATTGCGGATGAAACAGAGTAACTTAAAAATTTTAAAGGGTGAAGTTTTTTGAATATTCTGTTCTACTTATCACGAGCCTAGAGTAATGCATTTTATTTATATTCATTTTCTTTAATTTAAGTCTTCTCCGTTATTTTTTTAAATGACCAATTTAAGTTTAATGTACACAATTTGATTTTCATCATTTTCTCCAAGAAAACCCTTTTATGCATGAAACTGTGACATACAATGATATTGTGATCACTTATTAGCTTTGTACCTGTTCATTGTACAATGTGCATAAAAAATTAATATTCAAAAACAATTCATCTTCCAAATAAAATTGAAATGCCATCAAATTCTAAGCACTTTTTTAGCACACCAAATAAATTTATTAATCATAGAAATTAATTTTAAAAAATCTGATATTTGCCAAAAAAACACATAAAAAATCTGAAACAATGTTTATTTAAATAACGAATAAAGTTGTTCTAAAAATGCACCCTAAAAAGTTAAGGAACTTACCTTATCCACATAAAAAGAATAATAATCAAAATGCTACAAATTAACCCGTTTTCCACCGAGATATCCATTTGTCCCTTTTTACGGAAATGCTTGTCATGAATGAAGTGGAATGCATAGAGATTAGAAAAATTGTGATATCAAAATCTGATTTAATGTTGTCTCTGTGCTATTAACAAGTACAAAACTTTGCCCGGAATTTATTGCTTCTATAAATCGAACAGAATAGAAAAAGGGGGCATATATTTATTTAAAAAATAATATTTTAAGTTCCATTGATATGGAAGAAATCATTTACTATTATAGAGGGCAGGTGTAATTTAGAAATTATTAATGTTTTTAATTATTTAAATGTATAATGGGAAAGGATCCGAAATAAGTAAAAAAAGTAGATCTATTTACAATAAGGAAAAATGAAATCTTGGTAATTTTTTATTAAAAATTAGCAATTAATATTCTTATTAATAATTTATATTAACATAGTTTCCATATTGTAATTGTGAAAACTTTAATGCATAATTTAAAACCAATTTTTGAATTTAGTATGTTTTTTTTTTTATTTTTTATGATATTGACCTTATATGGTAATTTATGGTAAAAGTGCTGTAATTTTTCTGCAATTTCCTGTATAAAATTCCTATATAAAACTCTAATATGATTAAAAACATTCTACATAAGATGCAATAATGAAATTTGAAAATAAATGTTATCATATTTCTCTGCAATAAGTTTTAAAAACAAGAGCATCTGAACTTTTTTGTTTATTTTGAAAATTATTTTACAATTGAAATTTCTTAATCAAAAATTAAAAAAGATTAAAAAATTATTATTTTATTTAAAAATTTTTTTAATTAAATTGTTTGAAAACATAATGCTATTTCTTCATTTATTTGGAGCAGAAAATTCCAGTTTGATTTCCTTTAACTTAATGAACTTTTTAACCATTCAAAGAGTTTTAAGATTTATAGTACAAGGTTATCAAAATTAAAACACCCCCTACGCTGACGTCGTTACACAGCGAACTACTGAGTGTAAAAGTTCCAAAATTGGTGAACATGCTATTCAAGACATGAAGAGATGGATTACACACACACACACACACAGACACAAAAAGTAGCTCCAGAAACACCGATAGATGGAGCTGTACCACAAAAAATTTGGCTGAAGTGACACATTTGTAACACATTTTATTTGAACGTATCAAACATTCCATCACAAGGACCTTATCGATGCTTACCTGCTTGTACAACTGTGGATTCTAATTGGTCCATTGAAATGCTTTTTACATGTAGATTGATGTTGTCTTTCGTATCTGCCAAGACGTACCAGACGTCCTCAATAAACAAGATTTTTTTAAATATCCCCAAGGCCAAAAATCAAGGAATTAAGATGTGTAGAGAGATATGGTTAGGTTGCCGGAAACGCACAACTATCATTAGTAAAAGGTTGCGAAGAAACTGCTGTACACAGAGTCCAATGTGTGCAGCTGCTTCATCAAGCAGAAAGATAATTGAATCAAGCTATATTTGCACTGTTGCATTCGGGGTACAGCAAAATTTTCGAGCATATTTTGGTACCTACTGGTCCCTTGCGTAAATTCTCAAGTCGACGAAATTCTCGAAGTAGAACTGCAGCATTTGCTTTATTTTCATAAAACAACTTCACAAGCAAAGCGCGAAGTCATCGGTGATAAATATGACATCATCCCAGCTTTATTTCTTTTAGGCCAAAAACAATAACAGCTCACCAAGGATTTATGCACATTTTTGTGCTTACAGTGCAAAATTGCAGTTACAACGACAGTTTCAGTTTCTTCACTTTTATATTAATTTTTATTTATTTATTTATTTTCATTTCAGCAATAGAAACTAGAAAGGAAAAATTCTATATCGAATATTGAATTTTCTTTTTGTGATTATTTGTATCATTTTAGTATGTTTTCTGCTGTACAGCGCCGGTGTTTCTGGAATTATTTTTTTTCAAGCACCTCGTCTCCTTATGTCTTGAATAGTATAGTCACCAATTTTGGAGTCTTTACACTCAGTAGTGTACTGTATAGAGATCTTAGAGTAGGGGCGTTTTAATTTTGATCACCTTATATAAAGATATGAAGTATGTCCTATTAAATATATGTAAAGAAATTAAATTAATTACCTGTTTCCAAAAACACCGTTACATTTCCTGCTACATTTTAAAATTTATTAAACATAATTTTTTATTTCGATCATTTTCTGTAGCCGATCTTGCAATCTAACGTTTTTTTTAACGCTGCCAAGTTTGAGAATTAATAGAAAGAACTTTCATGACTAAATTAAATTATGAAAATCTCAAAATTGGATATATGTATCAAGAATACAACAGTATACATAATTTAAAATCTATATCATGTATGAAAAAGGACTGGATTCTTTTAGAAACATCCCTATTTACAAACACGAAACGAATCAAATGTAAGTATTTAAAAATTATTAGATTTTCAATAATTTTTAATAAATAAAATTGCATTAGAAATATTTTGTTGATTCTATGGTATTAAAATAACATAGAAATTTTTTTTTAATCTGACCGAAATTTTTTAAATTTGATATTTAACTGCGATTCAACTTTAAATTTGATTTCACCTTTAAAATAAGATAATAAATTTATTTCGAGACACTTTTGAAAGTTAAATTTCTGAAATTAACAAACAATTATTTCGGTACTGTTAATTATTTAAAACACATATCGTATTACCAACATATCAATATTACGATTCAATATAAACATTATTAACGTAATTTTTACTCAACCCCTCATTTAATGATTTCATTTTAAAGCACACAATGAAAAATTATCTTTTATTGATTTCCGAGTATGCGAATGGTTGATAAAGTTCACTGATCGAAGCGAAAGTGTGTCGTCAGAGAGAATTACAAAAGGAAAAGCAGTTGCGATAGATTAATTTTTCGCAATTACAAAATAATAAGTTGCTTGGAGGAGCGCTATTAACTTCATCATAAAGCGGGGCGGGGGGGGTCTAGATTTCACATTCCTATCAATTCCATGTTAGCGCGTTTTATTAATTTTTTTAATTCAAAACTTGAAGATATTTTAATCTAAAACTTTTATAAAATTAAAAAAAAATGTCTTTGTATCCCATATACTTTTATAATATTTAAATTACTGACGTAAAAGTCTTATTTTTTGATATTCGTTTCCATTTTATTTAAACAAAGAAGAACTAAAACGAAGACATTTTCTAAATCAAATTTTTCCCTGTTTTCGTTCTTGATTATGACTGTTTCAAACTCAAAAATAAACCTTTTTTTTATTTATTTACAAATTCACGTTGTCATGGAAACAATGGAACTAATTTAATATTTTTTGAAAACAACGCAGATTTTCTTTTGTCTAGAAAGAGAAAAGAATTGGAAAGTTGCTCAGATTAATATCATGAGCATCTTGTTGACATATAAGAGCAAAAAATATAAATAAACTTTGATTAATCTGTGTTTCTATGGAATCTTTGTCTTGCCCGACTTATGCTTTTAATGTTTTTTTCATTCATAGAAATGTTTTAAACTTATTATTATTTTTTTGGCCGTATAAGAAGTGAGTAAGTTTTTCTTGCTTAAAAAAAATTATTCGTTTTTATTTGGACACATACATTGTAATGAATAGAATTAAATTAATTAAAATATCTTGAATTGGAACTTCATTCATGAATTTGATAAATCTTATTTCTTAAAAATAATTCCTATTCATCTGAATCCATGTTAAAATGTGAATACATCAACAACATTTGATAACAGGTCTAATTATTTTCTACTTTTCATTTGACGTAATATTTTACTTTGATATTATATTTTTGGCTTCAAACCTACCCCCCCCTCCCCCATTAATATAGAGAAATTTCAGAGCCTATCTTTTTATAAATGGGTTCAAATTCAGAAACTACGCTCTAGAATGATATATAATAGCATTTGTTATCCTTGAAAGAGACCTATTAGAAGTCTATTGTCCAAATTTTCCTCAACTCTTGGAGACACTTCTTCAAGCGTAATTTAAATATTTTCTTTATGAACCCATAACTGGAGAGGTAAAAAGTTTGGATTTAATTAAAGAAGAGCAGTTTGTAAAACTGCATTTTAAAAAAATAAAATATATTTTTAATATAAATAGCATTTAAGGGATTCCGTCTGTATATTCTGAAGATATTTTTGTTTCTACAAAAATATATAAAATATATTGTCACTAAAAAAGATTAATTATTTTGAATCACTCATTTTTCTCATAATATATTTAACAAATTAAACATTTTTTATTAAATTTATTTTTCTATTTTATGAGTTTATGCTGAAGATAACATAATAATAATAAAATAGCCATTATATTAAAAAAAAAACATAAGGTAAAAATGGACTTGATTTCACACAGAATTATTTCAGTTCAAATTCTTTTGACATGAATGATGCAAAACCAAAATATTTTGGAGGCACGAATATTTATAATATATGCATACATGTGTAATTTTTCTCTTTTGGAAAATGCTTCCTTTATTCTTAAAAATTGCATGCTTTCGTTTCCAAGATCATTAACCTCTTTACAAAAACTTTACAACATTTTCTTAATTTCGTTGATTTACCTTGCGCAATTCTTCAATGTTTGTTTCGTTTTTCTTATTTTTGATATAATTCCTTCTTCTGGGCAGAATTTAAAAAAAAATTATTTTTTATTCCAAAGTTCTATATTTTATTCTAATTGACAAGGTGACTTTGACTTAAAGAGTACGCTGAAAATTCATACATTTTTATCAGATATTTATAGAAAATAGTCACATATCAAGGTTTTTTTCATAATTGCTTGGATTTGAGAAATTTGATTCAACATCTATTAATTAAAATTATTTTTCAATAGTAATAATAATTTTTACATGGGATTAGTTTTAGATGAGTTTCTAATCTGTAAATTTTTACCAACATTAAACGTAGATAATTCAGAAATAGTTAAATGTCATCTTTCACACACATAACACACACAAAAATAGTCCCTCTGTAAAATTATCTTTTACCACTGAAAGTTCTTGCTATTTCATTTAAAGTCTTTGAAGTTTTGCATCATAATAAGGATTAGAAAATTGTATGATATTTCCAGGGCCAATTTTCAGGTCCATCTTTAGAGGTTTGAATGATATGGCTCTCTGGAATAGATATGCGTTCTACTAGACATCTCGGAAACAAGTCGCTGGAATATGTATTTTAACCCTTTCTAAGGCCGTGGGAAGTATGCTTACCACCAAATTTATCAATCTTTGTATGAAATTATATAGGTTGGCATAAGTTCTGACACATTTTTTTAGAAAGACAGAAACTTAGATGCTTCAGTTCTTTATCTCACACAAAATGATGTGTCTTGGTTTGTCACTTAATTATTAATTGACCAAATTAATTAATGAATCAAGTTAAATTTATCTAATAAGCTAAATAAATCCCTTTTCTTATTCTAATTTCAAGCCTAAAAATAGTTTAACATATTATGACTAGAAAAAAATGGCCCTTTAAAGGGTTAAAAAAGACGGCGTCAAAACATCAAGTAGATATACATGTAAACAAGGACAGAAAATGAAAAGATACTAAGCAAAACCATTCAATTGAGTCATATATTGAGTGGAGGTAGTGAAAAAACTTTTCTTGGATGTCTCTCCGACCACATCTTCCTAATTTAGGGTTAACTTCTCAAGTTTTATTCAAATACCATGTCAGTGTCAATGACAGTTCAAGTTTAAGTAATATTCAACTCTGTTTTATCTTATGTTGTGTTATGAATAATGTAAAGAGCAAAAAAATGCAAATGAGTGCTGAATTATAAAATAACTTTAATATTGTTCAATGTTTATATATCACGCAAATGTGAATTCTTGCATATATGTAAAAATTAAATTAAAACTTCTGTAAACTTGTTTATAACTTTCTGTAAGAAATATTAAATATGAGTAATAATAATAATGAGAGTTTTTATTCCATAAATATATTAGAAATATTTAATCTTATGCGTTTTATATTTTCATTTATTTGGAAGCTTTGAAACACGTACCATAGATAGGTTATTTGCTAAAACCTTATCGAAAATGTGATCATTTCTAAAAAGAATGGATATTTTTCGAGGCAATTTAATATAATAACTTCAGTGAATGGTTCCGTAATATCTTGCTGTCTTTTCTTTTGGGATGGAAATGTTATAAAATCCTCCGATGTGCAATTTAGAAAGAAATGTTTTTGACGAGGCCATAAAGAACATTTTTGTAATTTCCCACTAGACCATTTGCATACCTGGCATTTTCATTGAGTCTTCACATTTCTTCTATACAAATATTTCATTTGTTGCTTAACTTAGCAGTTTGTTAAATTTAGAAAAAGGAAAAAAAAAAAAAAACCTTTTTGAATGGCTATTTATCGCATTTTTCTTGCTCTATTATATTGGCACTTTATTACAGACTATTTATTGTCTCAGGTTGAAAATAAAATTAATGAACTAATTTCCATAAAAAAAGCTTTTCGACACATTGGCTTATAGATCTTATGTTCAATATTGAAATATCTCAATTTCATAATAGAAAAATGAATTATAGATGAATGTTTAATTTATTAATTAAATCCATTTCTTAATTAATTAATTATTTAATTAATTAAATTATTTCTTAATTAATCAAATTAAATTATAAAGGAAAGTTAAGTTTTTAAATGCCACTTATAAAAAGAAACATTAGCTTTTAAATCTCTATAATTGCAATTAATATTCTATCATATATTTTATATTTTAACAATAATATTTGCTTTTCGCACTTTTATTCAATTTGATTTATTTAGTGTCTGTAAAGATGGAATTTTCCTCTTGTATTTTTGTTTGGCAGATTTTTAAAATTTTTAAAAACTTAGAGCTATGAGCAGTACTATACAATTTTCAAAATTAATTTAATTATCAGTAAATTGTTTAATTTAACAAGAATGGCCATTTTATACATTAAACAAGTTTCTTCAATTTTGAACTTATGGAAGAAATAAAAATAAATGAATTTGTGGAAGAAATTAAAATTTTGGAACAAAATTTTAATTCTTTGATTTTAGGATAATTTTTCTTTCATTCTGAGTCATGCCCTTTTACAATGAAATCCATGGTTTGAATTCGATTTATGAGATAAAACAAGATATGCATGAGAATATCTAAGCATTAGTAGATAAACAAAGAAAACATTCTTGAATAACTCTATGTTTTCTATAAATTACTCTTTGATTTATAATTTGCTATTACTATGAATTTGTAATATTGGTTCTTTGTGTTGAAAATCTGCTTATAAGGAAGATAGTTTTACTGATATAGCTGCTGAAAGGGTGTCTAATCAATAGCCATAATAGCTGTGCTGATTTTATTTATTTATTTGCTTACTTTTGCAGTTTCTTTCTTTTCTCTTCTTTTCTTTTCCATCTGAAAATCTTCGCAATAATTTCATTAGAGCTATATTACCTACGATTACTATAGAAGTATCCTTGCTCTGTCACGAAAACTATAGAGACAGAGATGAGAGTCAGTCAATTGAGTTGAACACAAGCGAATAGTTGAGCGAGTTCTCTCTCAGCGTTTTGCTCTATTACTGTTGTTTATTCTCTAATTACTGCTTATATGATGCTGTTTACTATCCGTTTTAGTGCATGTTCCGTCTGTATTTTGCTACTTTGAATTCATGTTTTTGTATAGAATAAAATTTCTTTATCCGTTACTGAGTCTGTTAAAATCTTGTTAACAAATATCCATTCAACGGAATTTGGATATTTCCATATCGATGTTTTATTCACATTAAAACTAATATAAATTTAACTGAAATTGATATAGGTTTTAAGGAAATTAAGCCAGCGTCCTGGCATAGGGGTAGCGCGTCTTCCCCGTGATCTGGGCGTCCCGGGTTCAAGTCCCGGTTTGGGCATGGTTGTTCTTCTGTTGTTCTATCTGTGAGATGTGTGAATGTGCCCTCCTGTAAAAAGGGGTTGTACAAGCGAATGAATGATGCGTGAGTGGCAAAGTCGTACTCTTGGCCCTAGTTGGCGCTGCTATAAAAAATAAGAGACGTTCCCCCTCAGGCTTAAATCGCTGTCTTCGTAACAGCGGGCTTGTCAGCGGCAAGTGCTATAAGAAACAAACAAACAAGGAAATTAAATATGATTGCATTATGTTAGCATATATTTTACTAAAACAAGGTATTCAATTGTGTATTGCTGTGCTTCTAATAACGAGTATTCTGACATTTTCTACAATTACTAAGTATCGAAGTGTGTATGCTTGTAAGGACACACAAAATTACTATTATATCTAAATGTTCACGTTAAAATTTTTGTTTACAATTCCCCAAAAGTACACAAGATTTTTAATAAGATTTAGGCAATTTTAGGGATGAATGCGTCCTTTAAGTTCCAAATGTGCTTGGAAATTTTTCTCAAGCTGTTCTAAAAATTTTATTTTTTTTCTGTTGCCACTTGCCACATAAATAATATGTATGCAAATAAGCACCGAAATAGATTTGCAACTCTCCGCGACTCTTGAGCGTACAAGATAGCTTATCAATTCCGGAAAAATATCACTTTCCGAAACTCGTAAGGGAAAATTGATTTTAAAATAGCACCAAATCAGTCATAAAGCAGACGCCGAAACTGATAAAAATATCCCTGAAGCAATCACTTTTGTTGAGATAAAATTTGAGAAGCCACGATTGACATTGCTGGACAAATATATATCGACTGATATTGACGTAAGTGTTAGATAGGTTTGTTGCAACATAACGGTTTTTCTCAGTTTAAACACAAAAAAGTTATATCTTTTTTTTAAAAAAAAATCAATAGTTTTTCCTGGGTTTTATATTGAAAAAGTATTTTTATATTTTAGTTTCCTCCTAAAAAAATACATATTTTTTTTATATAAGTAGAGTTCAGTAGAGTGCAGTATGAAATTCGGAAGATTCAAAATATATAAAACATTTGTAAAAAAATTATAATTTCAGCTGCTATATTCTTAATATTTGTATAATAAGGAAAGGAATATAAAGGTTTTGCATGCTTTCTAGAGAACTACCCGTTTTCTTAATCTTCAAACTATAGCTTGCAGAGTATCTTAAATTCTTAAAACTAAAATAATACTCCAAGCATTTTAGAATTCCATCCTCTTGTTTATTCTTTCAACATTAACAGCGTATCTTACAAGCATTGCCAGATTCCAGAAGGTTTACAATGGATCATCAGCTATGATACAAAAAATAAACGAAATAATATTAACAAAATATGTTTATCAAAGAAAAAATCGTTTGCTTTTACTTTTTCATAATATTTTAACAAAACAAAAATGGTAGCAGTTATAAAATGTCTGAAAAGGAATCGTCTGCTAAATGTCTATTAACAGATTTAGATTATAATATTTACCGAACAAAAGGAGAGCAATTTTATTCCATTAATTTATAATTTTAAAAATGGAATTATATGCCCTTTAATTTATAATTTTCTTAAAAAGTAATCAATGTTTAATTTATGTTTTGCTTTTGTAGTGTTCATCATTCTTTGTTTTCTAAAAGTTATAACTAATTCTTAGAAAACTATTGTTAGCTGTATTAAAATTACAGCGAATAAAAAAAAATGTATGGTATTAATATTATAACAGTTACAGAATACATTCATAAAATCATTAAAACGTTCAACTCGAAAGTAATATATATTTTTCAAAGAAATGAGAGATGAGACCATGTATTTTCAGAAAGATTTTATTTATTAAGAATGTTCCATTTTAAATTGAATTCTATCTGACATCACCTTAAGTTGCTCAAACAGACGTAATGTAGCTTTTCCTGCAAAATTCGAAATTTATCTCATTATATATAAATGAAGCCTAAATCCTGTAAATTCTGAAACAATGTTCATTTATTTATCTAAGATAATAAATAAACCATCGATTCAGCAGTTTCAGTAATACAGAACAGATAAATACTATAAATGAAATAATGATATTTGGAATCGGAAGTGAATTATATAATTTTTTTAATCTTACCTTTTTCCTAAAAGGATATTTAAAAAGTTCATATTTGCTCTCTACCTATCCAGCCATAGTTTACTTATTTGAAGAATCAATATTTCTGAATCATTTTCTGAGGAATCAATATTTCATTGCGGTTCACGTTACATGTGACAATTCGATACATTTTAATGGAATTTAATATGAAAATACAGAAATCTTTTGCAAGAGTAATAGATTGTAGTTTTAAGAATATTCATTTTTCATATCATAGAGAGTATAATACATTTTTTTTAATAATATAGCTCAAAACAGAGAATTTCGAAAAAATTATTCGAACAAATTTTAATGATAACTTCAGATGTTCAAAAATTATTGAATAGCTAAAATAGTTTTTTTCTTGCAATCTGTTACGTTTAAGGTAGTTTGAAAAGCATATATGTAAAATAAAAATTAAACATTTAGATTTATTTTACTTATGTCTTTTTTCCTAATGTTGAAAATTTTGATAACATTTCATTGACTAAACAGTCTATTTAATCAGAAACAAATCGTATTATATTTATTTCTCTTCAATTTCTGACCTTTTAAGTCAATTTTTATTATGTGGCAAAATAAAGTTTCTTTATATTTCATTACTTTCTTAAATTTATCAGTGTACTTTTTCGGATGCCTTAAATAGCTCTTTGAACATATAAATATTCACAATTTTGTATAAACTGAAGTGAAAAATAATACAATTATAACGAATTAAAACACTATAAAAGGATGAATGAAAAAATATATAAATTATAAAATAGGTAAGGAAAAAGACGGACTGAATATATAAAAAAAATAAAATGGGTAATAATAAAAATTGTACAAAAAAACCTTTTTATGTGTACTGGCTTATTACTGGCAGAATAGGTTTCCTAAAGATGTCCATATACGTATGTTAGATTTTAACTTAGAACTTATAATATAAATTTAAAATAAGTTTTAAAAACAGTTTTTAAAAAAATCGCAAAAATATATTGAAGTTTTGTAATTATGATTTCAGAAATTACCAGAAAATAAATTTTTACATTTTTTTTTTTTGATAATTAAATTCAGAAAAAGATTTTTACAAAATAATACAGAATATTTTTTTGTAAAAATTTGTTTAATTTTTGTTATACAAAATAATTCTGAAATTTATTTTGCATTATCTGATAAAGTATACCAGTGTTTGATTATTTTGTGAAGGACATTTATAAATGTTATATCAGCATCACATACAGAAATATGTATTGTTGTTTTAATTTTTATAAAAGAAATTTGTGTTACATGGTATTTTTTTTAACTTAAAACTCACAACAAAACAAACACATATTATAGCAAATGCAAGTATTTCAAACAGAAATGAGTCTGGTGAAATAATTATACAAATATCTAACTTATTTTGAAACCAGTCTTGGCTTCAACATCACTAGAACTTGATTGGGAACCATCGTGAGAACTTTTACAACGCATTCCAGCTGAAATTGAATAAAAAAGAAGAAATTAAAAATAATAATTATATAGAATAAGTATGAGTTAACACAACAGCATTATGCAATAAAAAATAGGTCTGGATGGTTATAGAAACTACCTACAAGAAAGGTCTGGTGACTTAAAAAAATTCTTTGTAAACTTCCAATTTATTTTATCCCTTGAATTATTTAAATATCTGCACATAAGCTTGCACTGTTGAATTAGAGTTTCTTTTCTATATTGTTTTACATATTTTGTATGGAACAACGCTTTTAATTGCATCTTTGTGCATTTTATTTTATTTAGCATTAATGGCTTTTTGCATTATGTGATATTTTGAACAATTAAACAGTCCCACTACTGTACGAGTTGATAATATTTGATTAGAAAAAAAGCAAAGTTTTACCTGTTTTTGCGGTTCCGCCAACTCTATTGTAAATTTGTGCAATATCTTTGCAAGGATAATTTTTGCCGTTATGTTCACTAATCTTTGTCCGATGCAACTTCTGGGACCTACGCCGAACGCCATGTAACTACATGAGTGGCGTTTTGCTGTACTTCCTGGCAAGAATCTATAGAAAAAAATATGAATCGTTATTTGAAATTGTGCATATCAATTTCCGACAGTGAAATTCCTCCCCCATGTGAGGAGTATGTAATAATAGAAGCTATCAACTTACAAACATGAAATAACCAGTTCAACTAGAATATATAGTTGTGTTTCTTATCAACCCTTCTTATAAAGCAATGCTTAAAAAGATTTTTTAAGTCAATTCCATGACCTAATTATTCTTATCACATAATAAAAGTTACTAAAGGTTACTAACGGTTAAACTCTAGACGATATGAAATTACATCTTTTGTCCTCTTGCAATGAGTGCAATGGATTAAAAAAAAATAAATGGATATCGTGTACTAGTGTGGTTTACATGACATAAAAAAATTTACAACAACATCTAAAAAATCAATGCGGGCATCCTGGCATAGGGTTAGCGCGTCTTCCCCGTGATATTGGCGTCCTGGGTTCGAGTCCCGGTTTGGGCATGGTTGTTCTATCTGTGAGATGTGTGAATGTGCCCTCCTGTAAAAAGGGGTTGTGCAAGCGAATGAATGATGCGTGAGTAACAAAGTCGCACTCTTGGCCCTAGTTGGCGCTACTATAAAAACAAGAGGCGCTCCCCCACCGGCTTAAATCGTTGTCCTCGTAACAGCGGGCTTGTCCATGGCAAGTGCCATAAGAAACAACAATAACAGAAAATCGATGAAAGAATCTTTTTTCTATTATCTTTAAATCTGGTGTTAAAAATTTTTTTAAAAAATCTGTTTAGACTTTTCGAGGATTTAAGATATAAGATATATTGAAGAAGTGTTTTGGAATTCATTATCTCAGTCACATGTCAGCTTCTGTTGCAAGATTTCATGGAGGTTTCATTACAGAGTTTTGAATTCAAGTAAAAATGGTACAGGATTCGAGCCAGAATCCACAAAACATAATTTCATATGCGTAAAATGCTCGTGCCTTTCGTCATGTTAAATGTCAAAAGTGAAATGAACTATTTCCGGCATGGTTCAGAAGTTCGGTGAAGGGATAATCGCAAAATAACTACTTCGACCTACATCAAGGAACATGGAAAAATCTCAATGATCAGAACGTCACAAAAGTTAATGTGCGGAAACCATGGCTGAGTCCAAAGGGTCATCACTGGTCATGGTACAACCTCTTCTTAAGGAAGTATGTTCCATCATCGATAAGAGTTTGCCAAACCTATACCATTTCTATACCTACCTAGCTGGCGAGATACCATACCGGAAGCTCCTCGACCTAATTTTTGAGGTGCCCCCCCCTCTTGGGTATTTAGTGAATAAAAAAATTCAATGTTATATTTCATCCTAGTCATCTGTGCCATAGTAATGATGATGACTTATTAACAAGGTTATAATTTTTAATGTCATTCCTTTGATAGTCATGATAATGCTCCACAACGAAACATTCATCTGATAATGCTAAACTAAATCCTTTTTCAATTAATGACAAATGAAATCATTTCATGTCTATTTGATGCACTCTAAGTAAGCCGTGCCAGCATAATTCTGAAATCCATTGCAATAAAACAGGAGAATAATTTAAGACAATTTATAATTAAACATTTAAGAGATTCTTTAGATTATTTTTGTTATATGATTGAGATCAAAGAAAATTTATTACTAAATCTGTATAGAGAAAAAAAGAATGTATGCAAGCGTTTTCATATACTTTGATTTAAATGTATATAAAAAAAGAATAACCGAAAATTTATTTCTCAATTTCATCTGATTCTACAACCTTGTCTGAATATCCAAATAGAAGGATTTAATTAATTTTATTAACTGTCCTGTCTTGCATTGCATATAGTATTTCTTGGGATATTTAGAATTAAATTTTAATTAAAAGAATTCATGTATAGGCTTCTATACGAATATATTCTGTAAGAGTTTGTGTCTAAGTACAAAATAATTTTATCGCAAAATAACAACCAATATAAGAGTTTCAAAATAAGGGAAGTTTAGAATGATAAAAACAGTTCTTGAAGATAACAATCCAACCGAAATTTAAGTTTATTGTTTGGATGAAAAATTAATAAAATCTTCCTCAATGTTTCTCATTTAAAGTCTAATTATTTTATTTTGCTGTACAGGTTACACGCAGATTAAACTAAATAACTCATATGCAAACATTTTATCTATAATCTTCTGCAAACATTGCACCCATTTAAGTTTATACAAAGTAGAAATTAAAATATTTACACAGTAATTAAGATTCAGCTGTTAAAATTCAGAACATACTAAAATGAGTTATGTTATTCAATTTGAATCAAATTTTGGAACATGCATACTTCAGAAGATGCATTAGTTAGTTATGAAATAAGTATATTTATATATAAACCTACGTACAAAAAAGAAAAAGGAAGTTTAAATTATTAAAATAATAGTTCGAATGTTCTATATTATTCTAATGGATACTATATAAATGGATATTCGGCAACCAGCCATTTGTCCACCAATTAATTAATCGTGTGAATGAATTTTTGTTAAAGCACTTCATCCTATCAAAATTAATTACTGTTATAATTTAAACTTGTACAATAAATATAGATGGATTCTACTAATTCAGTTATTGAGGCTGCGAGCTTAACTTTTATTTTTTATTTTGAGGTGTATCTCGTAAATAAGAGTTAATAGGTAAGGAATAGATGTCTGTTAATGTTATGTCATCCTGAAATTTCATGTGAAATCGTATCGAAATCAATATAGTGTTTGTGGTTATGTGGATCTTCCAAAACTTTTCCCAAAACTGAATGCGCAATAAAGTTATTTTTGAAGGTTTTTCTCAAAGCTAGAAGATGATAAAGGGCAGACGATCATAAGTTTTCATAAAACACAAAAAATGGCGAAATACAGTTTTTTTTAATGTATAGATATAGCTCATTTGGTAAACTATGCTATTTTAAATGCAGAGATTATTTTAAATGATTCTTTGAATTTAAATATATTTTTAGGCAGGATTAATGTAGCAATACGTTGTAAAATATTTGAAATTTATTCAACATTAACTTGTGTCTAAAAAATATGGAAATGTAAGGAGGATGTTCCTTATTTTACACTATAATTTCACAAATTTCATGTTTTCTTGATATTTCTATGTACTTCGGGATTTATCTGTTACTCACTCTTTTCATCTCGAAGTACAGAAATTTTGAGCAGTTTTCTGTTTTCGATGACTATAATTTTGATATTTTCAGAATTTATTTTAAGATTAATTGATTAATTTTAATTATATCTAGTCAGTGCATCTAAGTATTAAATTACAGAAAAATTGATACACTAAAAATTTATCGAATCCATAATTATCATTACCATGTTCTATTAATTAAAGACTAAAAAATAAAAATTTAAAATTATAATAATAATTTAAAATCAAGTTGTAGTTGTTCTATATATATATATAAATGTAGAAAGTAATACTCAAAATGCTAGATGATCAACTAAATACAAGAAAACTCGAGGTGTATAAAGTAAAATTGGGAAATCAAGCTGAATATATATGATATAATAAGCCTAGCGATATGAAGAATTATAGCATTCAAAAAATAGGAATATGACTTAGAATATATCCATTATCTCTTTACCTATTATATTTTTTGTTTTATTACGTTTCTGATTTTTAAAAAATCAACATCTTTGAATTCTATTAAAACATGTTTTCAAAGTCTTTCTAATTTAAATGTAATGGTTTTAATAAATTATTTTATATTACAATATTAAAATGATTCTTCATTATTAGAGGTTATGAAATTTTATTATGAATTGTTTTTCTCAAAATATTGGCAGATAATACAAGAATTTAGATAATTTTGCAAATACATAAAAGTCATAAAAATTGGAAACATTCTTTAATGAGTTGAAAACTACTTATGTTCAGACAAGATATTTAAAAGAAAAAGAAATTTGCTACCTGTCTGGATCAAATTCTTCTGGTCGCTCCCAAAAGTCATTGCTATGGTGTATATATTCCACAGGGATATGTATTTCCAATCCTTTTGGAATGCGTATATGTCCGAAATCCACTTCGGCTACGGATACTCGACTGACGGAACTAAGGGGTATTACTTCGGGTCACTGAATTATAATAAAAATTCCTCAAAAAGGTAATAAATTCAGTAAGAAAATTGCCTTTCTTATACTGAGATTTTTTATCAAAATTCATCAAATAGTAATAAATTCAATAAAAAAATCGCCATTCTTATTCTGGGATTTTTAATCAAAATTCATCAAATAAGTAATAAATTTCAATAGAAATATCGCCATTCTTGTTCTGAGATTTTTAATCATAATTCATCAAATAGAAATAAATTCATTAAAAATATCGTCATTCTTATTCTGAGATTTTTAATCAGAATTCATCAAATAGAAATAAATTCAATAAAAAAATCGTCATTCTTATTCTGAGATTTTTAATCAAAATTCATCAAATAGTAATAAATTCAATAAAAAAATCGTCAGTCTAATTCTGAGATTTTTAATCAAAATGCATCAAATAAGTAATAAATTCCATAAAAATATCGTCATTCTTATTCTGAGATTTTTAATCAAAATTCATCAAATAAGTAATAAATTTCAATAGAAATATCGCCATTCTTATTCTGAGATTTTTAATCATAATTCATCAAATAGAAATAAATTCATTAAAAATATCGTCATTCTTATTCTGAGATTTTTAATCAGAATTCATCAAATAGAAATAAATTGAATAAAAAAAATCACCATTCTTATTCTGAGATTTTTAATCAAAATTTATCAAATAGAAATAAATTCAATAAAAAAATCGCCATTCTTATTTTGAGATTTTTCTTCATCCAGTTATGATTTATTTTGTTTAGAGGATTATAGCAACACAATCATTTAAATGTTTAAGCTTCATCAGACAGATTGTTAAATATTCATACAGCGCATGAAGCAATCTTAAGTTTCAGATTGCTAGCATTAAAAAATTCTTAAAGTTTCTTTCGAATTTTTGATATTGAAAAAAAGAGGAAATGGTCACTTTTCTTTTATCAATGGAGCATAGACCTGCATTTAATGTTGATTGCATGGGGAATTACTTTTCCTTTTCTAGCGTTGTTAACTGTCAATGGGATGTGGCCTATAAAAATTTATTAGAAAAACTTAATTTCCTCAAAGTAATTAAAATTACATGTAAATGAGTTCCAAGAAGTAAAAAATTAAAATGAGTTATAGAAAAAGTGTTGAATCATGAAAGAACAAAAAATTGTCAGTTCTACCAACGGCAAATGAGAAAAATAATTTATTAAAATAAAGAAATTATTATGTTCTAAAAATCAATATAATCTCTAAAAAATATTAAATAACATTTAAAAGAACAATTATTATTTCTGTGCTTTATTATTAATATTATTTTGATGATTATGGTCTACTTTAGAATTTTGAAATCCGTTAGAAACCCAATATATAACGAAGGCATTCTAAATTATTAAGTAAATATTACAAAGCAAATGCTGTATGGGATGTTAGATACATTACAATTTAGAAAACAAAAGATATATTTTGCCCTTTGTAATATTTTTTAATGTAATAGTTTTTAAATGTAAGAAAACTGGGAGTCTTTTGGTATGATAAAAATAAGAAATTTTCGAATATTTTATGCGGTTTTCAACAAATAATATTATTAAAATTGTTTAGTTTTTAAGGATTTTTTTAAAAAAATTGTTAAATAATTTCTTTACTATATAATTTATTATATTTTTGTTAACACAAAAGTATACAAAGAATAAAAACAATATTGGCTGGCCTATTTTATAAAAACTTTCTTCAATTGTTTCGTACGAACCAATTTATTAGCATACCACATAATAATTGGAAATTATTTTAGTTTCTTGTCAAAATGTTTAAAATAAATTAGTTTACTTTACAGCAGGTGGATAAAATCGCATTGATTCCATGAGAAAGCGTTCCATTGGCTGGAAGTGCCCTACATTGTAATAATCTAGTTGATCCTGCAAAAAATACAAGGAATGAAAGAATAATAATTCATTAAAAAAATGACAAATTTTTTTATTCTTCCGTAATTTACTGAAACTGAATTTAACATTCCAATTCACTTGTTTTACAAAATTTATCTTAGAATTTCCTTTATCTAGAGTTCTAAACCACAAAACTGAAAAAATTTGAAAATTATAAATATTTTTCAACTTTTAATTAAATTGAAGTCGCGTCAGACAGATACGAAAAATGAAACCTTTGACAATGAGTTTGCAACTGATGAAACTTCATCTGTCGGTGTAGCCATTGGTATTGAAAAAAAGGCTTTCCAGCAATTGAAATAGTCCATTTTTTTGTCGTAATTCATAAAAATGCTCAAAAATTCAGCATTAATGTTAGTTAATCCCTTTACTGTAATTTCTTGCGATGCAAGTCAATTTACAATCATAAACAATTTGAATAAATTAGATTTAACTGGAAAAATATTTTATAAGAAAAAAAAAAATATTAAAATCTATAAACAATAAGTACTCAATAACTTCTAAAATATAGTTATTAAAAAATAAAAAAAATTATCGATTGTTTGTTTTTTTTGATGAATATTTCTTAGTATACTTGTTTATTTGATGAATAGAGTACTTCATCTATACTTCGTAAACAAGAAATTAAAAAAAAAATAGCATAAACCCTTACCTCTTTTTCTAGAAGCAGATCAATTTCTTCTTGAATTTTCTTCTGGAAATCTGGATATTTTGCCAAAAAGTAGAATGCAAATGCAAGACTCGAACTTGTAGTTTCTAATCTGTGAAAAAAACGATTATATGTATAATATCGTCATATTTCTACTTGGTAAAAAAATGTCAATTCATATTTATCAAATACTAATTATAGTTGTTGTTGTATACTTGCATATGTAACGTACAATGTAATTTATGGGTACTCAAAATAATCTATTGATCGTATTTACCATTAAAATATATAATATAAAGTACGTTTATATCATCTATATGCATTAAGTGTTAAAAGTACATTCTTGATCAACAATTCTAATAAAATTCTTTAAATTTTCAATATACATATATATAAAAAAAGATATTATTCATAGAATGATTTAATATTAGTAGAATGTTTAAAAACACCCTTATTATCATTAGTTATTGTACGATATTTCCACGATGTTTTTCAATATTCTGAATAATGGTCAATATCGGGAATATATCATAACAATGTTGTTAGGCATTTTGTGCTAATAGGGACTCATATAAGAGAAATCTAAATCTTAAAAAAAACAAAAAAAAAACTGTTGTTTAAATATGTTTTTTTCAAGTAAATATATTTTAATCCTCAAGTAAATAATTATATTAACATATCACCCCGCATAAATATAATTTGAATTCATAAATTTTTTGTGGCACTAAGAGATGTTGGTCAATTTAAAAAAAAAAATGAATATTTTATTTGGTTAGTTTATGAAAATGTTGACTATCATTACCAAAATAATAATACGCTACACGTCGATCCCTTTTCTATTATGAATGATCAAAATTAATGAGAAAAACTTCAAATTTAGACGAATACAAATTGATGTTCACCCAAAAACTTTTGCATTTATCTAAAGACTTATATTTTGCTTCTGCCGGCGTCCTGGCATAGGAGTAGCGCGATTTCCCAGTGATCTAGTAGTCCCGGGTTCGAGTCTCGGTTCGGGCATGATTGTTCTTCTGCGTTCTATCTGTTAAGTGTGTGAATGTGTCCCCCTCCGCCTGGAAAAAGGGATTGTGCAAGCGAATGTGACGCATGAAGTAGCTGAGTCGTACTCTTAGCCCTAATCGGCGCTACGGAAAAAACATGAGACGCTCACTCGGCTTAAATCACTGGTAGATAACTGTCAGCGGACTTATAAAGTGTCATAAGTCACAGCAATAACATATTTTGCTTCTATACCGACCTTGTTATATCTACGTATTCTTCTTTTTGTAGTTTACCCCAATCTGGCTGTAGCGTCATTAACCAGTTAAGTACATTCGAGGTGTATACATGTCAATCCATATCTTCATTTTGGTAATGTCTATGTGAAATTTTTTATCTAATAAAAATGAAATATTATTCACTTTATTATGATATTTTGCAAAATATACTATTCAACCATTTGTATCGTGTTCGAAGTTTATATACTTGACTTTATAACGAAGGACTTGAGGAACTTTAAAAAATAAATTCCTCAGCTATGTGGTTAAAACCTAATAAAAAAGCTCATCAATCAAGGACAAATTTTGTCCATGATTTATTTATTACGAATCTTGTATGTAATTAGATTGGTAAAAGTGAATTTTAGTGTGCACCCAGCTGCGCCAACAATGCCAAGTCGCCAATAAAGATGGCGGACAAAATAAACAAATACTTCCGCGAAACAGTTACGGTTACCATTTCTCGCCATCTAATTAGGACTTTTTACTGATAAGTATTGTTTTTTTTTCATACTGACCGGTGTCTTCTACAGATAAAATTCTGCCCGGTGTCTTCTACAGATGCCTTCGGCATCTATAGAAGACACCGGGCAGAATTTTTTAACTTAAAATTAACATCCTACGGCTACGCTAGCAGCGGGAGCGGGAGCCTAGTAGCTTCGCTAGCACATTGAACATAGAGACTGTGTGGAAACAGAAACAGTACATAACCAAATTAAAAGAAAAAACGGAGAAATAAGCAATCGGAACATTCTCCATACAAAATTTCAAACATACTTTTCCGAACTTCATCAATTTATAAAAAAGTATATTCCACTTACCCTTCATCCATTCTGCCGGTTCGATATCAAACCATTCTCAATACAAAATTTCAAACAAGCATCCTTTCCTAACTTCATCAACTCGTAAAATATATATATATGCATATTTAACTCACCCTTCATCCATTCTAAAGGTTCGAAATACTCCCGACATAACAAATTATGAAGGGAACCAACCGTTATAACACCAAAAGAATTACGAGAACTGCGAAGAATTCCATTGCAGCTGTCTTTGAAAGTGAGAATGCAGACGATTTTTTTAAAGCGCATACTGACAATTAAAAATTGCAAAAGAATAAATATTTTCTGTTCGTATTCACCTTAAAAAAAAGAAAGAAAATAACTTTTAATTATAAGCTTAACTTTCTTTATTTAATAAATTTTTATTATAATAAAGAACAAAATTAAAATCTTTAATCGATATTTTTTTTAATATTTTTAATTTAACATTTTTCATAATGTCATTGTAGTTTATGTACAACTCAACCATTGCAAAAAGTAGTAAACAAAACATCAGTACGGTTGTTATAAAAGGGATCCAATGGGTTGCAATATTGGCGACAAACAGCTGGTGCACACTAATCTTCACTTAGGCCATTAGATTTATTCGAGAAATCATCGTAACTAAAAGGATTTTTCTTTGAACGAAAGTAAATCGAGAATCTTACCCTGCTAAAAACACAACCAATGAATTTGATTTGATTTCAGTATCTGTTAGAAATTGCTTCTTCCTTCTCAGTACGGATGGCTCTACAATTCATAAAATAAAATAAATAAAGATTTTAATATTTATAAAAATCTATAAAATATAATATGAATAAAATATTTAAAGCAATACTCGATAATTTATCTCCATTTCTACTTAATTTGCTCTTCTGTGAGTCCATTTCAGAATCAGAAGCATCTATTAACCACTGCAGAAGATCTGGTTTCTTTAACTGAAATATCATTTATTAATAGTTAAAGATAAACACATGTTCAGAAAAATATAGGGTAAAAGTGAATTATAGTGTGCATCCTGCTGCGCCAACAATGCCAAGTCACCAATAAAGACGGCGGACAAAATAAATAAATACTTCTGCGGAACAGTTACGGTTACCATTTCCCGCCATATAATTAGGACTTTTTACTGATAAGTATTTTTTTTTCATACTGCCTGGTGTCTTCTACAGATTAACTTTCGAGTTGGATAACAGGAACTGCACATAATCAATTGAAAAGAAAGAATGAAGGATGTTATACAAACGGATTTCAGAGGGAATTTTTTAACTTTTTAAAGAACGGAGAAAGAAGGAACATTATCCATACAAAATTTCAAACAAGCATCCTTTTCCCAACTTCATCAACTCGTAAAAAAATATATTCCATTTACCCTTCATCCATTCTGCCATTCTCAATATAAAATTTCAAACAAGCAAGCCTTCCTAACTTCATCAACTGGTAAATATATATATATATATATATATATATATATATATATATATATATATATATATATATATATATATATATATATATATATATATATATATATATATATATATATATATATATATATATATATTTAACTCACCATTCATTCATTCTATTGGTTCGAAATACTCCCGACATAACAAATTATGAAGAAAACCAACTGTTAGAACACCAAAAGAACTACGAGAACTGCGAAGAATTCCATTGCAGCTGTCTTTTAAAGTGAGAATGCAGACGATTTTTTGAAGCGCATACTGACAATTAAAAATTGCAAAAGAATAAATATTTTCTGTTCGTATTCACATTAAAAAAAGAAAGAAGAAAATAACTTTTAATTATAAGCTTAACTTTCTTTATTTAATAAACTTATAGTTATAATAAAGAACAAAATTAAAATCTTTAATCGATATTTTTTTAATATTTTTCAATTTAACATTTTTCATAATGTAGTTGTAGTTTATGTACAACTCAACCATTGCAAAAAGTAGTAAACAAAACAGCATTAGGGTTGCCAGAAGAGCGATCCGATGGGTTGCAATATTGGCGACAAACTCGGGAGCACACTATTCTTCACTTTATCCAAATATAGATGTTTAGTTTAAATTATATATTATTAATGTATAAAATATATTCGAAAAATAAACTTAATAATAATGGAAAGGCAGCATTTTATTAATTTTAAGTTTATGAAATTAATTTTAACTGCTTGATTATTAAAAGTGATTCGCTGATTTTCATATACGAAATGAATGTCATATACGAATATTTTGAAAGTGAATTATTCTGTGGCATCTGTACTTAGATTCATATATCTTTAAACTAAAGGTAACAAATCAAAAGAATATTATAGTGAGCATAAATCTTATCTCATTTTCTTTCATATCCACATTGTACATAGCTACAATAAATATTACTTTGTCAGCAATTACCATTATTTTCTTAACGAATTGTATTTATATTGAATTATTATACTAGTGAATAATCTTTCATAAAATTAATAAATGGACCTATATATTTAGGTATGATAAGCTTTAAAATCTTAAGTTGTGCATAAATATGTATAAATAATGATATACTTACGTTAGGATTATTTCTTCTTTGTTTAATTATAATATCCAGTGCCTTTGTTATTTTTAGCGGTGGTATATTTCCTTTATTTCTGATGAACATAGAGAGAAAATTAATTGCCATTGCAAGAATTCCAAGCTCAGGGAAAATATCTAGCCAGAAATGATTAAAATATAGGTACTAACATAGGTTTCAAACATATATTTTAAATATGTGGTTAACTTAGTCCTCTACATATGTAAAAGATTTCAATCGTTTTAGTCATTTTTAGTTTTAGTATGTAACACAATCTTTGAAAAAACGGGAGTACTGCTCTTTAAATTCTTTAAGGAAATATTCTAACTTTATGTATTATCAAGATACTTTTGGCAATGCCTTGTCAATTGTAGTGCAGAAACTGATTAAGAAGATAGAAAGCAGGGGGAAAATGAGAAAGCATGCTGAATTTATATGGTTTTAGAAAGTAGTCTGCCGATGCATCGTCTCATTTTCCAGGGAAAATAAAATAGTTTGGGAAAATAAACGAATAGGGAAGCTCATGCCATTTAGAAGTTAATATTAAAAAACTGTATTTCCAGTGCCTAAAAATATTTTTAGAACATCAATAATCATAAATTACTGCGCGCGCACACACATATATATGCACACGTGTGTGTGTATGAAAGAGAGAATGCCCCCCAAAAAGTTTAGTCTAAGCTGTTGTGTTGTTCTAAGTCTTAGCTATAAATTACTATCAGTCTAATGAAACCCTGATGCATGTATTACGTCAGGGTTTAAATAAAAATTTTACATGCTTAAATGGAGACTAGTAATTTAAAGTTATATTCAAGATTCTTATATTCTTGTTACTTAAGAAATATTATCTTTAATTTTCAGAATTTCCATTAATTAGTGTGCACATTTGAACTAAAAAGTTGCAGACTGAAATATTGGTATTTCGTATATCTGATCAGATTTTGTTTAAAAAGTGAGTGAGAAAGAAGTTTTATTGATTTAATTCAATTAATTCAACTGTTTGTACCAAAAATTATAATTTGATATCATCAGAAAAAAATTAAACTGAAACCTAGCATCAATATTTTTTTTAAAAAATTGTCCGGTTTTTAAGATTTAATATTTTTCGATTTTGTAAGTTCTATCATTGCTATTATCAGATATTTTTCATAAAATGCATCATGATTCGTACTGAAAGCTTATTTTTCATCCTCATATGCATTATTTCGTGATCTTACATCATGATTCGTACTGAATTTTGATATTTCGGGATCTTTGATATTTCTTGATTTTGATATTTCTCATATGCATTATTTCGTGATCTTACATCATGATTCGTACTGAATTTTTTTCATTCTCATATGCATTATTTTGTGATCTTACATCATGATTCGTACTGAATTTTTTTTCATTCTCATATGCATTATTTCGTGATCTTACATCATGATTTGTACTGAATTTTGATATTTCGGGATCTTTGATATTTCTTGATTTTGATATTTCTCATATGCATTATTTCGTGATCTTACATCATGATTCGTATTGAATTTTTTTCATTCTCATATGCATTATTTCGTAATCGTACCTTGCGATATTGATAATTTCACACAATCTTCTCAATAGATATATGTGAATATTTAAAAAAATAATACTAAAGAAACACAATGTCAAAAATCGATTTCTCTCAGTTAAAGTTCAACCTTCACAATAAGACGAAGTCTCATTTTCTTCCAGGTTCTTTTGAAGAGGAAAACACAAAATGTGTATAATATTGAAATTCTCCAAAGGCATAAAGTTTTAAAAAGAACAATTTAAAAAAAAGAATTAGCAATATTATAAATATAAAATACAAAATAATATAAAAAAATATAAATAAAAACAAGTATTATGATAAGTGCAACTCAAACCACATAGCATCATTCCTGTTAAATTTAATTTTGCAAAAATAATTGCCCTTATTTTTGCAAATTTTTCAAAAATTTAATAAATTAATGATTAAAATTATTAGTATTTTCGATACATCGTCGTTTATCCGTGGTAAGGTTAGGTTATAGATAGTGATTTAAATCGATATATTTGGCTTCATATACAAATATTTTAACTATATTGAGCGTTTGTGGTACTGCGGAAATAAAATGAACAAAGCTACAAACTTCTTACATCCAAAAAATAGGATCTTTGATGAAAATGGCAGATCGAATATAACTTTGGCGCTTCTCAACAAAGGGTCGTCAGGGTCATTGAGACTGTCAATATTCATCGCGAAAGCTTGGGCAGAAATGATGTCCAGTGTAAGCCTCTGTAAAATGTTTAGAATATCAATCACCTCTTCCTTCCGAGATTTTTCTTCTAATATGGAAATTGCGCTATCACAGACTTGATTGACTGCAGGAATCATCTGGGAAAGTTTTTTTTTTAAAAAAAATCGATATTAGATATAAGGTGAGTTTTAAGTTGGCGAAAGATATATTACATTACACACTTCAAGAATATAATTATTAAAATGCTTGAAATATCATAATGGAATATTTCGAGCTAATCATTTTTGTTCAGTAACATGTTCAAGAATTATTAGTGTTGTGCAACTACATATATCATAGTATTTTACCTGTTGATGTATAGATACAAAAATATTGTATTGACTCAACTAGTATAGTTACATTTTGACGATTCGATTAAAACTTCATTTTGATGCTACTGAAAAGCTATTGTGATTTGTTCTCGGTATCCCATTATGACGTCAAATAGCAAGAACGAAATGGGAAGTAACACATTCCATTCTTACTCAAACTGGTAACAATAGCATTTTTGACTCCCAACTACTGTTTTATGGCATATCCAAAAGAAATCAAATACGGATCTTGATCCCATGTTTACATGACCTGTTAACCCTTTAAATAACAGGGCTTAGATTCTTAAAATGGAAGGTGATTTATCCAATGTTCAATTAATTTTTACACAGTGAAGATAAAAATAGATATTGGTGTTTGAAATAACGACAAATATAGTTTTAAATGTTGACATGAGTCAGGAAATTCTAGATAAAGAGCCTTCTAGTCCGTTGTCTGTTATTACTTCATTTTAAGTATTGAGGAATACCCGAGATTTCTAGGTACCAAGCACCTTTCGCAAGTATTTGTAAAGCAAATTTACTGTTTTGAGTAATGAAAAGTTAGGACTTCGAGAATTAGTATGCCTAAATCATGCCCTATTTTTTGACAGAAAATTAGCAAGATATTAAGATTAAATTCACTCTATGCATTGAAAGTTTCACGTAAGGTGTTTAGATTCAAAATATTCTGGCTTAATTTATTTCAAATCAATATAGCCATATATTATATTATCTAAGATAATCAAAATGCGTCTCCCATGCTTTCTTGATATTCGACTCATGCAAAAGACATCTGCGACTCTCAGATATTTCAATCAATGGATTCAAATTTCATAACATTCGGGTCAATTTCCAAAATATATTAAAACAAGATAAAAATTTAACAAAATTATTGAAAGACAAGAAATTCAGCACCAATGGATGACGAATAAGATTAAAGTTAAAACAGAAAACTAAAGTCCAAATGTCTATACATTGAAATTCGAAAGGGAAAAGTAATCTTCAGTGTTAGCACAATGCAAAATAATAAATATCTTGTGTTACTGGTATTGCAGAAACATAAATCGTCTTTCTGTATATTTTTGTAAATGAATCAACTTATAATGCACAGTAGATCTTTGTACAGTAGCTTATAAGATCTACTGTGCATGTAGCTCATAGTAGCTAGCACATCTATTTACAGCATACATATATCTGAATTGAAAAAAAGATCAAATATAAGTGGGTATCAAAATCTTTCGAGAAACCTTTAATCTTCTACGTGATTTTTTTATTATTTTCAATATACTTTATTTGCGCTGTAACATTGGATTCTTGTTTCTTCTGGAATATGTTTAGGAAACTCTTTTCTCTATTCTTGTCAAACATCGTCAGAGTTTCGCGGTGAAAATCCTATTCTGATCTCTTGTCGTCTTTTTAAGACATTCTTCCACTTGTGAAGTATGCTCTCAAAAATGCCAGCATGATTCATGTCAGTATCGCAGTAAAATTGCTAGATCATAAGCAACATTCCTCTGTCAAATTTGATATTTTCTTTGATATTTTTGATGATGATGCCTTTGTTCTTGTTGGAATTTAAAAAGATGGTAACACATGTTGTCACTAATGCATGAGCTGCACAACTACTTATGTTCACAATAGGATTCTGTTTTTACCACTGTAATCGTTTTTTTTTCAAGTTTCCCTTCATTCAGCATCAAAAATGTAGCTACTTCTACTGTCAGGGAGTAGTTTTGATATACTGTCTGGTAGTTGAGCAGAACAATGTCGAACTTTTCGACACTTCCCTGGATGATTCAAAAGAAAAGATTCTATATCTATTTCTGAATATATGCTGTAAAATTATGAATGACAAAGCCATCAAATGATATCTTACATATAAACTTTATGTATAGGCATTACAAGCTAGCCTGGGAGAAATAATATACTTAAATGGATAAAAAAATGAGAAAAGAGTTGGACTTTTATATAATTAAAAAAAAAATTTTATTTACTTTAATTTATGTTCAAATCTGAATAAAGTAATAAAAATAATGTATCTCGATCATCAGTGAAAATTTCAATATTCTCACCCCTTTGAGTTTATTTGCTGAGAAGGTTGATGACAGAATAGATCTCACATTTTTCCAATGTTCTCCTTTTAAGTTTATCAACAAATTGTCCATTATTGCCGAAGCTGGGATAGTGTAATCCAGGAAACTATGAACTCTCAACGGTACACCTTCCTAAAATGAATTTTTCACATGAATGAAGAAAAATTCTAAAAATGCATCTCAGTAAAATAAATAACAAGGCATCAGATTTGAAACAAAAGACTTCTGAAGGGAGTATTAAACGATAAAACACACATTGTTTCTACACATGAATGTAAAAGCTTATCATGAAGAAAAAATGTATAATTATTTGTCAGCCAATAAATTTAATGCATAAAATTAATATTTATAACACTGTCGTCCCATCTCTTAAGTGATAAGTAGCTATCCTGTTCTATACCATGTGAATAAAATAAGCAATTAAATATGATTTATTTGTAATTAATTTTATTGATTTCTTTAAATTTGTTTGCAAACAAATTTATGAATTTATTATAAGAAATACATTAAGTGTGAGCATTAAATAAATGTAGGACATATGAACGTAGTAGCTGAGAAACCAATGCTAGCTACATAACAAAATGCAATAATTGAGATATTAAGTTGAATAAAGCATATATAAATGCTTCATTAAGGACATTAAATATGAAATTTCTCGTTGGTTTGAGGTAATTTAATTCAAACTAAGAGTGTAAATAAAAAATCTGTACCATCAAAACCTTACATAAAATTTAGAAGTGTCCACTTGATGTCTCAGTTGCTACAGTTGATATTATTACATTTATTTATGACTCTCTCGTTTTGATGTCTCAATTGTTGCTTTTGTTAGATTACATTTATATATGCTTTATTCAACTTAATATCTCAATTATTGAAGTTTGTTATCTGGCTAGCTTTGGTGTCTCAGTTACAACGTTTGTAAATCGTTCATTTATGAATGATTTGTTCATCTTAATTTATCAATTGTTGCGTTTTTTTAAATCTTATATTTACATACGGTTCTTTTGTCTTAATGTCTCAATTATTACATGTGTTATCTTGCATTTATACATGTATAGTTTTCGTTCTATTGAATTTTTTGTCATTAAGATTTCACTGTTTCTCGAGTGTTTACTTCTTAAATCTTTTGATGTATTTGTTAATCCGGAATGAATACTTTATCATGGTTCTTTCAATTTAATGTCTAAATGAAAATTATTGTGATAAATCATTTTCTGTAACAAATATTTTTTCTTAACCAAATGATAATTAAAAATTAAAAATTCTCTTTATTCTGTCGACAAAAATTTATCCTAAAATATGGAATTATAAATTTTAATGCTTATTGTCCCATTAGTGTTATATGTAAAATCATTGTAATTGAATTTAATCGTTTGCAATAGTTTATTCAAACATAAGTGACTTGAATTAGTACCAATAAATGGAAAAAAACTGAGAATATAGATATAATGTTGACTCAAAGATGTCATTTTAAGAATTTTTTATCAGATGGTTTCTTATCTTGTTTGCGATCATCTCATTTTATTGCTTAAGGAAGGGGGGAGTTTTATACTATCAGATGATCATACATCTATGATAAAACTTTTCTTGATCATTTGGACTTATTTTTTGTCTATGCCTGTAAAGAAGTTTAATTTTTAAATGAATACCTTCATTATTCTGAGAAGATGAAGTATTTCAAAGCAGTTCTATAGCGCAAGTCCTCGAGCTTTACTTTATATCAAAAGATTCTTCTAACTTGTTGCAAATTGATGCATAACAAAATAAAATAAGGAAATAGTTTTGCACCAGCTTGCCAAAAATTACTTACAGGTCGATTACAGAATAGGGTGAAGTCTTTTATGAAAATCTTCTTTAACAAATCAGCATCCGCAACCAGTAAAACCGGTTTCATCCCATGGTAGAATCTGAAATTTTCTCAATTAATCTGAAATTAATTTAGATGATTGCCAAAATGTCCTTCATTTTCTTGAGATTATACGAAATTCAATCAAAAATTGCATAAAAAAAATTTCAATGCTTGATTAAACAGATAAGAATTGGCTTAAGTTTGGAATGACACATTAAATGAGTTATTTCGCGATTTTAAAGTAAACATTTGTGAGAAACAGAATTTGATCCTAAAAAGGAAAATCAGTTTCAATCCATCTGTGAGTACAAATATATAATTGCTTTATTTTTTTTTTCTACTCATACTTTTTACTTTTTCTACTCATTAACTTGTTCATTCACACATTTCTCTTGTACTCCAGGTATTTTTTATTCTAGTTTTACCATCTTTTGGTAGCTTCCTGTAGGAAGACCAACTTTTGCTATGGCAAGACTTTGGGAAAATTTCTTCTGTACTGATCACAGTCCCTAGAACCCAAAACCACACTTTGTTCAAAATCTTATATATAAAGTTATAAACGCTTTGCCCATGTTATCTTCTGAACAGGTTAACTGGAAAATATTTGTTCGGATTTTAAGTGGCTTGTTAGAATGTGAAAATCTCGGACTAGTTTGTAAATGGAACATGTAACTTAATCGTTCTGAAAATGGTTGGGGGGGGGAGGGGGTTGAAATTTCATTTCACTATAACCTTCTTAATATTGAAGATAGTAAAATAAATCTTGTTAACCAAATTAGCACCTTATTAACTTTAGTATTTAAAGTTTGTCGATAACTGAAATATTTTAGAAGTTACGGACTGAGAAGTGATGCCCAAACCCAAATATTGACTTTTTCTAATATTATCAATTTAATTTACCAGATAGTAACTTAAATATAAAGGAATGTATCTTTGCCTTCCAGCTTGCAGAGGGGAATTTTTTTTATTGTGTTATATGTATTCGTATTTTGCCATTCAAATGCTTCTTTCCAATTAATTGTAGTTTGATGGTTATTTTTTTAATTATTTTTATAATTTTTTTTAATTAAGTCTACATACATCCATAACAAACTGGGAAACTTGAGCTCTAGAAACGAAAGGGAGATGTGACTTTAAAATAACAATAATAGCAATTTAACAATAATAATGCTAAATTCCGAATGTTTCTTTGCTATTTGAAAGTAAATCGCTTGCAATTACTTTTATATGAAAGTAAATCGCTTGCAATTACTTTTATATGAAAGTAAATCGCTTGCAATTACTTTTATATGAAAGTAAATCGCTTGCAATTACTTTTATATGAAAGTTCTATTTACAAAGACTCTATATAGCTCTAAAGAAAGTAAAATAAGTACAAATACTCTATATAGCTCTAAAGAAAGTAAAATAATTGATAAAATTAGTGATTAGGTTTACATATCAGATAAGGTTGATATTAAATATGTATAACACTGGATTTATTCGAAAAAAAATAGACACGTAAGTTGATAGATTTTATTTGTCCAGTTCAAATTTAATAAAAATAAAAGTTATATTTTAGAATATTTGATGATCAAAAGTAATAAAATGATTTCTTTTTGAAGTATAATATTCATGATATTATAAGCAGTATTCATGGTAATTTATATTATAAAAATTTTTACTAAACTATTTTGTTTTTGTTTTAAGCAAATATTTTTAGAACGGAATTATATAAATAAAATTGCCTGAGAATCTAATCTAATTATTTATACCTAATAATTGTTCTTATTTATGAACATTTTGGAAAAGAAAGTTTAATAATTTGTTTCTTTACTTTTAGGTGAGTAATAAATACAACTTCTACCTGACTGTATGAAAATACCTTGGTAAGTTGTTATTATAAAAACACAAGTACATTTCTATCACGCATATTTCATCTCCATTTTCCGAATCAAACTATTTTTTAAAGATTTTTATAATAAAGACGGCGGGATTTAGCCAAGAATATCTCTTGCGCCAAGATACTCCAAAATAAAGCCTAATTAAATCAAACCAAACCACATAAGTCTGAATGCATTGATCATTCCACTAAGATTCCTTTTTTTATATTAAATTTCCAGATGGTTGAAATGCACCATTAAAAACGATTCAAAAGAAATAGTTAATTTTTTATGGTAACAAGAAAAGGAATTGAAGTTTTATCATTATTATTATTATTATTTTGATAAATGAACCAATAACATTTTTCTTGAAAATTTGTCAAAAGATTTTAAACAAATACCAACTAAAATAATCTATTCAGATTCAAAGTAAATATTCCTAATTTAGATTATGTTAAAAAAAATTTATTACTTTCTACTTCTTTTATTTGTGGTTGGAAACAAATGAGTGCATTTTTTCCTAACTGTTAAATAGATTCAAGAGCATCTGTTTTCCTTTTTCAGTTTCAGTAAAATATTAGGTGGAATTTTATGAAATGATTCTTTTATAATGATTCCAGCTTTTAACAATTAAAAAGTATGAAGAGATGTTTCTTTCATTTACAAATCTTAAATCCCTTATAAGAATTTTGATCATATAATAAAGATTATCGTTCTTTAACAAATATCAAAGCTGGGAGAACACTGATCCATGCCAACAATTTAAGTCTATAGAATAGTAGATGTTCTACTAACTTACCCAACGATTTTTCCATATTTTGCTATCCAATCTACATGGCATTGTCGAGGTCCCTAAAGATGGTATATTGTTGTAAAATCTTGGAAAATATCAATAAATAAAATAGTATTACTACAGGATGAAATCCAAACAATACATTTTCAGTTGGAGAAACGAATTATTCCAGTACTGCATGTGTAATCAAAATTTATCACTAAATTTGTATTGCAATTGTTCAGTTTTGCATTGATAATTTCCAAATAACTAATTTTCTGTTATATAACTGTTTTAAGTTTCTCTTGAAAGTAACTAGTTCAAATATATGTTTATTTAAATTATTTAGTTCATCCTTTCATAAAAAAAGTCAAATGCGTATAATATTAATTTTATTTTTACTTACTAAGGGTTTTCTGGAAAGGAAAAAAGGAATATTATAACAGCAAAGCTTATAGCGGGTATTACTATATCATGTTTAATGGCATCGCTGACACTATTTAATTTAACAAACGATAATCAAAAGTTTTTATTTTTCTTACTTTAACTAGAAACAACTTTTCTTGCATACTTAAACGAATTTTGTATTTCAAGTGATATTTGGTTCGTATTTGAAGATTTATGTCGATTTCACAACAAATTGTTTTGAAAATTCGAAACTTCAGCGCCATGATGTTACTTAAAATTAAAAGCAAGTCTCTCTAAAATTAATATTTAAATGAGATGTTAGACATGCTGTAAAATGCTTAAAAAAGTTGATAGAGATTTGTTATTTTATTATTATTGACCCGCTTTTAATAACTCGCTTTCTTTTTTAACTGTCTGTTCAGTGCAATTTTTGAAATCCATTTTAAACTAACTTCCCAATGAGCTAGAGAAAACAGCTCGGAACTTAATGACAATACAATATTGACTCGTTTTTTTGTATGTCTTTTTGCCTATTCCATAACATTTTGCAATCGATTAAAAACGTTTATAAGCGGTAGATGGCCCCATGACAAATCATTAGCTCTTTGAAAAATATAAAATCATTTGTAGTTTCAAATACACAAGACTAAAACGGAAAAAAAAACATTTATTTAAATAAAAATATATTTAATATAACACATTTATAAAATGGATTAAGCATATAAAATTATCTAATTAATAATTTAAACTTTGAATTTTAAAAATTCACTATCGTAAATTTTCAGGGCAATCTATGAAGTTTTAAATCTATATGAGACAAGGAGAAATTATTTTATTATTTTTAGTGCAATTTACAAATGTATTACAATAACATTTTTAATTAAAAAATTTCCTTATGAACTAATTGCATTAGTATAAGCGAACATTTTAATCAGCATCCTTCACTTTACTTGATTTATAATTCAATATCCGTAACAACTTTTAAAAAAAGACTGTGAAATGAAATGGAATTTAAATTTAAGTCATAGAACTTGCCTTTTGATTTAATTCCAATATGTTCCCATATAAGAAATGAGGAGTTGGACCTGGTATTCCTAGATTTTCAAATAATTTTAACTTCGATTTCCGCCATCTGAAATGTTGCAGTTAATTAGTTAAAAATTAAGTAAAATTAGTTAAAATTTAAGGTAATTAAATTTGCCAATTTTAATTATCACCACACAAATATTATTATTGTTCCAAAATAAATTTGTGTCAATGTTATAACGTTGGAAAGAAGACTTTTAATACATGAAAATAATCAAAATTAATATTCAAGAAACATTCAGTTTCTTTGGACACATCAATTATTTTTAATTAGGAAATTTCAGGAATAAAAGAGGAAAAAAATAATAAATTAGAAACAACATATTAAAAAAACCTTAGGAAAGTTTTAAAAAAATAAATGGATAAAAAATAAATTACAAATAAATATATTTATAAATCCCTTTTTAAATAAAATTTAGAAAAAAAATCAAAAATAAAAGATGCAAAAAATTTTATATTAATGTATTTACAAATCCATTTTAAAATTAGGATATTTCCGAAATAAAAAAGCAAAAAACTTGTGAAACATATCAATAAAAAGATTTTGATCAGATTTAATTTCAATAACATAAAACTTGTAATAATAATAGAAAAATTTCACTACTGAAACTATTCACTTACTTAATCCAAATGTATAAAATAATCCATGAAATGCTTAAGATTAATAGGCTTACGGCTGAAAAGCCCATCTGTAGAAAGTTAATAGCGCTTTCGTTGGCTGGTTTTATATACAGATAAAATAGGGGTAACTGTAAAAGCAAAATAGTATTTTATCTTTCGTAGATGTTACCATTACTTACATATTGTTCTCGAGCTGTATTTTTATTAATATTTTGTGAATCATTCATCTAAGAAAAATGATTACATAATTAATAAAAAAGTTGAAGTCCAATATTAATTAATAACAATTACAAAATGAAATAAATAAAATAAAATAAATTTAATTAATTAATAACAATTACAAAATTAAAAATATCTCTAAAACGTAATATATGAAATAAAATTAATTTTATGCATATATTATTTGAATTACATCATTTGTTTTTCAAAACAAAAAACTTAAAAACAAAATATTCATTAACAGACTTTGAACTTTGTATGAATATCGGTTTTACTTTCTCTACTCTAAGTATATAAAGAGAAGAATTGCAATTGTTCAAAAATTCGATTTTGAGATTTTAACATATCTCCATATTTTACGGATTCCTGAGTTCGAATTAAACATTTTTAGAACAATTTCTGTTTGTCTAATCACTGTTTAATAGTGGATATATATATTTAGCAATTTTAATATTACAATTACTGAATTTATAGATTTTAGATAACATTCTATTGGTTTCCACATACTATTTGCTCCGCTCACCATTCCCTAAGAATCACGTGGTTCTTTTGGTATCACTATATGCGATCCCAGTTTGCTCACGTGATCATTCCTTTCCATATAGTGATGTATTTCTACTAGTTATAAAAAAATTCATTCATTATATAAATAAATATTAAATAATTTCTAACTGCTTGAACTGCTAAATTTTGTTTTTCATCAATGGTTACAAACTAGATAATCAATTTTCAAAAATTCAAATTTTTAGGTAACAAAGCGATTGTAAAATGTTAGAAAGCAGAAATATATAATTCTAAAATACTTGAAAATCTAAAATTGATTACCTTAATCTGAAATTAGTTATTTATAATTTTTAGTACACACGATTATTTCTCTACAAGGAGCGACAACAGAAAATGAATATTTTTTTTCTAGTTAGTGTGGATTAATGGTTAATTCCTCCCCCCCCCCAAGTTTCAGGCAGATTAAAAAGATTTTTTCCAAAACATTTTTTTTTATCATAGCAACATTTTGTGTATTTTTTACTTCACTTTACCTTTTTCTCAAAGAAGGGTGCCAAGAATAAAAAACAGATATATGTCCTAGCCCTAGATCAATGCTCCTATAGTTCAGAAACTTTATTAAAACACATCTATTTCGTTTATTCTGACTAGAATTCCTTATCAATGAGTCGTTAACACTTTCTTCGGCCTTAACTTCTCGATTTCGATTTGCTATTGAAAGTGCGGGAATCCCCCCCCCTCTCCCGCCTAAAAAAAGCATCCTCTTAGATTTTCGATCGAGATGAACATGTAAACAATTTGAGTTGACAAACGATTTTGAGATAAAAATAATTATTGTCATGTCATAGTTCTACGTCAACCTTTTGAAAACGCATCTGCTGTCAGAGAAGAATACGTAATAATAATGCAATATTGATGAAAGCAGATAAAAAATATATTCGATTAAAAGATGATGATGAAAATTGCCATTTATGCTTTATTCATTGCCTACATGATTTCGAGCTTCACTATTCATTGCCTATGTGATTCCGCGCTTCAAAACCCCCTAACCAAAACAACATCATCTTAATAATCAAATTCAATCTAATTAATTAAATCTAGTTACTATTTCCAGATATATATAATATTGATAAAGCATGTTTCTTTACGTGATTTTTCAAAATAGATTGCAACAGTTATTTACCTGCATGTTAATGATCATCAAAGCATTTATACATTAAATATTTTTATGGTTGAATTTAAATAAAATAATTTACTATTAGAAAAATAAATTTTCATCTGCTTTAAAATCTATATATTAAATCCTATTATCTATGGAATTAATAAGACACATATTTCTTCATACAGTTATTTACTGGAATTATTGTTTTTATAAAGTAATGAAATATTAGCATACCTGTGTTCAGATGATAAATAAAAAAATTATCAGATATTTTTCTAGTTGATATTTTAATGATTTTTTTCATTCAAAAATTCTGCAAAAAATAAATTATTTCCATAAATACCAATCTGGAATATTTTAGAATATTTTAATGAAACCAGTTTTGTAAGCATTTGAAAAAAAAATATTTTCAATGAAATGCGAACGTTATCTTTTTCAGTTTTGAGACGTTGTCTAGACTTCATATATATATTTTTTTTATTCCAAGGATAAAAAGAATGATTTAAATTAAATTCGTAAATATCGAACTGAAATTGAAAGCAAGACAGCGAACATAATCTAATTTTAAAACTAAACGAAATGGATTCTATTTATTTCGCTGTTTTTTCCCTTAAATTTATGTTTAGGGAGTCATATGTTCTCAAAATTCTCTGTTTTCTTTTCCCAGAAGTACTTGAAAAACAAGAACGTTTTTAGCATGAAAAAATATATTCCGAATATTTTTACTAGCTACTAGCGTGATTTCAAAACTACAAAATTACTGAATTTATTATATTAATGAAATAATGAAAACCACCTGGCAAAATTTTCAAAGAAAATACAGAGGTTTTTTTTTTTTGAGTATAAACTGGATTATGAGCCACGAAACAGAAATAATTCAGTTTTTTGTTCATAATTAAATTGAATTTGTATATATTGCTTCTTTAACCCTAAATCATACAGCATTTTGTCTTTAAAGATTAAATTTAACCCACATGTTCTTTTCTTTAAAATAAATAATTTAAGAACAAATACTTTGCTGGGTAAAATTAAAATATTTTATATATCACCGATTATGGTGCATTAAATATTATTATATGGATATTTGTTTCCTAATTCTGTTCCTCAGAAATACGATTAGTTAAACGGATGCTGTTTTAGTTAAATTTAATCAAAATTATGCCTCTTTGTTAAATTTTATGCTTTATATTTCAAGCGAAAGAAATAATTTCCTATAAACTTATATGAGTTATTCTTTTTTATTTTAAAATCATAAATAGAAAGACTTGTGAAAACATATAATGTAAAGTTAAGAAACCTTTACGCTTTCCAACCTCATTAAGAAAGTGTATCTTCAACAAACTTGATATATTGGTTCTCCAGCCGATTTTGACGACCATTTGGTTCACCAGGAATATTATATTTCTTTACTATTAATTAATCCTTTCATGCACAGCTAGATGCTAACCCCCAAAAAAAACATTTGATATCAAATTAAAAAATGATGAAAAATAGATGATATAACTACCTAATTTATCCATATTCTAATTTTCGTTATATTGTAACCACTTTTTTATTTCTTTTATCCCTTTTTAAACTACATAGATGTTAAACAGAATACTCCTTTTGAAGCTTTCAACAGAAGAAGAAATAACGTTGTTAAATATTTGATGAAACAATGAAAAATAGTTTGCACTTAAACTCTACAGTAAAGCCAACTATTGAAAACTATGCAAAAAATATAATTAATATAATAATGTGTAATATTGAACAAACATAAATTTTATACTATTTTAAAAGTTAAACAATTATATTTTCGAATGGTACTAATTAAATAGTCGTGCATATTTATTTTCTAAATTTTAGCAATTGTTTAGCAATTAGACGATCAGAATGGGTAATTTGGAAAAAAACATCTTGTAGTTTTCGGAGATCTCTTACAGCGTCCGCCGGTAAGAGAAAAGTCACCTTTTGAAAAACACTCAACTGCTGAAACTAACAAGTTATTAGGTTCCCTCAGTGTACCGAATCTGTGGACTGAACTGTTCATATACGATGAACTTACAATTAACATGCGACAGCTCAATGATTTTGACTCTGTTGAAATGCTAAATAGAATAAGATTAGGTGTGACTAAATAAAAAGACCGCGACTTACTCTCGACTAGATTAATAACTCTCAAATCCAATTCAAATGAAAACAGATTAATTGAAATAATTAAACACCTCTCGAAACTTCCTGATGATATCGTTTGCTTATTATCTACAAAAAACATGTGTCAACAATTAAATACTGCAATGCTTAAATCTCTTCTACATCCCAAAATAAAACTTACAGCTGTAGATAGCATAAATTTTCCCAGATACCTAACAAAAAGAGCTCGTGAATGCATAAAAAAATATGAAGACCATCCTTCTATGACTGCAGGCCTGGAAGAGAACATAATTATAAAAATAGGAGCAAAAGTCATGTTAAGGCGAAATATTGACGTGAGTCTTGGTTTAGTTAATGATTCTATCGGTATAATGCAAAGAGTAAAGGTTGATCAGGAAAATACAAAAAATAATTAAGAAAATATACATTGCATTTAATAAAGAACATGTTTACGAGCTTAGTCCGGTCAAAACTAAATTTGAAATTATTAATAAAGCTTATGTTCATCGCGAACCGTTTCCCATATGTAAAGCCTATGCTATAACTATACACAAAAGTCACGGTCTGAGTCTAAATAATGCATTGATGGATATTGGTTCTTACGTGGCACTTCCGAGAGTTACAAGTCTGGACGGCTTACATCTAATAAATGTCGACTTTGCAAGTATTAAAGCGCAAGAATCCTCAATTTGTGAATACAACAGACTAAGAAGCATTTACCGTCCAGACTTGTCAAAAATTGTCACATCAAAGCTTACGAGAAAAACCCATAGAGACAGAGACTGGGCTTTGAGAAAAACTGTGGCTGAATCTCAAGAAGTAGTACTGGAAAAGAAAAAGGGGAAGACTACATACAAAAATAAGAAAAGGACTATCTACAAAAAGAAATGAGATGCCATCAAAAACATAACTTGTAAAAAAAACCAAGTCTCGCAACTCAGCTCTTCTATCGTAAAAAGTTGTGAGATCCATGTCATACCAAGTCGGTCCATTTATTCAGTCCCTACTTAAGGGTCCTTCTGTCTTAAGTTATTACGTAATTAGCTAACCTAACAACATCTTATAGTGACCATATCAATATTAAAAATCTTTTATGGTTTAAATAAATAGATTGACTTGGCAATCGCATGAAAACACAATGCATTTTTACATTAAATTAGATTACATTAACATATTATATTAAATTAGATTGTTTAGTGCGATTGCCAAGTCAATTTATTTATTTAAACCATAAAAGATTTTTAATATTGATATGGTCACCATAAGATGTTGTTAGGTTAGCTAATTACGTAATAACTTAAGACAGAAGGACCCTTAAGTAGGGACTGAATAAATGGACCGACTTGATATTACATGGATCTCACAACTTTTTACGATAGAAGAGCTGAGTTGCGAGACTTGGTTTTTTTTTACAAGTTATGTTTTTGATGGCATACTATTTTAAAAGTTAAACAATTATATTTTCGAATGGTACTAATTAAATAGTCATGCATATTTATTTTCTAAATTTTAGCAATTGTTTCAAAAATATTATTTTGCATCCTTTCCTGTATTAAATAACATTGTTGCTATTTTCATTGTTTCATGAAATATTTTCTCTCATAATTTTCTTTCATTGTTGAAAACTGGGAATGAACAGATCTCTTTAATATCCATGTAGTTTACAAGATGAATAGAAAGTTACAATATCATCAAATTTAGAAGATAGATGAACCAGAAATGAACCAGACATTTTCGTTTTTAATGGCGGTGTGATGACATGGGACTCGTCCCCATTAGAAATGTTCAAGTGTTCAATACATAGGTAAGCCGATAAAAATTCCACGACTTTATTTCTGTCAATTAAGTAGAATCCAGAAGATGAAGTTATAACTAAGGATTTATCTGAAATTAGATATGGCTAATAAATATAGCGAACCAGCTGGTTGTCAGAGACGGCTAGAACAACATATAGACGACTACTGAATCAACACAGTATTAATATCTGACAGTTTCGTACATTAAAATAGTTTGTTGAAAAATCGTGATGCGATTTAATTGAAATTAAATACATTCAATAATTTTCGGCTAGACAGCTGGAAGCTTAAGATTTCTAGTATTTTACATAATTTCCAATATTTTATGAAATTTACTATGGCAACTGCGCGAACAGGCTTCTTTCTATCTACGCGCGAGAGGAACCAATATCTCAACATGACAGAAATCAATTCTGAAATCCTCCTGTCACATATGTTAAATATTTTTAATGTTTTGAAGGATTTTGTTCTTATGATAGAATTTTAATTTTGGGTGATTTTGCTTCCGTGATGCTCTTGTGCTTGTATGTGGCTTAGTTTTTGTCCCTTGATAGCTGTTTACATTTTTTATATATATATATTTTAGAATTTTGTAATTCTTGATTCTTTTCTTTTTTTGTGTGTGTGTTTTAATTTTGTTTGTGGCTTGTGTTCCATGTGGGTTTTTGATTAATGCATTTTGTAAAAGGATTTGATCTCTGCAGTATGCTTATTTAAAGTAAATAAATAAATAATTCATAGAATTTCTAATTTTCACAAATTTATTGCATTTGGGTGCTAAGGAAATTTTTAATCGATATTCACTTCCTCAACCCAGTGTGAAATCCGCCTGCAAGAAAGATGCAAAAGGTTCAAAATATCATCAGAGCTTGATTTGTAATAAAAAATTCGTTCATAAAGAGAAAAAAAAAACATGGTAATGGTCGCCCCAAAACTTTCTGGCATACTCTCGAATGAAATTATGATGCCAGAGAATGTCTTTCATGGCACTGGCTTACAATAGTTACAAAATATTAAATTTGGCGTGAATTTAGCATTTTGGCATAATGTATCGTGTCACCCTTGGCGAGACTTTGGCGATTAATCCCTGACATGCTGTCAATATTAACCGAAAATCGAATTTGTGTTTTCGAAATTTTTTCCCCAACAAACTGTAACAAATACTTCACACAAAACTACACTTGGAGACATAAAATTGAATATCAAATTTGAAATATTTAAATCATCGCGTTTACATATTTTTGCATGGTATAGACCGACGGACAATCAAGCCCTTGTTGGATATGGTTCAAAATTTGACTGGTAAAATTTGACTATAAATGTTAAATCTATGCACCGAATTTTATCTATTTAGCTTCCTTCGTATCATGTTAATTTATATTCTAATAACCGGACAGACAGACTTCCTCTGAATTGGATATTTTAATCAAAACTCGGCATAAATCTGCAAATTTGATGTAAAGATTCTGTACCAAATTTCAGCCGTCTAGCTCAAATAGTTTTTGAGTTATCTTTGTAACAGACAGATAGACGGATATTTTCTAAAAATATGTTTTTCGACCTCAGGGTGGTATAAAACGTGGATATTTCGAATTATCTCTACTTCGAATTTTTTGATGATGCCTAGACTTGCTCTATAATAGGTACAAGTAAAAGAAAAAAGTAAGAAAGAAATTAAAAATTAATTCAAAAACATAAATGTTTATTAAGCAATAGAGTCGTAAAAGAATATCTAAATGCATTAATATTCTTTTTTATGATTTACTTTCTATAACCCTTCTGCTAGATTCATTGTTAATCAGCAGTAAAAGAACGAGAAAAGTTCTATTATGTCCTGATTTACTAAGTCTATTAAATACAAATTCACGACTTGAAAACCTTTCCCCTCGTAATGGTGATATACTTCAAGTCTACATAAATGACATGCATTAACTAACGGTAATTAGATTAACATTAAGTGAAGATGAGAAGTGTCGAGTATATAATTAGGAAATTGCTGAAAGGCATACAACTATTTGGACATAAATGTCTTAATTTTCTGAAGATAAAATTGGAGGTTTCGACGATAGGTGTATGTTAGTTATTTTACTATACACGCATTTTATTTATATGCATCTGCTTACAAATTTATTATTTATTTATTTTAGAGATAATGATAAACTGGACTTTCAATATGTATTATTATTGTTCCATCTATCTCGCGAAATTAGAAGTCAAAAATAAGAAATATTGAAAAAAATTTCTTTAGGTACTAACCACATTTGATCTATTTTTGTTCTGTTGGAGATATTGGCTGCATTTAATTTGGGTTATATCCCTTAACATAATTTCATAATAATGATTCTATCGACAAGTAATTTTTAGGTAATAAATTATTGTAGGTATTAAAACAACACCAGTTTAATTGTGCCACATATATTTCGTTTAGCTTCTACTTTAACTTTTTTTTTAATTGGAACCATTAATATGATATCATTTTACAATGACATATATAATAGTTTTGTTTATCTGCCATCTAAATTTCGTGTTCCGTATCTTCACTCTTTTACTCGGCTTTTAAACCATACAGAAGAAAAGGAATCCTTCAAATTTGACCTTCCTTGGGCCGCGGTGGCCTGTTTTTAAGGTCTCGGCTTCGGAACGGAGGGTTTCAGGTTCGAGACCCGATTCCACTGAAGAACCGTCGTGTAAGAGGGTCTGCTGCACGTTAAATAGTCCGGGTCAAACGTGCTTCCGCTACTGTGGTGTGATGTGGAGAGGGAGATGCCAGCTCAGGTGTCGTCCTCATTATCTGACCGTGGTTCAAAATTACGAGGTCAGTCCCAAAATAGCCCTAGTGTTGCTTTACAAAACGGGACGTTAATATAACTACACTAAACTAATATAACTAAACTAAATCGTTAATGAAAAAAGAAGCTGTGATCAGATGTTTAAAGAAACAAGCGAGTGGTCTCACTAGAACTTTGTCGCTACTAATTACTGAAGATGTTATCCCTGCAATCGTCTTGCATGTCATTGGCATACAATGATTACGCAAAATTAACCTTTGGCTTAAATTGAGCAATTTTACTGAATCTATCCTTGCGATCCTTGGCGAGTTTTTTGGCAAATTATCACTGCATACATTTAATAGTACTTGAAAATCGAATTTGCGTTTTGGTCGTGTGTTTCAATCAATTTAAATAAACATTGAACACAAAATTACACTTGTAATTTAAAAATCTCATACCAAATTTAATATGTTTAAATCTTTACATATTTCAGTTATACTTTTTACATGTTTACAGAGGTCGACCCTTTACAGAATTTGGCTCAAAATGTGACAAGTGGTCTATATATCCAGATACTATTATAGATTTTATAGATATACACTACAATTATGTGTACAAATTTTATTATATCCAGCTTCCTCTGTTTTATAATGATCTCGTTAACTTATATCCGAACAGATGAACAGACAGACTTCCCCTAAATTTTGTTCCAAGTTGGATGACATTCTAAAAATTTGGTGTAAAGACCGTATACCAAATTTCATCCGACTAGCTGAAAGTGTTGTTGAGTTAACTTTGTCACAGACAAAGCATTTGCCAAAAATGTGTTTTCTGAACTTAGGGAGTTCTAAAAGTGGAGATTGTCAGAAGATCATCGAATAGTGATCCCCATCGAGTTTTTTGACGATTCAATATTTTCTATATACTTCGTATATGAAAAAGTAAAAAAGAAAATAATTTCAATTTCAGGACACAATGTAATCTATTATTAAAAATTAGGCAAAAAAATTAACAAAAAAACATTTTTTAGCACTTTTCAAAAAGGGATAGTTAAAAACCCATATAAAAAAAATTGAAAAATGGCAAATTTTACTTTTTTATAATAATATGTTTGGGATTTATATTAGAAAAATTTCAAAATTCTAATTAAAATTGAATTAACTAAAGTTCGAATTCGAAGCGAACAGTCCCAACCTCCAAAGTGCATGTTAATGGAATTTAGTAACTTTTAGGTCAAACGATCTGACCTGTACAGCGCCAACATATACACATACAAATACGCACGCACAAGCATAAACACGCGAGACATAGATATTGTTACGTAAGCATGTTGCCCCGCCTCTCACTTGTAACGCCCTCTAGCGGTATATGTAAAAAACCGTCAGTCTTTGTAACATCATCGACGTAGCAGCAACGCCGAAAGGCAAGGCTCAATCCAACTCCCGAAAGTGGAGAAACAATAAAATCTTTAAAATACAAAAAAGTTCCGTCATCATTATCGAACCTCACCAGATATATTTTTATTATTTTTTTGCTATAACACTTTTTTTTAGCATACTGCAATTACGTTAAAGTAACAACGTTTTGTGAAACGAATTTTGGCAATTGTTTATCCACTAAGCATTCCACACCTAACATTATAGGGGTTATATTCTTACCAACTTTTCCACTTTGCTTTTGTATCTATTTAATAATTATTACTTTTGTATCTATTTAATAATTATTTACTTTCTGTTTGGCAAGAATCCTGGGATAGAGAAATGCAAAATAAATTGCATTTTATTAAACCGACTATTAACTTGTGGCCAGCTGTCTCGGTTAGAGGGGCAGATGTCAAATTAACCAGACTACGCATTGGTCACACCCGCCTTACGCACAAACAACTTTTGTTTGGTCAACGTCCACCGATGTGCTCAGACTGAAATGTTAATCTTACAGTTTTACACATTTTAATTCAGTGTCCTAAATTTAATTCTCATCGTGTGCGGTTTTTTAATTCATTAACATTGGAAATGCATGAATTGGTGGGAGAACACCCTCACAGGAGTATCTTTGAATTTCTAAGAGCTATAATTTTTTTCCATTTTATATGAAAACTTTAGGGATTTTAAACATTTTCTTGGAGTTTTTTCCATAATTGGAGTCATAATTTTAAGACCTTTGTCTTTTAAACTTATTGTGCTTTCTTTTTATAAGTGTAAAACGTTGTTTGTATTTTAACTTTGAGGAAATGTTTTGTTTAACAATCATATGGCAATATACACATACCACTTGTTTTGGCGCAGCATAGCCAGTTTTGGCTCTTGCGCCATAAAAGTCCAATATCCATCCATCCATCCATCCTATTTAATAATTAATTTAAAACAAAATAAACTAGTAGTCTGTGTAAGCTAGTACATTGATATATTAGTTAAGTACACCAACTAGTATATTAATAATGCATGATGAAATTGAAGAACCATTCTTCTGATGCTGTAATGACTCATAGATTCCCAAATATAGCCTAAGATAAATGTATAACTGTATATTTATTTTACTAAAGGATTTTCAAAGGAAGTTGACCTTCATTTGACTTTCACCTAAAATTAAATCAGGAAATTTGCTAAACTATATCGGTTTGTCTTTCTGATTAAGAGCATGGCCTGGAAGAATTCCATAGTTTTTTATTCATTCTATGCAAATTCCTCGTACTGCCACAACTAGGGATTGCAATACCGGACCAAAATTTCAATACCGGTATTCGGTATTTTTTAAATCTTAATACCGGGATACCGGTTTTAATACCGGTATTAGAAATTTTAGAAAAAGAAAGAAAACGCAGGCGTTTCTTTTTTTTTTTTATTTGCCAGTTTTGTTAGAGAGTATAAATTTCACAAAAAATAATCTGTAATAAATTATAACAGTATATAATCACAAAAAAGTAAAGAAACATCTTATTTATTTAAATCACAAAAAAAGTGTAAATATCACTATTCAGTCTGCGGTACTATTACAAATTTTTGTAATGTGATCTAAAAAAACAATGCATCAATTGTACTATCATTAAGCCTGAAAAGTAATTTTGTGTAAAAATTACCAGCTGTCGAAAGCGCTCTTTCGGCATCTACGCTAGTTGGTGGTACTGTTAGCAATGCGCGATATACTTTTTCCAAGTATTTACCTCTAAATCCCTCATCTTCAAATAAATCGATTTCTCGTCGGATGGTTTTGGATATAGCTGATTTCAGTATTGCATTTTGGTTCGTTGAAATTTTTTTTACTTATTGCTAATTCTAATTTTTGTTCAAGAGACAATTCCTTTTCACTATCAACAGTAGTGACATCATATTCGATAATTGAACCGAATTCTGAATGTGGATAGGTTTGCGGGAAAAAATTTTTAAGAAACTTTACTCCGAAGTTTCCGAGGAATTCGAAGTTTCTATATCCACAATATTTGGATTCTTCTGTTCTTTATATTTTTGGTATAACATATCTATTACTCGTAATTGAATTCCATGTGCATAGCACAATTGCTGATTTTCACCAATCAACTTTCCAACTTTTTTCATAATTGTTGCTCCATCATTCGTTATGGATACAATATTTTCTTTCAGGGATAATCCATGTTTCGCTAATTTAGATTTGAGCAATAAATTAAGCCATTAATTAGCTAATTAATTTCGCCCGTTAGGGAGATATAAAAACAAAAACGTATACTATATTGCTATGTTCGCGATACCTGAACTTATAATGGAGACAATTTTAAAAATTTCTGGTAAATACCGAAAAACCGGTATTTAAACTTGATAATACCAGTATTACAAAATTGTACAAATGGCACAAAATACCGGTATTCGGTATCCCGGTATACCGGTATTGCAATCCCTAGCCACAACGTTATTAATTCATAATAAACACTCTAGCATATACAATGTTTTGGGATATTTATTAAATGCGCAAAATGGAATAAAACTAGAATTTAACCCTTTAAATTAAACCTTTTTTTTATTTATAAAATACATTTTTTTACAAAAAATAAACTGAAGATTACTGAAACAAGAAAAATATTATCTTCATGAAAATATTAAAATATGTTTTATCGCTTTTATTCGTTTCATATTTTTTTTTTAAATTGAATTTTATTTTTCTATCGTTTAAAAATTCTAAATTAATCTCCTCATCAACAACTTTCTTTGAATGTATCAAAACAAAGTATAAAAACTTCCAGATGAAGGCTTCTTTGAAAATAAATCTCTCTTAAAAAGGCTTTGTTCAAAGATTAACTGTTTTTCAATAGCTGTCAAAGCAGTGTATAAGAAAAGAGGAATGTATGTTTTTATGTTCTGAGTTTCGGAGATGGGAAATGTGGAAGACGCATAAGTTTAATTCTTTATCAATGAAAGGATCATATTTATTACTGGAAAACTTTTCTTTCTTAAGGCGTTGATAATTTTTATTTATTTTTGGCCATTCCTGGTACAATGAATTGTTAACTGAAAATAATTAATTTCTTACTTAATCAATATCTTTGAAATAATATATTAAGTTGATAGCATGTTATGTTTTAATTCACTAAAATTCAAATTTATACTAATAAAGTGATCACCCCAAAATCTTCTTTCATATTTCCTAATAAATGATAACTGAAAACCCATAAAAATTACAAAAAATTTTTAAATGCTTATGTTATGTCAAATGAAACCTAAAATTTGACACAAAACAACAACTTTAGCAAAAATATTTATACCAAAGTTTATTAATATTTGCAATTTTGAGTTACCACAAATTCATGCATTAGAATGTACACGCGGCAGACATTAACCCTTTAAAGGGCCATTTTTTTCTAGTCATATTATGTTAAAATATTTTTAGTCTTGAAATTAGAATAAGAAAAAGGATTCATTTAGCTTCTTAGATAAATTTAATTTGATTCATTAATTAATTTGGTTCATTAAAAATTAAGTAACAAATAAAGAAGACACATCATTTTGTCTCTGACTTACTAAAAAAATTTGTCAGAACTTATGCCAACCTACATAATTTCATACAAAGATTGATAAATTTGGTGGGAAGCATACTTCTCACGGCCCTAGAAAGGGTTAAACTATTTGATAAATTTTGTTTTAAACTTTGGTGCAGATCTATAAGTTAGTTCTGAAGCTGTGTACTAAACTTTGCATTTCCCTTTGCTTTTGTTTTATGTCGTCGTCGTGTTAATTTGCAATTGAGTTGACAGAAAATTTCTTTTTAGTTGATTTCGTTCAAAAATTGAAAAAAAGTTATTACTGGGTTAAAAAAAAATATATTACTAAAATTATATCTGTTCCAAATTTGGTAGCTCTAAGTTAAATAATTTGACCGTTGGAACCTCAAAACACACAAACACGCTCACACATTCAGGGCCATAGAACTGTTGAGTTTTCATTGACTACAAATGTGCAGTGTCATAGAATAATTAATTTATGCCATACGTTAAAAATAATTAAAATACTAAAAATCTAGTCAGTACTTAAGTTATTTCTTAAAATCTTAAAACCATATAAATAATTATATTTTAACATTAGAGAAATCAGATTTTATTCACTTATATTTCTACATACTTAAGCAAGAAAAAAATGAATTTTCGTTTCAGAGAAAATATCATGAGTGAGTTTTGAAATTTGGAAATAAAAGCTTCTGCTACGATCAAAATTTCATTAATTACATTTATTATAATTTAATGTAGAAAATTAAGCCAGAGAAATATTTTTTATTATGGATTAAATGCTTGCCATAATTCTGAAAAAATTTACCCTACTTTTTGATAAATAACATTAAAAAACAATTTAACATAAACAAACAATTTCAGAAAATTCTCAGAAAATGAAACTTTCAGAATTCTTAGAAAATGAAATGAAAGAAATATAAGCTGCAGAATGAAGAAATATATTTTGTAGAATGCTTTCTTCCAAAGGCGTCAAATTGTTATCAGTTATTATTAAAATATTAATTATATCAATATATTTTATATTAGTTATTACTAATATATATTTTTTTTTGTTTGGCTCATATGCGCGAAGAGAAAATTTGGTTATTCTGAATTTATTTTTAATTCACTACCTAATGCACTGAAAGTTTCAAATTTTGTGAACTTGCTTATTACCGATGAGAACATATCAATTTAATATTTTCAGTATAAGATTATTATATAATCCTTAATTATATGTAATTAAGGATTCCTTTATTAAATAAATCCTTTATTAAACAAATGATCCTTTATTAAATAAATGAAAAATAATTCATCACAATCCAGTATTGATCACGTGAAATTATTGATCACAATGATAAAAAATTAAAAGCAAATAAAGAAAAAGATTTCTAATGATTAATAAAATAGCAAAAAAAAATATTCCATTAAATGTTTTTGTTTTTTGATTAGTTTTTAAAGCTATTTTTAACAATTTTTAATGGTTTTTAAAAGAAAATTTTTTTAATATTTGCAACAATTATTTATTTTGCCCGAACACATTAGCAAAATTCTCGAAGAACATTAATGGTAAAATTTCAAAGAAGACGGTTAATAATTCATATCAGAAACAATTATTGATTTGCTTAATTAATATGGAAAACATTAGCTTATTATAATTTTTTAAAAAATCGTCTGATTCAATTGATGCTTTCAGTTTAAATTAGTTATTCTTTATTTAATTATTTTCATGAAATATATGAATAAACAAGAAAACGATATTTATAAAGAAAGAAAACGATATTTATAAGATATAAGGAAAGATAATGAGATTGCCAATAAACATAAAACTCACTTGACGAGAAACTGTATCTGTGCTGCTCAAAATTGTAAAAACAAACTTTGGGGAAAATTCAGGAAATCTTATAGTAAACATATTACTTAAGCCGAATCGAATGAAAAAGGTTCCTGATATATTGTTATTTGAAAGATAAAAATTATCTTATGAAACCCAAAAACAAGCGTGTGTGTATACTTACGTAACTGTTTCTAATAGAGGTTTCATTAAACAATTCTGGAGTTCTATTGTTTTATAATCTACAAAATGTAAGACTTACATACAAAAATGTCATTGTAACTTTGTAAATATGTATATATTACAGATATCCCAAAACAACTCAAACAAGTTCCACAAAATTTTGAGCGCATGCCATTTAATACAGAAGAAATAATAACGTGTTTTTCAAAGTGCGAACGCTAACTGAACAATCAAAGAAAAATTAATTTAAATTTGGCCGTTTTCCGGCAATAACTTAGAAATGATTTAAAAATATGTCTGAAAGATATTTTTATATCAACTTAAAACACAAAACTTTACATTTTTAATAATAATTGTTTCATTCTCTTCAGTTTACATTTATTTTTCCGAATTCAATAAATTTAATAGGTGCGGGGTTCTTTTCTTATTTGTTGTTAAACAGTCCTTTAGTTACGAACGACGACTTTTAATAAACACGAATATAAAGACAACAAATTCACAGTCGAGACAAACACAGGCAACACACAGCAGCACACTAAAACAAATAGTAGCTCAAAAGTAGTAATCGGTAGTAATAACAATCACAGCACACAAAGCGGCCAGACAAAATTCAGCAGGAGGAGGGAATATACGTAGCTTCACTTTACAGTCTCTCCAAACGTCTGCAATTCTCCACAGTCTCCTTGCTTTAGTTGTATACAATTGCTGACTCACTACTGCACGACTGACAACACCACAAACGACTCAACGCTGCTTCTACAATAAACAACAGGCCTCGGTTACACAGTTCAATTCAGCAGTTGCTTGAGCTCCGCTTGCTCTTCGCTGAACTGATCCAACTATTTGCATTTGACTCTTTCCACGATTACGATTGTCGTCGTCTTGAGACTGCCAACCTTTTATAGTTCCCAGAGGCGGGCAAAGAAAGCTCTGGAACAATCAGACATATCTCAATTCCTATTGGCTCAATCGCTAAAATTCTGGAAGTTTCCAGTATTATCTATTTTATCGCCTAATGGTCTTCAAGTTTGTTGCCAAGCTCCAGGATCACTGATTCGGCACATGATCAGCATCCAACAGAGCTGATCGTCAAAGGGTTTTTCCAGTGTTTGCCTAACCGTGCTGGGAAGCAAGATTACAGATTTATAACAGTATGAATAGCATATTTCTAAACAATAGATGAATTTAAATTGCTTTTTCTTTATTTCTGATATTTCTGTTTTATTTTTTAATATTTTTAGCTAAGTTCTTTACTGGTCTTAAAAACTATTTGAAACATATGTTTAAAGCATTTTATATGTTGTTGCATATTTGGTTGAGTCTTAGTTCTGGAATAATTTTACTCAGATTGTGTGTTTAAAAAATCATCAAGGACAATAACATTTTATACCGGTATCAGTGGCGAAGCTATGAGAAGCAAAAGATTTGTGCAACTAATTGATATGATGATTTAAGAGATGCAGGCAAGGTGAAGCAAATTACTGAGAAAATCCTTAAGATGGTTGGAGTGGTAGGCTCCATTGAGAATACGGATAGGAACAGAATTTCTTAGAATTGTAAGTAAATTGAATTTCATCTTTGATGGTATGGTTGTTACTGTTGTTTAGCTGGCTTAAAAATTTCCTGGAAAGATCTTTAATGTGATCTTCGATTTTTGCTCGTTTTAAATCTTTATGGAGAACATTTTTACGCATGAACCATGATACATTTATGATAATTTTGATTCATTTGTTTTGCATTATTTGAATTTAAGAAAAGCTATTAAGTTAGGTAAAAGTTAAGATCCATTTTAGCAGCAAGGCCTCAAAGGAAAAAAACACATGGTTTGTCTAATGAAAAAGATCATTTCCGTCTTATTAATGGAATTATTAGACGAAATTTCATCCAAAATTTATCACTTTTATATTTGAAGCGATTTTTAAAAGTAAAAGATCGAGAATAAAGCTAAATTTAATTTCTTTATTTCAGGAAAGATCGCATTCTAAAAAAGTAAGGGGCTTTAATTTACCTTGTCCTTTGGGACATAACTGTACGGTTCTTGCCAGTCTTAATGCCGGCACGTCGAAATCAAGATTTTTTTTTAATTTTTAAGTTTCTTTTGGTTTTAGTTTAGTTTAGTTATATTAACATCCCATTTAAAGCAACACTAGGGTTATTTTCAGTAGAACCTTGTAGTTTTGAACCGTTGTCAGATGACGAGTACGACACCTGTGCTGGCACGGCACTTTTCAAATCTTCGCACTACAGCAGCGGGGAGGACATTTGGCGCCCAAGAATTTAACGTGCAGCAAAACCAAACTACGGTTCTTCTCTGGAATCAGATCTCGAACACGAGAGCTTACTTGCAGGCCAACACGTTTCCAACAGGAAACTAGTAGGTCAGTACGTCTTTTGCAGCGTTCTTGCGATGTATTCTATTATATTTCTCTATACCAGGGTATATATATATATAGAAGTTGACGATATTGTTCATTTTAGGAAATCTGCCTTTAGAGCATATAGAAATATACTGCGTATATTAAGAAGTCCGCGTATAGAAGGACATCATAAAAGAGTATTGGACTAGGCATACATCCTTGGAATGTTTTTTTCATAGTTGAAAAACGAATATATATATAGGTTGCCAGAACACATTAGCAAAGTTCTGAAAGAATTCTAAAAGAAAGTTGATTAATAACTTATATCAGTAACAAGTATTGATTTTCTTTATTATTATAGAGAAAATTAGATATCAGTTTTTAAAATTTGTCTGTTTCAATTAATTTTCTCATTATTTAAAAAGATTTTTTTAAATGATAAAAGGATTTTTATATTATATTAGAGTAATTATTATATTTAAAATTTTAAACATAACAAGATTTTAATCCTGAAAGAAGCCAGGTATATTAACTAGCAATAAATAAAATGTCATGATAAATATTAAAATAGTAATGTTATCCTAAAGTAAAAATATAATTTGGACTATCGATTGACCGGACAAGAACACGCGCATGCCAAATGATCAACAGTTATCTATTTACCGCAAAATAAACTCAATTTCTCCATTTCTACTGATATTTCAGAGAATTGAGAATGGGAGATTGTTTGGCATAGATAAAAAGTGCACGCGAGAGCGATTTTTTAGAAATTATAATTAATTAAAAATGTGACCAGGTTTTAGCATTTTCAACGATAATTAACCAAAATGTTATTGCACAAAAACTATTTTTACACTATTTAAAAGTATTATAATGCAATGTGCAAGTAAAAATTCGAATGTTTGTAGAAATACGATTTAAATGGCAATATTATGCCATGGGGCTTCATACCATTAAAAAGTTCAGGTGTAAAATAAACAAAACAAATGAAAGGATATTAAAATAATATAATATTTTTAGTTCCCAGAGACCATATCTCTTCATTTATACATCATTAAGATGCACTTTTTGAATAGAATGAAAATTTCACTTAATAAACCGCATGGACAAGAGCAAATAGAGTTAACATCAGCAAATAATTATTTGTCTCTTAATTCGCAAAAATCATATAGGATTAAATATTCTTAGTTTTTTCTTCAATTTGCAATTATTTGCTGAAATAAAGTCTTTTATTCTATAAGATCACGTAGTTAATATCTTAATTAGTAATCTTAAACCATTAATATCTTAAAATTATTTGGTATGAACGTTTTTCAAAATATCGGAAAAAACCATGGGATGTTATTCCTTTTTTTATTCTTTATTTCTCAATATAATTATGATGCAGACAAATGTTGATAATTCCTAGTTATTATTAAGCTTCAAAAATCTATTGAGAGATCAGCCGTCATTGGCGATCTATTGGTTCGATGGCAATGGCAGTTGCTAAAAATTTTCAATAAATATTTTATGTGGATTTTTAATGATCTCTCTTCAATGAATTTTTATACTTCAAATGTTGAAAGATATGTAATGCATGTTATTTAGAAACTTTATACCATTCTATTTATTGAATTCTGCATTGCTCTAATTTTCTAATCGCTCACTTAAAATTTCAAATTTAATTTGTAACAAAAGCGATAAAACTTCAATTATTGTTAAGACTATTTGAAAGGGCATTATTTGAAAAATTACTCATTAAAAAATATTCCGGCATTATACAACCATGTATAATTAATTATACTGAAATTTAAAAATAAATAAATAAATAAAAGCGTATTTTTAACAGAATTTGATGCATAACTTGGGCAAATACCACATCATGCATTACCAACACTGAAACAAAAGTCCAAAATGAAATATTTGAATAAAAATGAAAAATATTTGGATTTTATTTAGAACAACAAAAATATTGTTGCAAAATGTTCTTCAAATAAAGCTATTGTTGTAAAATATAATTAAAAATTTTTTAAAAAATATTCCTAAATCTGAGAAAAAAATAAATAAAACTTCAAAATTCACATAATTGAAACGACAGCTTTTTGAATTTTAAGAATTTTATTTAAGTATTATACTTGAAGAACTTATCCCGGAAAAACGCCTACCTCATACTTAATTGGTAATCAATTTAAATTTGTTCCAAAGTGCTCATTCTCATTCTTCAAACTGTATATATGTCAAGATTGCAGAAAACTCTAGATACAACGATCCGATTTGTAAAGCGACAGCACATTCTCGAAAGAACAAACACCCACACGAAATCTCCCGTATTACTACAGAGATACAGTTGAAATAAAACATACCAGAAAACTTGAATTTTGTTATAAAAGCAAAATTTTACAAAATAATTTATAATGTGGTGCAAAATAATTCTACTTTAAAAAGTGCGTTTAAAAAGAAGGCTAAGAAAATATTTATTCATTTCATACTGCTTATATAAATAAATATTTTTTCTTCATTCTTCCATTTTTGATGGTCGAATTCCAAAATTAATCTCTCGATTCACACCTTGCTTGAATAAATTAGTACAAAGTAATAAAAAAGAACGGGATGAAAGCTCCTCTGCAAAAATATGCGTCTTCAAAAGACTTTCGGCGGAGATTAGCTGTGTTTTTTTTCAATAACTATATCGAAAAGGTGAATGGAAGCTTTCTTTGTGTTTAAGGCATTCAAAAGTGTGAAAGAAATAAATTAAATTTCGTATGAATGGAAGTGTTTTGAAGAAGAATTTTAATTTCAAATGAATAGAAAATAATTCATTAGAGATTTTTATTTGTTTGACTGTTTTGATGAAGTGGGTCGTTAATTAGAAATAAAAAAAAAATATAGTATTAAATTACATTTAAAAAGAACAGGGAATTATGTATTTTAGTAAAAAGAAAGTGAATAATAAGACTGGAAAATGTGTTCTTATATCTCCTAATAATAAATACGAATGTGTGTGTTGGCGTTTTAAAGATAAACAATTAGATCCAGAACTAGAAATTTATGCGCAAATGTGTTTTGGTTAAATTTCTCAACCTGTATCTGGAAGCTATTTTTAATATATTTTAACTAGAATGTAAATCAATTAAGAATTATTCGAAGTTTTGACAGCGTTAACTTTCGGAATTATTATAGCACAAAAATGATTTTTGTATCATTTTAAAATTCAAAAGGATTATCTTTTCAAGTATACCAATTAAGTAACTGTAGAGTTTTTGTATTTTTTTTAAATTAATTATTTTTATTTTATAAAAACTTATTTTCTGTTTGCTACTTTTATTGATGCTTTAAATATTTTTTCATATATTTTCTTTTTCTGTTGTTGATGATGAGGATATGACATTATCGTTCTTTTTCATATGTAATGATTAGGTTTCTATTTAACGTAGGCTTTTAACTTAGCCCTTGAAATTTTCCTGTATTTCCGATTAAGATTTAACTTCAAGCAAGTGATTATGATATTTTTTTAAAGAAACTTTCCATTTGAAATATTGGCTCTCTTTAAGATAAAACCATTTCGTGCATAAAAATATACTATAATTCATATCACTTTCAAATTGCTTTCTTGTCACAGTTTCTTATTATGATCCTTTTTTGTTCGTTTTTATTGAATAAATCTCTGATATTTAAAAAAAAAATAATAAAAAAATATTCTGTAGCACACATAAAATTACAGTGATGAATGGTTCTACTTTCTGCCCTTGAAATTTGAACTATACATGTTAATTTTCAATAAGAAGGTTTTTGTATCAATGTAAGTTTAACAATTTCCGTACTCTAAATTAATTTTCAAATTTTAGAGTTGTTTTCCTTCTGCAATATATCTTCCGTTTTTTCAGATAATGAAGCATTAGACAGATACATTATTAAAGGAATGGCTCAATATGAGACTTTTAAACGCATTACTTGTATATCAAATTTGATTATTAACAATTTACCGAAGGAAACCATTAAGAACAACTTATATAAAGTCCTACAAACTCTACAACATAAAACAACGCTTTTACGAAACATAAATATCAAAATATAGTCGATTCATTCTCGAAAAACTGCACTTGTATCACACAACTCCTATAAATAATCAATTGCTAATTCATAATATTAATAATGCCCTCAGTGCACAGTTAGAAAGCTTGTAAATCTATCATCATTTCAAACAGAATTGTTTCCCAAAGCGGTCATCTCACCTTTCATTATTTTCTAAAAGGGTATATAATTTTCTTGAGGGATCTCAGATTTCAACTCCTGTAAGGGATATTGTCATAATTCTGGTATTTTCTAGACCCTGCATTTTTGTCACCAAAATCGCCAAGTTTATCGCCAAAGCCAGGAGTCACTGACCAAGTATCCATTTAGCATTTTGTCTTCCTTTCTTTGAGACCAACTATTCAGAAAATAATGTTACAGATTCGTAACAGTATGTAGCATTGTTTTCCTGCATCAATCAATCAATCTTCAGTAATTTCAGTAATCAATCTTCTTTTAATTTCGTAGATCAAACAAAATTTTCTTCAAACGTCATTATAATATAAATCAAAATTATTGATTTTTTAAATTTTTGAACAAATTATTGACCTCCTAATTATCGGTAACGTTTTGCTCAAATCCTAGATTCAGTGAAGTACCTTAGAAAGACATTATTTTCTGTTTAATGACACTTGAAGTTCCTTTAGCAATTTAAAAACAAAGAACGTCTCTTTAAAATAATTTATTATTTTGGTAAACTGTTGAGACTAATGATTGAGGGCACAGTTAATGAGATAGTGCAAGAATCATTAATTATTCACAAAATGATTAATTTTGTTTAAGTAATTTTAGTTCCGGTTTTTCCTTCCGCAGAATTCTGATTGGATAGTTCCGGATTACCAATTAAGCTTTCGTAGATTTAAAACTTTATAAATGCATTTATGAAAAGAACATTAATTACTTTTATAATTATATAGCGTTTATTTTTGGGTTATTTATAAGGTTTATGGATGGATTTACTGCATTAGTGTAAAGTTAAAATTAAAAATTTGAAATGACTATTGGTAAAAATAACTTATGATTTTGGTAAACTGTCGAGATTAATGATTGAAAGAACGATTAATGAAATGGCGCATGAATCATTAATTAACCGCAAGATGACTAATTATATTCTGGTAACTTTATTTACGATTTTTCAATCAAAAGATTTCAGATTGGGTAAATCCAGAGTTACGAATAAAATTTTTGTAGCTTTAAGGTGATCAAAAAATCCGCTCCATATGAATTTAGAATTAATAAAACAGCTTTATAAAGTCAGATGATTACAGGCTGTCTTATTACAAATGAGCACAATAAATAAAAAATGTAAAGAGCTAGATAGATAAAATTTTGTACTCTAATTAAGTATCTAAAATATAGGTCTGAATTAAATTTTGAACCATCTCCGTCAAGAAGTTTATCGTCAGTTTATATCTACTTTCACATGCAGTAATTCGAAAACTCATTAACTTAAATAATTAAATGGGATTCTAAATGTGATTTTTTGATGCAACTGAAACACTAAGCAATAAAGGACCCAAAATATATATTTGACCTTCTGGTATTTGAATAATAGCCGTATGCCAGGCAGTAATCGCCAAAAGAAAAGTGCCCAGAAGCGCACTTTAGATTCACGCTGCCGATAATCCATAAATAATATCCGCAATTACTATTCCATTGAGATACATGTACAGTATGTACCTTTACTTTCTCGAATAGCAGTTATATATATATATATATATATATATATATATATATATATATATATATATATATATATATATATATATATATATATATATATATATATATATATATATATATATATATACAGGGTGTCCCAAAAAAAATGTATACATACTTTAAATAATTGTAAATTTGGGGTTTATTATAATTCGAATAATTTTCAACATGTAAAAGATTCTACAAATATCATTCTATTGTCTTGTTATAGCATGTTCTCAAACTGATGTCCGTTCTGCTCCAGACATTGCTGACAATGCGAAGCGATGGAATAGCACACATGATGGAACAATTCCCTTGAGATATTCGTACATTCATGTTCAATGGTTGCCCTCAATTGAACAACTGTTGAAGGTTTATGGACGTCCTGAACAGTTCCATCAGCCTCAAACTTATCTCTAATTCGAGGGATGGTAACTCGTGTAGGTGGTTCTTTGTTAAACTCCCTCTCAAATTGTCTTTGCTCTTCAACTGCATTTTCATACTTCCAGTAGCATTTTAGAATAAATTTCCTTTTTTCAAATTCAAGTCTGTCTGCCATCACTCTGTTCAATAGGTTCAATCTGTAAAGAAAGAAGAAATAACTTAGTTATCAGCTGCTAAAATGTGTATACATTTTTTTGGGACACCCTGTATATATATAGTAATTATCAAAAAATTCAAACTCGAGAATTTTACGAATCTCCACGTTTTAGACCCCTCACTGAGTTTGAAAAGCACATTTATGGTAAATGTAAGTCTGTCTGCTCATTTGTAACAAAGATAATTCAAAAACGCTTTGTTCCAGATGAAATTTGGTATACGTTCTCTTCACCAAATTTGAGGATTTCTATTAAATTTTAAATACAATTTGCTTAGAGGTAATACTTCTGTCTGGCCGTTCGAATATAAGTTCCCATAATTACAAAACAAAAAGAACTAAATAGATAATACTCTGTACAACAGAATTAACATCTTTAGACAGACAGACACTTATCATATTTTGAGCCAAATCCAACAAAGAGTTGACACCCTCTCAGTCTGTACTTTGAAAAACATGTAAACGCAATAAGTGAAAGTAGTTAAGCTTTATATATATCAAATTTGGTATGTGAATTTGTGACAAGTGTAGATTATGTTAAATTTTTATTTCTATCGGTTCTCGAAAACGCATCTAAAACATCAATCTGACTTTCGAATTCTATTAACTACATGTCAGGGATTAATCGCCAAATTACTCGCCAAGGATGATACGATTGATTAAGTAAGAATATAAAATTCACACCAAAGGTTAATATAGTGTACGCCAATGATATGCAAGCTGTTTTCTGGGATAATGTGTTTCTAGAGAGTATGCGAGAACGTTTTGTGGAGACCACCCCCGCTGGCTTATTACTCTATGAAACATACATTTCTCTTCTGAAGAACTCTGAATTTAAGCATATAAATAGTCTTGACCACGACCTTTCTCACAGCCCACAATTATAGGGGAGATGTGACGGGGGATAACTCCTTTATTACAGAATATATAAGAAAGGGTTGAAAAGACCCATCCAACTGGATACGTCTTGTTGCTATCGTATTTCATTTATAGACAGACATATTTCTTCTGAATGAATTTTTTAAATTAATTTAGAATTTTTTTGTAAATACAGCAGACAAATTCCATTCATCTAGCTCAAAGTTTTATTTTTGGATTACCGAGTTACAGACAGACATAATTTCAAAAATTATTTTTCCGGCATAGAGGGCTCAAAAGCATTAAAATTTGTCAACACTTCGAATTCAAAGTCTTTTGATGAATACATTACTTTATCCTTGAATATTTCGTATCCGAGAAAATAAAAATTGGTAAGGTGTATGCACACACTTGAAAATTCGAAAGTCGTTCAAAATATCGAATATTTTTTTATTGCTTATTAATGTTCTCTGATCCTTTAGCTTTCAAACGATACCAAGATGTTGTCAAAATTCGAAATATTTCTCGAGTTATAATTATTTTTCTTGAGGTGCTTTCATTAAAAACTCTAGTTACGATGTTTTTAAAACTCATTTTATGAAGAATGATATTTTCCCACTATGTTGCTTCATTCAAACAATCATAACTCAACAAGAAATGAACCAAATACAGTTATTTATGTATCAAAATAATCTGTATGAAAAAGCGGATATTTTGTGCTTCAATCAAAGTTATATTTATAGAAATAAATTTTTAATAGCTGTTTCAAAGTTAAAATGACAGAAAAAAATCTCGCTTTTTCTATTCATTGTTGATGAAAAAACTGTTTAAAAAAACTATACATTTTTATAACTTGATTGAGGCAGACAACATGAAGACTAATAGTAGGCATCATTTCCAACTAGAATTGTGCGTCTGTAAAAATTAGAATTTAAGACATTATGTTTCAAAAAATAGGCTAATTAGCTCAATAAATATTATTTAATTAATTAATAATTAGTTTTATATGGTTTTTTTCACTGAAATGAATTTAAACATATATTAGTAACTACTGTGAAAAAACTGGATTTTTAAAGTTAAAATTTTAAAAAAATCTTCAAGTGTGTACGTACACCTTATGATACAGCAGACTCCTTCAATTTCCCCTATACACCTCCATGAAAGATATTGGATTTCTCTTCGAATCAATTATTTCTGACAGAGCTACGAGGCCTCACTCTATTTATATACATTCTGTAGGTTAAAAAAAAACTTCCAAAACTTTAACTAGCGCACCAGCTTAAATAGTTAAATTAGAATCTTGTAACTGATTAAACCGAACTCCGCCTAAATGGATAATTAAAGGAAATGGTATACGCTGTGTTCATTCGTACACTTATACGAGTATCAAATCTTCTTAACCGAAGAATTACTCATAATTCTAAGCTTAAGGAACCACGGCGAAACCGTATTTCACAGGTGGTTGGATTCCGATGAGATATTTGCTTCTAACTCGGCAGTGGAAAGTGAGATCCATGAATTATGAACATTTTTAAGCATTTAAGCACGAAGAATGATGAAATCTCGAAGTAAATCCGGAGTGTGGGTTATGTACATTCTTCTCTAATTATATCATTCATTTGAAATTTTGGCAGAGTTCCAAAATTACTTTGCGATCCGTTGTGGAATATTCCATTCTATAAGCAATTAATTTAAAACCTTGTTTTTGGATATTATGTAGTACTGATAAGAAGATTCTATTTGGTAATGAACTATCGTCTGTTCTGAATTGCAATCTTACTGATGCTATACATTTGGTTTTTCGAAAACGATTTCAGATGTATTTTCTTTTCTTGTTTATATAATCATTAATTATATATCCTTTATTCAAAACAAAAAATAAAATCTTAGTTTCAGAAGGAAAGTGAACTAATTATTGCAGAATACAAAACATACCATATTTTATTCATACATAAAACATAAGAAAGAAGAATACTTCTACTAGTTAGATATTCTTTCTTCCAATAATTTTGCAACTATTACTATCTTCTCTCATTTTTTTTTATTTAATATTAGCATTATTTGAGAACCAACAGACAGACTGATAATATTTGTCGTGTTTACTTTCAATTAAGCTGTACGTACACACTTGAAGATTTTTTATTAAATTTTAACTTTAAAAATCCAGTTTTTTCATAGTGGGTTATTAATATATGTTTAAACTTATTTCAGTGAGAAAAAAACCATATTACACTAATTATTAATTAATTAAATAATATTTAATGAGCTAATTAGTACATTCTTTGAAACATGATATCTTAAATTCTAATTTGTACAGACACAAATTCTAGTTGGAAATGATGCCTGACATTAATCTTCATGTTGCCTGCCTCAATCAAGTTATAAAAATATATAGTTTTTTTTAAACAATTTTTTCATCAACGATGAATAGAAAAATCGAGATTTTTTCTGTAATTTTGACTTTTAAACAGCTATTAAAAATTTATTTCTATAAATATAACTTTGATTGAGGCACAAAACATCCGCTATTTCATACAGATTATTTTTATATATAAATAACTGTATTGGGTTCATTTCTTGTTGAGTTATGATTGTTTGAATGAAGCAACAGAGTAGAAAAATACCATTCTTCATAAAATGAAATTTTAAAAAACCGTAACTAGAGTTTTTAATGAAAGCACCTCAAGAAAAATAATTATAACTCGAGAAATATTTCGAATATTGACAACATCTTGGTATTGTTTGAAAGCTAAAGGATCAGAAAATATTATTAAGCAATAAAAAAATATTCGATATTTTGAACGATTTTCGAAGTTTCAAGTGTGTACATACACCTTAAATCTTTTATGCATTGTTTAAGGTTTACGTACACACAAGAAGATTTTTCTTTTTAAATTTTAACTTTAAAAATTCAGTTTTTTCGAAGTTGGTCATAAATATATCTTTAAACTCATTTCAGTGAGAAAAAACCATATTACTCTAATTGTTAATTAATTAAATAATATTTAATGAGCTAATTAGCCTATTTTTGGAAACATGATATCTTAAATTCTAATAATTTTAGTTCGAAATGATGCCTAATATGAGTCTTCATGTTGTCTGCCTCAATCAAGTTATAAATATGTATAGTTTTTTTTTTTTTTTAATTTTTTCATCAATGTTGAATAGAAATGGCGAGATTTTTTCTGTCATTTAAACTTTTAAATATCTATTAAAAATTTATTTCTATAAATATAACTTTCATTGAGGCACAAAACATCCACTGTTTCATGCAGATTATTTTGATATAGAAATAATTGTATTGGTTCATTAGTTCATTTCTGATTGAGTTACGATTGTTTGAATGAAGCAATATAGTAAAAAAATATCATTCTTCATAAAATGAGTTTAAAAAATACCGAAACTAGAGTTTTTAGTGAAAGTACCTCAAGAAAAATAATTATAACCCGAGAAATATTCCGTATATTGAGAACATCTTGATGTCGTTTGAAAGTTAAAGGATCAGAGAACAAAAATAATAAAAAAAGGATTTTGAAGCAATAAAAAAATATTCGATATTTTGAACGATTTTAGAAGTTTCAAGTGTGTAGGTATACCTTAATGTTCGAGATTCCCTCAAGAATATACATATAATAATCAAATTTTACAAACATTACATCAGAATTATTTTTTCCTCATATCAGTAATGTGATATGAGTGTATGAACCATCCTACTAGAGTCAATTTTCGTAACACTATAATGCCATTAAGAACATAACTATTCAAAGAAATCTATCTCCCAATTTTTACAATACTGTAATTTCAAATGCTTGTTCCTCGTGTATCTAAACAGATATCGAATATAATTCTTCTTTTATTATTTTCAAAAATAAATAAATAAATAAATCCCAAAATTAATTATTTCATAAAACAATGAAAATGGTTTGGTTTCAGTTCAACAATAAAATCGAGCGTTAACAATTGTGCATTTTTTTTTAAACATGAAAATGCCAGGAAAAATATGTCTGACAATTAAGTGATTTCAATAAAAAACATTTTCTTTTATTTTAAAAATTATGTAAAGTCAGTTTTGTTTAATAATATTTTCTAAAGTTTTAAGAGAAAAATGCTAAAATATAATTTAATTGTTAGAGAATTAAAATCCCATATAAATTTTTTAAAAGTTACACCGTGATATCCACTTTCATTTCTCAAAATATTGTTAAACCCAATTTGGTTGTTCAACATCTTATAGCTTGTCCTGTTGAGAGCCAAATCATACATACGAATTCATCTTTATTATTGATAGAGATAGAGATACTGTAAGGGAAAAGTTAAATAAGTTTGAAAAAAGTATTGATTACGATTTGCCCAAACGATAAAATCTCCAGGAAACTGCTTGTAAAAAGTATTTCATTTTAAAAGTAAATGCTTTGAGTTCTTAATTTTCAATACACGAAGATATGTTGTTGATATTACATCCTACATGCTATTATAATGATTACAAGTCGTGCTGTTGTAATACAACTGGATTGTTGTGCTGTTGTAAATTTGTATTCCATTAAATATCCCTACATCTTGCGTGGGTGTTCAAAATTCAATAACAGCTACTTTCTTGTAATGTCATTATCCTTGTCGACGTCATGTTTATAGCAAAATTAGCTTGTTTGTATACATCCATCGTTAGTTTATAAACGATATTTGGCATCATCTGGTGTAAAGTTTTCTTTTTATTTAAATCAAAATTCTCATAGTTACTTTTTGTAATACGAATAAAAATTTATTATAGCTATATATTGAATAAATTAAGTGAATTAATTTCTGATTAGTAAATGAATAAATTAATTGAATTAATTTCTGAATCTGATAGTTAATTAACTGAATTTCAACTTTAATATAAAAACCCTTTAATATAATTAAAATTTAATTGAATAAATGAATAAATTTAAAATTTAATTGAGTAAATGAATACATTTAAAAAAAATAATTTTTATTTTTTATTTTGTTTGAATCTTAATGCGTTAATTTATGATGAATTATTATTATGAAATGCGTTTTTTATTCTATTTTGCCGAGTAATCAACATTTAAATTTACAATGGAATATTCATCTCTGAAATATTAAATGCTTATTTGAAAAATAATAAGAAAATATTTATAAAAAGCTATTTGTACCTAAACATTATATTTTAATATTTGCCAGAAAGCGATAAAATGTATGTTGGAAAGTAAAACAAATGAAAAATTTGAACAAAACTCAACTGAAAGCAACATTTCCAAAAGAAAACGATTTCTTGTAATATCACTTAATAGAGTTTATTTAATTAAAACTTCTCTTCTAACACATGAGTGAGGTTGCAAATTCCTTTGAAAATACATTTTCAACTTGAATATTTTGTTAAATACACAAAGTACCAAAATCATAGAATTATTACTTTAAATAAGTGAGTTCAATCTGTTTGCTTAAGCCATTTTCTTAAAAAAATATCTCTTCTCTTTATATTTGTATAGCATTTAAATATGTCGAATTATTAATGATATGTATAAATTCATTGCATTTTTCAAAAAATAACAGTTCCTTGTAAAATAACTGTTAATTGGAAAATAAGTAGGCTAAAATGAAAAATCAAATCAATTTATTTTCAGTTGCGCTATTTAAAAGGTTATTATCATAAAAACCTTAATGGAGTAGAATTGGAAAATTGAATATATCGTTGCAGACTTCACGATAACAGTCTAGAATAATGGCTTAATCTAGAATATTTAATCTAGAACTAAAGAATTTATTTTGAAGGTCATAAATATACACATGGAAATGTTTTTTAATCTTAAATAAGTAAAAAAATAAATAATAAAAATAAAAATCCTTAATTTAATTAAAATAAAGTAAAAAATTTATTTATCTTAATTCAATTAAAATTTAATCGAATTAACTATAAATTACATGTTGTTCCATTATGCGGCCATAAAATTACATTGAATTCCTCTCTAGGTTGCGTAATTTAGTTACCAAATTAATCTAAAAACAAATTCATAGATTTACGGGCAATAAACCGTTCGAAAGAATTAGCCCACATTTTGAAATCAACCTGTAATTCGAGTGAAAATCACATATACCAAATTTCATTCATTTAGCTTGTTGAATTTTCGGGCCATAGTATTTATTTGCAGAAGAATAGACACGCAAATTTACATTCGGTGCAAGGGTTTACGGCTCCCAAATGGTGCGCAAATACTTTTTTATTGTAAAGAATTAATACAGATTTTATCTCTCTAGTTTGTTACAATTTTTGTTTCGAAAACTGATAGAGAATCGTCTATAGATAAGCATAAGAAGTATCATACATAGTCATAATTAATTTTTACACGGATTTTACAAGTCATGGAAGTCATAATTATTTACAAGTCATACTACAAGTCATGTTGCAAGTCATAATTATTTTTTATACTTTTACAAGTCATAGAAGACATGGAAATTTATCAAAATTTGCTATTACTAATTCATACATTTTTATACCTCGAATACAAGAAAGTAAAAATGATTGTAAATCTATGATTAAAATATTTTTTTACAAATTAATTAGTTACTTAAGAAGACTCAATAGGATCAAAAGTAATATAATGTTTCAAATCCCATACCTAAAGTAGGAATATTTAAAGAAGATAACACCCCTTTCCGAATATAAAAAGAGGAATGAGTTTCAGAAAGAAGACAAAAATGTCAAAAGTGCTAGCGCTGTCATCAAACATGAAAGCACTTAACGCTTAACATCAAAGACGTCAAAATGGCCCCACTTGCATTGTTCATAAAAGAGAGGTATTCCAGATAAATTGCAGTTTTGACTTTGAGTCCTGTCTCTGTACAAAACTGTTGTTAAAATAATGAATGAGTTAGCTTTAGGAATGAAATATTTCTTCTTATGCTTATAGGTTCAAAAGCATGAGATTTCTCTGTCTATTTATACTCGATGGTTTTCTTATATTATAATTTCTATTGCCGAATGTCATTTTGTATGTTTTGAGCAATTTTTGTATTATGGAGTGTGATGATCTTCTATAGTGTGTGGAGAAGAGGGGGTGTGTGATCTTCTATAATAAAGTGTAAATATTTAGTAGACTAAGCGTCTATTAAGTGCTCCTATTGACATTTATATTATTCTATTTGTTAAGTATATAAAATACATTTGGAGTTTCGGAGCAAAAATCTATACCATATAGTACGAACAATGACCAGCATATTCAGTTTATAACAACGTTTTTGGAACTCTTTTTTACTTGTGGATGGATGTTTTGTACCGGGTAACCGATTTCTACTCAATTATATACAATTAATAACGCCGGCGTCTGGCATAGGGGTAGCGCGCCTTCCCCGTGATGTGGGCGTCCAGTGTTCGAGTCCCGGTTTGAGTATGGTTGTTCTATCTGTGAGATGTGTGAATGCGCCCTCCTGTAAAAAGGGGTTGTTCAAGCGAATGTGATGCGTGAATAGCTAAGGCGTACTCTTGGCCCTAGTTGGCGCTACTAAAACAAGAGACGCTTCCCTACCGACTTAAAATCACTGTCTTCGTAACAGCGGGCTTGTCCATGGCAAGTGCCATAAGAAACTACACAATTACTGACATCTATATGTATATCTATCAATATTCACAGATGCATCATTTTTCTAGACTTGATTTGTCTATCTTATCTTCGCTAGACTTTATTACAACTGGTATTGCCTTTTATGTGTAACGATTTTTAGACATGCAGTTAACGCTCATTTGTCCATCCGTCCGTCTTTCATTTCGCCATACAACAATTCTTTGTATTACTATGAATTTTTTTTTTATTTCTGGTATAAAAAAATACAAAATACGATACTGACAATACCTCCGAAAAAGGCCTTATGATGAAACTCATAAAACAGACTTTTCGAATTTTCTCTGTTTGTGAATGGGAAAAATCAAAACTATTTTGAGCTTGACGAATGAAATTTGTTATATGGTTTTTACATCTATAGAATTCTATCAAATTTTAATCGATATTCATTCACGGAAAGGGTGTCTGCCTGGATATCCGAACACAAATGAAAAATATAACTGCAATATGGGACGATCTAGATGAATAAAATTTAGAATGGAGATTTAAATCTAAAAATTAGATATGTATCAAATCTTGAATCTAATAAAGGATTTGACTTTCTGTAGATTTTTTACTGTCGTATGAATGTAAACACGATAATTCAAAACGTCAACAATTTAGAATTTCGAAAATTTTGTAAATAATTTTAACATCTAAAGTATAGAATTTTATCAGATTTGAAACAAACATAATAACACAAAACTGCTATGATTTAAATAAATGGAATTTGATATGTGATTTTGTTCTAGAATTGCATTGTATATCAAAATTGGTCCGAAAAAACATCAAAAATGCAAGTTTGACTTTCTTTATGTGCTACATAGCACAACAATTTTCGTTTTGAAGACGTTTATAACTTTCTCCAAGGCCGAGAATTTTTAGCAATGGGCAAATACCTTTATTAGGCTGTATATGAAAATATTTTGAGTAGACCAAACTCAATGGTTTAATCATGTAATAATATCTGTATTAATGTTAACATCACAACCTATAAACTATTTCTTGATATAAAGAAACTGATAAAAAGTGTGCATATTTGTGAACTTGCAAAGTTTTACTAAAATATATAATAGTAAATCATCGTTAAAACCAATTCTTCGTTTTTGTATAAAAAATAATATCGTACAATTATATTTTAATTGTGCACATTTTCTCAAACATAGCTGATTCCCAAGCTGTCTTTAGCCTTTTCTTGCCATACACAAGATCTCAACACTCCATTTCCTTTTCTAAAGCTCTAATGGCGTTTTTCGGTTTGGTAAAGACGCATGTAGACTTTGTTAAAAAAAAATTCTTTACATCTTCGTTAAACAGGAATTTTTGAATATGTTGTGATGATCGAAATACTGAATGAATGGGTTTAATATTGTGAAAGATATGTTAAAAAAGAAGGAAAGAACATGGTGTAGTAATAAAGAGAGAGAAAGAAAGAAAGAAAATATTATATTGATCTTTAATTTAAGAGTATTAAATAAAATGTAAATATGAGTTAAAATAGAAAAGAATGTTAAAAAATGACACCTTCGAATTTTACTTTTATCATTGTTATCAAAGTCGTGAATACGAGAATTCTGAATGAATGATCATAGTGAGAAACACTATGAATAACCAGTAGGAGTAGTCTCCCGAAAACGTTCTCGCATACTCCCTAATAAATTTGTCATATCACCTTACATGGCAACGGCGTATAATATTTATGAAATATTAAATTTTGGTGAGGATTTAGCATTTTTACTGAATTTATCGTGTAATCATTAGCGAGTTATTTTGAGATTAATCTCGAGCATGTGTTAATAGCATCCAAAAATCGAATTCATGTTTTAGACACGTTATTATCAACCAGTTGAAAGAACAAATTTGACACAAAACTTCACTTGTAGTCACAAATTCTCTTACCGAATTTGATATATTTAAGTCATCGTATTTTTTAATAATTGCATTAATTTTCTTCTGAAAATACTGACCGACATATATTCAATCCATAGTTGGATTTGGCTTAAAATTTGAGTGTTTACATTATCGATGTTAAATCTGAGTATCAAATCTTATCTATCCAACTCTCTTCATTTTACAGTTATCGTGTCAAATTCTATTCGAACAAGCAAAAAGACGACTGAACATAAGACATATTAGACATTAGACTGAACAGATAAAACTGAAAATTCGGCAGAAATCTGCAAATTTGGAGAAAACATCGTATATGAAATTTCTTTTGTCTACCTCAAACCATTTTTGAGTTATCTGTGTAGCAGAAAAGACAAATAGACAGACAGACATCTTCCAAAAAATGTGTTTTTCGAATTTAGGTCTAAAACGAGAAGATTGTTCAAAATCTCGACCTCGAATTTTTTAACAATTACTCTATATTCTGATAATGATGTCGTGTCCGCGTTACCACAGAAAGGGGGTGCAGTAGCTTCCGAAGGTAAAGATCCCTGAGCATCCGAGGGCAGAAGTCTGACTTCTAGCTCATATGAAGATGAAACTCACACATTCGCTTGCACAACCCCCTTTTACAGGGGAGGGGGGACATTCACACACCTCACAGATAGAACACAGATGAAGAACAACCATGCTCGAACCGGGATTAGAACCCGGGACGCCCAGATCACGGAGAAGACGCGCCACCCCTATGCCAGGACGGCACTCTACTTTCTCTATACTACGTATACAAGAAAGTAAAAATTAGGAACATTACATAATATCTTTAAGAAATAGAAAATAAGAAGATCTGTGTTATGAGACGGATTCAAAGGTTAAACAGAAAACCAGATTCTGTCATCCTAAGATACAGCTTTTGACTTGCAAATTATAAGGAGCTGGCTCCATAATTAATATAAACACAAAGCAATCACTTAAAAATTTGACTTTCCACTCTTCACGGCGCTTATCCTTTAAATAACAAACACTCTTCCAAAAAAAAATGAGGAAAGAAAGAAGTGCTGATCAAAGTGGCTACCTGTACAAAGACGAAGCGACAGTCTGTATCAATTTAGGGTGTTTATGCGGAAGGTGTCTTTCCCCATCAAAGCGAGGATTAGCTCTTGAGTAATGGCGCAACGCCAATCGAAGACCGATGCTAATCCTTCATCAGTGACTGATTTAAGGAATCGGTCGAGCGTTGCGGAGTCGGGAGTTTTTAACTATTAATATTCCTGGAAGCTGCCTTTTCGACATTCATTAATGAAGTGCGAAGAATGGCAGAAATAAAAAAAGGATTTTGTTCCGTTACTTAATATTTGGAGTGGTGTGAAAGCACGGGCTACTGTTTTCCTTGCTCTGGCAAAATTCCAAGTAATGCTGTAGAGAAAAGACGTTTGACAACATGCACAAGTTTCTCACTTCAAGTGTTATTGATGGACTCGAACTTTTCAGCAATTAGATTTTCGAATTGGGAATCAGTTATTTTCGTTTTAGTTCGAATCTTATTAACTTTGATGAAAATAATTGGCACTTATGACAGAACTTTTGCGCGGAAAATGTTATTCCGATTTAATTAAAATTATGAATGAAAAAAAAATTTCAGCAATATGGTGCACATAAGAAAAAATACTATCACTTGTGTCAATTACTTTTTGCAATATAATGGATATATAACTGAATTTCAATGTTTTTACTTTATTCGTGTGATTTTCTGATCGAAATAACGACAAAATGTATAAATATATTGAAATTATTTGGAAAATTTTAAGTCTTACATATAGAATTATCTGCGAGTACTTACTTTAAAAACATAACGCATCAATTCTATCAGTACAGAAACGCCCCAAACGTCCGTTTAACTATACTCTAAAGGTGCGAATTCCTCCCCCTAATTAAGAATGATTGAATACTCCACGTGTGTGCTTTATTCGTTATAGATGCTCGCCAAGTTGGGCTTAGGTACACAGAAATTTTCTGAAAACACTCAAAAGTTGTTCGAACATGCATTAGCTTCATTCATTTGGGTAATTCTTTTTGAACATCAACCCTCTTAAAAGACGAGTCGGTATTGCGGTTTCTAGGGGGGAGGGAGGGGATTTTTTCTAATGTTTGAGAAACTCGGACATTCAAATACTCTTAGGCGCCTGAACTCGAATGATTACTAGGAATGAGAGGATAAAAGATAAACGATTTTCGATGTACCAACTTTAAAGTATCAAATTATTAGGACAAATTATTTGAATTATAAGTTCAAATATATAATATAGGATATACAATTTATTGTGCAAAATATTCAAATTATAATTTTATATTAACAAGTATAAATTATCAAATTTATAGCGCAAAGTACTCGAATTATAGTTCTAAGTGCTAAATAAAAAGTAGGAAATTTATGATATTAATTATTCAAATAAAAATTCCATTAATCAATGCAAATTTTTGTAAATATTTAAATAGGCAATCACCAAGTATAACGTATCCTGTTATCAAATATTCAGTAATGAAGTAAAACGTTTCACATTTTTAATACAAATCATTCAAATTATAGCTTCATGTGTCAAAGATAAAGAATTCATAGTGCAAAGTATTAGAATGAAAGTTTCAATTACCAGTATTATCAAATTTTGAAAGTATTTGAAGCACAATTTTCTGTTACCAAGTAAAACTATCCTTAATATGGCGTAATATTCAAGTTTGAAGGCACTATATTTGACTTATAGTGCCATGAATCATCAACAGATATATAATACCACAAAGAAATTGTACTGTAGTGTCATATTATAATAAAATATCAAATTTATCTTGCAAATATTAAAATTCTAAAATATTCTTCAAGTTTTAAATGTAAAATAATATATATATATATATGTATATATATAATACAAAAGCGTTTAAATTATAGTGACAAGTGCCAAATATAAGATTAAAAAAATAATGGGGCAAAGTATTCAAATAAATTCCATTAACCAGTATAAAATATTAAATTTTGTAAATTATTGGAAGTAGAACCTCATTTATCAAGTTTATGATTCAAATGAGTCGAAGCCTATAAGGTATTAAATTATAATGTACTCAGAGAGAATATTTTTCGAATCATATTTCCATTTGAAATTGTATACTACGTAAAATGGAAATGCTTTTATATATTTCTCTGAGTAATTTAGGAAAAAAAATATTTTCTGATGAATCCATAAACAATAATTAAATTAATCAAATTTACATGATCAGAAAATTAATTTACACCAATTAATAATTCACACCATTAAATTGTTACCTAGTGTTTTCTCTTAGCAAAGCCAACACATAGGAGGATTACATCTGGATTATTATTTTCATGAATGAAAAAAAAGAAAGAAATACACACACACACACAGCGAGAGAGAGAGAGAAACCTGATTTCACTCACTCATGCCTCCTTCTCCTTCCAATTTTTAATTCAAAAATTATTCAAAAAATATTTTTTTTTAAATATGTTTTTTTATTTACCAAATATGGTGAGGCCCTGATAGAAATACTTTTAAAAAATGGAATTTCGTTATGCATTTTCATTTTTTATTAATTTTAGAAGATTTTCTTAATTATGTTACTTATTGAGATATTTTTATTTATATATTATTATTTAACAGAAATTTACAATTTTGATATTAAGATCATCTAAACAATTTTATTATTTTAGGTTGTTATTTTTGAGTCGTCGCTCTCATGATTTCAAAAACATTATCAGACTGTACAAAATGAAGATCTATCAAAATTTCTACATCTAATTATTTGAAGATTACTATATCTTCGTTGTTATTATAAGAAGCACATAGAGTACATAGAAATTTATGTACTATAGAATATATACAGATCTATGTACACTATAGAGTACATAGAAATCTATGTACTATGGAATATATACAGATCTATGTACTATAGAATATATACAGATCTATGTACACTATAGAGTACATAGAAATCTATGTACTATAGAATATATACAGATCTATGTACTATAGAATATATACAGATCTATGTACACTATAGAGTACATAGAAATCTATGTACTATAGAATATATACAGATCTATGTACTATAGAATATATACAGATCTATGTACACTATAGAGTACATAGAAATCTATGTACTATAGAATATATACAGATCTATGTACTATAGAATATATACAGATCTATGTACACTATAGAGTACATAGAAATCTATGTACTATAGAATATATACAGATCTATGTACTATAGAATATATACAGATCTATGTACACTATAGAGTACATAGAAATCTATGTACTATAGAATATATACAGATCTATGTACTATAGAATATATACAGGTCTATGTACACTATAGAGTACATAGAGATCTATGTTCGTCTGTTACTATGCGAAGAAGCTATAGTAGATTGCATTTATTATACCAAGAAGTTATTCTGTCTCTAGAGCGTTCTTTAGAAAGAAAACACTCTAGATATTTTTCTGTTGAAGTTTTAACTCAAAAACAGTTTAAACACATCATCTTCAATTCTATAATAATTTAAACTTAAAAATTGGCAGAATCGGCTATTTTCACATAATAATTTACATTTTCTGCCCATGTAAATATACAAAAAAATGAAAAAGGGAGCATTCCAAATTATTTTTCCTCTTGAAATTTTATTTTAAAAGCAGACAAAAAGTAATGAAAAAATTCAAGGCATGGTTTAATACATAAAACATTTCAAAAATGGAATCGGAAATCTAGTTCTTCTTTTGGCTTTATAAAATTCTTTTAAGAAAAACAAATATTTCAGAATTTTACTCAAATGTTCATTTATATTTTACCAAATGAATATCCCATAACTGACACTCTTCGGAGACGTAATCATATTCTCCATTTCCAGTCTGTCCACCACTTTCGAATGCGTGTCGCTTATCTCCTACATTTGCATTTGAGCCACAGCGCTTTCGATTTCGCTATTTAATATTTGGTAGACTAGCGTGAGGTAAAGTCACAGCGTCTCTGAAGCCCAATTACGGGCAATTGGGCGTTGACCTTCTTGCGCCCCTGCATAGCACGTCGTGCGCCCCATTTCTGTTGCTTAATTACACGCTTCGGACAAAATATCGCGTCGCATAAAATCTTAAGTGCCGGGCAATTTGTGAGCTATTTTAGTGGGAAGTTAAATGCAGGAAGTTAAAATGCACTAAAAATGGCTCGTAAAAGTAATGTTTGCTTATTATAAGAAGTATCAGTTTTCTGCAGGTTAAGTGTACTGTTAGACCTCATCGCATTTTTCTAGTCCAATATTTTATTTCTAACTATAGATATGTTGTTTTTTTAACGAAGAATGCTCGTAAAAGGGTAAAAAAAATATATATTTAAAATATTATTCATCACGTATGGCAATGTACGGCTACGTCACCATTATTCTTCGCGTGAAGTAATAAAATGCTGGACTACATAACATTCAATTTGCGATCCAATATTTTATTTATAAGCTGTTAGAGATAAGTATATCATTTCATTACGAAGAATGTTCTTAAAGAATTAAAAAAATTACATTGAAAACATAAATCATAAGGTGGAATATATGGCCAAGTGAATCGTCATTAATCAGCAAGTGAAATGTTTGAACTTCATCACATTTATATCGGATCCCAATGGTTTATTTCTAATCTGTTAGAGTTAGGTATATTGTTTCATTCTGGAGAATTCTCCTAAAGAGGTTAAAAATTCACATTTAACAACATAAATCATTAGGTGATGGAATCTATGACCAAGTGAATCATCATTCATCAGCAAGTGTAGTGATATAATGTTAGAATTCATCACATTTATAGCGTGACTCGATAGTTTATTTCTAAACTGTGAGAAATGAGTATATTGCTCCCCTCAAAAATAGGCTTTTAAGGCGGTTACATTGAACAAGTTAATTGAGATATGAAATAAGTGCGTCTCTCTCTCTCTCTCTCTCTCACACACACACACACACACACACACACACACACACACACACACACACACACACACACACACACACACACACACATATATATATATATATATATATATATATATATTTGGTGCGTTATTTGTGTCAATTTTTGGTTTCAGACGGTCGAAAAATGCATTAAAATTCATATTCGAATATCATCACTAAATTCCAAAGCATGAAACTGTCATATGCGAGACTCTGAAAATAAAAATCTGTACACTTGTAGTACAGCCTTGTCCCAAATGGAATGAAGGAAGGATAAAGTCATTATTAGAGAGAGTATACAAAAAACAATTTTCGTTACTTATTTAATACATTAGTATGCAAACGTTCCTTTTTAAAATAGAACTTGTAAGCCTTCAGTTGAAATGTAGTGTAATTTTTCCAGCAGCAAGGGTATTGACTCAAACGACATGAAGTCTAATGCTTTATTTATATTAGAGTGTTATTAGTGTTGTAGAGTCTTTTGCAAAACATGTTAATTCACTTTCTGTCACATTTAAGGGATTCAAAACATTGATACAATCTAACCGTGAAGATTTTATTTATGAAAAACTGTTTCTAGGACTAAGATTCTGTTTTCTTACTGCATTAAAAATTTTTTTATTCCTTTATATTTTCTCTCCGCAAATGAGTTGCCGAAAGATTAACATTCACTGTTCTAAATAATCACTTCTTTATTTCTTGTTTTAAAAGTTCATTTTCTTCCCATTTCCATTCGCATTAAATTCTTATATTATCTGGATTTCAGATATTCTTTGTATATTATGATCAATTTTATTAATCTGTTATCGGCATTTATAATCGTTCATTGAGGTCTGTAACGCTCGGAAGACAAAACATTTGCGGCCTTTCGATGGCGTCGCTGCCGGATGTAAATTTCACACTTCTGTTTTGATGCGTCTAGCCGCTGAAATATATATTTCAGTATATAATTGTAGGAATGGGATAAATCTAAATATGAATAAATAGTAAAGATCAACGCGTTGAGGTCTGCAATTTTCATTATTGTATGCTTACACTAAGGACCAAGTGAATGTTATGACTGATACTTTCTTTTAGCATTTATTTGTTGTTTGTCGACATAGCATTTGAGCATTCATTTGTCGACATAGCATTTTATTCTTGATCATAATTAATCACTGTTTAGTTCAAACCGATTTTTAATGCTTAGTTTTGGTTTGAGCATTGGTGAACGTTATGTATAGAGATGATATCATTGCAAGGAAGTGGAACTTTTAATGTAATTGTATATTTACATTTAAAGTGTTCTAAGAACAATATTTATTATTATTATTATTTCTTGAGTACTTCTCCAATATGAGTGATATTTGAAACTATATCCTTCATTAGTTAATCTGTGATGATAAGATCTGATATATTTATTAGTATGACAACTTGGCTAGCTGGGTATATATTCAATTTATCAATCGCGTTTTTAGAAATAATAATAATCATTCAATTAATTACATTATACGTAACCTACATATCTACTAATTATTTTTAGATAATATTAAACACTTGGAAGCATCAACAATCGATTTTCCTGCAAATAACCCCAATTCCATTTATTTAGGATGATTGACAATCAAGAAATAAAAATGAAACAATTTAAAATATTTCTTAAATACAATTTTGAAAAATATTTTTTATATATAAAGATATATTTCTGCATAAGTACACGGTAAAAGAATTCGCAATGTCTTATAATTTTTTACACCTGAAATCCGTTATTTTTTTAAAAAAATAATTTTATAATTCGTGTTTCATGTCTGCCTTATTGAAAAATTTAATTTAGAACAAACAAAAATAAATGAAATGTGGTTTAAAATGAATGAAAGGAACATCGATATCATATGATTAGGCTATAATCACAGTTTCATTTTACTATGCAATCTTTATTGAAAAGTCTATGTTCGAATCAGCAAAGCGTATCTTAAAACTCAAGACAAATTTAGCTATCTTATAATATACGTTACTTTAAATTTATCGTTCCTTGCACGTGAAAAATTCTATCATTTTAGAAAATAGTTCTTTATTTATTTATTTTTTTAAATACGAACTTTTTTCAACCGATGAACTGAAAAAAGTAATGTGCCTTTAAATTCTGAAATGTTATTTCTAATTTAGTTATATATAAAATAGTCAAATATACTAATAGAGCAACTTGTTATTCCAAATTAAATATCGTTTGGCAATAAATAAGCTCCTTCGTCTTCATCGTGTCCTACGATTTAAGAATTAACTCGACTGTGAGCAATAATCTGACCGTAACGAGGTAGGATTTGCGAGATTTTTCTTTCGCATCACAGATTTTATTTTCGCATCGGTACATGAATATAAAGATCATCAGAATGAAATCTGCTTATGATGTGTCAAGTGGAATTCGCAAACGATATCCAAAAGTAGTCTTTCAAAGCAAACTATATATTTGTGGGAAAATTCGACGAAATTTATTTTAAAGATTTATTATCGAGTAACAGTAATTGAATCAAATTTCTGATTTCTGATAAAGTTTATTTTATAGATTTACCAGCGAATAGTACTAAGGGAAACATGTAATAATATTTTTACTTTAGAGATGGCAACGAAAACTTACATTAAATTACTTTAACTGAGAGCCGTGAGATTAGGCCTATTATGATTAAATTCAATTTTGGAAATTCTTTCCTATCTTGACGAAGAAAATTGCTGTAACACAATAAGAAACAACATGTAATTAAATATTAAATGATATTTATTTTATTTTTTCATTTAAATGACACGACAAGTAAAAAATAAGTCCTTCTAAAACTCATCATTTTAGTTTAGATGGAATATTATAATTTCAATGATTTATGTCGCTTATTTTGTTTTAAATAATTTAAAAATCCATAATTATAAATTATTACGAAAATTTTAAATGATTAATCACAAAATGTGTATTGTGCTATTTTTTCAAAAAAGAGATGGATTTATGATCTTTTCTTTCCTTTCTATGCACCACTTATGATAAGGAAATAATCAGTTTATTCAATGATTAATTAAATTTTATTTTAATTAATACCAATTCATTAAGCTGACATTACAGTAATTCATACCGATATAAATTAATTAGCGTTACTAATTAATATCAAAATGTATGTTAACTTTTTCGATAGATAAATTAAATAAAAACTATTTTTATAAGCATTTTTTTTATTATTGTGCTATGCAAAAGAATTTTTTAAAATTAATTTTTACTTTCTAATTATAAATTACTTAAGATCTTCAATTTCTGAGACTCACTGCTCGCCAGTGTCACCTGTACGGAATTTAATTTCATTAATGATAAATTAATAATTAAGTTCCTAAGAGGTTAAAGTAGTATACTGTTACACGGAGACATGAATGTGTAAGATTTTAGAAGAGAAAAACATTAAAATGAGAGCGAAATGTCAAATGCAAAATTCCCTTTAGAAACATGTGGCGAATGAAGAATTAAGAGAAAAAATAAAATGTGTTCTTGCAATAATATCATCAGCTGTAACAGAAATTTCTAAGGCATATTCATCAATTTGGGATTTAGAAAAAAATATTTATTTTTGTTATCGAGATTATTTCATGTATTTCTGGAAATTCTTTAAAATAGGCCAAACACCAGCGAACAGAACCAATAAAATTAATGTACTTTCATAGAATAAAAATATTTTCGTAAATGTAGATTTTAATTAAATTTGCTGTCTTTCTTTTATCCTATCGATAATTTATTTATTATCACAACAATGAAGAGTTACTTCTAATTTTTTAATTAATCATTGCTTCCACCCTTTTCTGCAATATCGTATCTGAACAATGATGGTTTTAATTTAAACGAATAATACGTTTAATTTAATACGTGTATTAAATACGTTAAATAATAATACGTTTATTAAATACTTATATTGACTTTTATTATTTATTTATTCTTTTTACTTAGAAAATGTTGATAATTTCCGGGGCAGAATTAAATTTTTTTGAGAGTATCTCTAGGGTTAACTTTTTGCTGTTGAGGGCGCTGCGAATTGACTTATTAAGCTATGGATTCTCACTTCTCTTTGCGAGCACTATTTTATTAAGTGCTCATTTTGCTTATAAAGAATTGTACAATATATATGTTTCACTCAGTATGAATTTTCATTGTAATAATTGCGGTGTAAAATTTTCGTAGCTTATAAAAGATTTTTTTGTATACTTTAGAACGGCTTTAATTGACCCCAATTAAGAATATTTAATTCTATAAAACATAGACAAATAATATTTATGAAGTTAATTGATGAGAAATTACACAGCAACTGTTTAATAAGGTTTGATTTCGTTTGCGTGTGTAGTAGTGGCATAATGCATAGTGCACAGTAAAGTATTTTACTTGCTTTGTGGGACTTGTTTAAGACTAATTCAAGAGTCATATTAGTGTTATAATTATTAATTAGGGCTAATTTACAGACTGACAAATTTACAATATAAATTTTACGAATATTTATAAGAAGCATGGAAAACCTCGATAACAGAGTGTTGATTGCTTGCTGATTTGTAATTTATGCCTTCAAAGCACCAGAAAGAACTTCTTCAACTGTCTGGGACAGTCATTGCAGTCATAGTTACAAAACGTTTTATGGATCATAGTCCGTATTTTCATCCATAAAGTTTCAGAAAATTACAAATTCAGATTTTGAGGAATTACGAGAATTTTATAATGAAAGAGAAATGATAGAATCTAAAATAGCAGGTACGCTCTAATAGAATAAGGCTTATTTATCATTGAAATAAACTGAAATGCATTAATTAAGAAAAGATTCATTTCCAAATAAATAATTTTCTATAGTGTTTAGTATTTTTATTCATAGATCAATTGTAAAATTGTTTTGAGGTTATGGTTAAAAGGATGAATTATTAATGTAAATATTTATAGGAAAAGTATGAATCCATATCTATATGTAGCCATCTTTTTATGAAACGCAATGAGTAAGATATGTAACATAACAAATGCGCTTTCTTTTTTAAGAGCACTGCGATAAAAAAACTTTCCTTAAAAGAATCATTTTTCAAATAAATTTATTTATGTTTGCCTATACAATATCTAAAAATGAAATCTGTCCAAATCTATGAAATCATACATTTAAAATACTAATTCAAAAAATATATAATATTAGATTAGATTAAATATATTTGGATCTAACCGATAGATGGCAGCACAATTTGCAATTTCCGCATCAGGCGTTCAATATTTTATTAAAACAAAATTTAGTGGTACATTTTTGAATAATTTTCAATAGAAGGAAGCTTCATTATTTCATTGACTATCCATCAAATATGAATATGAGAATAGTTTCTCAAACTTAAAGAAACTAATTAGAATAGTATTTTATATTGATGATGAGGTGAATGATTGAGAAATAACATCGTATATTAGGAAAACATGGAGCGTTTAGTTTCAAATATTTCCACTAAAATTACGAAGAAATCGACATTAAATAGCATAATACTCATATATATGTAAGTTAAACATTTCAAATGTTTATAGATTCATTGTATTTTTTATATATAATTATAACATTTAGGAATAATTTCATTTCAATTAATGATTTCAAAAATATGACAATTTGATACATACCCAATTCACGGCCAGTAAATTTAAGTGATTACAAATATTCCATTCTTAAACAGCCGTTTTCTAATTCCATTCTCCTTTATTTCAAAGGTAAAATCTTTCAATTATCATTTGGACAACATTTCCTCGCGTGAAATGCATGCCCAAATTCAACAATGGTGACTCGCTTTCTTCAACACAATCCATCATTTGTGTCTCAGTATCATGAGTATCCTTATGAATGAGTGCTTTTTTAATAAAGATATTCTTCATGAGTATCTTTATTACAAAATGATTATTTCTATTCTATAGATTCTGCTTTGTTTGCACACCCCTATTAGCACTAAATACCTAATAACGTTGTTACAATATCTACACAATATTGGCCGATATTCTGAATATCGGTAAATATCGTGCAATATCTTGAACTAATAATGACTGATATTTTTGTATTCCAGGTAGTTGAGCATGCTTGGAGCAGCTGGAAGTAGGCACTGCCGGCGTCGGTCACTGAGCCCATGTGTGACCCCAGCTCCATCCTCGAGGAACTCCCTCACGCCGGCAGGGGAGGCCGAACTGGCAAATATTGCCAACCGAAAGTCCCCCAACAGGCTCTCCATACCAGATCTTCCTGCTGGTGTGCAGCTGAACCGAAGGAGGGCAGCCAACACCACCGATCAGAAGACGTGCGTTCTCCTGCATGCCAAGCTCAAAGGGATAAAAGTGGACGAGAGCTCGTGAGTCTGAATTTTTTATATTATCGGTATTATAGCATGATAAAAAGTAATTAACAATGAGTCAGAAAGGGTAATGAATGCTTCGTAAATTTGTCTTAACGGTGATCCACATCTAAACAGTAATACCAGTACTGGAGAGTGCTAAAAATAGTTACCAGTGAGTTCTGAATGATGCTTCGGAAATTTGTCTTAACGGTGATACACATCGAAACAGTAATACCAGTACCGTAGAGTGCTAAAAATAGTTACAAGTGAGTTCTATAAAGATAATTCATTGATAACCAATTAACTTTATCAGAGAATTCTATTTCACTGATAATCAATTAACTACTTCATCGAGTTCTACTTCTTTATTAACTATCCTTAAGTTACCAGTGAAGCGGCAGTGTCTCGGGCGTCTCAGTGGTGCACGAAAACAATATTTATAACAGGTTGTGCTGCAACATCATAAAAATAGTTGGTAAGATAGTAAGGTCAAATCACCAAAATGGCACCAAAGGGAAATCAACCCCCGGGCATTTGTCTTAGTGACGTAATATGACAAAGATGAATGTCTTAATTCTAGAGTTAAATGCGATGAGGATAAGTAAAATATATTTTCCCTCGAATAGCATTTATTATGCTACGTCTTTGAAAATCCCATTAAGACTGTACTAAAAGGAGCTCGTTCTTCATCTTTTTTTTATTTTGTTTTATTTTGACTTATTTTTCTATATTTTAGAAAAAATATATATGAAAGAATTGCAACTTTATGCAAAATGTAGAAGCTCAAAGTATTAATTTTAATACTGAACATTACATTTTTGTATAAAATTACAGGATATATTGTCCAACCTCAAAATGAGAACGCTTTCGCATTCCATACAAATTTTTAGAAAAGCTAATAATAAATAATTATATTAAATGCTCGACAATACTACATAAAATGACGTAAAAAATTCTTGTGTTTTTTTTAACTTAAAAATATAGCCATTAGTTGGTTTTGGCTCAAAAAGAAAAAAGATATATAATTTCATTAAAATTATGGTAGTGAGTTAAATGAGAAAGATTAAAAATCGGTTTGGTTATATTTGTGTTTTATATCTACAACTAAATTCACAATCCTCGACTTTTTCTCAATTTATTAAGAAGTAGAAAGCCATAAAGTACCTTCCCGCAATATTTTTCGCTGAATGAATCTTGTGTCTCTAAAGCTTCGAAGCACTACCTGATCTTAGGAAACATCCACCACAGCTATTTTTTCACTTTTTACTCGTTTTCACTAAAGGGTTTAATTATAGAAGCTCGTATGACTTCAAAACAGTAGGACAAGAGTTTCTTTTTTTTTCTAAACAACTCAATTAGCTTAAAATCCAATAACATTGTTACGATATCTTATGTTAATAGGGACAAACATGTTTTCGTATCATTAAAAAGAGTTTATATGTAAGACAAGAGAAATTCGATATCCATTTAAAACGAATAATCAATTGGAATACAGTTTATCGAATTAACATAAGTAGAGAAATTTATTTTTATTAAAGTTGCTCAAATTTAATTGTTCATTTTAAAATTTAGCTAGTAATCGCCATATTTTACACAAATATTTGTGAAATGTCCAAAATATTTTAATAATGAAATATTTGCATGCCCAAAAATATGTATCATAACTTCTTATAGATTCAGGATTCTACAAAAATTTATGATGTATATATATTTAAGAATTTATTATATATAATTTATAAGAATTTTGATAATTTGCATCATAATTTATATCATCATCATATTTAATCGTAATTTATAAGAATTTTTGATATATAAAGAATTTTAATAACTTCGCCTTTTTAATTTTTCTTCCTGTTTTAATAAATATTAAAATAGAAATTTACCGATAATCTTTAGATGACTTGATTACAAAATATCCAGTTTCAAATTTAATGCGCTTACATTCTAAAAATGATCCTTTCTTAATATTGGGGATTTGTAAGCACTTTGGCGAATCGGTATTTTGCAATGAAATAAATAAAATTATTATCACTGTTTTTATTCGAAAATAACAACTTTTCTTTGAATAAAGAATACTGCTGTGTACAATCGAGGCTTAACTAATGATTTAAGAAGCTAAATTTTTTTACAGGAGCTATCAATTATATTCCAATTAAAAATTCGGATCAACAAATGCAAACTATGGATGATAAAAGTTATTTGATAGTAATTTACAGACTTTTGCTGAAAGCTTAATTTAAATTTGTTCATAGAATGAAGCAATCACAATTGCTTAATTCTATGAATTTTATCATCTTCAAGCTATTTCTGCAGATATGTTTCATAACATTCTTTTCATTTCATTAAAAAATATTCTAGCTTATATATTTCCAGCTTTACACAATAGATGGCGACACATGCGCAATGCTAAAATATTTCAAATTTCTTGAAGTAAATTGAAGACGAGGACTAGATATTCACTTTTGAATTATTCTTGTGTCATAGTAACAATAATATTCATGTTTAAGGAATATTTACAAAATTCATTCGGGAATTTTAAAACTATTTAGAAAAAAAAAAAAAACTAACATATTAATTCTTATATTCATATAAACACGATGTCAAATTCCACTTTTACAAGTAAAGTTTTAAAGACTTCATATAAATTTATCATAGTGAATTTTATAATGATTTAACAAGGCAAAATTTTAAATTATGTTTCATTTTTAAATTTTAAAAATATATTTGAATATTCATTTAAATATTCTGCTTAGCACCTATGAAATACATAAAATAAATAATATGAATATAATCATATAATTTTCTATCAAATTTGAATGAAAACTAGTCTTTTTATATAAATAAAATATAATGGAGTGAAAAATAAATTTAAATAGTTATTCACTTTTACAGATTTGGATCATTTCATTATTTAAGAGAGAAGTTGTTTTAATGTAAGAAAAAAAGTTTCAAAAATGCATTTAAAAACAATTTCTACTTGGAAAAATATACAATAATAAAATGTAATCACTATTAATTTCCAATAGTTATTTTTATATATAAAAATACTTTTCTAAAATTAATTAAAAAATCTTTTTGTATTAACTAAAGATGTAGAATAAAAAAATGATTAAAAATATGTCTTGTAACTGAATTAATTATTAACATAAATGATATTATATGCTTACACTAAATATTATTATATCTTAAATCATACATATCTTGTTTTTAAATCTTTAACATTTCATTTGACAATTACTTTTTATATCTTTCATTTATAGTGTAAGCGTTTAAGTGAATTATTTAAAAATTCGCTTATATATTTTTAATTTACTGCAGATTAACGCAGCCTTTTGATAAAGTATATTTCTTTACATTGAAACACTTCACCGTCCTGAAGGTTATATTAAGAAATGAAACAAAGCAGCATTAAATGAAGACAGTTTCATACAACGGAATTACTTAATTGTTTCACTTTTGTAGAAACAAATTTTTGTATAATTTTATTGTAATGTAGGATATTTTTATATGTTCCATGACTTTTATTTAAGTTGTCGTTTGGCAGTTTTGAATGGATTTAGTAATGGATTTTGGCAATAAATTTAAATTTCAATGCAAATACTGTTTATTTTATTTGAAAAATATCAAGTAAGTTATTTTTTTTTATACTTTATTTTCTGTAATGATTTGTTAAATCGTTATGAATGATTTCTTTATATAATGCTTCTAATAAAATTAGTAAAATAATCTTCATAAATTTGAGCTTTAAAAAGCTCAAGAATTAAAATTCCTGCGATTAAACTTATTTTTGCTACAAGAACGATCGAGGTGTTAAATAATATAAATATATATAATTTATAATGAAAAAAGAAATATATTTTTTGAAACATCCACCTATTTATATTTAACAAAAGAAAAAAAATTAACCACACTAAATTCTGATTCAGAAAAAATATATGTTTTGAATCTATATGATATTTCAAAACAACTCTGAAAAAATTTATATTATTATCTGTAAAGTAATGAAATCGCAAACAGGCCATTTTGAATCTATTTTGTTACAGAAAAAAGAATTTTCAAAATGTGTGAAGACATTCTTTAAGAATTCAAATAATATATTTTATTATTTATTAGTTTATAAATTTGTGGTATCTTCAGATGATGAATTTATTTCAAATTCATTTAAAATCCTCACCAAAAGCAAGACCTAACTGATCGTTTAAAAATGTATGGTAATGCTGGCTTTTGTGGCGCCATCTGTTGTCAAGCTTCAATAAAGATTATTTGAATGATTTTCCTTACTGCTCTACTTCTAAGTAATATTGTCGAACAGAACGTAAAAGAAGGTTACTGAGTTGAAATCTTCTAAATATGATCTAATACACTGTAGGCGGTCCATTTAAGGAAGTCTCAAATTGCATAGCCAATTTCTCTTAAGTATCTTTACAACAATAGTAACCTTTTGATCTCGAATTCACATCATTACATAATGCATGATCTCACGCAAGATATTTTTTTTTACCTTCTTTTCTCTTTTTCATATATTTATACAATGAAAAGTAACCTCAAACTTTTTTCTTTATGTGCCAACATTTAATTTATTTTTACAGCATTGACTTTTTTCCAATTTATACAGACTATTAGTAATTATAACTGATTCCCAAGTATACCTAAAATTCAAGATATATATATACAAGCCATTGTAGGCAATTATTTGTGGTTTCGATGTAAACAATTTGTGGACATCAACGTTTTTTTTTTTTTTTTTTTGTCAAAAATACTTTTACTAAATTTGTAGCCAACCAAGATTTCTCTTAGAGAAAATAATATATTTTTATATGAACTTTAAATCAATGTAAAGACTATTTGTCCTTAGCTAAAACATTTACTTCTTAATACAACAGAATATACTTATTTCATTTATTATATTTTTAATAAAATTGCAATTGTTCTGCCAATACATCTTGGCTAATGCCAGAGCTCGGCAACTCTTTTTTAATATCTGACACTCAAAACGTATTAAGGCTTTTTATAAAATTTATAATATGCTTTTTCGTAGCAGTTCTTTATTGTTTATAAACCATTTATTTAATAAAGCATAAAAGAAATAAATGAAAATATTTTGTTCAAGCTGTAAGGATCAATGAGTCATTCTCTTTTTGGCGATTGTTTTTCAAATTAAAAAGGATAATTCGGATTGAAGATCAAAATCATTTTTTATCTCACATTTCCACCACTTCCACTCACATTTCCATTTACATGTCTATAAATTCCAATAAGGCGGCTTTTATTGCATTCGCAGACATTTCACACTTGGTGGGGTCATTTATCTTCGTTTTCAAGTCACATGGTTAAACAATAGTTTCATGGATAAATAAGACACACAATAAACGATCGTAACTACTCGCTTTTAGCATCTGATAAGCGTAAAGGATTGGGAAGGTAAATGATACGGCGAGGGTGTAAGTATTGCACCGCTCATCAAAGCGTTCTTTAATTTTAGAATTGTCCTTGTATCATATATATAGTTCTCGAGTTACATATATATAGTTCTCATATTATATATATCAAAGCGAGAATTTAAAGCAAATAAAATGAAATAAAGATTTTCTAATTTTTTTTAATGCAGACATTCCAAATTACATGCATTAAAGAAAGTATCAAAGTGAATGTAAACGTATGTGGTAGATGAATCATAAATAATGATCATATCACATCCATGACATATGATTTCATAGTAATGATTTTTTATACTTTTTTAATTACTTATTCTACCTAAAAAAATATGCCGGCGTCCTGGCTTTGGGGTAGCAAATCTTCCCCATGATCTAGGAGTCGCGGATTCGGGCATGGTTGTACTTTACACTGTGTTCTATCTGTGAGGTGTGTGAAAGAGTCTCCTATAAAAAGGGGTTGTGCAAACGAGTGTGTATGTCATCTTCATATGAGCTAGAAGTCAGAATTCTGCTCAGGGGCCTTTACCCTGAGAAGCTACTGCACAAACACGGCTTAAATCGCTGACCAGAAGTAACAACCCACTGACAGTCCCAGTAACAACAACAACTTAAAAATATAATACATATGTGTTTTAAAATGAATTCAAAATACGATTGTAAAGACATGGAGAAAATAGTTTCTTACAATAGAAGAATAAAATAACTAAAAATGCAATCATCTCTTCCAAGTCAGATGAGCTGTTCTGTAAGGGAAGGAAATTGTTGCCGATTGTTGCAAAACAAAGCAACAGTTGTTTCGTCACAATTACTGAAAACATTATCTGTACTGTCTCTTACTCCATGATTCTATGCTTGTATGTTTTTTACTTTTATAATCTGTTATATAATCATAAAAGCTCGCTTCAGCAGCTTTCAGGAAAGGATACAAATGTGGCCTTTACCGAGTCATAATATTGCCGTTTTTGCCAAAGTTTATTTTTCTTTCAACACTGTGAAAGGGATTATTGACTTCGATTTGCTTCATATTTTAGTTTCGTGTCGAACAAATCTTTGCTCCTTTGTTAATAAATGTTCTAAGATTAGAGAATTGACAGGAATTAATTCGATTAAAATTGAACTAGAGGCTAGCTTCGAGTGGTTGTTCCTAGAGGTTTTTTAAATGCCTATGATTGACGACAAATATCATATCATGTCCATATGGCAAACATATCATGCTAAGTAAAAGTATCTCTTGATAGGGATGATCATTATGGCAATGTGGGAGGGGTTTGAGAAATTTTACTGTAATCTGCATATATAGTAATTTTGCTTGAGCTTTTCCAAATAAAATATGCATGCTGCATTTTAAAAGAAGCTGATATTTATGTATACCTCTAAAAATAAACATTTGAATCTAAAATCAATTTTCTACTAACACATTTAATTGTATCAACATAAAAAAGTATTATGAGTGCATTATTATGAATTTATATTGACCTTTTGGAATGAAAAATTAAGATGTTATTCACTCCCATAATAAGCATATAATAAATACCCTTACAGAGAAAGAAAACATGCGAACATCTGATCAGACCATTTCATAATTATTCTGGAATTACGGTACAATAACATAAAAAAGCCTATAAAAAATAAAACTGGAACCTCAAACGAAGCTTATCTGCTCTCTTGTTGTATTTAATATCCCTACTTAACCTTTACTGATAAAAAATTAATAATATTTTCATCAATTGTGAGTATATTATTGCGAATGCATGTTGTAATGTCCTGATCTAGACTGATCAAAAAACGAAGCAGAATTTCCAGACAATTCTTTGTTTTACAGCCCTATATATAAAAAGAAAAACTTGTTCTAATCTTGGTTAAATAAATAGTTATTTACATCTGTAGTAGGAGATACAAAGTCGAATTCGAAGGTTTCTCTTGGAACTTAGTTCTCCATCATGTCAACATGATAACTCCAGGGGTAGTTTCTAAGACACCGAACTCGTGAGCGTAGTCCAACTGTCTTCTGCAATTCGTTTATTCTCTGCTCTCTAAAAAAAAATCCCCGCGCTTTATTTCGGCGACAATCTCCACCTCTTAATTTACATTGGTTATTTGAGCTCTCTTTTGGCCAATCGGAGCTCAGCCATATGCTCTCTCAGCGGCACCAGTGGGTCGTGGGAAGGTCTTTTCAGAAAGAAAAACATCTAGCGTCCAGATGTTTGGACACCCCTTTCTCTTTGAAGGTACTATCAATATCTCTGGGGCGAGGAATTCCATATGTGGTCTTCCATTGTAGTCGCTAATGAACAGATGCGAGACCACCCCGGTGGAAAGATCCACCATCTGGCTATCTTGAGGAGTTTAGTAAGTAACAGCGACGACACAATGAATCAGTACAACACAATGTCTTATCAGTACTGGGAAACGGGGAATGTTACAATATTGATCTTTTAGAAGAGGAAATACGGACATTATTTACTTCCATAATAGGTATAATGCCATATTAAATAAAGAAAATATGCGCACATCTGATCAGACTATAACATAACTATTTTGGTATTTAGACAAAATATATAAAAAAAAATATGTATTAACAATTTTGGTTAAAAGCTATTTCACCTTGAGGCAACGGTTTAAGTCAAGAGAATAGTCAAAATTTAGCTTTTTTTTTATGATAACCCATTGAACAAATATGTTATTAATATGTTTTCAATGCTGTATTTTACACTTTGTTGGATTATTTTCAGAAACAAAACATACTTATTTTATCGTTAAAGAGCAATAAAGGGGAATCTTAATGAAGATTATGTGAAAACAGATGTTTTAAATCGTTACAGTTAGCGCTAATTACTTTTGATGGAAAATCTGGTGTCTTAAACAAAATAGTAACGAGGGAAAAATGATAACATATTATGTATTTCAAAGAAGGACAAGAAAAATACAAAATTTTCAAGACGTTAATAAAGAGATATATGGAAAATAAAAGTAAAAAATTAAAAACATCAACTTTGAATATCGAAAGTTTACACAAAATAAACAATTCGTTCTGGAAGAAAATTAATATGAGTGAGTTAATTGATAAATGATAAAGAAAGGGGAAATTTTAATTGATAAAGATTGAATATTGGAATAAATTTTATTATTATTTTGTTGTTCCTAATCGAGGTTTGGACACTCAAAAACTCATTCATCCTTTAATGATCCAATCTGAAAAATATTTGGCGGGGCAAAATATTGTAGATATTCTGTACAATAATTCTTAATGCCTTTAATAACTTTGTCGACATTTTTCATAGCATAGCGTTATGTAAGATTTCCATGTATATAGTACAGTATTTTGATTGCATTATAAAAATACTTATTCAGAGAACTTTTTAATTTAATATGAAATATTAATTTAATTTTTAGAAAAATTTAATATTATAAATGATAATTTAAAATGAAAGGTTTTTCGATAATTTGTTGCTTTTTCAACTAGAAATGATAAAATTAATTTTTGAAGGAATTTAATTGTTTAAAATTAATTAAAATTTGTACATTTATATAATTGATTAACACAAATTATTTAAAATCAATAAATTTATTAGATATTACATTAATGCAGATTTATATAAAAAAATTAGAATGATCTTGACCTTGTTATCATGTGAGTTTGTTATCATTAAAATGGATTTAATTAATTTCTAATGTTATGAATTGTATAAAAGAAGATAATGTATTTAAATATTTAAGAAATTTTTCTTTCTGATAGGGACATGATGAAGAAAATAATATTCCCATTTTTTTATTATATAAGAATTTTAGCAAAAAATTTTATTATTTAAAAGATTGTAAAAACTGCTATTGAATACAATTACTTGAAATCACTTAAAACTCATTAATTGCTAGAGAATAACTTAAAATTTGTTAAAAGATTTGTTTTTATTTTTGTAATCTTTTTCTTAAAAAGGAATCACTAAACAAGAGATATACAACACAATTTTATTATAATTTCTGAAGCCCCAAAGGAAACATATTTTTTACCATTCAGTCACTAACGATAAGTTAAGATGTCAGTATTGTTATTTGTCGATTCGTCGTAGGTAAATATCATTATTTGTGGGACTGAATTACACAGTAAAACGTTTAAGCAAAAAAGGAGATTTTAAATTCTACTTCATAACGTCAATGATGATAACGTTTTAGATTTTATTTCCTTGTACTGTAATCCGTACTTAACAAAATTTTAAGTGTTCTGTTTGTGAAAAGAATTTTGAACTAAAAATATTATTACCTTAATAAGAAAGTGTAATTTTTTAAGTACTATATTAATGCATTTATTCATATTTAACTGAAATTCTTATATTTGTTTTTTCTAATCACATAATAGCTAATAAATATTGAGATTGATTGTTCACAATGCAATCCTGGAATGAAATTAATTCCAAACGAATTTTCCAAACGATTTTAATTCCAAATATTTCTAATATTCCTGGCGAACCAACATATCGTCTCAGACGATTTGTGAAATAATAAATTCATTAATGAAGAAAAATAAATATCAACATGAAAAAAAACAAGAAAAAAAATCTGTGATTTTTTTTATCGTAAATTAGTTGTTACCTAAAAAAATTTCAATTTTTTTTTAATTTCTTTATTTCTTTTTGCTGTTTTAAAGTATTAATTAATATATAACTGAAAATTCTTAGTATTTTGGATAATTACATAATAGCTAATAAATAATGAAATTGATTATTCAAGCGTTGTTGGATATTGGAATGAAATTAGCTCTAAACGATTTATCTGAATAGAATATAACCAATATTACCACTGATCAACTGAGACGATTAGTGAAATAATAAATGCACGAATGAAGAAAAATAAATCTCAACAGGAAAAAAAAATCTGAGAAACTTTTAATGATTTCGTGAATTAATTGTTTCCTAAAAAATGTTTCAAATCGTTTTTTAAAGATTTTATCATTTTTTTTCTACTACATTTTTAAACATAAATAAGTGTTGAAAGATAAGACCACTTTTAAATCTATCGCAAACCATTTTGGTCAGTAAAGAAGAGATTAGAATTTAACGTGAATATTTTTATTCATGCTGCACTTCTTTCACGCCATTTTCTCGCACTCACAGGATTAGCGTCAAACTAGATTTAATTCTTTATTATATTGGAAGGCACGTAAAAAAATAAGGAGGCATTAAAATATTTGATATTTATTATACTTTTTCTCTCTCTTTCACTTTGCTGCTTTTCAAGTAAAATTAAGTAATGAAAATTCAGAGCCGTCACTTATTTCTTCCTGCTTTAGTTTTTATGTTTTTTCGCCATTACTTTCAACATTTATGTATTTATTACTTGTAATCTAATTATTTCTAAAAGAGACAGAGAAACATAAATATATGTATTTATTATGGCTAGGAGATTTTATTGAGATTATTTTTCTGCTTTTGGAAAATAATCCTGATATTTTTATTTTGTTATATAGTACTTTTTGTAATTGCATTAAAATTTTTACGAATCACAAAAAATATAAATAAATAAATCTAAGAAAATACAATTTTATGAAATTCCTTTTTACTAATTTATTTTTTAAAATATTGTTCCATTTTTATTTTAATATTTTCTACTTCTCTGTCTTAAGTTTAGAATACACTACTATAAATATAATGGAATACCGTGATAAATGTTCCTTTATTTGGCACCAGAGGGCTCAATAAACATTGAATCAAATTTGTTAAATCATAATTAAGGTCTTGAAATTTGTAGGTTGTATTTATCATCAAGAATACTCATATTTACAAAATTTCAAAAGAGGTGAAAATTCGTTTGCAAAATTTCTTTCTCACAAAGTATGAATTTAAATAAGATGTAAATGTTAAAATAGAATTAGATCGACTTTCCGTGATGTTATAGGAAGGCAAGTTTTAATTTCCCATCTTAAGTACTTCATTCCATCTAGAAAGAAGTGTCAATAGATTTTTGTTCCTGAATGTGACTTGGTGCTCTATAAAAGACAAAAGTCAGCTCCAATCGGCGCGTGACTCAATACAAAAGAAAAGCGTCCTAATCTTCATTGACTATGTAATGTAATAAAAACGTAAATACCATTTCCTTTTTGTCTGCTTCCTCTTCTTATATCATTTCTAAGTTGGAGTTTATCAGTTGATGGATGTTAAAGGATTTAAAATGTAAAAAAAGAAGAAGAAAATAAAAAAGAAGAAGAAATAAGAAATAGTGAAAAGTGGTGTTCATAAAAAATCTCGAATATTTAAATAAAAAAAAAATGTAAAAATAAAATTTTACCAAACATAGTTAACTATGATTGCTTATAACTGACGCCGAATTTTAATTTTTGTTGACATTTGTGAATTCTAATATCCAATGCTCTTTTAATCCCACAGTTTTATGTAAATTCTCTCGTGTTCGGGTGATTACATAAATGTAATGGTGAATGGCTCGTGCTTGGGGCCAAAGGAGTTTTGGTTGAACCTCTCTTCTGCTTGATATATGTCCTTGTAAGTGACCTTAGAGGACATTTTTTATAGTGTCCTTTTTAATTATGCCTTGATGCCAAAATAGTATTTCAATTTTTTATTAACAAGTCGTAATAAGCAAAGTCCTGTTAGAATTAGACGTCTTATTGCCAAGGAAAAGAAGAAGCATTAGCAATTCATCATATAAATTTTATAAACATCTTTACAAAAACCAACTTTTATTGTTGTAATTTAGTTTTATTATTTTAAATTCTAAACTTTAACTATATCATTAACTATGCAATACTTTTGGTATTTCAAGGTTTCCTTACATTCTTTAATTATATTATTTCTATGATGAATAATGTATTTAACACAGAGGAAAAAATGTATGCTGTTATTGATTTATGGCTAAAATCAAATATCTTTTTTTATATTTTCAACCAAGTAATAGAAAAAATAATAATTAAGTTAAAGAAAATCTCTGGGAATTTTTTTAAAAAAAATAAGAATTTCAAGCCCTTGCCAAAATTTACCAAATTTTAAAGCTTTTAAATCAAATAATTTTTTTGATATTTTCAAAAAAAATAATAGAAAAAGTGATAGTTAAATCAAAGGGAATCTCTGGAAAAATTAGAAAAAATAAGATTTCCAAGCCCATGCCAAAATTTATAGATAACCTTTAAGCAAAAAAAATTCACATTTTACTATGGATTTTGTTTGGAAATTTTAAACTTGATTTTTTTTTAAATTATTAAATTAATTATTTTTAACAATGAATGTGCCCTTTATATTTAAACAAGAATTGAAGTGTTCCACAGACAACCTCTTCATTTCTTCTAATAGCCTCTTTATTGCTTAGAAATATTTTGAGAAAGGCAAATCAAACGATAAAATACATTGTGCAAGAGTAGAAGAAAGAATGTTTACTTCCTTTTAAAAATCATTTGCAAATTTTTAACGATGGTGACAATGAAATGTTCATCCCTACCGTTATATATCTCTTCACGAAACTGTCTATTGCCGAAAAAAGTATTTTTTTAAATATTCCATGCTAAGGTCTAAGTGAGAAACGTGGGATTAAACTACCGACTGTTTTTAAATCTGTCATCAACTATTTCTTTGAGAGGAAAAGAGATTAGAGTTTGTAGGGGGGTATTTTTGTTTCTGCTGCTTTTGCAACTTCATTTTGTTTGAATTCCTTTAGATTTATAGGTTTAACGTCAAGTTTGACCCCGAAATATGCTTGGAATTGATTGAAAAGAAAAAAACAACAATCAAAAAATGAAGCTTTTATATTTTAACTGGATTTCAAATGCGTTATTCTCTTTAACCTTTTCTTTAATTAATTTAAGAAAATTTAATTAATTCTGTAAATATTCAACATTTTCTTTTCTGTCTCTGATTTTCTTCATGACGATTCTCCGCCTGAAACGTCATTTCATCTGAATGGAAAACATTTTTCTTTTTAGTAAGTTTGGTTTTTATATAAATAAATCTACGAAATATAAGAGTTGATATAATAATAAACTAAATAAAACAGCTTTTAAAAATACATTATTATTAGGTTCCAAAAATAAATTATTTCAGATTTAATTTTTTATACTTTTAATCTTCAATGTTTGGTTTCATTATCATAAAAAAACAGATAATCTTGAAATCCATTTTTCTCCAATTCACTACCAGATGGCGACACAAGAATGGAAAGAAAATTAAATTAAATTAATTTATTAACAAATAATTAATTTTCAAAATTTTAGCATAATATTTTGTTATTGAGAACTTATAAGTGCTCTAAGTTTAAAAGAACTTCAAGAAGCATTAAAATGTCAATTATACAAATTTCTATTTTATGTATATGGAATGTGAGAGGATGAATATAAAAATACATGAAACCATTTGTTTACCTAAGATATTTATTATAAGAAAATGGACAGTTTTCTTAAAGGAAAGCTGAAATTCTCTATTATGTTTTTAACTTCGAGTTTTTACTATTCTTACTAAGATAAATTTTATTGGATGAATGAATAACTATTTATGTTATAAAATTCTTCCCTAAGGATGTTTCAGACGTTCTTATAGTAGAATACTTTCCCTAGATTATGGATTCATACTGTACTATTGAAATCCAGCGATTTCATTCCATCTGTTGAATTGATCTATCAGTCCTCTTATCAACTGGCTTAAAGTTTTGTTATGTTGTTTAATTACTCCATATTCGAAGATTAGGTATATTGCTAATAAAGAAAAATACGAATAAGAACTTCAAACTGGTTCTAAGAAGATCAAAAACAATCTTTGAATTAATTGAAAAGAGAAAAAAATGCTTTCTAAATCATTATTAATATCTCAATTGTAGAAACGGCTGAATTTTTTTTTGTGCTAGATAAATGATTAATTTTTTTAGTACCCAATACAAAACTAAGTTCGAAAAATGAAAAAATATATTTTTATTTATAATGTATCCCTGTTTATATAATAAATAATTATTATAGTCATATAAATTAAATTTTAAAACTACTCATGCTTTAATTTGTTAGCTGTAGGGGCTTCTAAGTTTTCCTGACTTTGACTTAACTGATTATTTGATATACCATGTGAAATTCACTGGGCTAAAGAAAATGCTATATATATATATATATATATATATATATATATATATATATATATATATATATATTGTGAATGGATAATACAATATGTGTATGCGTGTATGCATTGGTATTACTCAACAAGACAAATAATTATGTCTACATCTGTCTAATTATTTCATTTTGGAATTTGAACCTGGGAGCAATTTGTATGAATTGTAATTACAATTTTAACTAACTAGAAATTAAAGAAAGAAAGCTTGATATTTTCCCTCTATAAGTCCTGAAAATATTGAAACACAAGCATTTTTGTAGCATTTAAAATTCAAAACTTTATCGTTTCAATGATATCAACTTAATAATCATGATATTTTTTCCTCATTTTTGTCAATTTTATATAAATATTTTCTAGAAAGTCCAATAACAGATTACATTGTTGACTTGAACTATTTTACATTGTTGACCGAACTGTTTCTATTGTTTCGTCAAATATTTAATCGCGTTTTCTTTCTTGAAAGCTGAGGAAGATGGATTTTGGTTAATAACTGAATGGTTTACAAAATGAATCAAAATGCATTATACACACAAATATAATTTCAGTACTGCAAAATTTAAAAGATATCCCTGCAATTATGTTCATAATAGCTCTACGCTGCCAAAGAACTGAACTGAACTCCTTGAGAAAGGTTGATGTACATATTGAGCTTATACATGTAAGATAATTTGACTTGACTTTAATGTCTGATAAACCTATGCTTATAAATAGTTTATTAACATGGACATGAAATTATATCTAAGAAATTCAATTGAAATTGAATGTCTGATGAACCAGCCGGTAGCTAAAAGCGCTAGATTTGAATATATAGGTAATAATTTGCAATTTGCTTATTTTCAAATCTTACCTTAGAAAATCTCTAGAACAAATTAAAGCAGGGACACTAGTTTTGCCCAAGAATCAGTTTAACACTATTAAATTTCTAAACCATAATTAGAACAGTTGCTTTACTATTTTTTAGTCACGGAAATAAGTATATTAAATGTATTAAATCCAAAATATCGAACTAGAAAAGGAAGAAGCTTGAAGGAAAAATAGAAAGATTCCAAAATTTAAGCGGATAGTGAAGTCTAAGAATTTTCGGGATTTAATTTAATTTTGAAAGCGACAAGGTGAAAAAAGAAAAATCAGAAAATAAAGAAGATTAAGAGACAAGATTAATGAGCTAAATGTTTTTAACTTTTCTTTATTTTTAAAAACTTTTCAAACGTAATACGGAATTAAACTTCGTCTGACGTTAATCCTGTAAATCGAAGTAAGTGCGAGCGAAGTGCATGATTGGAATCATCGAAAATAAAAATATACAGGCCGAATGCTAATCTTCTTTTCTGCTCCACCAATTGGCACGTGATGAACTTAAAAACATTCAGAGGTTTAATCCTTCAGGACTCAATTAAGTTTTAAAAGGGAATGTAGAAAAAATAAAAGGGGGAAATCAGTAAAGGACGATATTGGACAAAGATTTGTGACAGGTAGGGGTTATACGATAATTCATGTCATGTTTGAAAATATTTTAATAATAATTAATTATCCTGTGTTCTAATACAAATTATTCTTTAAATCTTTGGGAAAATTCGTTGCATTTCAGAGCCTCTCCATGGATTCATTTGTCTCATTTTGCGTTAAAATGTATTAATTTCTACCCTTTTTAAGATCATTCTCAGTTTTAAAGACTAATTTTTTCTTCCTTAATTCGATTAATTAAACACTTTTTTTGAACCACATGGATGTAATAGCGCTATTTTGGAGCAATCTAAAATGGAGGAAAATTGGCGAAATTTGTAGAATTTGGCGATATTTTGGCGCAGTTTGGCCAGGGTCCGTAGCTTAAACTTTACTTTTACCAATATTTCAAGTATTTTAGAACGGCAAAACAACTTTTTAGTTTTGAATAACATGCAAAACTTATTCGTGCTTTCTTAGAAGTTTCATTCTTAGGAATCTTCAAAATCATTTCCTTTATTGGAAATTCATTAATCAGTCACATATAATAAACACTCAACATTAATTGAAATATGACCAAAATTTTATATATAAGTATTTTGACCTGAACGCAATATTTGTTTCTTTCAAATTATTTCAGATATTTTAATAATTAATTTTGTTCTAATATTAATAACTGCTAGCCAACATATTCATTTATATTACTTATAGAGATAGAAGCCGAACGAAAAGGAACAAAACAAAGCAAAATTCCTGTTTATTCAATGAAAACAAAATTCACCTTAGCACCTATTAAATCACTTTACAAGAATAAATGTAGGTGTTTTATTTTCTTTTTACTTCTCCTGAACTTAATTACGTTACAAATAGTAAATCCAAAAATTTTGTCCAAACAAGAAGTGGAAAGGGGACAGGAGAAAGAAACAATAACTAAAACAAAGGTCAAAGGAGAGAGAGAGGGGAAAACTAAGGCTAAAAATTTTCAGGATTTAATTTGATCCTGAAGCAATACGAAGATAAGAGGAATGGAAAAAAACGTAAAGCAATGAAAATAAAACATAAATGCAGATTGCATTTAATAGTTCTTTTTTTAAAATCCTTCCAAACGCGTTACGGGCCCAAACTTAGTTTAACGTTAATCCTGAGAATCTAAATAAGTAAGTAGAAGCGAAGTGCATGATGGGAGACTAGCTGAAATAAAAAAAAATATTCAAGGTAAAATGCTAATCCCTTTTATCCTGGACCAAATGGCATGTGACAGACTAAAAAATAGTCAGTGGTTCAATACACAACATTCGCTTATGCGTTCTATTGAAGTAAGATGGGAAAAGTTGAAATTTTCCAAACGAAAATTTGGCAAATAAGGAATACCGTTTACAAATAAATATGTTAAGGAGTAAAGATAGACATTTTCCATGCTTTCAGTCATTTATAAATTATTTAAAACTTAGTTTCTTCAGAAGAATTGCAAATTAATACAATTGGGTTTTTGAGGTTTATGCTCATCACAATTTCTTTATCTGAAATTGACCAACAATATATTTTTGATTCTTTAAAGGTACTTTCTAGGAAGAGTTTTCCTTTTTCTTTGATGAAAAATATAAAGAGGATAAGAAATGAATCAGCAACGGATACACAAAAGAAATTTCTTGAAAATTGCTGTGTTCTTTTTCTTCTTTTTCTTTGATTACGTTAAAACTCTGGTTAATGCAAACAGAAAGTATTTAAAGTCCTATCTTCATATTTATTTTTGCATTCCTTTTTTATAAATAATGTTATAAATAGTGAGGATTCCATGTAAGAAATGTTACAAAAGAAAAAAAACAATAATTTGGTTTTTGAATTGAATGAACTCAATGAAAATTGTCAGGAATGATTCAAAAACTAATCAGATTTTCAAAAAAAAAAAAAAATAAATGCAAAAATAAATGGATATTTTATCGTTAAAGCTTTATCTTACATTCCCTAGAAATTTATATAATTTAGAAACTTCCTATGTATATTAAAGGTATAGAAAAGGATAAGCAAAGCTTATAAAGTTTTGATTTCACTTTTTTTAACGCAGTTACAATCACTGTAAAAAACACTATATTTTTACTGAAAAAAGCCTGATAAAGCATGTTCCAGAAGACCATATCAGCGTCCTAGTTCCTACACTTTGCAATGACCTTAGCTAACCTTGCGGCAGTAAAGATTGTCGCTTTAAGGATATTCATTTGGCAGAATTTTATGCTACTCTAAATTATTGTTTGGGGTTGGCTGCAATTTTGAAACTTTTAATGCAAAATCATTCGGCATGTCAGATTTTGTGACATGATTAGTAGAATATTATTTTGATGGTTTTGAAAAAATGTTTTCAATAAATCGTCAGAAATTAAAATCATCTCTATTTCCGGAATAAAATTCAGAAAGCGAAATGATTGGAATAATCTTGAAAAACGCCTTGCATTATTGAATTGGGTTGATTTCCCAATGGAATTTTTACATGGAAATTTTGTTGGTGTTGGTATATTTAAGAAATCGAATAGTCGATACAACTATGATATAGTTATTATGTCATAACTGAATCTATATCTGGCAACAAGAGTTTTGCGTTGGTCGGGCTAGTTGCTTTTTTTTATGAATTTCAAAACGGAAAAATCACAATTTTTAATTTTTCACTCCTTCTCAGAAGAAAGATAAAGCAATTTTACAAAATACTGTGCAAATAAAATTATGCAAAATGTTGTATTATTCTGTACATGTTTGATAGTTGGTATCGAAAAATGTAATTCACAATAGTATTAATAAAAAAAAACTATTATTGGGCAAATATTGTAAATCAGTTTCAGATATCACCAAAACTAATATTCATCAACTACGTGTTTTGTTATCAATTTGATGGAGTTTATAATCACTTTCTTTAAAATTTAATTAATAACCAGTTGATAAAATCAGGTACTTACTTCCAACAATCTAATGGTAGGTTCGAAACCAGCAAAAGCAAGTCAAAGGGATATTTTACTTCAATATGGCCATGTGAGGTTATCTTCGATCCTATGGCAAAAAAATATTATTAGATATTGTTTTGAAGATTTTGCCATATTCACTACACGGCCCGGACCTTTCTATATCAGATTTTTCGAGATTTTGTTGCTTGCAGCATTGATAATGGATTGGCAACAATGGTAAAAGTTTATATAACACAGATGAAGTGAAATCGCATTTGATTAGATTGATTGCCATTAAAACTGTGAATTTTTATGAATATTTTTTATCATGCTACCTGGGAAATGGCAAAAGATCATAAGACGAAATGGGAAATATGTCACTTTAGAAAATTTTCTCTTTTCCTGAAAAATGTGTTCTTGGTTTTTTTCTTTAAGAAATCCACAGTCACTTAAATGCCTTTATTATAGCTTATACATAATGCTCCATAATACCATTTCGTATTTCAAATCTGAGACAAGAATTTTTTTTTAATTTTCTCTTTCATATAATTGTATGCTCAACGCAAAATAAAATGAACCTAGATGTGGAAGTTGGATGAAAATGCATACTAATTCCTACGCGTTTCTATTAATTTAATTTCATTTTTCTTGCAAGTTGTTAACGGTTGTAATTGCTCAAGAAATAACTGAAATCTCGTTCTGATAACTAATGATTGCTTGCATCCATTGATGTTCGCAGAGGGAAACAATATTAAATACATAATCCTCACATATATTTAATATTATTTCACTAATTTTAATATTTATCTGTGCTTTTCTAAATAATATTTTCTATATTAAATAACCTTTTAAATTTAAAAGGTCTAACCAAAAATGTTAATTCATTGTTTGTGAAGATAATCGAGATAAAAATCAAGAGTCAATGAGCGTTCCATTATTTCGAAAAATATATATATAAGAAAATGTAATAAAAATTCAAATACATTTCACCATATTTGTGTAAATCAAGATCGATTATTTGTTGTATACGTTATGAGCCGGTGTCCTGGCATAGGGGTAGAGCTTCTTCGCCGTGATCTGGGCGTGATCTGGGTTCGAGTCCAGATTCGGGCGTGGTTGTTCTTCATCTGTTCTATCTGTGAGATATGTGAATGTGTCCCCCCCCTGTAAAAAGGGGTTTTGCAAGCGAACGCGATGCTTGAGTAGCGAAGACGTACTCTTGGCCTTAGTTGGCGCTACTAAAACAAGAGACGCTCCCTTGGTTTAAAATCGATGACTTCATCAGCAAGCTTGTCTATGACAAGTGCCATTATAAACAACAACAACATACCCTAAAAAAGATTCTGTGTATTCGTAAAGAATCTTTTTTACTTTCCATGTTTTTTCATTTTTTTTTTCATTTTATCATTTAAGTTAGGTTACTACGTCGAGAACTATAATCCTGGAAAAAGTATCCAATAATTTTTGATTAAAATTCTTAATTTCTGAACGCTTTTCTTTCTAAAGAATTTAGAATTCTGTTTCTACATTCGATTTTTGAGAATTTACAATCACCTTTACATTTTCATAATTTAATGTTTTAATGATAATTTACAATTTAGATCCTATTTTCTCAAATCCTAAATTCTGATAAAATCTTTTTAAGGAAAATTTCATAAATTTAACTTTAATGCATAATCTGTGTTAAAATTTTGCTTAGTAATCTTTTTTTTAAGTTTCGTTGTTTCTGATCTAATGAATAGGCAATCTAATAATTAAAACAATGCAATTGCTTTGTTGTTTCATAATGAGGGAAAAAAATTAAAATATCATGTATTTTTATTGTATCAACTAATTTTGTAAATGGTATCGTGTAAATTATCATGCATTCAAATTGGACAGAAATGTAACTTATTTCTTAGTTCAGAAACTGGATAGTATATTTTTAAGTTATATACAATTTTTTTAATATAAAATAATGTGATACATTTCTAAATTTAAAAAAAAAACGATTACACCCTTTTTCTTATCCAAAAGAAACTATACTTCTTCCAATGTTTAAAACAGTTTTAGCATTTAAATGATACATTTCTGTTTTGAGTTTTTTTTTAATATATTTTATACAAAAATTTACAAGTAAAACCATTTTAGAACTTTTTTCAAAAAATTAATTTCAAACCTAGTCACGTACCTTGAAACTTAAAATATATAATAAAACAACTGTACAAAAATATTTGAGATAGAAATCGCATTTTTTTTATTCTTTAAAAGTTGTAATTATCTTTTCCCTCTTTCTTACAAAAAATTAAACAAAAATCCAAGAATTAAATAAAATAAAATAGAGGTGAGCTTCTTCACAGCAGCTAAACACTTATTAAATCATTTTACCATAATGAATACAAGAGTTTCATCTTTTCTTTTTCTATGCAAAGATGTAATTATATTACGAACATTTAATCCAAAAATATTCAACTACCGCATCAAGCAAAAGGTGTCGTCTGAAGACATCAAAAATAAAACAGAAGATTAGACGAGGAACAGAAAACATTCTGGATTTAATTTAATTAGATGAACTAGGAAAAGCGTAAAATAAAGGAGCTGATATATAAATGAAGATGATTTTAATGGATTATTCTTCAAATCTGTTGAAAAGTGCCACAAAATTAAACTTAGTTTGACGTTAACCCTGTAAATTTAAGTAAGTTCATGATGAGAAAAAGAAGGAATAAAAGGAATACACATACAAAGCAATACTCTCTTTCTGCTCAGCAAAACTGGGTATGATGTACTTAAGAAACAGTCCTTTCATAAATATTTTCAAATTAAACAGAATAGTTTCAAACTTGCAGTCGTGTGCACGTTAATTCTATTTTTAGTCCTTAAAAATGAAATATAATACACTTCTAATATCCTAACAAATGTCTTGTGATTATTTTTAAAATGTGGACTATAGCAATGAAATTTTTATAACATCTGAGCAGCTAAATTTCTAGAATTAGGTTATAATATTTTTAAATAATAATTTTATTTTGATCGAAATATTACTTTTTAACTTTTTCATATTTGAAAATGATAATGAAATATTCATGAGAAAGAAATTTATACTTCTTTAAATGTTTCTAATGTCCTGTTTATTGGCGACACTTTAACACACTTTGAGGCAAGGGATTCAACATATTTTTACTGAAATTTTGGTTTGTGAATGTGCATTAAGAAATCTAAAATGTTTTTTAACGGATAATACACTTTATTCTTGATGAAATATTCATGAGGAAAAATGTATGCTTCTTTTCTAATACTCTTCTTAGTGCGAACCCTTTAACACACTTTGAGGCAAGAGATTTAACATATTTATATTGAAATTTCATCCTATGAGTGTGCGGTGGGAAATCTAAAACACTTTTTAACAGGTAATATGCTTCTATTCCTGGAAGAAAATCGAAACACATGGGGCAAAACCCATCAGAAACGCACGCAAAGAGAGCAATTGCAGAAATCAAAATCACAAAGGCAAACAGAAAATCGCTAATTAAATAATATCACAGCCCATTAGCACTGAAATTGTAGCTAGAGAATCCGTTAGATGATAAATGCTTCATAGAAAGAATCCTATGGTCTCCCTAACTATTTCCACTTAAATATTTTTTTTTTTGAAAGTGTATCGAATTTTCTAGAAGAATCGCTGGAACTCAATCCTGATTGAAATATCGCTGTAAATCTCGACAAAAGTTTCATCTTTTTCTTCAAAAACCACTAGGTTCATCCCGAAATGGTCGCCAAAGCCGAGGATCTTTGACCTGACATTCATTAAAATTCCAGACAATTCTTTTCCTTACTATGAGACAAGCTGCGGAAATGGCATATACGTTAAGCACATTTTGAGTACAATTTTTTTCCTCTTTGAGAACAGCCATGCTTCTCAAATTCAAGCAAACCATTAAAGCCATCTTTATTCCTACTGGAAAATAATGGATAAAGACATAACGACTGAAAAAGCACTTGCCTGTATTTATCATAGCTTTTATAAAATGGGCTGAATCCCTCGTAGAGAACAAATTTAAATGTTGTTCATAAAAATAACTGTTTTGCCTTTTTTAAAATGCAAAATGGCTATGGCAATGATGTCGAAGAGTAACGATTTCTGTCCTTAACTTTTAATCATAAAATATTTTAATCTCATTCTCTCTTATTTTCCAATGGGCTATAAAAGCGTGGGAAATAAAACAGTTCAAGAAGTTAGAATAAATGAGTCATAAGAATTTTTATTTTTATTATTACTTTATTTAACATATCAGGAATGGAAATAAATAAAGACATCATATACAGGATTGTCCAAAATAATATGAAAGCCTCGCTGAAAACAATAATATCCGTATATGATAGTATAGGATTAAATTAATTAATACATAACTACCAGTTATTTGTACTATATTGTTGCTTATAGTTTCAAGTCCTTTTGTACTATATTGTCTGCTTAATTTCGTTTCCGGTGAATCTAAAATGAGATCAATGTTCCAAAGAGGGTGGATAGTGGGAACCCATCTGTTTGATGTATCGGTGACAACAGTGGCACAGCTGTTGGGGGGTACCAATAGACATCGTGTCATAGATCATGACAGCATACAGTGATCAGGGCAAAACAACATCTGCTAGAACGAACTGTGAAAAAAACAAAAACAAATTCACTGCTAAAGATACTCAGACATTAAGGAGGATTGTGACCACCAGAAGAAAACCGACGGCTGAATGAACATCTACAGAATGCAGTGTCGACCCATACAGTTCTAATGGAATTGCATAAACAAAATATTTGGGACAAAGTTGTGACTGTAAAATCCCTTGTGACATGTAAATCAAAAATGGCGTGTACAGTGGTGCAAGGATCATAAAATCTGAACTGCAGATCAGTGTAAACATGTGTTGTTTTCCGATGAATCCAGTATCTCCCTATTTCCACCAAGGAACGGTTTGTGTGTGGCGAACCCTCGCAGAAGCCTATAACTCAGACTCCATACAGTGAAGCATGATGGAGAGAGGGTTCCGTAACGATCTGGGACCTCATCTCGTAGTCTGAAGTAGGTCCCTTTTTCATCTTACATGGAGAGGTCACTAGTGACCATGTCATTTTTTTGGTCCACCTACAGGATTTTACTGTGCAGACATTGTTTCCATCTGGAGATTGCACCTATCAAGATGGTAATTTCGCGATTCACTGTAATCGAACTGTTCAACCAGGCTTTCAGGAACATGAGAAATCTGTCACAAATATTCCGTGCCAATCTAATCACCGGATTTGAACATCATAGGACCTGCATTGGAGATTTTGGAAGAAAGAGTGCGATCCCACTTTCTTCCTCCTGCGTCTCTCCGGAAGTTAGAGCAGTTTCTGCAAGATGAATGATACAAGTTCTCGTTTACCATCTTGAAGAATTTGTATATGTCCATTTCTAGGAGGATTTAAGCAGTTTTAACTGCCAAAGGTGCTTATACACAATATTTTTGCAAATACTTCCTTTTGCAAGAAAATGGTATAGAAGACCTTTGCAGGGATTTTTCATTATTTCAGACAACCCCTATAAATATTACTTATTTATAAGAGAAATGGTGTAAAATATCAATCAAAAATTCAACGGCATTTCACTGATATCGAGGTAATAAAAAGTTACTTATGGAGTACAATTTGATTTTGGAACTATGATTTTTAAACCTTTAAACTCTCCTTTCGTTTCTTTCCTTAGCTTTGGAACGACAAGTTTTTCGATATCTTGTTAATTATGAATCTAAATCTCTTTCTTGTAAAGTGCAAATTTTACCATTGCTGATTTTGTCATTTATAAGATATACAACGACAGGACGAAACAGGCTTTGACAGACAAAATTGTACGTTTTGGATTTGATTTTAAATCTTAAAGCACTAATGAAAGACATAACAATTTATTTTAAAACAACAGGTCTGAAAGGGTAAGATATTTAGGTAACACAATAAAATCAGATAAATTAATAAGAAAATGGCAAAACACAAAAATGAACATGAATGCTAGTTGTAGGACGAGAATTTAGAAGAACATTTAGAGTTTTGATAGAATTTTCTTTGTTTAACAGGATGATAGGTATACAGGAAGATAAGGAGGTAGGTCAGAGATTGACCATTTTGAGGTTCAGGGTCAACCGCCTCGAAGAGGATGAACAATTCTATGAACCAGCTGATGTCATGAACAGGTTATGCTAAAGACAGTAGTTGGCCACAACAAATCCTATCGATAATTCTTCGTTCATTAGTGGTGGTGTGGTCGTATGTGCATAAGAAAATGTAGAAGTGAATGTGAGTGCTGCCATGTAACTGTACAAATCTCAACCAATTATAAACACTTCAGAAATACAATTAAATTACCGATGCCGCCATCTCTCGGTGAAGGTCCAACAAGTTGTAATAAAAACATTAAAGAAAATATCAGCATATCTATGATTGAATCTTTTCGAAATTTGTTGTATTTTCCACATATTAAATTTGTTCCGTTTTACATTTTTTTTCTATGTTCCTCTTTTGTCATATTTTTATTTTACCAATTAAAATATGGAATGAGAACCGTGCATAGTAAAAGGTGTGAAAAAAAGGAATCATTTTTACTTCATTCTACTTCACTTAGTTTTACATCCTCTTAGAAAATTCTAAAGAAGAACCTAAGATAAATAAAGCAAACCGGAAGAAACTCCAATTTCTCCAAAGAAAAAAAAATCAACTTAACACCTATTAAATCTCTTTACCATAATGAAAACAGTCGTTTTATCTTTTCTTATTCCTTGCAGAGATAATTACATTACAGGCATTAAATCTAAAAATATTCGACTATCAGATCAAAAAGAGTAAAGGTGCAGTCTAAAGACGTCAGAACTAAAAACAGAAAAAACAGTTGAGGGCTGAGAACTTTCAGGATTTAATTTAATTTGGAGAATGTCAAGGTGCAAGAGAGAAAAACGTAAAAGGAACAAGCTGAAATATAAACGTTGCATGTTTTTAATGGGACATTTTTTAAATCTTTCGAAACCAGTTACCAGTCCGTACCTTGACGTTAATCCTGTAAATCTAAGGCGAGTGCCAGCGAAGTGCCTGAGGGAAGAGCATATGGAACAAAAATATTCACAATAAATCTTAATCTCTTTTACGCTCCACCAAATGGCACGTGGAAAACTTAAAAACAGCCTGAGGTTTAATCCTTAAGGACTCACACATGCATTAGCATGTAATGGGGAGGGGGGAAAAGGTTAAATTCTGTGAATGCCGATTTGGTAAAGAGATTTCAAAGTGATGTGGATGAATCATTGATTCTATTGAATTCTGAAAAAATTGTGAATATTTTATTAAAAAGGAAGAAGCCTTTCATCCTTTCCGTCATGTATAAATTATTGTCCGCCTATTTTTCCGTTAAATATTCAGAAATAAATAAGCGAATTAAAGAATTGCAGAGATAAATAAAATTAAATTAAATAAAATAAACTATGGTGAAATTGTTTCACAATATCAAATAAAAGTAAGAAATTTGATTCTTTAAAAGAATCAAAAGGGATAATTTTTGAATTGTTTATATTTTGTACTATTTTTTTGAAAATCTTATTTTCATGACGTTTTTTCAGGTTTATAATTCTGCAATTATAAAGGTGTCCTAAAATTAAATCAATATTTGAATTTGCTACCACTGGTACGGTAAAGTGTTGGCAACCCTATTAAAAAACCATTTGATAGCTGATAATTTAAGGCTAGTAAAAAGGGAACATTACAGGATAGAACAATATGTTTTCATTGTTGAACGATATTTTAAAATAATGAAAGTCTAGCGGTCACAGTTCAAAAATTAGAGAACTGGTGCCCTAGATCGTGTGATTTAATATCATAAAATTTCTTTTTATATATATATTTTTTAATTTTATTTAATGGTCTATGCTAACAATCCCACAAACGTGCGCGCATTAAAGGAGGAAATTCAAAGTTGCTTCAAAGAAATTCAGCCACATTTATGCAAAATGGTCATAAAAAATTTCGACAAAGGAGTACGTATGTGCCAGCAAAGCTATGTAGGCCATTTGTCCTATGTGCCATTTCATACATAATCCTATCCTGTGTACTTTGAGATTCAATACAGATATAACAATTTAAAGAAAAATAATTGTTTTTTTTTATTTCATTAAAATCTTGCGTTAACACATTGTTCTATCATGTAACTCTCCAGTTTTATTAACCCTAAATTATCAGCTGTCAAATAGGGTTGCCAGATTTTTTAATAAGGAGACTTTGCCAATACTTTACCGTAATAATGATGTCGAATTCAAATCTTGCGATAATTTTGGGACGCTCTTTATTTACTAAATCTCATCGCTTCTATTAAAATAATTTTGTATTTTGTTCGCATTTTCATGCATCACATCAGTATGAATTGCATTTCCTTTTGTTTTTGGTCGAATATTAATTCGCAATTGTAAGCCTTGTGTTCTGCTCAATGACCATAAGAAGGTTTTCACCTAGAGTAAAAAAAAAACACTTTTTAGTTACTATCAAATTATGTTTGGTTTGTATGACAATTTTGGATACCAAAAATAGTTGAAGAACTTCAAAGGGTATTTTTCCTCTTTATTTTTAGTTACTATCAAATTATGTTTGGTTTGTATGACAATTTTGGATACCAAAAATAGTTGAAGAACTTCAAAGGGTTTTTTTCCTCTTTATTTTGATGCGTAAAGCATCTCCCATCATATATGTAATTCTAAAAGTCTGTGTTATAATTTTAAGCATTGTAATTATATATTTGAGTTACTACTGAAGTCATGATCCAATAGCTAATTTTTAATCCATCAGAAAAAGTAAATACTCTTAATTAGAAAAATGTTTCTAGTTTCATACGGAAATAAACTTTATGCAGATAGAACCAAAACATATATCATAGAAAAAATCCCGTTGTTATATAACTTTATTTCCTGTTAGCAAATATTCTTGTTTAATAAACTGTTAAAAATTATAAGAGTTCCACCCTTTCGTGATTCAATTTGACATAATTATGAAGCTTCAAAATTCAAGATAGAACCACTCATTTATTGAAAAAAAATATTTTCAAGGTGACCATTAAAAAGATCTAAATTCGCTTTAGAAATGACGTTCAAACTGAAGAATTTGGTCAATTTGCCGCGGAATAATAATTATCTATACTACTATTATAAATGTGAAAGTTTGGTTGGATGGATGTTTGTTAGTCAATCACGTCAGAACGGCTGAACGGAATTGGATGAATTTTAGCACAGAGGTAGATTATAGTCTGGAATAGGACATAAACTACTATTTATTCCGGTTAATTGAGTGTTAATTTTTTATTAATTAAAAACTAACTTTCTCGCCAAAAATCTAAGGCCAAATCCCGCCAGAAATGAATAAGGCTTCAGTTGTTTTTTTCCCCCACGCTAATCAGGTTAGGCTTAATGTGTTTTTGACCGAATATTTCAAACGATTCTATCTATTTTCTTAGTGTTTGATGCATTTAAAATAAAACATTGTTAATGAATCGATTTTCTTATTCATTCTGAAGTACTTTTGAATTAAAATAAAATAGAATAAAGAAAATTAAAAATTTATTATCTATATTGCGTTACCCCAACTGGGGTAGAAAATTCATACATTTGTGTTGCCCCAATTGGCGTTGAAAATTTACGCATGCGCAGGAGTAACCTAAGGATAAAGCCATAAGGAGTAAGGATAAAGCCATTGATGTTATAAATTCCAATCTATTTCCACGCGTACAAAGTCGTGGGCAAAAGTTAGTATATATATATATATGCTATTATGTCAACGTATCTTAGTAAATATGACTAATAAGATCGGGGGATTGTATAGAAATCTATGTATTATAATATTTAGAGGAATTCATTTATTGACACAGACGTGATAAAATATGGTTCTTTTATATCCATTTTCCATTTTTATTCGATTAGGATTTTGTTGGTTTATAATATATTACATCATCCACTGCCATTAACAATATGACGAAAATTATATTTATAGCAACCAAGTCAATGCACGAATTTACTAAAAATAAGGTCATGATGTTTCTTTTTCTAATGTTATCCTTAAAATCGTCACTTATTAAAGTTTTCATAACATTTTTTTTTTTTTTTTTTTGCTTTAACAGTATATTTCAATGCATTTTTCCTCAAGAGTTAAAAGCCTTGTAATCAGATTACAATAGTGAAAGAGATAGAAACTGTAGATTTGCTTTGTCAGTAATATTTCCAGTTGAGAAGTCCAAAGAATGTCCAACCCTCCCCCACCAGATCCAACAAACGGGAACTTTCTCAAAGAAAGAGCATTTAAAAAAAAAAAAGATAAAGCTGCTTTTCTTGAAAGCTTTTTCTACTTAAATGTTGTGAGAAAAGTTTGTTATCGTTTAAGTTAAAACGAATTTCTGCCTTTGCAAGTTTTCTTTTTTATTTATCGGTAATAAAAGTATTTTTATTTTTTATTTTTGACTGAAATTGTTATAGAATTTCCAAAAACTACCAATGGAAAGAAGGAAACATCAACTGAAAACATCTTTAATCGTAATCTTGTAAGTATTTCAAATGCAATTAAATTTAAACACTGAATGAATGTTTCACATTAAACGCAAGTCATAAATATTTTGCATTAAGTACAAAAATTACATAAAAGTTACGTTTTTACGATAATTGAACCTGATAAATATAACAATTTAGTTTAAATTGAGTTTTGATGGAAATAGATCATTATAATTTACTTTTAAATATGTCTAATTAAATAAATATAAGATTCACGATATAAGTATAAATAATAAATGCATAAGCAAGTCAAACTTGAATATAAACCAAAATTAATTTATGCCTTCATAAAAATGTGTGATACCAGAAGCACTGTAGTAGAATCATGCTAATATCACGCATTCAGTATTCTTTTCTACAGTATCTTAGATAAATATCCCGCATTAAAACAGGGCCGTGGAGACCTGTTGGTAAGGTCTCGGCTTCAGAACCGGACAGTTTTAGGTTTGATATCAAGTTTCACCGAAGAACGGTCTTGTAAGCGAATCTGGTGCACGGGGCCAAATGTCTTCTCGCTGGTGTGGTGTGGAAGCTTGGGGAGGGGGGCAGCTCAGATACCGTATTCGTCATCTGACCACGTTTCAAAATCCCGAGATGTGTCTCAATAGCCTTAGTGTTGTTTTAAAACTGGAGTTAATAATTAAACTAAAAATTAAACCCGCATTAAAATAAAAAAAAGTGTCATGGTCATTCTAAGGTTAAAGTGACGTGTTTATTTGTAAATAATTAAATTTATTTATTTGCAATTTATGGTTAAAAAGCTATCCAAATACAAGAAGAGATACATATCCGGCATTGTATGCTTTTTGAACACCACAAGGGTAGTAACTCAACGGTTGCTACCAAAACATTTGCGATGTTTGTTTAAACACATTAGACGTTCATAAGTGCCAAAGGTGGTTTTCTAAGTTGAAATCCGGTAATTTAGATCTTTCCGACTCGTAAAGATCAGAAAGACCAACAACAATACAGAAGCTGGATTTGATCGCTTGATCGTTGGAGATGAAAAATGGGTCCACAATGATAATCCAAAACGCAAAAAGCAGTCGCTCTGTCCCCAAAAGAGGCCGCGGTGGCCTGGTGGTAAAGTCTCGGCTTGTGAGCCGTAGGGTTTCAGGTTCAAGACCCGATTCCACCGAATAACCGTCGTGTAAGGGGGTCTGTTGCACGTTAAATCCGTCATGCCAAACGTTCCTCCGCTGGTATGGTGTGCTGTGGAGAGGGGGGTGCCAGCTCAGGTGTCGTCCTCGTCATCTGACCGCGGTTCAAAATGACGAGGTCCGTCCCAAAATAGCCCTAGTGTTGCTTTGCAACGGGACGTTAATATAACTAAACTAAACTAAAAAAAACTGTCCCCAAAAGACACTTTTGTTGTATTCGCGGAGTTTGTTCATTTTTAAGTGCTGAAGCCTGGAGAATTCGGGAATGCCTGCTTTCACTATGAGCAATTGGAGTTAGTAAATTAATCTTTAATTGAAAAGTACCCAGCAAGTGTCAACAGAAATGGCATTATTCTGCAACACGGTAATTCATGATCACACTGTGGTAATGTTACCACTTTGTAAAAATTAAGGATTTGAAATAGAAGGTATTGTCTCACTCAATGTATTTGCTCGATATTGCGCCAGCGAATTTCCATTTATTCCGTACGCTACAGAGTTTCCTACATGGCAAAAAATTTGAAAATACAAAGAATGGTCAAAACACCATCTCCAGATAGTTTGAGCGAAAACGAATGGATTTTTGCCGATCCAACATTGAAAATTTGCACACTAGATGGCAAAAAGTTGTTGGGAACCAGGATAATTATATTATTAATTAAAAATAAAATATTGCTAAAAATTTAGCTGTTTGAATTTAATATAGAAAAACGTCTCTACTACAGTATCCCCTAATTGTTTGCAAATGAAGAAACATAGTCTCTGATTTAAAAATAATACCTCAAAACAGTTTGGAAATGAAAATTAGTACCTCCAGCTAATTAATGAAGCAGTTAATTTGATATTTCTTTACAAAAATAATTGGTAATCTAATGAAGCATATAATTATTGAGTGGCAGTTGCAAGAAATTCATTTGTATAGTTCATTAGACATATTTCGGTTTTAACCATTGTGCGGAGTTTATATTTTCAAATAAGTAGAAATAATAACTTCAATTAAATAGAAATAATGAATTCAAATAAATAGACATAATTGGTTTCTGAAATAAAAAAGAACTCAAAATAATTCCACGACTGTCGCTTAGATTTTGCAGATATTATTTTGAGTCAATTTTGTAATAATTGTATGAATCTTTTCTCATGACAATTGTAAAAATAATTATATATTTTCCATACGTATATACGTTTCTATAATTTACGTTTATAAGAAGCTTCTAAAAAATATTTAAAAATGTGATAATGAAAAATTCTTTCTCAGAAAATTTGTTAAGGTCTCTTATCTTTAATGTCTGCTAAAATAGAAACAAATGCAAATTATGGAAGAACAGAAACATGGAATTATTTCAATTAGGAAACTCATGAAATATTTTATAGAATATTTGGTTAATTAGATTAAATAGTCGGATGAACATATTTTCTCAAATATTTTTTAGTTCGCTTGTTTCCATGTTTCTCTGAGTGCGTTTTCACTTAGAATGCTTATTATTCTTCTGTAGAATGAACTTCTTTTTAAAAAATTGAATCCTATATATTGCATATTTTGTTTTTGTTTTTTAGGACATTTTTTAATCTATGTATTTGAATAAAACTATTTAACAAGGAAGATATTTTATTTATCGGTTTCCATTTATTAAAATAATTTAATAGGTGAAAGACCTTTTTTACTTAAGTATACAATGCATCTTTGTAAGTAATACAAAAAACAAACTTATAAAAGCCTTTTAGAGAATAAAAGATATATATATATATATATATATATATATATATATATATATATATATATATATATATATATATATATATATATATATATATATATATATATTTGAAATGTCTCATCTCGCTCATGTCATGTTTCGTAGTATCATATTTCATCAATTTTTCGAAAAATCTGTACATATTTTAATCTATATATTTCGATTTTTGGAGTTCCTTCCTAAAAATAAAAGTATATTTTCTGTGTTTCACATAACCAAATAGATGGTTCAATAAACCTTATTTTTACTTCTAAATATAGTTTTAAAATTTTTGATAATTTGTCAATTTGGCAAATTTCCGGGATTATCAAATGAATTAGCAAACGTTTTTTCCAATTGTCTGGAGTATTTTAAGGAATTTTGTTCCGATTATACTTTAACATTATTGCGATATTTATAGATCTTATATAAAGTTAAAATAGTGTTAAGGATTTCCCTCTACCACTATCAATCCGTCGGGTTCATTTACTTGTATGTATTTAGTGGTTGTGCATGGTATGAAGATGACACAGCACGATGATCAGTTCTTTCAGTAGACGAACACACAACACGTTTATTGACACTACGACACACAGGACAGCACAAAGACGACAACTATATACAGCATAGAGAAGACAATTATCTTCAGCCGAGACGTGCACACAGCAGCACACAACAAGACTCTACTGTAGACAGTAGCGCACAGCTTAGTTCAGCACTAGCTTGACTTCGTCGCTGCTCTGCTAATCTCTGGGAGACCCGTTGTTTACCGTCGATTCCGACTACCACCCCGGCAGCTGCAGACTACCTCCATTTATAGGTCTCAGGAGGCGGGGCTAGAAGCCTCTCAACCAATCAGGAACTTTCGAGGCGTATCTCATTTCCTAATGACGGATCGGAAAAATTATCGATGTTTCGGGTATAATCTATTTTGGCGCCAAAATCGCCAAATTCGTAGCCAAGTCGCCAAATGGTTGCCAAGTTTGTCGCTAAGCTCTGGGACCTCCGACGCGACACCCGGACTCCGTCCAATACAGATGACTGTGCAGCGGCCAAACAGGCGATAAATGACTGTCTGTTTCGCCAACTGGCGATAAGCATCAATCATACCTTTGGAGATGAACTTTGCTCTCCAACGAATACGAGTGACTCACTTCCTGCATTCGCCAGCTGGCTTAGAACTTCTGCCTCGTGCTGGTGGATGGAATTACGGCCAATCAATGTATCATGATATATATTTGTTAATTTAATTTGTAATTAAAATTTATTTTTGTTATTTACATGGCTGTCAGTTTTCATTAAGTAAAAATGTTTTAATACTTTATTTTAAAGTAAATTAGGCAATGCGTGTTAAACCACGCACCAACTGTAAAACAGTCTTACTGATGATGGAACCAACTATGCTGGGAAGCGGCATCACAGATTCGTAACAATTGTTTATTACTAAAAGTTCGAAGAAAAAATTGAGAAGTTTCGAACGTAAGGCATGATTTCCCTCCACCCACTCAAATTCATGTATTTGCTCACAATCTATCAACATCATCCGCTACAAAAAAAAAATTGGCTGGCAACAATTGATGATGATGTGCATATGCTTTAACTGGTCGAATTTAGACAAGGTTTTTGAGATAATTTTGTGTCGAAAATGTTGTTGTGTCGAATACTTCGTTAGATATGGTTCAACCTAATAGATCATATTAAATCATTGATTTTGAACTTTGTAAGTAATTGAATCGTGTGCATTGGTGTAATGAATGCATATTTTTCAAAATACATCATGTAGATTGACATGATGATACAATACATCACCATCATCAAGATTGTAAAAAAAGCTTTTCAAAAACTTAAATAATGTGAATTGCATGAAAGTTAATTCACCATAGCTTAAACATCTTACACTCTGATAGTATATTGCAGATAATTTTTATAAATAACTGGTTTACATAAAATTCTTAGTTTTTTTTATTTACTTCTTATACCTCTATTTCTACAATTGTGAAAGGAAAATAAATCAGGTGTTTGTGTATATGCCTTTTTATTATTCAACAAATAATTATACCTGCATTGAAATGTGGAAACGTGAACTTGCGAGAGCGACTTGTTTGAATTGTAATTAAAATTTTAAATAAATAATAATTTTTTTTAAAAAAAAGATATTTTTCCTTTGATAATTTCCGAAAATATTGCAATACAAACATTTTTTTTGTAGCATTTAAAATTCAAAACATTATCCTCCGTTTTTTTTTTTTTTTAATTTTGGCATAATTTTTGAAAATAGTATATTTTCTCTCTGATTCTAAAAAATATATTAGATTGTTGTACGGAAATTCAAGCCGTTTACATTTTTCCTCCAATATTTTATCGCATGCTTTTCTTCTATTGTTAAAAGCTAAAAATAAGATTCAGTTTAAGATTTGAGTAATTTATATAATAAATAAGAATGCGAAGCTAGATTATCGCGAAAATTGGAAGACAGATAACAATTGCTAATTTTAATTTCTGTCAAAATGTAATGCTTAAAAGTGTTTTATTCAAGGAATTCTGAATATTATGTATAAGAGATTTAATTGAAAATAAACGCAACCAATATTCCAGGGGAGCAAGCTGATCGCTAAGGATGGCTAGTTATTAATAGGTATAATATCATACATTTAATTCATAAATAATTTAAAAGATATAACAAAATTTATGCTGTATATAAATATTCATCAAATCAGACGAATATGTTACACTATGCAAAAAAATCTCTTATATAATTTTAATTAACTTACATAATATATAATTAGTTTATGTAAAATTTCAAATTTTTATTAACTACTATTTATTAATAATTATAACTTAACGCATTTTTTTTAATTTTAATTAGCAAAATAACATAAGTGAAACAACACAGTACAGTATCCATTAAATGTAAATGAAGAATCAAAGTATCACATTAGGGATATTTGAATATCATTAACATAATTATTCCAGTGAAAATTTAATTATTTCATCATCCTGAAAGGAATAATCGGAGCTCACAAATTAGTTTAAACAGTAAAAACCTGAGATACAAAAATAAAGCAAAGGAGGTATTTCGGATTTTTTTTTCCGGCATTAATTATTCTACTTATGCATCTTTCACTACACTGAGCAAATTTGTAAAAAGCGTCCCGTCTTATTAACTCTTTCACTATGGAACAATAGGTCTATTGTCTCGACTCCCTCGGCATCAGAACTTCACTTAATTACGAGGAAAATGGCAGCCCAAGATATCCAGGGGATGGGAGGTACTGTTTTCCCAAACCACCCTTAGGGTATCTCGGATATTTTTCTTTTCGTTCAAGGATCTGAGATAGAGGTATGTTTCTTTTACTATTTTTGGGTTTTGTCCTGATTGGGTACGGGAGATTCAAGATTAAATATAAGTATCAACAAAAAGGAACAGTGCCTAGCTGTAGCATCCATCCAATTAGTTCTCTACATCTTCACGTAGTAGTTGTAGAGTTTCCGGACGGACGTTTTCATCTTTTCCAACAATGTGTAATTAATTTTTATTCAGGGAAATAGTGTTGAGAAAATTTAGTTTGTGAGATAATGCAGTTTGGAAGTTTATCTGTGAATTTTAAATTTATGAATTTTAGCGTCAATTCATTTGTTTAGTGTTTTGAATTTAATAGTATTAGTGGCATATAAATAGAATTATTTTCTTTGTGTTAAATTGTTTAAAATATCAAATGAACGAAAGATGTTTAAAAGCAAATTATAAGCTTTTGTTATGTGCTTTATTATCATTTACAAATTAGATGCCACTGATGAGCATTTAGTCAGCCAGTAATTACTTTCAATTTAAATACCTTATTGAAAATGTAATATTCATGATTCCCTCAAGAATATATTTTAAAGAATTTTATTTAATGTGCTTTGTTATCATTTTCAAACTAGATGTCACACGAGCATTTGATAGTAATTACTTTCAATTTAAATATTTTATTGAAAAGTTAATTTTCATGTGTCCGTCAAGAATATATTTTAAAGAATTATATTGACTTATATTTAAATCATAAAATATCAGTTAGTTAACTTTATTTAACTTGAATATAAACAGTGAAGGATATAGGGACAAAGGCTGTTATATCATAGAAGCTAAAAAGTTGCAGTTAATAGATATTAAAATACTTGAGGGTTTGAATAAAGATGCTTAGATGCTTGCGAGAGCTTAAATCATAAAATATCTATTTTAATTAAAGCTATGATAGTACCATTCAGTTTTAACGGCGACCAAAGAGCGCCAAGAGAAAATTTCGCCAAATTATAAAAATATACTCAATTAATTGCACTATTATTTATCTTTGATAATTTTGAATGTTCGAATGACATGCTATATAATTTGACAATTAAAATTGCCGAATTGGCGAAATTTCTTTTTTGGCACTTTTTGGTTGCTGTTACAACCGACAAGTGTCGGTATGATTGATACTCGAAAGCGATTTTTTACCTTTTTGGTATTAATCACGAGCCAAATCAGATAAATGAGTCTTCTGCATACAAATGGATATGCCATGTTGAAAATCAAACATAACAGCTTGTCAAATTGGAAATCGATAAAGAAAGTCTGATAAATACATTGAAAATGGCTAAAATAACGCAATAAAAATATCAGATAATGAATGGAGATAGGTGAAAGCATAAACAACCATTAAATATCAATCAGCAAATTGCATTGAATCTCTTGTCACCCAAACAGAATGCCATTCTTTCTAGATATGTAAAAGCATAGCAATTGTTAGCTTATTTTGTTATAATTCTGTCTGGCTACCCTGTCAGTTAATTTCATAGTAAGGAGGAGATATTTACTTATATCTCTAATGGATGCAAAGTGAATAGCAAGTCAACTGAGGAGAGTTGTAGTCTCTCAAAACTTTCTCGCGTACTATCTTATTAAGGATTTATTCCAGAGAAATCCTTGCATGGTATCGGAGTATAATAGTTAAAGAAATATTAATCTTTGCTGTGATTTTAGCATTTACCGAATCTATTGTTCCATCTTTGGCTATTTTTTGGCAATTATTCCTTGGCATATGTTTAATATTATCCGAAAATCGAATTTATGTTTCAGATGAGTTTTTCTCTACCATTTGAAATTAAAATTTGACAGTAAACTACACTCAAAGTCACAAAATCTCTCAGTAATTTTGATATATTCAAGTCTGTGCTTTTTCGAATTATCGAGCATATATGTTTCTAAAAGAACAGACCAACAGACGATCGCTTGTTCGATTTAGTCAAAATTTGTTGGATGTCCACACTATATATGATACATCTGTGAACCTAATTTCATCGATCTAGTTCTTTTCGCTTGGAAGTTATCGTATTAGTTTACATACGAACAGTCTGACGGACGCACTTTCCTTGAACAAATTTTGCTCGAAATTTGATAGAAATCTATAAATGTGGTGTAAAGACTGTTACCTAATTTAATCCTTCTTGCTCAAAATAGTTTTGAATTATATTTGTCACAGACAGATAGACATCTTACAAAAATGTGTTTTTCGATCTCAGGGGGGGGGGGCTAAAACATGAAAATTCGTCAAAATCACGAATTCGACTTTTATGGTGATTACAGTACTCTCTCTATTTCGTAAATACTTTCTGGTCTTACGTCAAATTTGGCGATCATTTGGCAACTTTGCGATCATTTTACAAAACCAAATTATAAACCAATTTTTTTTTTTCTAAAATGTTAATTTTTCGTGCCAATATTTTTTTAAAGTTATTTATCTTTTGTAACGACAACCAAAAAGAGGCAAGAAAAATTTCGTCAATTTGAATATTTCAATCATGAAAATATTTAGCAATTGATTCGCATGTCCAAAATATTTCATAATAAATAATAATGGATTTATTTTTATAATTTGGCACTTTTTGGTTACAGTTAAAACCAAATTGTACCTTTAAAAACTTTGGCTGTAAATAGGATTTCGGTTCCCATTTTATTGGCTGTTAACTTTTTATAATCAATAATTAAAAATTCTGAAACTTTTTAGTGTTGATAATATAAGCTCAATCGAAATGAAATTCTAATTAGTCTAAAATTAAATACTAGAAAATGATATATTCTAAATATAATTTCTTAATAACATCTTATAATTCTTTGAAATCTGATATAGTATGGATCCACTGGACAGTCATTCAGAAATTGTTTAGATTGGATAATAATGACTTTGTCCAAATAAAATCAGATTTCAACTAGTCTAGAAAAAAGTAATAGGAAATGATGTAATTTTACTTGATATATTATTTTTATATCTTCTTGTAATTCTTAGAAACTGATGTCTTTCTTTAATTAATGGACTGTAATTCAGAAACTGTTTTCAGCAGATAATAGTAGCTTTGTCCAAATTGTCAGATTTTAAGTAGTCTAGGAAAAAGTAATAGGAACTGATATACTTTAATTTGATGTATTCTTATTACATATTTTTAAATATGTTCTTTTAATTCTTGATCTCTAACTTCTTTCTATAATTAATGGACGATATTTCAGAAAGTGTTTATAGTGGATAATAGTAGCTGTGTCCAAATTAGGTGAGATTTTAAATAGTCTCGAAAAAAGTAATACGAAATGATATGTTCTTATTTGATGTATTCTTATTATATCTTCTTATAATTCTTAAAAACTAATTTCTTTCTATAATTAACGGACAGTAATTCAGAAACTGTTTGCAGCAGATAATAGTAGCTTTGTCCAAATGAAGTCATATTTTAAGTATTCTAGGAAAAAGTAATAGGAACTGATATACTTTTATTTGATGTATTCATATTATATATCTTTAAATATCTTCTTTTAATTCTTGATCTCTGATTTCTTTCTATAATTAATGGAAGATATTTCAGAAACTGTTTAGAGTGGATAATAAAAGCTTTGTCCAAATTAAATCAGATTTTAACTAATACAGAAAAAAGTAATAGGAAATGATATATCTTTATTTGATGTATTCTTATTATGTCTTCTTAACTGGTATCTTTTATAAGCAAATGCTATCTTCTATTCTTTTAATTATTGGTAGAAGATATATTTCTATAATCAAAGGACAATCATTCAAAAACTATTTAAAATGGAAAATAATAGTTGTGTTCAAATTTCATGAGATTTTAATTAATCTAGAAACAATTAATAGCAAATGATATATCCTTATCTTATCTATAAGATGATATATAATTATTATATTTTCTTAAGAGATATATTTTCAATAATTTTTCATAATAATTTTTATAAATTATTCTGAAACTATTTGTAGTGAAATTATATAAAACTTCCTCTCTATTTACAAATATTTCAAACGAATAAAAAAAAGAGTAGAAAAAGCTACTTGAAAAGAGCGCAGCTGTCTTAGGCTTCATCGGCGAAAGCTACTTTCATTTTAATGAATACTTTACCGTTCCTATTCCCAATTGATTATTCAAGTTGTAACCGAAATTTCATCGAAATGCCGGCTTTATACGGGCCTGGCATACAAAGACAGTGACAGCTACCCTTTAAATTCCCCACAATGTTCCAACAGACTTCAGATGGTTGCTATAGTTACACATTTTAATGGGTCGAATCTTTTCCTGACTTGGTTCAATACTGGAGCTGGTAATGTTACGTAATAGGCACTACTTCTTTTTAACAAAGTTCACTTTAATACTTTCTGTTTCTTTTTTTTTTCTTCAACTTTTCCCCCTTCTTTTTAAAACGAACCGAATATCGGTATTGGAACTTATTATTTGAAATCTGGGGATGAATGAAAAATATTTTCGTACTTTCTCTCTAACGATTTCATTCGTGTTGCCATTCATGTCAAATGGAATGGGGAAACTAGATGTAAATTTATATAGCAGTGATTTTTTCAGACTTTTTTTAATTTTTAGAGAAGCATGAAATTATCATGCATATATTTTGAAAATTATTCAAATATTATATACTTATAAAAAATATTTATTTTAGTATCCAGATTGCTAAAATTTCGCAAAATTATTCCTTTTAATGTTGATTATTTCAAAAAGCGTTTTTAATAAAAATCGTTTGGATATTTGTTGAGATTAAAGTTCACGACAGAAAGCAATTAATAATTTTATTTTTGATTAACTTCAATAAAAGATTTAAAAGATAAATTTTAACACATTAGAGATTAAAAGTGCATGTTAAAAATTCTGTTACTGGAACAAAAAATCAATAATTTATGGCTAATAAAATTTGGGTAGAAGTAAAAACTTAAAAGTAGGAAGAGATACAAATTAGAATAAAAATCAACTAATTAAAAGCAATAAAAAAAATAGCTCCAAAAAAAGCAACGCACATATTTTATTAAAACTTACAACAAAATTGCATTGAATCTATTTTTAACATATTTACAAAACTGTAAGCTAAAATCTATCCAAGTATATTTAGCATTAAATGAATCGATTATTGGAAGAGTTCATTAAATTCCTTAATTATATTGTTAATCAATTTGTTAGCTACATACAAAGTGCTTAATAATATTTCCAATTAATTAAATGGGCATTTAAATAAACTAACACAATACATAGCAGGTGAAGTTTTTTAAAGTGCACTTTCAATAATCGTGTTTACAAATCATTTAGTTTTCGATTTGGAAATTTAACACATGAAAAGACTTAAAATTTATCGTATCAAAATCCGATCGAAAATATTCTAAGAATAAAAGGAATTTTGGCATACTTCAGTATAGGCTCTTAAGACCAGTAAATCTTCATAAAATGTTGCACAATAAAAATCCTACACAAATTTAAATAGCCTTTTTTTAATTTTAATTATAAAAGGTTTTAATTAATATTATGCTACAATATGATAATAAAAATAGGCAGAAAACATAATTTGATAAAATTAGAAAAAAAAATAATTTTCATCCATAATTTAATTTTGGAAAAATCATCCATCATAATTTTTTCAAAGATAAATGGGAGAGTTGGTGTTCATTGTTTGTTCATTTATTGTCTATTACACAACAAAAAAGTCTCATAGAATAATATATTTCATTATAAAGATCCATTCCAAAGTAAAAAAAAATAACATTACAGTAGGATAATTTAAAGGCAATATATTTACCTATATTCATAAAAAATTTTCATTAGTATTCTATGAGTGTTATTTATTCGGAACTTTGTAAGAACATATCTCTTGGTAACAGTGAATTATTTATTGGTAGTTATATTATATTTGTAAATTTTCCCAGAAATATTTTTTTTAAATTAAATAAATTACATTGGTAGTTTCCCTATTAGAAATCTCCACGTAATAAAAAAGAATTGGATAATCTTTTTAAAAAATCCGATTTAAATTCTAAAGAAATTTTATTGAAACAATATCTGAGTCTAATATTGCTCACTAAACGCAATTTCTTCGAAATTTAAATGTTGCAGCTAAATATACATAAAGATATTTACCGAATTTCCCCATTTTCAATGACATTTTCTTGATTTTGCATGTTTTCTTATTATAATGGAAACAGATCACTATAATAAAATATTTTCCACATTATCATTTTAAATGGATAGTAATACTGTTATTTAATATTAGTTTTGTTACTTAACTTGTTTTCCTAAAATTAGTAACCTTTAAAATTAGTAATTAGTAGTATTAGTAATCCGAAAATAATTTTAAAAAGTAGTAACTTCGACGTGTATTACATTATATTTTTTCAATTAAGGCATTATCAGTAAAAGGATTCAAATTTTATTACATAACAGAAATAACCAAAATATCTAAAAACAACAAAAAATCCCTTTTATTCCTATTTCTGAAACTACATTATAAATAACATTCATTTAAGCAGCGTTTATTCTTATTGACATTCGGAAATGATCTCCCAAAATCATCACAAAATTGTTTGCTATAACCGAATAGAATTATGTCCTATAGAATGTTTATCGAAAGCAGCCTTTCATCTATGTTTGCCTTCTCTATTTCGAAGCACTTCCTTCCACAATGTGCGATTTGGAAACAGTTATGAAACACTCTACTGACTTCGCGATTCAAAACGGGATACTCATTGTTCATACGTTGATATCGTTTGGAGTCAGTAAATGAAAAATATCGTTTGGCGATTCAAATCGGAATTTCATAGATTGCTCTCCTGTTTGATCTGTTTGGTGTTATCAATGAATGTAATGTTCCGAATGAGCAGGAAGTTTTCAATGGGGAAACATTAATAGCGTCATTTCTCAGTAGTGGAAGTACTAAATTGTTTGCAGCAATCAGTTGGATTTATTTGAGTTTATATCATGAATCATTAGGTTCTTTTTATACTCAGACGAATCAAATTTAAGAATGGCATTTTCAGAACTACATTTATTTGTTTTAACCTTCAGAGAAGTAGAAGTTTAATTTATAAAGATAATATCTGGAAAACCAAGTTTCCCCCAGCTTTTTTTGTAAAATCGTGTTTTTTTTTTTTTTTTTTTTTTTTGGAGACTATATTTATATACTCTTTACATAGGAATATTTTTCAATCTAACCTACATATGAACTCGCCTTTTTAATAAAAAAAAATCATGAATGCATTTAATTTAACATTTTATTCGAAAACAATCTTCTATTATTATAATATTCATTTTACAATTTATTTATCATTATTTGAATATTTGAACTTGCACTCAGTTTTAAAATGGTGAAATCGTGTCCAAGATGATGCCATATGATATTGTCAGTATGAGAGCAGATAGAAAAAGGCTTTAATAATTAGTAACAAAAAAATGTTTTTCTTTTGTGTGTGTAAAATTTCCTTTCCTCAAGAAAGACATCAATATAGATAAATTTAAAAAGCAAAACCGTACCTAAATATAAAATTTGATCCAAATCGTTTACAATTTCCGAGATGCATGAAATAAATGCCGGCTTCCTAGCCTATGGGTAGCAAGTGTTCCATATGATCTGGAAGTCCCGGGTTTAAGTCCTGGTTCGTGGATCATTGTTCTTTACCCTATATTCTATCTGTGAGGTGTGGGAAAGATCCTCCCTGTAAAAAGTGGTTGTGCAAGTGAGTGTTTGAGTGTCATCTTCATATGAGCTAAAGTCAGACTTCTGCCCTCGGGTGCTTAGGGGTATCCTCAGAAGCTACTGCACCCCTCTTTTCCCGATTTCTTATTTGGTTTAAAATAGAATTCAATTCAAGGGGGATAAGCAACAACAATAACATGAAATAAATTTATATATATTTACAAGAACTTCTCCTTTAAAGTTATAAGATTTCAGAACATGAATTGATAAATTCATATTTTTAAAAAACGTTAATTTTTAGCATCAAATAAGGAAACAGAAATAAGTCGTGCTATTGAATACAGCAAAAATATTAATAATATCATGTCTTAATAATCATAGTAATTTAAATTTCCATTATCATTATAGAAGACGATACAATAAAATGAATAACAAATATCTATGGATTTTTTTTTTTTAATTTGGAAAAAAGATTAGAGGAAAAACATTCAAGCTAAAAAATGAAACAAGCAGTCTAAATATTATTCAATTGTCTTACGGTAGTCAAATTGCAATATAATTCAGTTAAATTGTCATCAAAACCTTCAAATCTTGGAAAAAAATAAACAACTGTAATTTTATTACTTTAAATTGTCTTCCAAAATCAACCTTAACATATAAAAGGGTATAACAGAGAAAAATTTTAAGCAGCAAGTTTTCACTTTTCAATAAAATGATATTAAATCAGAGAGAAAAATTAGAAATTGAAGGATGTAATTGTTAAATAAGGTTGATAAAATAACCCGTCTAATGCTAACGTACCTTAATTAGGTTAGAAATAAATTTTAAAAATCTGAAATTTAGAAATTTTTTTTAAAGTGTTTTAGTTATAAAGAATTATATTATGAACTCATAATTTAACACATTAAGTTTTTGCTTTCCCTAAGCTCTTCAACGTTAGTTTGGGCCTGCATTCATCGAATTTAGAAATGCAATGTAAACGAAAAACTGCATTTCAGCTGTTAGGCGACATGAGAAATTTCTGTTCTTAGCAGCATATACTTCTTAGCAGTCTTCTAACGTACGAACTCATTGGATTTGACACTTTTTTGTCTTTTATATTCTTTTACTTCATGCTTTTTTGATTCCGTAAATTTCTTACCGCTGCTTCTATTGTAATTAAAGCTATAAGTCGTTTATAATTCCAAAAGGAATAGACCAAAGAATCTTTTTAGCGATTTTTAATTTTAAATTGTTTCTCAGCTTTATTGATATAAAGTAACCACCATTCTGCAATGAATCGACTTAGATTTTAAAAACTTTCTTTTCGGACTTCCTTATCGTGGAAATAAGCTAAAAAATCAAAGGTGGAGCATTCCGTTTAAGGGTTGTTTTTTTTTTACTGCCATTTAAATAGGAAATAATTCATTGCATCATTTCTAACTGCCCCATATTATAAAATTTAACTAACTTTATTTAAATAATATCGAATATCAATTTTGATCTCATTTAAAGCAAATTTTATGAAACAAGAAAATTTTATATTTCGAAGCTCCAAAAATCTGTCTGATCCCTTTTAAGACAATGCCGAAACCTGACACCTATATCTTAAAATCTGCATTAGTCAAAACGCACATTTTTAACATTTTATATAACGAATCTATCTGAAATGTATGTGCCCCCTCTTTTAGATGTTCAAAGAACCTTAATGGAATAGGCGATGCTACGCGCTTAAGAAACTGGAACCTTACAAAAGCAACGAAATAAGCCAGAAGACAGAAAGTTCATTAAAAATGCAGTTTTACGCATCGATTTCGGAAGCAATACTTTCAGACAATTCATTAAAACTCAGGCCTCCGAGTCTTTTGCAGAAACCTGATATAGTTTCGTTAATCATTGATTGCGTTAATTATTTGATTATTCCCCGAATCTTTCAATTAATGATGCTTCTTTTTATTTAACAAGTTTTCTAGAGCAGTTTGAAATTACGAAAGAACAAGTTCAAAATAATTAGGAATGTACGATTTAATGGTGTTGCCTTATTTGTAGAGTAGCAGATTTTAATGTCGTTGAAATCAATTAGCATTAGACCAAAGTTAATGTTAATGGAATGACCATATGTAAAGAATTTTCAAACACAATGGATATTTTTTTTAATTTGGAGTCTAGATTTCACAAACGTTTCTAACGTAGCATTTCTAAGAGTATTAGCAAATTCCTCTGTATAGGTAGCCTTTATATATATCTATTAACTTGCAACTGAATAGTAATTTAATTTTTAATATTATATTTTAAAATTATTTATTGATATAATCAGAATTCATGGTTATAGTCTTAATAAAGCAATTATCGTTTTATTTACTTTTATTATGACTGTGCAATAATTCAGCAATTTCAATTGATGTGTTAAATATACACTAATCAAAAATTTGATTGTCATTTTATTTTTAATATTTTCTCCCCAGATATCTTTTTTTAATATTTTTATGAGTCGATAAGTTGTAGACAATAATTCTTTTTAAATTGTATCTATTGTCAAACTGAAAAATCCAAAATTGCATGCATTTAATTATTTAAAAATATATGTTAATACAATTAATTTTTTTGACAGATTAAATGAATCAGTTTTTACATTGGAAAGCATTCGAAGAATATAATATGTTTAAATCCCAAATACTTCACAAAAAGAAAAACAGACGACTGCATTTCCATTTTTGTTACTTCCAACTAATTGGACAGAGCTTCTCACAGCTCAACAAATACTTTAACTCTGAGGTAAAACATAAATAAACGAAAGAAATCCATTGTTTCACCAATACCGCTTGGATATGTTTATATTTAATCTTGCAATTAAGAGTCTGAGCTAACCAAACCGCTAATTAGATACTAGAATCGTACACAAAGCAGCAAAATCCAATTATCCAACCAAAAGTTGCCACAAATAATTTGCAGTAAACAAATATATTGGAAGGATCCTGATGGAGATCGCAGCTTCAAGAAACCGAGACGTCTTCTGCAGTGAATTAAACTCCAGTTGCCATGGCAACTTTAGAAAGCCAGTTGTTAGCATTAATAAGGACAAAAAGTTTTACCCGGTTCTATGAATGAAACGACGACTGATAATCTTAAAGCCAATTTCGTGGCTGTTTACGCCTCTAACAGAATTTACGCGGAAATTAACTTCGGTGTTTTGACGTCCAAACTATTCAAAAGTCTAATTCTTTAGCGCAAAGGCAATATTTCTCAGCGAGTAAATTTCATTATTCGAATGATAAATAAATACAATTCAGTCAGCTGAAACGCTAAATCTCTAGTACAATATTTTCATATATTCAAGGATTAATATTTATTCAATTTTGTTTAATGTGGTATTTTTCTTTCTGTCTTTTAAGACAGACATTTTCTATCGTTTGATTCGCATATGAATTAATTAATTAAAGTTCAATAAAATAAATAAAACTAAAGGAATGAGATCAATCAAAATCTATAAAATATGACATATGAGAGTAATATAATTGAAAATTTATAAATCCGTTAATATGTTATCATTGCATTTTTAATGCCTTTCAACACTAAAACTGCTTAGTAATGTTTCTTCCTGCAACAAAATTGTAGTGAATTTTCACATCACTCTTTACGAGCTTAAAGCAAGAGGAATTAGCGTTTGTTTTTCTCATGTCCGAGGTCATTCTGGCATTTTAGGGAATGAAAGAGCCGATTGGCTTGCAAAGCAAGCTACAAAACTAAACATCATTGATCCTATGAGCATTCCCAAATCTCACATTCGTAATGAGAATCACAAAAAGACCATTCTCTTATGGAACGAGCTGTACCAAAATTCGTCAACTGCCTCTTTAACCAAATTATTTTCCCCACAATTTCTCAAAGGTTGAATAACAAGCATTTTTTCAGTGATTTTCACTTAACAAAATTTCTTACTGGACACGGTAATTTCAATTACTATCTCAAGAAATTTGGATTATCGAACACTGATCTGTGCTCTTGCAGCGTGGGTGGAGTTCAAAATGTCGAACACTTGCTTTTTGATTGCTCCAAACTTACTGAAGGGAGAAGAGATTTTATTGTGGATCTAGATGCCTGTAATATTAAGTTTCCACCTCCGCTTCATGTTTTGGTCGACAACAAAATGGCTTTTTTGTCATTCTGTAAATTTATTGCCTTTGCTGCTTCAATTTTTAATTAGTTTTGTTGTTTATTTTTCCTGTTGTTTTTATCCTTATTTTTATATGTACATATATTTTTTTCTATGTATGTAGTTGTTTCAACTTACCTCTGTAAGCCTTGTGCTGTACTTTGTGGTGCACAAGGATTGACTTATTATTAATAATAACACTAAAACTGAAACATTGTATTTAATATTTGAAATTAAATATTCAAAATAAATAATCTTCTTCTGGGATTTTTCAAAAAAAAAATGGTATATAAAAAAGATAATGCAACAAGTTGCATTCTACTTCTAATGTATTGTTTATAAATCGCATGTCAGATAGCCTAGATGAAAACAAGTGTAACCCTCTTTTACAATTAAACTTTGAATTAATTGTGAGTTTATGAAACATATTTTGTGTTGTAAATGATATTGATTAGGCACATATATACTTAAAATACCATTATAGCGTTTTCCATTTTTTCTCGGGTTTTTTTTTTTTTTTTTGAAACTTTTTTCTAATCAAATCATAAGAGTGCAGGGTATTTTTAGAACTAACCAAGTGAGACCGTTTCTTGAAAACGATAGACGTCGGTGCAGAAAGACAGTGATAACGATTGAATACTTCATTAAAGAATGTGAAAAAAGAAGTAAAGAATGTACAAAATTAGTTCATTAAAGAAGTATATGGCAATTAACTGTGATAAAATCAATTAGTTCAAGATTCACAAAAACATACGGTTATCATTTCTTCATTTGGAGAAATCATTACTGTCCTTATCATTTATGGAATTTAAAAAGTAACTTCTAATCAGCAAAATTATAAAAAGATTACTTAAGTTCAATATACAGTGAATTTTTACTTTTAAGTCATTGTAAATGTAGCTTAAGACTTGTTGGCGAATGGAAAGTTCGAAGTATATCTCTCTGGGAGAAGTGTTGCACTATGGGATGATCCGAGAGCAATAAAATGAAGTTGATTGATTATCTCAAGTAGATAAAACAATCAACTGGCACGAGCCAAACCTATTTCATTAATATCGACAAAACGTAAGCATTAAATTCCCCTATTGTTAAAATAAATTGCAAACTCATTAATCTGATTTAGATGTAAAGCTTCAACTTATATTTCTACTTTCAGCAAACAGGTGAAATTTTTTTGTTTTGTATATAGTTCCGAACGGCATGTAGAGATAAACAGAGTACTCTTTTGTAACACCCAGTTACTTAATTGAATGTCATGATAACAAATCTCAATAAATTATTATTCCATGTAATTAATAATCCACTCAATTGGCCATTAAATACATATTTTGTGTTTAGTTGGTATTACTTTTTAATTGGTATTAGTTACAAAAGAGCAAATGAACAGTTAAATGAAAAGAATACTAATTTTCTTTTAGGATACAAGCACATAATTTTAAGCCATAAAAAGGCTGAATTTTGAAGTGGCAATCAACACTTCATTTCTATTATACCAATATAAATGCGCTTGTATCACCACGACAAAATAAATATTCCCAAAAGTCAGAAATGCAAAGATATTTGGCTTGTGAAAAATTATTTTCCTAAACCAAGACTACAAGTCTACTATTAGGACTTTGCGTCGCAACAAAAAAATTGCCTTTACGCTTAAAGGTTATTTTTTATTTTCATGTATGGTCTAATCTAACTCATTCAAAAATATCTATTCAAATGCTTAAGTCATAGACCATAAAAAAATCATTTCCTTTTATTCAAAAAGACTTTGGAGCCACGAAGTAGTATCTAAAGCAGAAGTTGACTTCTCTTCGAAATTCCGGCATGTTGCAGAACTTTCAGAGAAAACGTGACCACTTTTATTATATTTTATTATATTTTGGAGGCAACTTTCAGAGAAAACGTGACCACTTTTATTATATTTTATTATATTTTGGAGGCAACTTTCAGAGAAAACGTGACCACTTTTATTATATTTTGGAGGCAACTTTCAGAGAAAACGTGAACACTTTTATTATATTTTATTATATTTTGGAGGCAACTTTCAGAGAAAACGTGACCACTTTTATTATATTTTATTATATTTTGGAGGCAACTTTCAGAGAAAACGTGACCACTTTTATTATATTTTATTATATTTTGGAGGCAACTTTCAGAGAAAACGTGACCACTTTTATTATATTTTATTATATTTTGGAGGCAACTTTCAGAGAAAACGTGACCACTTTTATTATATTTTATTATATTTTGGAGGCAAACTAATATATTCTTCAGCATCCATGCCCATTACTGTCAGCAATTAATAGATTAAACAAGGTTCAATTAGTTTTTTTTTTTTTTTTTTTTTTTTTTTAATAATTTGTAAGGATTCGGGCATAATTTTGAACTTCTTATCTTCTTGATCAAATTTTGTTCTAGAAGTAACAATGATTTGTTCATGTAAGGAATATCGTGTCATAGTCCTTCTAAATATTATCAATAAAGAAATGACGGATTTAGGAAAACAACGTGTAATTTACTTGCAGAAAATAAAGTATGAAATATCAATTCAATATCAATTTTCAATTATGCAATCATTATTTTCACACTTACATATCTCAAACATTATATCGCAGAGAGGTATGAATTGCTCAAGCGATAATCAATTGAAATGATCATTTTGGATAAAAGAAACCATATTTAAATCACAAATCAAAATTACTTCATGATAACTACAGGTATAATTGAAAAAAGAAAGTTTTATAAAATCTTGCATCAGTAATTATTTCATACAATACCGGCAATAATCATCTAAATAGTAAACATGACTTTCTGCTTCAAATTCAATCAGATCAATCATGGCAGCGGGAAGGATGACGAGCCAGCAATTAATTTTGAACGGAACTCTGCGCAGGGTAAATACAACGCATTTACTACACAAATTTAAATGTTTATCGAAGTAATTATTCCTGTTCGGTGTAATATTTAGTATGCCATTAAACACGAGTTCGTCATTGAAATTGTCGTCGCTCATCCCGTGCGTAATGACACTTTATGAGATTGAAAATTAATTGCGAAATGGAATGGATTTCGTAAAGTATGTACGGTGTCTGACAAACTGATTTAAAATTAAAAATACTTGTTAAGAATTGTAGAAGTATAAATTTGTGATAGGATTACAATTGTTCGATTTTGCAATTATACGAGTAGAAAGTTTTACAAGTATCCAAACATATCGCCCAAGGGCTGTGATGCCTCACGTTATTATATGTCAGTCTGTGAAGTCGATAATTCTAATAAGAGACTAATATTGTTAATAAAAGTTCTGATACAGTTTATGTCTATCTAGAACTATTCAGTTTTAACTATAGAAAAGGCAAGAAACCATGGACTTTCTTCGCATTATCCAGTTTAACACTTAGTGGATGTAATAAAGTTTTATTATGAATTTTTTTGCATCACTATGCATAACTTATTAAAAACGGGGTGCAGTTTCTGTTTAAGCCGAAATAATTCAAACCCGTCGCATCGAAATTGTCTTACAATTTTATTATATGTTTGTTTTTAAAGTGTAATAGGATATATTAATGTTTGCAAAGATCACAATCCAAATTTAGGATAGGTAATCGATACGTTTTCATTAACTACAAGAAAAAAGCCTTTTATGTTACATTTTATACGAAAATGATTGAAAAAAAGTTGGAATCTATATTTACACAAAATATTTTTTGATATCCCAACGTTGCTTTTTGATGTAATAAAAGCTGCACAATATCATAGCAAAAGCATAGAACATGTTTTTTTCTTATAAGGATTGCTTTTATTTCGTCGTTCTCGCATGGTTCTGTGGCGGATTGTGATGCGCGAGGATAGAACCTGGGACATTGTGGTTTGCAGTCCAGTAACATGACCACGATACAAAAGCAATTGCTCGGATAGCGTAGGTGTTAACTGGCTTATAAGCTTTCACTACAGTTCTATGAAAATATATTGATTATAGAATCATTGAAAGCAATTGCTAATCGTTTTCTTAATGTTTGATTTTAAAACGCCAAAGGAGATATAAAAAATTATAATCATCGCAGTTCAAATAAATTTCATAAGACTTCCATATCGTATTTTATATTAGATGATAGAACACTGGAATTCTTGTTAGTACAAGGAACTGTACGATATTTTAACGATGTTCTTCAATATTTTTAAATCTGTCTAATATCTTGAAGATATTATAGGTGTATTGTGGAATGTCTTGTGGCAATAGGAATTGTTTATCATTCAAATTTTACGTATGATTTCATGAAAAGATATTATTTATGGCATCTGGTCGAAAACGATAATAGGTTGTGTCCTTGATGTTTCATATTTAAATGCAGTAAGGCACATGGAAAGTTGCAAGGTTGCGTTCCAAACATGGATTTGTAAGTAATATGATTTTATTAATTCCATCACAAAAGTTTAACGTTGGAACGATGAATGAAACTTTAATTCTTTCAGCTTAAGAATGCCTGCTACACAATATTTTCAATACTATCCAATATTGTGAAGATGTAAGAATTCTATAGAATATCTTGTGTAATATTGATTACTTATCTTGCAATGCGACTTGTGTTTTAATTTTTGATTTTAAGCTGCACCCCATTTTGCTGCTAAAAGTTTGCACCCTCACAGCTCAAATTTTTTATTGGTAATTGATATGTTCTTATTAATTCTGTTAAATGTTCTGATATTACGTCTTCTGATAACCTTGAGTCCCAATTAATACAAGATAAGGGAAATCAATGATATTATCTAATATTTTTTTATCCTTCAATTTATATTATTATTCCACTAAATAATAATGCTTAAAATATACAATTGAAAAGCTTTTGTGGCTTATGTCTTTAACAAACTTTTAAAATTCACCAAATTAACCTTTTCGATTCTCAGTTTATCCCTATTTTCTTTATAATTATTCCTTGTTTCTTTTTATGGGTTCGTATGATAACTCCGATATTATAAATACATTTTTTTTAAAAAAATATGATTTAATATGATACAAAAATATAAGAGGGGAATAGACTCACTTTTGGCACCACCCAAAAATGGAACATTAATTTTCGAACGTTTTCTATTTTCATCCATAAACACTAATGGATATTAGTATTAAAACTGTGCATATTAACTAATTATTAAAAGAAAAAAAAATGATTATCAAAAACTAAGATGAATAAGAAGAAAGGAAATCATTTTAACATAACTATTCTGAATATTCATAATTAGTGTTAGTTATATTAAAAAGATTTCATTATGACTGTATGTAGACATGCAATGGTTTAATAGAATTTTTTCTCCCTCTTAAATATTGTTTTGGTAAAAATCATCAAAATTATTTTCATCTGTTTATTTACAAGACATTCTAATTTTGGTTTTTAGCTGCTTTCATTAACTGGATGGTGGTTATGAACACAACATAGGCAAATTTTATTTGATAAATGATATTGTTTATTTTGAACAACCACCCATTTCTTCCCATCATATTATAATGTATTAAAAGCATATTTTGGATTTATTAAAATGGAATAATACAAAATTAAGATATAAATTGAGAAGTTTTTCTTGCTCAAAATGAGGGCATTTTTTAAAAAAAGAATAGTCTCTTATTTTTGCACATTTGTTAATCATATATTTAAAGTCACATATAACGTAATCTATTTTACGTGTTTAGTGCAATAAATTCTTTAAAAACTCATAATTGTATTCAATACATTTATAATCCCAGAATTGTTTTATTTGTCCATGAAAAAATTACAGAAAAATTTGAATAATGTTTATAAATAATAAAACTCCATTTTAGGCGCAAATAAAGTACATGAATAATTTATGAGCAAAAACACTTGAATTATAATCTTTTATGGAATACATTTTTAATTATATTCGAACTATGGAAAAATATAATTAATTTTTTTTTTTTATATTTATGAAAAGAATGTATGTATAATTAGATTTTGAAAATTACGTTTTATTCATTATAAATACAGTATTTTTATATATAATTCCTTTAAAAAAAATTAATTCAGTGATTTTTCCCCATATGATGCGATTCATTTATGCTTATATAAACTCTGATCCGGTGTTAAATCATAATCCCCAATCTTCTCACAGTTATAAAAACCAGTGATTATTTTCACAATTTATTCAGTTCTTTATTCTTTTATTATGCTTGCCAAAATCGCTTAAAGCTTTTTTTTTGCTATAGCATTGCATTACGAAAGATTAAACAATAATCCGCACGATAAATTATTCAAATGATGCGTTAAGTGGGGACCGTCCATAAAATACAAATTGCATTAATAGGAAAATCTATAAATGTTGGAAGTGGAAAATCTTTAAAAAAAAAATGTAATTTAAATATTCGCAGAAGAGTCAGATATTTGAATATTTATTTGGTTTCAAATTGTAAGGATTAAATGGTTTTTGAAAATACGAAAAATTGATCAGAATTGCATGATATTAAGCATGAAAATGTTTAAAGGCGGGTATAATAGCCAAAAGAGTGTATTCTATATAAACTGACAAATTATTTGTAAATTGCGACATGCGTGATAAAAAAAACCCTTCCAAAATGCCTATGTGCAAGTCGTTGAAGAAAGAGTACTAAATATGGCAGTAAATGGATAGATACGGATAGGTTTTTCTGTAGAGGATGCTCGATGACGAAAAGGCGGATGGGGGGAGGGGATAGTATTTTAAAATCGCAAAATTATTTGCTTTTAACAATAAAGAAAAAAAGCGTGCGTGTTTGTTGTGCTCTACAGGTTCAGTTCAGTTATATTAACGCCCCGTTTTAAAGCAACACTAGGGTTATTTTGGGACGGACCTCGTCATTTTGAACCACGGTCAAATGACGAGGATGACACCTTAGCTGGCACCCCCCTCTCCACACCAGCGGGAGGACGTTTGGTCATGACGGATTGAACGTGCAACAGGCCCCCTTACACGACGGTTCTTCGGTGGAATCGGGATACGAACCTGAAGCCCTCCGGTTCCGAAGCCGAGACCTTACCACCAGGCCACCGCGGCCCGTTCTCTGCAGGAAAAACTATTCGATATTTAGCTACCAAATCTGAGATAAATATACTTTAGAGGGTGAAAATATGTCTCACAGAGCTATTTTATAAATTTTAATTTCTTTTTTAAATAATTAAAAAGAAAAAGGATTTTGGCGTTCCTTTACAATAACTCCTGCAAATATTAGATATTAATAAATGTTTCACCCTTTTAAATTTTAAAATGTTTTCAATAATATATATTCTATAAATGATACCCATTTGAATGTCGCTTATTTTTTAATCTATTTAAAAAAAATATTTTTAAATTTAATTTATAGCAATATATCTCATTATTATCATGCATTTCAAATTGCTTTTATTTGTGTTATGAATCATTTTTCCTGCATTTTTCTTCCATTATTATAAATAATATATGAAGATAGAGTTTTTTTTTCTCCGATAATAAGGTTTTTGTATAAAGTATATTTTTCAGAAACTTTTTTGAAATTTAGTTATATTTACAGTGAAGTCAATAAATAAACATTGTTCAGAAATTTTTTAATGTATCCATTTTAAAACAGGATTGCTCATTTCTGAAATATAATTGGTAGCATAAAAATATGTTATCGTTCTTTTTATTTTCGAAATGGCTTTTTTGCTGAATTACAATGCATTTTTGTCTAATCGGAGAAATGTCCACTTAATAATAATTCGAGATATAATTTTAAATATAAAACATAATATGTAGTACACACGAAGTTTTAATGATGAATGATTCGACTTTTTATCTTTATATTTCTGAATATGCTTTTAGTTCCAGTAAGTTTGTTTTTTGTATTATTTGAAGTTTAATCATTTACGTTTCAAATTAATGTTCAAATTTGAAATGAGACTAGAGAAAATTAGGAAAATGAGATGGATGCAATTTTCGTTGGAGGACTTGATCTCTCAGACTCTTTGCCTTTAAGACTGACAGTTTATTTCTATTTACCAAATAATGTGATTTTTATTTATAAATAAAAACACCTAACTGTGGGTTTATAAAATACCATAAGTTACATGTCTAATGGACTTTAACTCTTACATTCCTAAGATCATTTAAGTTTAGGTCACTCAGAAGACATGAATACACGAATTTAGAATTCAAAGATAAGAAAAATGTCCTATTTCCTCAAACACTGCAAAGATAGCCCGTGCTTTGAAAAGACTGATATACAAAAAATAATAAACTTTACTAATGACTATTAAGCAAATATCTGCGCTGACAGTCTTTGAGAGATCACAGAAAATTTTCCTGTTCCCCCTACCAGACCATGCAGGCGAGCGTCTCTAATGAGAAAAGCACACGCCGCGGATATTTAATAAATCACACTCAACGACAGAGGGAGGAAATTTAGCAGTGATATCTAGACGTTTCATGTGCTTTCCATAGTTTTATCGAACCTGGAGTTTGTAACTTTTCACTCTTGATAGATTTAATTCTTTAGGTATATATTTGTATAGTGAGTATTCAAAGGAACTTGCTGACTTAAAATAGGGGATGTTAGTTGACAAACGCAAAGTATTTTTGACTATAGAAGAAGAGCCATTGATTTTCCTGTGAAGCTTTCTCGTATATTCTATAATAATGTGTTATACCCCTTTACCAGAATTAAAATTATGAACCTTCAGAAAAAAAAGTGAATTCAACGAATATTAGATATTTTTAGTTTGAGAATTCTGCTTATAAGGATTTTGTGAAGAATCATACAAACAAATAGTTTCTTCAAAATCGCAAGTTTGTAATTTATGAAGATTGCAGTACCTTCTCTTTACATACTTCATGTACGAGAAAATAAAATATTTACTTTTAGAAATTAATAATTGAATATAATTGAATCTTCCATTTATCGTAATATCCTAATTAAGAATCGTTAAGAATCGTTCGCTAAACTATAAATATTTTTCTGATTCTATAATCTGACAATTACAAACTTCAATCGCAAGCCAGAAATCGAATGTTTCTTCAATGAAATTTCATTTTAACCGCTAACAAAGATGATTTCCATTTGGCGATTATTTTAAAAGCTGGCATTCGTTTCGTGAACGTGGCAACCATATCGTTCTCTTATCTTAAACTCAACCAAGAATTACAACTAAATTAAATGAAAGCTAATTTTTTTCCACTAACAAGGATGGTTTTCATTTGGCGACTATATATAGCAACAATATCGTTCTCTTGCCTTAAACTTAATCAATAATTACAACTAAATTTTTTTTAAATCATTTTTTCCAACTAACAAAGATGGTTTCCAATTGACAAGTATTTTAGACATTGGCAAAGATTTCGGGAGCTTGGCGACAAAAAAGTACTCTCCTCTTAAACATAGCCAATAGTTGCAACTAAGGAACGTTAAAACAATGTTAATGCTCGTAGACATAATATAGAATGCAAGTAGACTTTATTAAAAACTAATCTTACATATATTGTTTATAATTGATTTAATAATTCTTCCATGTTTAATACTAAAGACTATTTTATCTTTTAAGCTATTATTATTTATTTGATTATGCAGTACTCGTACTTTTATTTTAAAACTTAAATGACACAAATACAAATAATAAAATACATTATAGCTTCAGCCCCTGCCAAAAGCTCCTTGATAGTACAAAATAAAAGCATTTTCCAATAAGTAAATGTTAAACCTAACAAATCTGTCAATTCTAGAATAGGAAAAAAAAAATAGCTTTCTTCCTTTATTATCTTCATTTGTTTTCAACACAGAACACATTTTTCTGAAGGTGAAAGTTTATTTTCTTCTCTGACGTAAGAGCTGCGGATTAAGAGATTTTTTTCTAAGAAAGAAAGATGAGACAGTAAAAGATGTTTGTAAACATTGCGAAGCCCCGAAAATCCGCTAGAGAGATCTGAGATCCCGTTTCCATATAAATCCATGTCTTTTTAGAGAATAAAAGCTAAAAAGGGAATGTTTTCAGCGGTTAAGGATGGATGGAAGTTTAAATGATTAAAAGAAATAGCATAAGCAGTCAGCTAGAGAAGCAAGCTTGTTGATTCAAATGTTACTAATAAAATCAATGACTTCTAATTTCAAAATTACCGTGTTTCTCTAAAAATATAATAAGAAATTGCTTATTATTTTCCCTCAAAACATGCTTATTATCAGGGTAAATCTTTTTTTTTTCAAGCACAAATTACATTTATTTATCCAAAAGCAAAAGAAATAATATCTGAATCTAGCAAAAAAAACACACCCATTTTTCATTTACAAATGCATTTGAAATATATTCCATTATTATGGAATTCATTAGAAACATATTTCATTTCATATTTAGAAATAGAAAAAAATATTTAAAAAATATATTTCGCGATTGCTGCCATTGTAAGGGAAATGCTTACATTTTAAGAGCGAATACTGCCGGCATCATGGCATAGGGGTAGCACGTCTTCCTCATGATCTGGACGTCCTAGGTTCGAGTCCCGGTTTGGGCATGGTTGTTCTTTCGTTGTTCTATCTGTGAGATGTGTGAATGTGCCCTCTTGTAAAAAGGGGTTGTGTAAGCGAATGAGTGATGCGTGAGTAGCAAAGTCGTACTCTTGGCCCTAGATGGCGCGCTACTGAAAAAACAAGGAACACTCCTCCACCGGCTTAAAGTCGCTGTCTTCGTAACAGCGGGTTTATCCATGGCAAGTGTCATAAGAAACAACAACGAATATTTAAACGCCGATGACCATTATGATTCGATAATTTCGGATTTTTTTGAAACACATAATTCAGCCAATGAGAGTTGTCTCCGAAAGATTATCTGGTATACTCTCCATTAAAAGTGTTATTGTTTTTCCCCCATATAAAACTGTGTAACTTAAATAATTCCGTGAATGCTTTATATGGTATTGGCCTATAACGATTGCAAAGTTTAGTTTAGTTACATTAATGTCTCATTTTAAATCAACACTAGGGCTATTTTGGGACGAAACTCGTAATTTTGAACCACATTCAGATGACGAGGACGACCCTGAGCTGGTACACCCTCTTCTAATTTCCACACCAGGAGAAGGACATTTGTCCCAGACTGATTATTGTGAACCAGACCTGCTTACACGACGATTCTTCGGTGGAATCGAGTCTCGAGCTTCAAACTCCCCAACTCCCCACTTTCGAAACTACCAAGCCACTGCGGCCCCACAAAGGTTTACGAAATTTCGATTTTAAAAATGAATTTAGCAATTTTTTAATACATTGTTCAAAGCTTGTTTTGGTGAAGATCTCTTTCTTGCGATTTTAAAGCAATTACCGAAAAATCGATGTGTGTGTGTGTGTGTGTGTGTGAATGAGAGAGAGAGTGTTTGGTTGATCAGCCTGAAAAATATATGCAACATACATACAAGAATTCATCTTTATTTTAACAGATTAGTTCAAAGGCTGCCAAAACTTTGGTGTTGCAATTTTCTTCTGTTGAGATTTTCATATTTTGCACTCCATTTGGAGGTTAAATAAATATTTCAAATTCTTTTTTTCTTATTAAAACTCACTCTTGCCTTTATTTTATAAATGTTTTCTGTGTTATTAAAGTGGCTTCTCCAAATTTATTTGTGGTTTCGTTTTCCAATAAATAAATTTAAGTTCAATTATAAATTATTGTTTTACTAAGTTATCATTGGATATATTCGTTGATAATAAATACAATTGCATTGAAACCTGTTAGACATTTAAAGAAAAAACTATGCGAAAGATATTTTCGGATCCGAATTTTACGGTCCTAGTGTTGTTTTTCCAATCCCGTTCCATGATCTCAATGAAAGTAAACAAACCGATGATTCGAACCCGACCTTTTTGCGAGTTTTGTGGTTGGCAACAATCGCAATGCAAATCGAGCGACTATTTTAATTTCGGCTCGTGTCGTAGTTTTTGAAGAGAAGAGAAGGTTTAGTTTAGTTTAGTTATATTAACGTCCCGTTTGAAGCAACACTAGGGCTATTTTGGGACGGACCTCGTCATTTCAAACCGCGGTCAGATGACTAGGAGGACACCTGTGCTGGCACCCCCCTTTCCACACCAGCGGGAGGACGTTTGATCAGGACGGATTTAACGTGCAACTGACCCCCTTACACGACGGTTCTTCGGTGGAATCGGGTCACGAATCTGAAACCCTCCGGTTCCGAAGCCGAGACCTTACCACCAGGCCACCTCGGCCTTAAGAGAAGAGAAGGATATGGAATATTAGAAATGTGTTTTAGCTCTAAGATAGAGAGCGTTGACTGTTTGGCTATGCGACTGTATGTTGCTTCAACATTTTAACTATGCCGATTAGTTATTTTAGACGGTTCGAATCTGAGGTCTGGTAATGTTGATTTAAGTTTTTATTATCCAACTTATTATTTTGAGTGCTCCAGTGACGAGCACATTGACTTTATTCTTGATTTTTAATAAAAGTCATTTTTTAAGAAACTGCTTTCATCTTTATGCCTTCTTGACACAAAAATTTCACTGCTTGCTTTACTAAAGTTTGGGTGAGTTTACCCTAAAGTATAACAGAGTTGATTATAAGCCTAGAAGGATAACAGTTGGTTAGAGGCCCAGAAGTTTAACAAAACCTTTTCCATAAAAAACAAAAAAATAAATAACAGTAAAAAAGGAATAGGATTTCATCAAATTTCTGAAGAAAATAAAATCTTTAAAAGTTGATTCTCAATATAATATCCAAATGGTGTTAGAGATTCAATCGATTGGTAAGGTAATGTAAAATAATTCTCTGTAATGCTATGTTTACACTCGCTCAGTTATAAGATAGTCAGTAGTCAGCGCATGCGCAGAAAAGGACTGATTTATGTATATCAGTTTGTCACAATTTCATAGGATAGATACAGGTATTTCATGCTTGGCTAAAAATTGCCATTTTGGAATTCCTTGAATTTTTCCTTTTCACTGCGTATCGTATTAAATTGATGGATATTTGCACAAAGTAACGTGATAAAATAAAAAAAAGGTCAACATATTTCATTGGAATTCTCATATTAACATTTGGAAAATTATAAAAAAAAAACGGCAAATAAACTGAAAAAAAAAACACGCCAAATTCTACAAATGCATACGCAGTAAGAAAAAAATACAATACTGTGGCATGTTGTTGTCCTGTCGGGACAATTACTTGCCAACATCGGAATCAGTTTTCATGCTTTCTACGCATGCGCTATCTACTGGCCGAGTGTAAACATGGCATAAATTAACACGTGTTTAATAAGAAAGCATATTCTTTCGTTAAAAACACGTGCAAAAAGTTCAGAAATTCAATTTAATTTTTCCATCATTCAAGAAATATATTTGTTAAATAGCTTTCTTTTTATTTTAGGATATGCTTTAATGGCATCAGTTTAGTAAAGCATTCATTGGCTATCTTCAAAATATTAATATAAACCGAAATAAAAGATAGACTCTCCGAAATATGCTGAACAATATGGTCTTAAAGTCTTTACCACCTAGAAAATGCCGAAAAAGATTCAATTATGCCATCTACAATTCTGAAAGAATAAATTTTAAGCGATATATCGGGCGCCTTAAAAAAATCATTGCTCCTAAACAGAAACTTACAAGAAGATTTTTAAATGAAATTGATGACTTCATGTGCCATGTTCTGGAAATATTTGAGGATAATCTAAGAAATCTTGCAGAATCCAAATATCGGAGAACTTTGAAACTTCCACAACTAGAAAATGCAACCAGACTGTCTCTTCCAAGAGTATTAGACGAATTTGCAATAGAATATGGGAGAAATGCAGTATCAAAATGTTTAAACAATAGAAATCAAACGAACTAAACGAAACACGATTTTCATTGAATTATATTATATCTATTTCAATTGTATGAATGATTTCACCTTTTCTTATTGATATTTCAAGAATTTCAAAAGACATAAATGCTTTTGTAAAATTATATAGTTTATCAAATGAATTTAAAATAATTTAAATTTTCTTATTGTAAATAAGAATTAATTGGACTTGAACAAAATAAACGCTTCTTCAAAACTGTCCAATAATAGTAGTTAATTTCATTATAAAAACAGGCTAAATTCTAGAGACGGGTACCGCCAAGTTTGGTGCCAAATTTTAAATATATAATATGCCAATATGGTAATATGCCAATAGTCATAATATTGAGAAATACAATTCTGAAGATTACAGTGTTCGCGGGGCTTGGCGAGAAAAATTTGGCGAGAAATCGCCAAATGGTACCCATCTCTAGAACTGTACCTAAAAACATTACTTTTAGAACAGCTTTGATATACAATCATTATCGCCATAAAATAGATTATCGCCAAATTTTAAAGAAATGGCCGAATGAGACACGAATGGCAGCAATAGCGTTTACAATAGAAACCCCAAGCAAAGCACCACCGAAAAAGTGCCGACATTCGCAAGGCGCCAAATGACTGTATATCAAAACTTAGCCTTACTTTTTATAGAAATTCTGTCAATATATTTTCACAAAAGTCCAACTTCTTACTAAATATTGTTAAAATTAAAAAAAAAACAGCATATATTTTTCTCTATTTTCTGCCTAGCCATGCTAAACTGTAGGAATCTCGGCAAATTTAACTAAAGAATACAATTAGGATTCCATATATAGAAATTCATCGCCTTTGAAAAATTACATATTGGTGATTGTGCCGTATTCTTTAATTTAATTTAATCCAAATATTTTTCAACTAAGAGAATAACTAAATATATTTCATACGTACATCATTTGTTTATAAATGAAAAATCAAACAAACTGTGCCAACCATCCGAAACTTACCAAATCGTCACCATCTTGGATGTTTACTGAATATAATAACAAAAGACATCTAAAATGGAAATAAAAACAAAGAGGGATAAATTTAGCTAATGGAAATTATTTTTAAGTCTGGCGCAGAAAATTTAGTTGAGATTTAAAATTACTAAGGTCGTCAAACTAGAATTTGCCCAATTGATAGTTATCCAAATGCAGTAATATAAATAAAGATTGTAGTTCTTATGTATATTGTTTTCCAAGCCATTTAATGATTAGAAGGCGATTCGCAAACTTGGTAAGGAGATGGTACCTTACTTTTAAATTAAAGAAAAATTTCACTAAAATTAATTGTCTTTGACTTCCCTTCGCACATTTACTTTCGGTAAGACTTGAGATTAGTGTCCAGTTTCTCGCCAAGAATTACAAAATCATGTTAGTCATAAAAATAAGCTCGCCAAAGGAATACTCTCTTAAATGACTACAGAAAATTATAACAAATACTTTTTAGGATAGAAGCAAGAATTTCAGCTATTACCACATTATCGCGGAATGGTTAAAAAAATTCAACTTTGGTGTCAGAAAATTATTTTTAAGTTCTTGTCTGGTTCTATTTTCTTGTAATATATATTAATAACTTTAAAAAATTATGCTTTTATATGTAACTTGAATTTTTCGCCATAATGATAAAAGCAAAAATCTATGACGAGTAATTCCGCTTTTGTTGCTTTTTTTAATTGTATATATTTCACATAAAATTTAATAGACTTAGAAATTTAAAATAATAACAAATGTCAATGAAATTAAAGATATAACATGATTATAAATCTAATGTTTTTAAATTATATGATTAGATAATAATCGTAACATTTTAAGCTATTTTTAAAACAAATTTTTCGAAAATATTACTTTTTCCCCTCTTTCGCTTGCTAATGAAATATTTTTTTTTAATTTATTTCTTTAGTAAAAATCGTCTGCTTTTGAACTTTTCTAGAATGATGGAATTTATTTCAATATTATTCATTTTAATCTAAAGTCTCTATATTTCGTTATATACATGAGAACTTAAAAGATACATTAGATTTCAACTTGAAAGATTTAATACACTTTGATCAAAAAAGTATAAATGATCGCAAATGCGTAATATTTAAATGAAGGTCAATCAAATCTTTTAATGCATTTTTATCAGATGTATAAATGGTTTGGTTTGGCTTTATGGCACGAGGATTCAAAAATATTAAAGTCTCTTCGTCTTCGAAACAAGAAAAGCAAATTCATTGACCAACAAATAATTTATCTTGATATAGTTGACTAATTCATATTCCATTCATGGTGTGTGTGTTTATATACAGGGTTGTGTTATTATATCCTCTCGTCGTGACCCATAGATAATTTCTAAATTGTTAGAGATAAATAAAATAGTTTGAGTTGGAAAAATGCTTTAAATAACGGGCGAATTATATTTTATGTTGTTTGACAGAATAAATATATTTCTCCAAATAGAGGGACGTTGGAAAAAGAATATGAAAAGATAGATTTTGCAACTTTTTGAGAAATATATTTATTGATTCAAATAAAATAAAATTGTATCTACCAACCATTTAAAGCATTTTTTTCCAATTGAAACTATGTGTCTGTTTCCAGCGGTTTGAAATTAGCTACTGAATCATGATAAATATGAACAACTTGTATATTAAGGCATGATGATGTCAGCATTTTTAGATTTTAGACGGTTTCAAATTACATAAATTATAAATTACTTTGCTTTTAACTCTTAAGTGCATCATGTAGCCATTTATTACATGTTTCTATTTCCATTTATAAATCTGGATTAATCAATTTCCATTCCTTATGCAACAAATTTAATTGCGATTCGATTTACTTCATGAATTCGCCCAGCTTTATTTATTTTTTCGTTACAGTACATCTCGTTTCATTATCCATTTTAGAATGCCAAAATAATTGTTATGAAGAACTTTTTGGATATGCAGCTAAAATACTCAAGAAGTTTTCGAAAAACTAAACAGAAGGGCATTATAACTTTAATGGATTCTTTCTATTTAAAAAAGTTTCTGCGAATTGTAAGCAAAGCGACAAAGCCCAATTATACAACGCAACGAGCAGCTGGAAGTGTGTTATGGTTTATCAAGGGACTGAGATATGAATTCTTTCGGATGTAGTTTATTTATTCGCTAAATTATACAAGACAGAAAAATTAAAATATTCTAAATATATTTTTAAAATTTCTTAACACCGTTGAGAATTGCACATGAAAAAGTTTCATTTTAATTATCATTTAATTATTTAAATCACTTTCATCTCAAGTAGATGGATCTTATGAATTTTACACTCATTATTATCAAAATTATCTTTATTTAAAATATGAATCAATTTTTTTTTCTTACTTTGCTTTCAAAAAATGTATCGAGAGTTGAACTAAATTGACATTTAAGATACCTAATACATATTTATAATATAGATTCTATAAATATCATTCCACTTTGTAAACGTAGAAAAATAATTAATTATGCATTTATTTAAATAAAATTTTGAATTATTTATGAAGTTAGCAATTAAAGTTGTATTATATGCGAGCTTTTATATTTATTTTTAAGTTTTCAACCCATCTGAATTAAATAAAAGCACTAAGAAAATATTTGTACGCATATCAGAATTATTTATAAAATAAATTTCTTTCAAAAAACAAATTGTTTTTTTTATCATTTTTAAATCATTTAATAAATAAACTTATTTATAAAATTAATTATGGTGAGTCATAGAATGTTGTATTCTTGAACATCGTGTCTTAGAAGTCCGTAGAAATTTTTGTAAATATTAAGGAGATGAGATAATAGATATTAAGATTAAGAGATAATTTTGATAAATATTAAGATTAAGAGATAATTTTGATAAATATTAAGATTAAGAGATAATTTTGATAAATATTAAGATTAAGAGATAATTTTGATAAATATTAAGATTAAGAGATAATTTTGATAAATATTAATTAGAAAAGATTTTTAATTAGTAATTAATTTCCCAAAAAACATTTAGAATTTAAAACAATAAAACTCGCGAAACTTTTATTAATTATTGGTTTAGATATGGAATGGATTTTCTTAATAAATATATTTTATTATATGCATTCGCTAGACTTAAAAGGGATAATATTTTGATCAACAGCTAATTTGTGTACAAAAGTGAAAGATTATTTTATTATGAAAGAAATTATTGAAAACGCTCAGAATATATCATTGTGGTTGGAATTTCGAAAGGAAAATGACAAAAAACATTTGGATTAGGAATTACTGATCTAATTTGTAAAATTACTGAAAATTTAAATAAGATTAGGATCGGAAGCCATTATTTCCTGATTTAGAAGATATCAAAAAGTGGGAAAATTACATATTCTGGAAAAAAAAAGCAAAAGCCTTAATCAAGTTTGTTTAAAAATAATTTACAATATTAAAGAACTTATATTGTTTGTTACAATTTCTCTAAAAGACTGCTTGTTTAAAATTAAGAAGTGGAAATATTTCGTAATAAACTATACTTCTACTAATCGTTTCAGTGTTCTGAGACGACCACTTTTCGACGATTCTATTTCATTAAGGGGAGAGACGCGGAAGGATGAGCGCATTTTACGGAATTCTTCGTCCTTCTTTGATCTTTATTTTCGCACTATTAGATACTTTTTTGCCCAATATTTTTTTACGTGTATGTGAGTATCGTTTTGTTTCTTACCGAATTATTTTAATTCAGTCCGCGAGTAATCCAAGTTTACTTTATTGTTAAATGTAAACATCTCATCCTGTCATCTTTCCTCTCACCCCAATTTTGAGGAATTAAACCCATCCTAACGCATGCGCAAAAGCGCGAAGGGTTTTAGAATCCGTTGCCAAACAATAAAACTATAACTTATTTTTAGAAATATTACGTTTCTCTTTATACAGAAGTCAATCTCATTAATAGGAAGAGAAATCTAGACACTTACTTGTCAAAGAGAATGAGTAGATTTCGTATTTGCGAGCCTCTAAGAGGTTATTTGAATAACTGAACATAAAATATACGCATGTGTTTGAGTTTTACTAACCATTGCTACAGAAAGTACGAGCAAAAATAATCATTTAATGTTATTTCAGACAGCAATGAGAAACACAATCGTGCACCTTAAATATTGTAGTTGGCTTTAAAATATTTCTGTTACAACACTTATAGTAGACTTTAAGACACTTATAGAAGGCTTTAACATATTTATATTACAGCACTTATAATAGGCTTTAACATAATTGCAACACTTATAGTAGACTTTAAAATATTTATGTTACAACACTTATAGTAGGCTTTGAAGTATTTATGTTATAACACTTATAATAAGCTTTAAAATATATATATTACGATACTTATAGTATGCTTTAAAATATTTCTGTTACAACACTTATACAAACGTTCACTGTATATAATAGAATGACTTGTCAGATTTTTAATACTATGGTGATGGTTTTTAAAAACAAGAATACATTAACTAGATTTCTCATTTTCTTTTTGACTTTGTAAATTAAATAAGACTTAAGTAAACATGTCTGTTACCTATCAATAAATATACTGTTTACTAATAAGTCTTTACACTCCAAACAAATGAGGACAACTGGGGTTCTGATCTACTTCACGCCTTCTGTACTTAAATGCCGTGTAGGAAACATCATTGGCATTAGTCGCATGAAAAATGCCACGAAATTCAGAGATGTCTGACTTCGAGAAAGGCATAATTGTCGGATATCATAGAAATACCGATTCCTACGTCACATATCTGGTGAGTTAAACATTCCAAAATCGACAGTGGCTTTTGTGTTTAAGAAGAGCAAGGTGAGTGTTGATTGATGGAATGCGCTGTTTCGACACGGCAGACCCAAGAAACTAAGAATAGATACCGACGTGTACTATCCAAAGAAATTCAAAGTAACCGCAGCAAACCGATGACCCACAGGCTCCAGGAATTCCAACAAACATACGAGACTGTTGTTTCGATAAATTCCATCCTTAAGGAAAAACATTTCCTTGTTTTCCACGGTCGTGCTACTTGAATAAAAAATACAGTCGTTCTACTCGGTTGAGTGATGCAAAATGGTTGAAATTGGACCGTAGATGAGTTCAGATTCTCTGAAGTGATGAATCAAGATTCAAACCCTATTAGTCGGATGGCAGAATCTAGGTTTGACGTGTACATGGAGAAAGCCTTTTGCCAGAATGCATAGTGTCTACAATAAAGTTTGGGGGAAATAGATTTATGTTCTGGGGATGTTTCTCATGGTATGGACTAGGACACTTGTTCCGAATTTATGGTAAGCTCAACGCCGACTCCTACTCCACTATTTTAGACAACAGTGCTTTTCCTACGCTGTAGCAATCTTAAGGGTTGTATCATTGTTATTTCCAGGATGACAACGTCAATTGTCATATTGCGAGGTCCACCATGGATTGGTATGATGACAATGGGGTGAACTTACTGGAAGAGTCTACCCAGAGTCCAGAACTGAATCCAATAGAAAACATCTGGGATGTGTTGGATCGCCACATTAAAGGGTATAGCAACAGTCCAAAATCGGTGAAAGAATTTATTTGTCTTTTTCAAGCTGGGTGGAAGGAAATAAAGTGTGTTGTCCAAACCGTTGTGGAAAATATGTCTCGGAGAATTAAGGCTGTAATTGTCTCAGATGGAGGTTCTACCAATTAATGAATATGAATAAATTGAGTTTATCTCTTTTATCACAGGTGTCCAATTCCTTATTGATAGATAATGTAGTTATAATACTAGCGCCAGAAACATAGAATTATAATTTGTGGAATATCCTTTTTACTGGTGTTACGTTTTGAATCTACTGATTAACATAAAGGCGTCAAAACCGGTCTCAAATTATTGCTTTTGTATTAGAAATATTTTTCTTTACTCTTATGTGAAGAAATAACAATCGATAAACATGAATATCTAGAATATATTTTGTCAACCGTATTTTATCTGAATTAAATTTAAGATAAGCCATTTATAACTCCAGTTCTTCGCAAAACATCTAGTATAAAAAAGTCACCATTTTAGATTATAAATGGAAATATGAGGTGAAAGCCTTCGAGTTGCTCTAGATTTGTTCTGTCTTCTTTCTCTAATCTTTTCTTTAAAACCATACCTGGAAAGCCTTATTCAGCGATATTCAATATGCATAGAAAATATCGTTGCAGTAACGCGAGACATTTTTTTTATTTCTCTTTCATATATTCTTTGTGGTTTTGCAGATAAAACCAGTACGATCCCAGGTGGAAGAAAAAACATCTGCGCTTTTTCCCAGCAGACGTGAATATATCAAGCGAGAATGCTGTGTGTTTTTACGTTATTTTGACTGTTGGTAACTCTTTTGCATGAAAACAACAGCATGTTTTATACGGGGATTATGACTGTGTTTAGTCTAAAGATAAAATAGCAGTGAAAGCTATTTTGAAATAGATGTACTTGGTTCTACTAGCTTAGACTAGCTCTTAAATTATTTCCTAAAGTAATTTTAAATATAAAATAAATACAACCTTTAAATACAGTTTATTATTTAAGCTTCTATCTAGGTTATTTTATGAACATAAAAGAGAAAGTTTTATGAAACCGATGTGGATTTTAATTTAATTATGATGAATTCATTGCTATAATATAAAAGTGTAACTAAAATATACAAAAGTGTAACTAAATTTACAAAGGTGTAACTGAAATATTCAAAAGTGTAACTAAAGTATACAAAAGTGTAATTAAAATATACAAAAGTGTAACTAAAATATACAAAAGTGTAATTAAAATATACAAAAGTGTAACTGAAATATACAAAAGTGTAACTAAAATATACAAAAGTGTAATTAAAATATACAAAAGTGTAATTAAAATATACAAAAATGTAACTAAAATATACAAAAGTGTAACTAACACGTGTGCAAAAAGTGTATATAAAAGTATCATATAGAAGTTTAACTAAAGTAGTGACAAAAATGTAATGAGTAAGTAGCTCGAATTTATTAATATTATTTGGAATTTAAACTTTTATTTTACGCTTCAAAACTTGTAACCGTTTCTGTAAATACTATAAAAATAGAGAATGAAATTAGTTAGCTTTGAATGATGTCTACTATAAAGTAAAAGCAGTTAAAAGATTTCAACATGAATTAAGTAGAAAATTAATTATGAGTTTGTTTAAATATTCTAAAAATAGTTCTGGAAAGTAGACTTTTGAAATATCTTCTTTTATTTTTAATTTCTTAGCTTATTTTGCGTTGAAATGTTACTTCACATTTCAAAAGCTGTATGATATGAGAAGTCAAAGATATTTTGTTTTTTCTTTTGCTTTGCTGATGTATATCATCACCATAACTTAAATCATTCGCCATGATTATAAATATGTTCGAAAGCCTATATGATGTTATTTGTTAATATATATGATAAACGGGCTTTAATGGCGATAAAAAGGGGGCAAATAGTGTGCTATTTGTGATAAATGAAAAAAATGAATAAATAGTCCACCACCATTTATGGTTTTTTTTTTATATAGAAATTCCGTTGTGACTTTTCCTTTAATTTGGCAATGATAAGGGCATGTTGAACGTCTTACCTTTATTTCCCAAATTTCAGAATTTTTTTAAATCGAATATTATATTTTGCATTTTATTTATATTTAACTCGCATTTTTATTAACTTGAAGTAATTTAAAATTTATAATAGATTTTTTACTCCCTAAGTAGTAAAAAATTCGAATTGTTATGCACTAATACATTAGCGATGAAAATACAGTATTTTAATATTTTTAGAACTTAATTATCATTTAATAGAATCATTTAATAAAATTTTCTTTGTATGCAAATGACGCTAACTATTTAGGAATTTCAGAAAATTCTCATGTAATTATTATAATGAATTGCGGATAAAAGACCAAAAAAATAATAATTGATTGCTTTTTGATTTTTAATAAAGGTAATTTTTAAAAATAGTTTTTATTAAATTTTTGTCTTACCAAATGAAACAATATACTAAGAATCTCTAAAAACGCACTTATAAGATTAACTCAGTTATTTCTAAAAAAAATCAATTTTTGCATTGTACTTATGAAATAAGTAAAAAATCAACTTTACAAAAAATCGTATTTTTTAAGAATTACTGAGAGTCAATTCAAATTTTTAAATCAAGAAATGTTTCAAAAGACCAGTTTATAAAAATGATCAGAATATTTGATTCAAGAAACATTACATTTTTACGCATTTTTTTGAAGAAAAATATATTAAAAGAATCGATTTTTTTTCTTCTAATGATATTACCAAAAATGGTTCTGCCTTGGAGAAATAAATATAATTAAAGAATTAGAAATACAAAAGAATTAAAAATAAAATCTATCAGAAATGAGAACATTTTTATTCTAATGCATTGACATAATTCGATTATACTCGTACATTAATGAAAAAAATTGCTGTCGAATTTGATTAATATAACATGGATTTTTTTTCGTATTCGTTTTTATAATGAAAGATTTCTTCTGTTTACTTTGTATAGAAGAGCGCTTATGTATGTAATATAAATATTATTTTGTAGTTTTTTTTATGTTTGAAGTTTAAAAAATAATATTAATAATTTTCAAAATAAATTCAAATTTTTTTACTGATTTATTAACTTTTATTTGAAGTATATTAATTTATAAACATTAATTGTTATTGATTTAGCAATACACTCTTTTTAGATTAGCAAGTTAATAAATGTAAAATATAGAAAAACATGTTTTTTTCCCTCTTTCCGCATATCAGATTCTTATTAAATGCAAACATTTTTTTCTCAGATTTATAATATTTATTTTACTTCTAATGCACACAAAGAAATTATTTTTCTAAAATAAAGTATTTTAAAATGAAATTAAAAAAATTATTACATTAACACTGACATTAATAAAAATAAGAGCTCTTGCAACAAAAATCTCTTGGCTTCAATACATATGATTCTTTTTTCAATTATTTGCATCCATTTTTCCATTGTTTTGGGATTTTGGTTAGATTTATGTAGCTTGAAATAAAATAAAATTATATGTATTGAATTTCACAATGTTTTAGTCTTTATATCAAACATGTTTTTAATCTCTGAATTTAATGTACTCAAATCAGCTTCATTACATGTAAAACACTAATTCAATTTTAATTATGTTTATAAATTAAATTTACTTTTCAAATACTAAAACACTCTTTGCAACACATTGTTTGCTTTGATATTTGCCAATTCATGTCTTAATGTTTTTTTGATGCAATTAATGATTCGTCTTATCAATAATGCAAAAACTTGCTATCCAAATTAAAATTCGTTAAGATATTTCAAGTAGTATGATGAAGAGCAGCTGGTTGCCGAAAGCGGCTATTAAAAGCGGTCAATTGAAAATAAATTCAGAAATTGTCTGTTCCTTAAACAACTGGACTCACAATTTTATATTCTATTATATTATCACAGTATCATTCTATTTTTTACATACTAGTTGCCTTTGGCGACCAATTGGTTTTCTAGGGATTATAATTATATATAATTTAAGCTAAATCATTTAGATATAACTTCATACGTATGTTTACGCAAAACTCTCAGATATTAAAGCCGTGTTCATTTAATTTTCTTGCATATTTTTGATTTCTTATGTGCATGGCCCTTTCTAATGGAGAACATTTTTTTGTCATCATAGTGCTATTCGTTTTCATTCGTTTTGTAAACTACACACATCTTAAAAGAGTCTAATCTAATTTTCTTAAACTTTAAGAAATGAAAGAAAAACACCATTCAGCGTCTGATGAAAAAATGAAAACCATTTGAATTTCAAATGAAAGAATGCAATTTATTGCTGGAGAAATTCAAAAAAATATGTATCTTTTTACATATAGTATTATTCCGCAAAATATTAATGACTTTTCCTAAATATCTACTTATATATCGATGAATGAATTCTATTTTTTTTAATATTTTATAAAAATTCATTGCATGACATTTATTTATAGAATTACACACTCAAAAGAAAGAAAAAAAAACAATTTTTATAATTAATTATTAAAGTCCAAGAGATGGCGCCACCAGTCCAAGCAGAGTGTAAAGAAACCGAAGTAAACTTCCGAGAATCAGTAAAATTCTTATAAATAACAATTTATTTCATTTATCTAGGAAACGGCTCTAACGATTTGGATCAAATTTTATATTTAGATAAAGTTTTGCTATTGTAGTTTATGTTTTTAAGTTGCTATGAAGTTAATCTACATTTCCTGAAAAAGCTCATTTTTACGCACAAAATTTTTTATAACTAACTATTAGAATAAGTTTCTTCTACCTCCGCTTCGAAGTTCGAGCAGTGCAGTATGGTAGTCAGAAGAACATAGCTTTATTAAGAAAGTTTATTATCAACGAGTTAAAAATTTCTATTTTCTTGACTCTATTTTCGGAATATTTTTGTTGTTTATCCTTACACCTGACGATTAAGGATAGAGAATAACGAAATAAAATGTTTTGAATTCTTTTGATGATGTCATAATTATTTGTGTTGCATGTGCATAATTATTTTGTACATGTGTTGCGAGTCCTCCGAATTCTTATCAAAATATATTCCACGAAAAAACACGATTTTACAAGAAAAAAAGAAAAGAAAGAAAGAAAGCAAAGAAACTGACGTGTTAAGCTCGATATCCTTGGTACATTGCCTAAAAATTTAAAAAAATTAATAATTATGACATCATCAAAAAATTCAAAACATTTTATTTCGTTATTTTCTATCCTTAATCGTCAGGTGTAAGGATAAACAACAAAAATATTCCGAAAATATAGTCAAGAAAATAGAAATTTCTAACCCGTTGGTAATAAACTTTCTACACTTCTATTCTTTGGAATTAAATTTTTTGCTAAGATTCTTCTAAGAATGGAAGAAAAAAAAATCAACAAATTTCCAAACTTACTTTTTTTTCCCCGTGGCGTATTTCCCTTTTTATTTCCACCTGCCTTGTTCTCGTTTGGAACATGCAATCAGGATAAAGGCAAAAACTTGATCAATAAAAAAAGGGTTGTCACGGATGCGTCACCTGTTGAATTGGGAGAGAAAACTGTTTTTTGCTCACTGAAACACTTTTCTATCGTTTATTATTATTATTTTTTTCTAAAATTTTTTTCTCCTCTTTCTTTGAGTTTCAGTTTTCAGGAAACAACATCTTTTATCATTTAGGGTTGCAATTTAAGGTTTTCTTTGTTGGCTGGTATATCGCTCTTTTCTCTGGCTCATTCGAGAATACCGCTTTCAAGTAAAAGGTAGGAAATACAGGACCGATAGCAAAGATAAATAAAAATGCTTTCCTTTCTGAACGAGCTCTATATATTTTCATTTTTTAAAACTTTAGTTTGGATTATTTTAATATTTTGTATGATACACGGACCCATGAAACATGAATTGAATGTATTCGAAAATTGGATTGACATTTCTGAAATTGAATTGGAATTTTTCAAATCGGCATTCATTTTTGTGCCATCAAAAACGGACATGAATCATTGCTCATTTCGAGAATTTCAATATTCCTTTCATAAATCTGGCACTTAATATTATAGTTTGTGACAGTATAAAAGGTTTGAGCCATTTACTGAATTCACATATGTACAATGAATGTCAGTACTTCTTTTCTTTATCAAATATCCATTATATCAAGAGCTCATAGAGACAGGCTTCTTCCCAAACTCTGGGTTGCTATATGCTAGTGAATTTTTTAATAGAGCATGAAAAGATCTGGATGAAAGCTTCCACAGATTTCCAGAAATATGATGTGAGGCTGAAAATCTTCATCAAGACGCATGCTAATAATACGCCAAAAAAGCAATAAAATATGTAAACAAGCGACTCGTGTCGAATGACAAGAAATGAAGAAACAAAACAAGTGTCTCTGCAACCTAATAATGACGTATACATATAAGGAACCTAATTCCTGCAAATGATGGAGTCATCACGTTGCTGAATGCTCAATTCTACGGCTTTACTTACAGTTACGTTTTCATGTAAATTTTACTCACCTAATCAGAAATATCTTCTCGACATGAACATTTAATTCAATTTGCGTTCTCATTAACTGCATATGATTTGTAATTATTTGTATAAATATTTATTAAATTTGACAGTATAAGTTTCTTTTATTTCACACTTTTTTGCTTCCAAAATCTAGTTCAGTAAGAAAAGCTTACGCCGTTCACGTTCTACTGTCCCACGGATGAAGTGGATTAGAATGAAATGGTTTACTAGAAAATGCGTCGCAGTGTTTAAGAGTTTAAGTTACACTTTTCAGAGAGAATTCACAATAATTAATGCTGTTAATTAATACTATACCATTTAATAATTTAAATAAGTCTGTCGCTTGAACTTTTCAGAAATTTTCAAGTCAGAAAAAGTCAGAAATTTTTAAAAATGACATCTATAATTGAAATATTCAGTGGAATTAACCCTTATTCAAATGATGTTATTAGTTACAAATTTAATAAAGATTGTTATAGCTCAAATGAATAGTCATCACTAAAGGAAATGATTTTCTGATTTTCTTTATAGGGACGCGTAATTGTGCTAAATTTTATTTTTACTTTTATAGCAATTTTACAGCATGTGATTCAGAAAAGCAATTTAATTATACCTTATGAAACATTTAAACTAAAACTTAGAATAACAGAGAAAATACTTCATTACTAAGTGCCTTTGGCGAAAGAGATTTATAATATTTTGATTATTGTATTTTGTATGCAATATCTTTTTTTTTTAATTCTTATTTTCAAAAAAAATTAATTTATGAGTAAAATCTGCTTTTTCCTGGATTCATTTGTTTCAGGAAATTGAAATTTCATGCTGTATGTTTATAGATGTTTCTCATTTCTGCAATGCTATTTCATTTTTATGATTATAAAAATTAGACTAATTAGTGTTTATTTGAGTTAATTGCAATAAAGTACTCCCTATTTAAACCACAGTTTTAAAATGCATTTCTTAAAAATATATATACTTATAATTTTTAAGCAACGGGGATCTTTGAAACCTTCTCGCGTGCTTTCCAATGTAGGTATAATGCGTTTTCCCCTTATAAAAATTTTGATATTGGGCAATGTCAATGCGACTCGCAAATATTTCAATCCTACTTGTAAACATTCTGTGCTTTGTAATGTAATAAAGAAATCTAAGAAATGTTTTTGGACAGATTAAAATTAATTTTGCCACACAAATAAAAATTCTGTAACAAGATCGTATATCATATTACATTTTTTAAACTTGGGGCAATTTTAAGTTTCTGCATTTATCTACGCCTGAGACTGTTGACTATTTGGCTGATATTATATGTAAATGAGATTGTCACAAATATATGGTTATAACCCGGTTCGATACGAATCTATATTTTGAGAGTTAAATCCGCTGTGTACAAATTTTATCTATTTAATTCTTTGTCTTTTATAATATTCACAAATATTCGGAAGCCAAACAGTGAATTGATTTCTTTCAAAAATTTGATAGATATCTAGAAATGTGATTTAAAGATCGTATAGTAAATTTCAATTGTCTATTTCAAAGCATGTTTGAGTTATATCTCGTGTTCACGGAGAGAAAGACATATTTCTAACCAGCATGACTGGTCTCCAGAAAACTTTATCTTATTCTCTTTTATATTATCCCAATGAATCCCTTTAGAGGAATTGGCTTACAATAGTAATGAAATATTAACTTTTGGCATGAATTTTGCATTTTCATTGAATCTATCGTGTGATCCTTGGCATATGTTTTGGCGATTAATCCCTGGCATGCGGTCAAAAGTAACCAAAAATGGATTTTGGATTATAGACACATTCTTCAGATAAAACAAAAATATTACAAACACTGCATTTAAAGTCACAAAATCGTGTATCAAATTTGATAACAATAAGTCGTTTCATTTCTGAGTTATCGTGTTAACATGTTTCTGACAGTACAGACTGACGGACCGTCAACCTCTTGTTCGAAATTTGGAAGGCATCAATATTAAAGATGTCAAATCTATGGAATGAATTTTATCTATCTAGTTCTTTTCGTTTTGTATCCGGGTAATCTTTGTAGCGATTGGCGACAGGCGAGCACCGAACTCGTTCGTAGCCGAATGGCTACGAATTGGTTCGTAGCCGAATAACATGACCACAAGACAAAAGTATCTGGCTTATGAAGCGTCACCACATCTTCCTCTGAATAGATTTTGATAAAATTTTGTTAGAAATATACAATTTTCATCCGTCTGGCCCAAAGCGCTTTGTAGTTATTCTTGTCACAGACAGACAGACATATGGACATTTTTTAAATATGTTTTTTTTCCAACTCAGGATGGACGCAAACGTTGATATTCGTCAAAATCTCTAGTTCGTACATTTTGACATTTACTATACGTTCTCTGTATTTCGTGAAGAGAAAATAAAATTAGTTTGAGGACTCAAGGAAGTTTCTCATGAGGATATGAATATCCAAAGTCTCAACTTTAAATATTTTATGATTACTGTACCTAATCTTTGTTATACATCGTGTACGATAAAGTAAATGAAAAGAAAGAAAATTACAATCTAACATATAAGTCAAATATAGAAACATTATTTTTTGTCATATGATGTCTATAATCAAGATAACTCATTTCTTTCTACCAGATATATCTTACCATGAAATAGGAAAGCGATTCTTTTATAGCTGAATCGATAACCTTTAAAATAAAAGAACGATATAACCTTTATTGACCCTAGAAATCTAACCTTTCTCTATCGTTAACCTTTGTGAGAAACTCAAAATGAAATTCATCAAATACCGTCAGGCCTCACCTTTCTTGGTATACATGAAAACTCAAAGTCTCAATGAAAAAAAACTTTTTTTATTCAGTTTCTTCAGCTTTGAATGAAAGGAGCCGCTTTCAAATGAAAGCGAAGGTATTTTCAATTATCTCTTTTCTATTGGCATCTGAGAATGCGAAGGGGTTGAGTTTCAATGTGAAATTGTTTACTTCTTATGTACGACGTTTGAGTGTCCAAAAGACAAAATATAAAAGAAGGTTTGTTGTCCGGTAATCGAAATGGGTTATAAATTTGTCGTGGAAAGGAATGACTTGTCTTTTGTAAACAGCATTGAGATTTATTTTGGAAACAATACATTCTGAAAACCATTTAGATACCAAAAATATTTAAAATATTAATATTAAAATTGTTAAATGTTATAATATTAAATGTTGAAAAAATGTTATTAGAAAAGCTCATCCAATATTTTCATAAATATGTATTTCGTTTAGACATTAAGGGATAACGCTAATGTTAATAACTGTTAGAATTTAACAAACACGAATGAAGAATATAATAATTAAAATATTATTTTAAGAATATTTCTTTATTCTTTTTGCATCATTGAAATTAAAAACAGTTTCTGAGACATGGAGTCAATCGCTCTATAAATAACAACAGAAAATGTGAAAAAGAATAACTCGGTTATACTTAGACTTTTGCCAACATACTACTGAAAGAACAACTTGAAGGTACCGATGAGATGATTGTATGCAAGGACAAAATACCACGTGATAATCAGAACTAATAAACAATGCGGAGTCATTTTGACTCCCGTCTCCAGTTACGGTTTAAGCGGTTAAAGGCAAATTCCTATTTATTTCACTTTAAAGGAACCAGTTCATATAATTTAACTGTAACGTTACATGAGCGAAAGTGAACGTCACCATTATGAATATTGTATTGATTACATCGCGATCTTTTCGTTTCTGTAAGTATGCGAGATATTCGAGAACTAAATTTTATAAAAGAAAAAAATTGTGAACTATTTAACTGATCGTTTATTGCGATCTCTACAAACATGTCTAAATTGAGTAAAAAAGAACACTTTGCTGTAATGTATGTAATTAAACTATCAAACAGTACTTAAATATAAACAAAACATTCAATTTTCGTCATTTATAAATATAAAATTTCATCAAAGCATCTTACAGGTTAACTTGAAATTTAAAATCCATCCTGAAAAAAAAATGCTTGCAACAGTGAAAATACGTATATCATACTTATAGATCCGTCCTTTGAAGATAAGCCTAATTCCCACCAGATATTGAGAATCCGCAAGTTGTATTTGAATTTCTTCTTCTGAGACTTCTTGGGTTAATATTTAAAGAACTCTAAGAAAATAGTCTTCTCTTATGTACAAAGAGCTCATCCCAAGGGAGTTCTCGGTTCTTTGATTTCGTCATGGAATCCTTGAATTCGTTCTTGCATAAGGATAAGGAGCATCACCTGCTCTTGGGAAACTGTAATATGTAAATGAACAGACTCGTGAGATATTCGCAACTTGAAATTCAGTACGCCATTTTGAGGAATTTCATGATGTTTATAAATTAATTTCTGATAAATTATGCTTCCAGAGCTTTTGTCTTATGCTACAGGATGCGAAGATTCTTCTGAAATTGTCTGTGGATTGATTCTATTACTCAGTCTATTGCTTTTCCTTTTGTTACGATTATTTACAAATTCTAGCATAATAAAAGCGTAAGTGGCAACATTGAATTGCCCAATGAAAAATACCAATGACATCATAAAACAAACTTTCGTCATCTAATTTCGGATGTGGTATTGGAATTAAAATTAGTTCTGTTTATTTGAAAACTTCATGAAATGTTTCCATATGTAATAAATAAAGCTATTTTAATTGGTGTAGATGAGTCTAAGGACAAATGGATAATTTCGTCCTTATTTTTTTCAAAATTTGTAGGTCTAAATTCTATTTTATAGCCTTATTAACTCAAATATTAATTGGCTGAAAATCAAGTTTAAGTAAACATTTCTTGGTTGCATTTGAATTTTTATTTTTAATTCCCTTTGAGCGAAATATATAAATGAAAAGTGTTATAATTAAAATAATTCTATCTCAATTTTTTAACATCTCTCTATATTATTTGAACTTCGTGAGTTTCCAAAACATATAGTTCCGAAGAAATATATGCTTTTCAATTATGTCTCTCTGTCTGTTTGTGTACAACAATTCACAACTTGAAATACAATGCAACAATTCGTACAATACAACAATTCAAAGAATGCATTGAGTTAGAGTAATGAAAGATTGTCATACAATAGTATCATTTTGCTGACTATAGAATTTGCTACGTCATCACTACGTCTTTAAACATAGATTTCATATTTTTGTCATTAAGACGTTTATCAACTTTTTAAGAGACTTCACCAAGATATTTCAGTATTATTTCAACAGTTTTATACAATAATCAAATTTTAACAAGTTTTTCTCCATTGTATTGGTCGAAATGTAACTTTAAATTAAATGAATTATTAAGGTAAAACTGATATTCTTCTGCTAGAGTTTACGGTAAAAATGCAAATTAAAATTTCAATGTCTCTTAAATATTGATATATATATTGTATAATATTGTTGATACAATATTCAGCATTTTTCTTATACACAAGACTGTTTAATATTCCTAAAAATATTTACAATATTACGTTTTTACTGATGGTACCAAATTTTGACTACTATATTTACTAAATATAAATAATATATACTAATAATAAATAAATATTAATATATATACTAATATGATATTTACTAAATATGAAACAGCAATCGAATTATGGTAGTAACACTTGAGTTAGGATTTAGACTTCCTCGTATTTTCCTATATATGAACGTTCCGCAGATTGAAGATTTCCTTCCTATTCTTATCTTCTTTCTTGTCATGTACTCTGCTATTGATATGTTACACTTGCCTGGTTTCCCTCAAATAGTTCTATATTAAGAGGAACTGTTACACTTTTTTATTAATATTTTTTCTTTCTATTTGTTAGGAATGTTTTTTTCTCTTCTTTTGTTCCGTAACTTCTGAGATGGCCATTCGGATTACGGATATTAAAATAAATATATTTGGTAATTAATTATATTTTAATATGGCAATAAAAAGACTAAAATATTTAAAGATGAAATTTCTGACATATTTTAGAACTAGTGTGTATGACGTTAATTTAGCTAGTTGTTGATTAATAAAAGTGCAAGCAGTACATATTTAATGTACTGCTTGCACTCAGATCAGATCACCGTTCTGATGGTTTTCAACTATTAAATATATTGAAACAGTGATTATTTGCATATACATAAAAATATAACTTGTAAAATTAATTTTATATAAAAATATAACATGCCATTATTAAATACTGATTCTGCAAGTTTGTTTCCAGTATATTGCACAGATGTGAAATATTGTTATTAATTTGAAAATTAATAACAATATTTCAGCAGTATTGTTATATAAAATTTTTCACCAAAAGCAATTTATTTATGTGGTGTTTTTAATCTAACCATCCGTATCAGTCGTGTTGAACCTAAGCAGGATATTTTGACTTTCCAACATCGTACTCAATTTTGGTTCTATGTGGACATGCGTATTTCTTTATTTGGAAGTTCACATTAGTAACAGAGAAAGTAATTTTCTAGATTTGAAGTGAATTTGTCACGCTCAGTATAAAAACATATTTTACATTTTTATTCAGTTTAAAAGAAAAATAGTGATAATTCATTACATTTTAAGAAGATATGCATTCTCTGACATATTTCTATTTTATTTTATATGCTTATCGCGCAAAGTCAGCACATTGATATATTCTGTGTTTTCCTTTATTCGGGATACAAATGTAAAATATATTTTTATTCTGAGCGTGATATATTTGATAATTGCTAGAAAAGAAAGTAGATTTTTTTATGATCTTCTGATTTCATTTCTAACAATTTATTAGATTCACGTCTTTCAAGCAAAATAGTTTTTTAATCCAGTAATATGTGTAATTAATAATTTCTTTCACAGCTAATTTTCCTTTATAGAAGTTAATTAGTAATGGTTTCATTTTTAAAATTTATCTATTTAATTCCAATTGTTTAAGTATAGTTTTTCCCTCGAAAAAATATGAATTATATCGAAAGCATTCATATTTAATTAAATCAAATAATCAGGAAAATATGAATTTATTCTTTTCATTCAAAAAACACACGATATTAAATTGTTAACATATAATTTTTTAAGAAGCATTTTAACTGCCTTTTAATGTCAGAAGCGTATTTTAAAGAACCTAATTGAATGTTAAAAAATGAAACTGTAATTTACATTACAAAGCTTTTGTTTTTCTTTTTTATACATTAGAAATCTAATTTGATTCATTTCACAATTCGAAACTTTCTGTTATTTTTTCAATATTTAACAAAAGTTAGTTATATTTAGTTTTCTATCTGAATTTAAATCTTAGATGAAATATTATTACGGAAAAACTATGACTATCCTTATGATAAAATTGCTTATACATCCAAAAAATGGAACCAGGGAATCTAGAAAAGAACATATTACTACTGGATTGATTTAAAACTTTGGCACTGCAGTTAATAACAAGCATTCAAATTAGAATTAAAGGAGTATTATATATCTAAAAATACATTTCTATGAAGTTATTATCTAAATTCTGTCCAATAACGTTCAAGAAAATACTTTAAAACTTATTGCTAAAATTTCTTCAAGCTGGAATTCTCTCTTTTTAATGAGTGGTATGGGCAAACACTCTTAATGTACGTTTTAAATATTAGGCATAAGATATTAATAAAAAAGGTAAATAAAATATTAGTTTAGACGGAAAATCCAAACTTAAATAATCTATATTTTGGATCTTAAAATATTTTTGATTTAACCTTAAATTTTTGACTCCAGTAAATGCCGAATTCCATTATCTAACTACCATTCTTCCCTAAATGAAATTTCCATAGGATCTTGTTGATTTGCATAGTAATGTTTACTTTGAAAAGTCAAGTCAAATATATTTTCAAAATATACCCTTGCATATAGAATTTCATTATATTATGTTTATACTTCTATTGTCTGATACAACACTATTTATTTATGTAAGTTAATTTTATGTGGCATCGCACACATGCGTTTTATTAAAAAATTTTACTCTAAGCTCTCGAAAACAAAACACTAAACAAATTATTTGAATATTTTAAATGTGTTTGTATAATCTGTAATCCAAGTGAATCCAGGAGAGCATCATATTAAATGAAGAATTAGCATATTTGCGTTGAAAAGTTAAATAACGCAAAGTAAATATTTGAAGGTATATATTTGTGCATAATCTTTACAACTAGAATTTTGTCTTGGAGCAAAGCCAATAATTCTTAAATAACAATTTAAAAAGGTGCGATATCACGTCAGAATGCACTTTTGTTAATGTATTTTCAATATTAAGAAGCATATCTAAAATTATCCATTAAAGTTTAGTGGAATTAAAATTAAGCACATTCACCCTCATTTAGAGGAATTTTTCATTGATCTTTATTGTTTTAAGTTTATAAATTCTATTTATATAAGTAAGCATAATTTTTTGATCAGAAGGCAGGATCGAAGACATAGAAGAGACATTTTGGATTTTTAAATTCTCTTTAATGTCCGTCCCAGGAAGGCATAATTATTTACTAGCAGAGACGCGTACAAGCCACGTCTGCCACAGCGCGGTACAAAAGCAGAAGTGACAGAAGAATGAAGGCCAACTGAACATTTTATCCTTGATCTTATATAACATGAGATTTCCGCCACGTGTCGATTCAATACACGTGTTGACCTTTGGCAAGGGCAACGGAGGGATCATTTTCACTCGTCACGTGGATCACATTAATTTTACAAGACTTCAGTTGAATTAATTAAATAGAAAAAGGGGAATGGGAACATGAAACAAGAAACACTTTAGAATGACCCCGACATAGCCGAATTTGGTAAAAATTTAAGAAATTAATTTGGATTAAATTCGATATTAAAATATCATTACATATATATAGGGTGTTCATTAATTATTGTCGGGGTTTCCGTACCTCATAACTTTCGAATAAAAAATATTACGCAAAAACCGATTACGTATTCGTAAATTACAACTCAAAGAATTTCATTAATGATATTAAAGTGTAAAGCTTGCACAATTTGCACTTTGTATGCATTCAGCTGAAGGCGATTATGTATTCGTAAATTCGCTGAACAAATTTTGACTTTTGATAATCGTGCGGGTTCTCCGAGTCCCATATTCTACAGTTAAGTTTATTCACTTTTTCTGACACATGAAAAGTGAATTCGTTACTGAAGAACCATTTCCGAAGGTAATTTTCATCATCCTCAATTCGAGTCAAAATTTGTTCAGCGAATTTACGAATACATAATCGCTTTCAGCTGAATGCATACAAAGTGCAAATTGTGCAAGCTTTACACTTTAATATCATTAATAAAATTCTTTGAGTTGTAATTTACGAATACGTCATCGGTTTTTGCGTAATATTTTTTATTCGAAAGTTATGAGGTACGGAAACCCCGACAATAATTAATGAACACCCTATATATCTTATAAACGTGTTCAGAAGCAAAACAAAATCTTACACCGAATGCTTTAAAAGTAAATTGCTAAAATTTGATGCGTAAAATGTGAATTACAAATATAAAGCAGTTTATTTTAAATTAGTGGAACCATTATATATCACATCTAAATAATTATGCCTTCAATAATATTCCCTTTAACTGCTCTAATAATTGTAATCTGAGAGTAAAGCTTGTTTGCGTGTGTATTGGAGTTTTACAGGAAGCAATTTCTTATTAATCAATCACGTTTGGTATGAATACATTTAGATGTTGAGAATGCGCTCATCGGAGATTTTTTTTAAATTTCAATTAATCAAAATTTAAGCGAGATTTTTGCTTTGAACTACGATAATATCCAAAAATATATTATTGCAAATTATCAATTTAAAAAATATTTAAAATTAGAAAAATAGTTTTTTTAATGGTGCCCCTCTAGTTCATGTGTAATGTTTTCAAATGTCTTACAATTTCTTAAGAAATGAATCTTTTTCATAATTTTCAACAACAGATTGAATTTGGTAACCTCTATAATTGTTTCTTCAGACATTTTTATTTGTCTATTTTTATTCTACTTCTGAAAATTAAGGAAGAAAGACTGTGCTTTTTATCTGGGCTTTTACATGTAAAATCATTTACTAAAGTCATATCACCTACTCTCCGACTCGCCCGAAGGCTCACGAATAAATAATACTGAATGACTGTACCGCCGCAGCAGCAACACTGGCGGGAACTGTGGTTGAGTCCTAAGGCCATCACCGGCCACGGTACAACCCTTCCCTAAGGAAGTACGTCCTGCCATCGATGGGAGGAGCCAGATACCCACCTTTTTGTGTACCCTCCAGGGTGGGGAGATCCAAGCACCATGCCGGAAGCATCTCATTTTCATTTCGAGGTGCCCCTTGTGAGGGATAAATTATAAAGTGAAATTAGATTACTGCAGAAAACAATGAGCAGTTTGTAACAGATTACATACACAATTAAGTTTTTAAAGCATTATAAAGTCTTAACATTCAACTCCCTTTGGAAGATACGCGCACATTATAAAGATAGCTATTAAAATGACACAGCTGTAATACTCTAACAATTTTATGCTTGAAATTATTTGAGGGGAGGGGGCATTATCATCAAGTTATGTTGAGTTGTTTAATTGAATTTTTTTTTAAAAAAAATTAACAATCAAGGTAACCAGCTTGAAAATTTCGATATATATACTTGTTTGCTTATCGTTTCATATCATGCTTTTGTTTAAATAGTATTTAAATGATGCTGAGGAATTAAATAATAAGTCTTCCTATTTTGCCTAGTTTATTATATGAATTTTATACTTTATTCAATACTTTACGAATTTAATTTGGATTTTTTAGATAGCATTAAAGAAAAACAAGCATATCTTATATTAAAATAAAAATTTACACTAGTTACCTTTTTTATACATTAATTCGAAACAATTCATATTATTTTGTAAATATATTTGTTTATTTCTATAAAAAACATTTTTTACTCTAAGAGTACTAATCCAGATCCCAAATAATCAATTTTATTCAATCGAAATTAAAGAAAATGTACTATATGTGTTTCTGCAAATTGATTCGATATTTAATATTTCAAAAATTCAATCTAATTTCTTATTTAGATGACGATTTTTTTCTTTCATTTCTATCAAATTAAATATCGTTTTAGAAGTCATGATTTGAATGAATAGACGATGTTCTTTGTTTCTAATTTCATAATGATTTGGTTTCCCGTTTTGATATGACTACCTCTTATGACTAAATGATAATTTTTTTGACAATTAATTTAAAACTTAGCGGTTCTTAAGATAAATTGCTTAGAAAATAAACAAAAGTATTTCATCATTTTGCATCTTTGAGATACGAAAAAAGCAATCAAATATTTCAGAAATTATTTAATAAAAAATATAAATTATTACTTTTCCTGTATAAAACTATCAGGTGCATTTTCTTTTGGAATGAAATGTTTTTGAAGACTTTCTTCTTCTTAGCTTAAAAAGGATAAAGTAAACGAATTTCTGACTTTCTCACACTTTTATCCTATTCTTGTATTTCTTATTTTCATCTACGTTGTTCTGGTTTGTAACATACAATCGGAACAAAAGTATAGACTTGATCAATAGAATAAAAGAAATGTCAAAGATGCGTCACCTGTTGAATTAAAAAAAAAACGTATATTTCGTTAGCCTTAATACTTTTCTGTATTTTAGTTCTTCCTTCTTTGAGTTTCAGTTTAAGGGAATCAACATCTTATATCATTTAAGGTTACAATTTAAGCCTCTTTTTTTGGCTAGTTTATAGATTTTTTTCCTGTTTATTTTGAAATGAATTAAATGTGTGAGAAAAAAAAAGGAAACAAATGACAAAAGCTGAAAAAATAGCTGGTTCTTTGAAAGAAACTATTTCGTTTGTATCTCCGAAACATTTAAGTTTGTAAATTGAAATAGTTCATGTTTTTACAGTGAATGAATTTGTCAATTTTTATATAAATTTCATTACATTAAAATATTTAAAAAAATGTATGTGATAGGTGTTTTGTTTATTTATTACTAGGCAAGAAGAAGAAAATGACTATTAGCAGCATTATACTAAAAATATTTTTTCTCTCGTAAAAATGCATTTAAGCATTAATTGTAAACTATTTTTGTAAAAAAATTATTTTAACATCAAAAAACAAATCCATAAATAAATATGAAGCATAACATTATGTTTATGACCGTAATATACTTGTTAAAGGAATTACAGAAATAATTATCGAAAGTTATTAACTAATTCAAAAATAACTCCATCAAGAAACATCAGTATTTCCATAATCAAATTAGCGCAATTCCTTTGACTTGGGTCGCATGAGCATAATTTGATTCCAATGTAAGCGTAATTTTTATCCATTATAACTTTCTTTTTCACAGGATTCTATAGTTTAAGCGAATGTGAGAGTAGAAAGTTGAAATCATTTCGCAATGCCCAGGCGCATATTGTTTGTGTTTGCAGTGTTTGATGATAACTTGAAAATAATGAAAAATTCGTGTAAAAAATTGTTAAAAATTTTAAAAGCATACTGTTTAAATTCTTTAAGGAAATAAGTTATTTTTTAAAGTAAAAGACTAACACAACAATTTTAAAAAAGGAATATATAGAGGCAAGTATTTTCCGATAGAGATCCGAATTCTTATGGAATTCCGTCCATATAGGTATACTTTATAATCTCAGTAACTTTATTCCATGAAAAGCACAAAGCACACGTAACAAGAAACAGCCGAAACGAACACAAAAATAAAACTCAAAACAGAAAATTCCCGTGATAGTCTTGTTTTATTCCTTTGTCGTTTATATTGCATCCATAATAGGAGAATGAATTTCCCAAAAGCATCGATGATTAGCGGGTGTAATAGGGTTATCGCCATAAATCTTGTGTTTTCGAGAACATCTAATTTTTGATCCATGTTATCAAAGTTGAAGATTTTAGATCTGGCAATCCTTAGATAATTAGTTATAAAATATCTGTAAATATGTCTTCCCAACTAGGAGATTAAATACACAAATAAACAATAGTACAGCATCTAACAGCCCACTTCCTTGGTCTAACAAGATACTGTCGTATTATATGTCTCGGAAAATTTTTGCAATATTACATTTCGGTTCCTCAAAGTTGTCATGTTAAATATTTATAGCAGTGATTCTAACATTTTTTAAGCGGATTGTTAGCTAATTTGCAGGAATATTAATTATGTTTCAGTCAAATAAATTACTTATCTCTTGCTACGCCTGAAATTTTCCGGAAATATATTCTAAGAAATAAAAGCTAAAATAGAAAAACCTTTTTCATAAAAAAAAATCTTGAAAAAAAGCGTAATTTTTATCATAATTTAAACAATTAAAAATATCTGATTAAATTATCTGCTAACACAAAGATATTGATTTGAATCCATTATATCTATGTTAAATATTGCACATTAGGCTTGAAAATAAGTTTTAAAAATCTCTCAAATTGGGAATAAAATTGCAAGTAAAGTAAATTGGTATTTTGGAGAAATAATTTTTTAAATAATTTAATGAATTTAATTATTTTTCACAAATATAACAATTTAATTTTATGATGGTATAAAAACATTTTTGAATATTATCGTGATGAAATAAAATAACAGTGTTTTAAATAATTGAAATTTTAATTAAAAATTTTGGAACAATTGCTTATAACTGCACATTGAGAGTATTTAAAGCAATTTGCAGCAAAATTTCCGATTTTTCCATTAATCTGATTTGTTGAGTATCAACTCACACACACACACACTCTCTCACACACTCACGCACACACACACGCACACACACACACACTTACACACATACACACACACACACACAACTTATTTATTATAATAGAAATACAACATAACAATTGAAATCAGAATATTTTTTTCAAGTTAAAAACATAAAATTATTTTCTGACAAAATGGAAAACAAAGGAATAAAAATTACTGCCAACAAAGAAATGCCTAATAAAATAACAGCAAAAAGAAAATTTAATTTCTGCTTTTCACACTGCAGTTGAAGAAATACGTATATTTACTGATTAAACAACTTTTTCCAACATTTTTATTACATTACGCTAATGTTTGTATAAATATTTGAGTAGATTTTTTTAAAAAAAAAAATATTTTAATACGCACATACGAAGAATTAATACCAAGGCTTTTTTTTTCTACGAAAAATCCATGATTACATTTTGATGAAAACCCATTGCCTCTTGGAATTTAAATATTATCTGCATACAAGAATTTATGTCTTTCAAAAACAGTCAGAAATACTTAAATATTATTTTATTCGAATTCTTAAATAGAATAAATCGGTATCTTCAAAATTTAATGAGACAAGTTATCAAATGAATAATCAATTTTTCAACTGTTTTATTAATGAGTGAGTTTAATTAACTGTAAAATTGGGTTCTCGTTTCGAAATGCAATTAATTATGGTAAAATCAACGCCACTTGGGAATTTGCTCAATTCGCGGGCAGTTATAAATTTAATGAATATTAATCATTTGTAACTTGAAGGCTCACGTTTCTCTTTGGCAGTGGTTTTTCTTTGATATATTTCAATCATATTTTTATTGCAAATTTTTCAAAACGAAAATTTTGATTCCAAATATTTAATTTTTAGTCAAAAATATATAATTTTCTTGTAAGAAATAAGTGACCTATTCACATTTAAATATAACAGGTAAGTATTTCATTATGCATTCATTTATTATGGAATGTGTAAAGCAACATCTTACGCACGAAAAGATTCATAAAACAAATTTCGCCGCATATTACATATTCATTTTTAAGCTAATGATTAATTTTGTTAATATTATCCATAACATTTATAATTCAGAGAAATTCTAATTAATTTTGGAATACTGAGTTAATAATTTATTACATTTTATAAGAAAGAAAAAATATATAATTTACTTTAGATATATTTCTAAAAAAATATTTTTTATTTATATATTTGAGAAAATTTATTTAGTGAAAAGATTTTATTGAATAAGATTTGTTTATTTTAGATTATAATTTAACCCTTGAAAAATGTTTTGTTTATGTTAGATCTGTTTTTGAGAATGGTATTTCTATTCAGAATGTCATTCAATGTTTAAATTATTAAATTAACTATAGAACTATTCACAAATGAAATGTTTATTTTAATTCTATAAATATATTTACTTTAAATCTATGTCTTTCTTTCATTTCTATTGAATGATTCTTTAGACAAATAGCTTAATCAAAATGAAAATCCTTGTGGTTAGTTACGTATGTATATATGTCAGTAATTAAGTTAACAGGGTGATTCTTAATTCAACTTTGTATGATACACAATTGGAAGGTATATTAAGGACAAGGGTTCAAATAATATAAAAGAAATCCAGGCCTCAATCTATTTCTTTAGTCATAAATACAGTATGTCTCAATTGAATTGAAAAAAGATGTTTTTTTTCTAAGTTCTAACCTGGTGATGATATTTAAATGAAATTTCCAAGAGTGGTACATTTATTTCTATTTGAAAGATTTAAAGTATTTGGATTTCTTATGTTATGGAATGAAAATTTTGGATATTGAGAATTTTGAAGCGATTTTTTTATAGTTGTTCTCTACCACCTCTCCAAATTTCTACCATAAATTTGGAATCCTCCTGTATATGCATGTATGGATATTCCATATCTCCTATGTAACTAGTTTGATTTCAGGCAGATTTTTCATATTTGTTATATAAGATAATCGAAATAAAAATTGTTTTTTTTTCAAAATACAATATTGATTAAATATTCAATTAATTATAAATTCAAAAAAAAAATTCTTGCCTCTTTTACACTGTAGTGAAAGCTTATAAGCCAGTTAACAGCTACGCTACACGAGCAATTGCTTTTGTATCGTGGTCATGTTACTCGGCTGCGAACCACAAGGTCCCAGATTCTATCCTCGCCCATACCAACTCACTACAACACTTTGGACTACTCTATCACTACTTTAAAATTTCTCTTTATTTTAATAAGTCTTTTTACAATTCTTTTATTAATTTGAAAGTATGATTTAATCATGACTAAAAATAAGCTCAATCAGTCGGTCCAGACATAAATGAAGACAACATTCTTGTATTATAACATTTGTATCACTGATATGATATACATGAATATCTTAAGTTTTGACGGTTATGAAAAAGAATCTGGTTCAATGGATATTTAAATTTCAATTAAAATTTGTGATTATAAAAAGATCTCGTATATTTTAATATTTTACACGAGCGTTGATATGCTTAAATGCTGGTGGTTCAAAATTTACCGTTTAGTTAGCACACACGTTATTAAAAGGAATTTTGGGTATCTTCTGTATATTGAGTTCATAGGTTCGGTATTGCTGAATCATAAGGTTACAATTGTAACAATTCAATACGGATATAAGGTATTTACAATTAGAATCTTCCAAATTATATCAGTTATTTTATCATTTGCTACTATTTTATCATTTGCTCCCATATAAGAGGCTCAAGTGCATATTAAATCCGTCGGAACCAAATTTCTTTCCGTTAGTGCGGTGGGGAAATTTGGAGAGGGGTTCCTAGCTCAGGTGTTATCCTCGTCATCTGACAACGGCTCAAAATTACGAGGTCCACCTATAAATAACTCTACTGCTGCTTTAAAACATGACTTTAGTATAATTATGCTTTGTCATTCCTTAAATCATATGAGTTTTAATATAAGATTTACAGTGCCGTCCGAAATGCTAAGTAATAAATGCATATATGTTTCATCTTGAAATGTCGTACAGGATCGGCTACTAAATTGATAAGAGAAAACGCAGGACCAATTTTATCACTAACATCAATTCGTCATTTCATTTTGCCCTAAGGAAAATCTACGTCTTGTAAATGTATGAAGTTACACCTCTTTTCTTCTCTAAACCCTTGTTTCGCTTATACTGCATTTCTAATATTTTATTTAACTTTTTTTGTTTTCTTTTTTTAAAAAAAAGGGATATAAAATCAACTTTTTCTCATATTTCTTAATTTTTCTTCTTAATTCTCATATTCCAAAAAAAGAGAATTCAAAAAGATTCCGATTACAGACAAAGTACGACTTTTCACTTAAAACGATTCGGAATACACAAGTTCTGCAGAATGTCGCAGATCACCGACTGATTGACGATATTATGTAATGAATACTATCTATCAATTAACATTATGATGGATATTTTTAACATTACAATGGATGATTTTATCCCATTATAGCTCATTTTATGATAATAGGCTTTATAATTCAAGTCTATTTGTTTGTTCATCATAATCTCAATTAGCTAGTTAACTGCTTTCAATTTTCGATTTCCAAACACGATTTTTTCAAGGATAAAATATCGTAATTGTAATCAAACATTGTATTTCCCATGCGGTTTTCTCACTGAATATCGTTAAGGATTAGATAGATAAAATTTAATGTGTATCTTATAGTAAAATTTGGTTTGTAATAAATTTTAAATTAAAATCGTTAATTGGTTGATCTTGTCCATCCCGTGACTCACATAGCCCTCCCTCTGTTTCAAATCTTTCTTATTACAATAAATAATAGAGCATGAGCTGAACATATTATATTGTGTAAAAATGCGAAGAAATCTAGAAAAGAAATATCTGTTGAATTCGCTTTTAAATTCAAAACGTACGTATTTTTGTAGAAAAAAAACACATTAAAGATTGAATTTTTTGTAATAAAGTCATTAATAAAAATCGTAATATATATATATATATATATATATATATATATATATATATATATATATATATATATATATATATATATATATATATATATATATATATATATATATATATATATATATATATATATATATATTCTTTTTGAAATTGCGAATTAATAGTAGTCAAAGTCTTTAGTCAGAATTGAAGTCATTTCTTTTATATTACACAGTCAGTCTTATAACAAGATAGCCCATTTCTTGTGATCCAAAATAACACTTCATGGAATGGAAAAGTAATTCTCTCACAGATAAATCAATAATCTCTACGAAGAAAAAAAAACAGACGAAATAACTTTCTCTAACCCTAGAAATCCAACACTACGTTGTCGTTAACCTTCTGTCGTCCGAAACACAAAAAAGAAGTTCGGCAAATATTGTCAGAGATCACCTTTCATGGAACTTCAAAGCTCCGAGTCTCAATGAAAAATCGTTTTTTTACTCTGTTTCTTCAATCCTGATTGAAAGGAACGCTTTTTGGTGAAAGCAAGAGCGCTTTCAATTATCTTTTGACTATTGGCATCACTAGAAGCGAACGGATTGAGTTTGAATTAGAAATTCTTCGTTATTTCTTTTCTGACATCATTTGTATGCTCAGAAGATGAAGTAAGGCGAAAACATTTACTTACAAGAATTGAAATTGGTTGATATATTAGTAGAGGAAACGATAAGTTGAATATAAAAGATTAATTTTGCTTATATTTATTCAAGAGATGTAAATATATCGTTTTGCTTCATGATAAGAATGCAGAAAACTATTTTAAGATTTGTTTATGTGAAATTATTTGAAAATGCAAAGCTTTTTTATCAGTAAAGAGCAAATCAATAATTAATTTGAATTAATTAAATAATTCGGTACATTAAATTTATGCAAGTTTACAAAAATTAAAACCCAGAATTTTAATAAATTCGGAATATATTGGATTCATTAAATCACAGCATTTCATAAATTTCAAGTTTTTCTTCTTCAAGAAACTTTTTCTTCAATTTTAGATCTTTCATATAAAACTTGTTTTGGTTTCAGAGTATATCTGTGAAATGCATAATTTTCTTCTTAGATCTCTATATTTGATTTTTAAGCTTTCTTTATCCTTTAATTATTTATATATTGAAAGCTATGAATAATCAAAAGTAAATAATAGAAAGTCAAATATAAATAATTTAGAAAATACAAGAAACTTTATTATAATTCATTATGTTACTTACTATTTATATATGTATACCCTTATTATTAATTTTCATTGGCCCTGTTATAATAACCTTCATAGTTATTTATATTTAGTCACAGATGTAAGTTGAAAGGTGCTTTGGCTGGTGTTTTTCGTCTGTCCGTCCAACCTTCCATTGACCTAGAAAAAGAAAACGGATGGAAGTGTATCGTAAATTCTAAAATATCACCCAACACTTTGGTCCTGGCATTTAAGACATAGACCTCTGGGTTGAAGTTCCCAAGTTTATAACCCGATCCTAAGGGGGAAAAAATTCTGGTGCACGTTAAATCTGTCGAGAGAAAACGTATCTCATGAGTATGATGCGATCATTGGAGAAAGTGGTGCCAGTTCAGATGTTTTCCTCATCATCCGTTCGAAGTTCAAATTTAAGTTATCTGTCCAAAAGAAGCCCTGATATTGCTCAAAACTAAGAAAGAAAAAGACTCCCTAAAGAATTCAAACTATGACAAATATTAATGTAGTGGTTTCAGTAGCCTCGCATCTCCTCTGCTGATTTTATACACGAATCATTCAAATAGAGTCATGGCATATGACATCATAGTGCTGTCAAAAACGTAACTACCCAGTTAATCTGTTTTCTAATTTTTTTGGAACTGAAAGCAAACTTTGTAATTCCTTATATAAGTTACATTGGTTTTCAAAAAATTGCTTGAATTTACAAATATTTAACAATGAAATTTATTACTAAAGACTTTTCAAATAATTATATTTAAAAAAAATACCAAAATCCAGGAAAAAGATTACAGTATTAATAAATTGATGTAATTAAAAATACAATTTTCTTAATTATTAAATGGTATGAAAAACAATTTTGTATTGTAATATTTTAGAAAATCATCACGAAAGATAACAAAAATATTTGCTTACTTTTTTAATTATTAAAATTATAATTAAAATATATATATTAATATGCATATCGAATATTATATATATTCGATTTGCATCCTTTAAACAGTATCTAGGTCAAATTTTAATTATTTGTCCCGTAGAGAGCCAACATACACACTTCTTTCTTTTTTTATTAGTAGGGACGAAGATAAGTGTCTTATGCGCGTATTCTTGCCTTAGTATATTTCTTATATCAAAATGTTACTCATCTAAAAAATTGTTATAATGCAAATATAATGCCCCAATGTTAATTCTGATTTTTCCCTCCATTTTCTTTACTTTTTATCTTGTGCTCATTCCACTGGTTAGATAACTCAGTATTATGGGCGCAGGATGACATTATATTATGTATTTATAAGAATTCCAGTTCAATTTTTTACGAACATTTTTATGGTTTTTTTTTGTTCATGTGTCGATTTAAATACCACTTTTTAATTTGTGATTCGATTTTTTAAACAATATTTTAAAAATTACAAATCACAGTTAAAAGAGTTTTTATTGTAAATGAAATCATAAACCAAGCAGTAACTGTTTATTCTGTTTAAAATCATAAGATATTCTTTGGACACTTATATTTAAAAGCAAATCAATGTAATGTAATAGAAGGAAAAGAACCATCGCCGAAAATAGCACACATTTTCAAAACGTTAACGTTCATGTATATCTATATATACATTCGTATAAAGAATTTCTTAAATCTTCTTTAAAGGTTAGCTTCGAATTTTTAACCTCTCCTGAACAAATACTTGCGTCAGTAAATTCATGTATCCTACGAATGCAGATCCTTTCCTTGCAGATCTGCGTTATTCCCACCAGATATTGAGAATCCTTCAGTTGTATTTGGATTTCTTCTGCTTCTTCCTAGACATCTTGAGTTAATATTTAAAGAACTCGAAGAAGAAAGTCTTCTCTTCTGTACAAAGAATTTCGAGTTCATCCCCAGGGGATTGCCAGTTCTTTGATTTCGTTCCAGAATTCCCGCTTCTTGCTCGAGGATGAAAAGGAACATCATCTGAGGTTGGGAGATGATGATTTGCAAATTAGCGCAAGCAAGAGATATTCTCTTTACGTGAAATAATGTATTATGGACTGTTTTTTATTATTTAGTTTGTTTTGAACAAATAATATAGTCTCTTGTTTCTGATTTTCGAAAATGTATCTGTGATGATTGCTTTCATTGTTTATGATAAAAAATGTTCCATTGTATAAACAGATTGATAATTAGAATATCAGCATAATAAGTGTATTGCTTTAATGAAAATGCCGATATGTTATAGCATCTTTACTTTCTTATATACGTTGTATATAGAGAAAATATAGTAATCATCAAAGAATTCGAACTCCAGATTTTGATGAATGACCCCATTTCAGATCTCCCTCAATTCAAAAAATATATTTCTGGAAAATGTCAGTCTGTATATGACTTAGATTAATAAAAACGCTTTGAGCTAGATAGTTGGAATTTGGTATAAGGGCATTAAACCAAATTTGTAGAGTTATATCTAATTTTGAGCAAGATTTATTCAGTGGAAGTATGTTTGTGCGGCTGTTAACTATATTGTCACGCAGATACTTTAGTGTGGAACGCAATGACACACACACACACAAGAAGTAGAGCTAAACCAATTTATTAACTCAACTCTGAACTCAGAACACAGTGACTGACAAATCTTCTGCTTTTATATTAGCAGGGAAAGTTCCAGAATACTTTTCTGGAGACAGTAAGAAAAGTCTAGAACACTTGTCTGGTAAACTAAAGAAATGTCCGGAATCTTCTGGAACATGAAATAAAGGGAAACATAAAATTAAAGAATTAAATATTTACACAAACAGTGAATTGCATTGTCTCTAGCGGGATTCGAACTTACGATCTTATCATTATGAGGTCAGTGCTATGACCATTCGGCCATGGAGTTTTAACTACAAGTGTCACTTTGTACCAAATTTTTGTTTCAATTGGTTGAGAAAAATGTGTTTGAAACACAAATTTGGATTTCGGATACTATTAGTTGCACGCCAGGAATTAATCGCCAAAAAACTTGTTGAGCGATGACACGATAGAGTCAATAAAAATGCTAAATTCACGCCAAAGGTTAAATATTTCGTAACTATTGTACGCCAGTTCCATCGAAGGCATTTTCTAGAATAACACCTTTATTATAGAGTATGCGAGACAGTTTTTGGGAAACCACCCCCACTGGTTTTACCATTTAATCTTTTAAAAAATTAAAGGATTCTGAAATTATAATACTATACCTTAAATTAACACTAAATTAATACTCTTCTCCAAAATTAACGATTCCTTTCTTAGCAAATAAAATTCGAATTATATTTTATTTTGAGAGATTAATCTGGTTATTCATATAATTTTTTCATTATTTCATAAGATAATAAACTTGTCTATATTACTTATTTTAAGAAAATATTTTGGTTTAATTAATCTTTTATTCTACAATAGCATTTCAAGAAAATTTTTATGCCTTTATATATAAAATTTATATTGAAAAGAATAAAATTTCATTAGCTCGCAGACTGATTTCTGTTCATGTAAAATATTTTATTACACACTTTTTTATATTACCTTGCACTTAGTTTGTTACTTACTTTTAATATTTGAATAAATATTTTAATTTAATATAATTCTTGATTAATGCAAACATAAAATCTCGTTCCACTTACGAAATTGATATCAAAAGTGTAGCTTAAAATTTAAATTTGATGAAGAAAAATAACATATTAATTAAGCTTGCAATATGAATGCAGACAATTAAGTGTTTTTTTAAGTCATTCACGTACGATATAATTAAATTGTGTCTGAATTCGTAGTATTCATTCCTATTGTTCTTTTACAGAAGACGAAAATTATTTGCATAAATTCATAAAAATAACACTTTTTTTAAAATTTATTCTCTTTCATTATATTTTCATCATCTCAAAGAATTAGTTTCTTCAAAGGAATCAAGATACCAAAAATATAAGAAATATTACAAACTCTCTGAATAATGAAAATTAATAACTTATAAAATATGTGCTTATCAAAAATGAATAATGAAATTATCTCTTCTAAAATCTCACATATATTCTCACTAATAAAGATATTATTTCCTTTGCCCATAAAAGAATCTGTGACCTTCAAATTGTTCAAAAGGGCACTCGAGGTATGCATATGAATGCTCTGTGATTCATAATAGAACAAAGAATATCGATTATTCATTTTGGATTTTTTTAATTGAATGAAACAAAATTTTACACAAAGCTACAATTTTAATGATAACATAAACTACAACTGTTGTTGATGAGACTTATTAATTGTTGTTGCTATGTAACAAATTAACACAACAACTACAATTTTAGTTTAATTCATATTAAATTACATTAATTTATACATACACGCAACCGTACAGGGTAACAGAAGGCCAACTTTTTGACAGAAATAGTTCACAATTTTCTGTACATTTATATCTTAGATACCAAAACAAATTTTACTCATCTAGTCTTTTATAATTTATAATTATCGTGTTAACTTTTATCAACAGCCAATCGACCAAATTTCTTGCATAGTCATAGACTGAATACTCCACCCCACCCGAAGGCGCACGGCAAAACTTGAATGATCGGACCGAAGCGATAGCAACTCTGGTGGGAACTGTGGTTGAATCATAAGAGCCATCACCGGTCATGGTACAATCCTTCCCGAAGGAAGTACATCCCATCATCGATGGGAGGTAGCTAACCCCAACCCGTTACTGTATCCTCAATGGTGGCGAGAACCAACCATCATACCGGAATCTTCTCATCCTCAATTATAAGGTGTCTCCCCAAGGGATAAATTTCTTTCAGATGGTTTCCCCACAATGTAATAGAAATCTATCACATTTGTTTAAAGACTAAATTTTTTTATAGATCAAAACCTCTTTGAATCATCGTGTTCATAAATAGACAAATGGATTGATAAACTTAATTCCAAAAATGTGTTTTGTAATTCAAGGAGATCTAAAACATGGATATTCTTGAAAATCTTGAATTTCCATATTTTTAACAATTACTATACTTTCTTCTTGTAAACTTCGTATATCAGAAAATGTTATATAATAAAATCTCCCAAAATATTCCAATCCATACCGAAATAAAATTATATCCCATTTCCTCTAGGACGCCACATCTTTCACATACTAATAGTATTTACCAAGTGTGATACCGCATCCGAAATAGAAAACCAACACCACGTTTAACCTGGGCTTCGCGCCTTCTTATTTTCCTATATATTAACAGAGCGAAGATCAAAGTTTTCCTTCAGTATCCTCAGCTTCTTTCTTGTCATGTTCTCTGCTGTTGATACTTGCCACTTGCTTGGCTTCATTTCGACCAACTTGATATTAAGGGGAAATGTTACGTTTTTTCTACTGATATCTTTTTCGTTTCGTTTGTTTTGGATGATTTCTTCCTTTTCTTTCGCTTCGTAAGTTTCTATAGGATCAATTGCTTTACTGGAGGCTTGCGGGATAAAAAAAATGTTCTATGTTGGGAGTTTAGTGTATTTCGATGTAATAAAAAATATTTGTCTAAAATTTTTAAATATCAATTGAATTTATGATTTTTATTTTCTCGCATAAGAAGGGTGCAAAGAGAAAGTATTGCAGTCATCGAAATCAAGATCTTGACGAATTTCCAAGTTTCAATCATTCCATGATTGTAATATATATATATATATATATATATATATATATATATATATATATTTAAGTATTCAATCTATAGTAAGAAATAGTTTGAAACTAAAATGAAAACGAAACAAAACAGTTTCGAAATCGCAACTAAAAATTATTACCTATTCAAACTAAAACCAAAAAAGAACTTCATAGTATTTAGAGAGCGCAACTGCAGCTACTTATAAAACACAGATGAATTGATACAAAAGTATTAAAATCAAGTTAATAGGAACATAAAAAAAAACAAATAAAAATTGAACCAAAAAATATATATATAAAAAAGAATACCATTTTAATAGAAAGCGAAATACAAAACAACAAATTAGAAGAAAATAACCACTACATTTTTCCTACTACTACTACAATTTCCTACTACTTCCAATACTACTACATTTTCCTTTAGTGCTATTTTTTGTTTTTATTGTTATTTTTGTTATTGTATTTTTACTTTGTAGTGGTTATTTTCTTCTAATTTGTTGTTTTGTATTTTCCTTTCTATTAAAATGGTATATCTCTTGGGCCTAATTTCAGGGGATTTTCTTGTCACGAGGAATCATTATTAGACTAATGTCTGCATTTCCTCATAGAAAAAATCCCTTTCTTTGAATCCCTGCCTGAGGGTGACCCTTGAAAAAGTCTTGAGGCCGGATTCTTTTTTATATTTTTTTTGGTTCAATTTTTATTTATTTATTTTTTTTTTTGATTTTCCTATTAACTTGATTTTAATACTTTTGTATATATATATATATATATATATATATATATATATATAATTCTACACGTGTTCTATAAAACTACTGGTCTTAGTATTTTCTCACGCTCCGAGTGAAGGACTAAATATTTTTAATGCTTACAGCATTTTTTCAAAGATACCTAAGATTTCCTATTCTAAATCTACACGTGTCAAAGAAACTCCTATCAAACTGTCATCGTAAAATCACTAAATGGAAAAATTTTGGTCTCTTCTGTTTGGTATCGCGATGTAGACTGGTGTATTTCTTACCACTTATTCCTTGTAAGTAAATTATGCCTCTCGTGGTGAAATAAATCAAAGTTTTACATTTTCACATGTTTCTTCAATTTGACCAAGTAACTTCTAAAATTTGTTTACTTATATTTATATGTAATCAACCTCTTTCTTTATTTCTAAAAGCAGAGTAAAGTTTTTAAGAAATATTACATTGGGATTTAAATACAAAAATATTCATATATATATGATGAATTTAAACAGAAAAAAGTGGAATTCGGAACAAAAGTTAAGTATGTCTGGAAATTGTATCAGAGACATGTTCAAGACTTGGGGACTTTCGCGAAATACTTGAAAATAAACTTCATAGTGAAAAGTATATATCCTTGCACAAGGATAACTATATTCTACTATAGAGATTTCGTAACATGTAATCAGAAATTTCTTTGTCAGTTTCCAGACATTTCAAAAAAATTTGAAAAGCGTATAAAATTTATTCTAATCTAGGCCGGGCAAAAATAGAATCAGAGCGAATGCAAAAGTTTATGTAATATGAAATAACTTCCAAAAAAAATGAAATACTTTTATTATTTTACAATTTTTTATGCTGTCGTTGGAAGTAAAGTTCGAACTGATATCCAAGTTAAATCTAAATCAGAATATATTCAAATATATTTAATATCTGGACTGAAATTCGGAATGAGGCCATGGCGTAAAATTTTTGTTCAAATGTTCTAGCTTGTTTTTTCCATTTGCTACTTCTATGTAAAAGTGTCATTTCTGATGTAAAACATGAATATAATCGCCATACTTGTTAAATATAGGATAAAATAATTTAAATTATTTTAGTTATTAATACATGAATGATGTATTTGTAATTTAATCCTGACTGTAATTCACTCAAAGTAAAGCTCTGTGCTGTACTAATTAATAAATCCTACACTTTTTTATATTGATAAAATATTATATTCAAAAACGTTTTCTACTTTATCAGTTTGATATGATATGTTGAGAACGTTTTCCATATAATATTTTTACAATGTTTTGATAAGGTATTTTGACAAAGAGAAATCTGAAAATATTATATCAAAGCGTTTAATATTATGATGAAACAAATTAAGTATTCTCTCCTTTTTTCTCACTTATTAAATCTTTTATAGATATGATCTATTTTGTCTTAAACAACCTTGGAGTTTATACACATTGTTTTTTTTCTGTATTAGGGATCTAACATATACCTGCATTAGCAGCAAACCAGAATATACCAAAAGGGGAATGAAATACATTATAACATAAATAATATGGTAACGAAAAATAACATGATGAAACGGGAAGTTTATAATACAAGACAATACTGACGAACACAATTGCACATGGAAAAATTAAATCCACTAGTGACCGAGAAATGTTACAAAAAAAAAGCGAATATTTTATGGATATATATCTTAGATACACCAAAACAATTTTCAGTCAGACTGCATGAGAATTTCAAAACATAAATGAGCATCTCTAAATAGAAATAGTCAAAGGGTATCTCTAATATTAATAAATGTCTGTGTGAGTGTCTTTTGACAACACTCTGTAGGCTATGTTATCTTAACTAGGACTAACAAAATTAATACCTATATGATTGGGACTATGGAAATGTGCCATTCTGGGAAATGTTTTGAAATTTTAGATTAATTAAAAATTAAGCTTATTTTTGAATTATTTTTACTGAACTTTTCAAAAATTTTAAGGTACAAAAAAAGAATTTTACCGCATCTTAAAATGCCAAAAATTATTTTCACTATCATTCCATTTTTCAATATTCGTTTTTTTTACTTAATAAATTTTCCAAAATTATTTTAAACATGTTATATAACAATATAATTCTTTGTTGAATTAAAATTAAAATCGTTTTCATTGTTGTTCTCCACAATTGATGATCCAGATAAGGCTCAGTTTTCCCTACTGAGTAAGCTTCAATATAAAGCATATTAATTCTTTTTAAATTTTGTCATATAACAAAAGTTTAGCTATAGAACTAAGCAAAGATGAAACATTTTTGGAGTGCCTTAATTTATAAGCATTGCAGCTTAGTTCTATGTTTTAATTGGATGTATACAGAAAAAAAATTAGGAAGATGTATGGCAAATTAATAAAACATATGACTTCTAAAATAGTATTTGTTATATAGCTATCACAATTTAATGTATGGATTTAGTTGGAATGGCTATTAATGCAAAATTATTTCAAATATTTTATTAAAATGTTTAGATATTATTAGCAATGACATTCCAAAGACGTTTTAAACAGTAGCCAAAGTCGACTAATATAGAATTAATCGTAGATTAATTAGACTTTCTTTTTATTTTGGGAAAAATATATATATGTTTTGAATAACTGCAAATAATTTTTGAAAATTATTTTTAAAAATATCAATTATTTTTTGTGTAATTTAAAGAAAATTAAAATGTTCTAAATGACTACATTATTAATTAAGCCATGTCCCTGTGACACAAGTCACATTATAATAATTCTTCTAAACGTTCCATTTTACCAATATATATTTTTACAATGCAAAAAGTGTATACATTTTGATAGTAATTTTAATGGCTGAACTATTTATAAGACGCCTCATCTTAGTTTTTCTCCTGATTTCCAATTTAAATCTATTTCTAATATTACTGTTGCCATATATCAGCCTTTACTACAAACGGTTCTCAAAAAGCACCTAAAAAGGAATTTCTAAACACTCATTGTTGCCCTTTGGTACAACCATGCGAAGCTTATAAATGGAAAGGAAAACGAGTATATAAAATATGGCAACATTATGCGCTGTAAGGTTAAGATGTACTCAAAATATTCTATATTACATATTTTTGTATCCAATATTATACTTAAAAATTTATTTCGACATAATATTGGATATAATAGTATTACAATATTTATTAAGAATAAGAATTGCATATTATAAAATAATATACAAATCTTATTCCTAATAACGCTATTTTTTAAAAATAGTATTATTTGCATTGGTAATTCTATAAATAATGACAAATTGGTAATAATAATAAGAATAAATTGGTAATTCCATAAAGAATAAATAAGCCCTTACAATGAAAGTGCAGTTTCTTATATAATTCAATATCAAGTGATTATACATTTGAATCTCATTATTTATTCTTCGCAATTTTTATTTTTACATCAAAAATCAGTATTCTTTGCATTGGTAATTCCGTAAATATTAATTAAATAATTAAAACGCACTTACGCCGAAAGCGACAGTATATTAATAATTCAGTATCAAGTGATTTTACATTATTTATTCTTCACGATATTTATTTTTATATCAAAAATCAGTATTATTTGCATTGGTAGTTAAAATAAAATAATTTAAACATAAACTTAAAAAAACATAAACTGTAAACATAAATTAAAGAATAAAAATAAGCCCTTAGGCTAAAAAAAACATTATTATATAATTCAACATTAAGTGATTATATTTTTGAATCTCGCTATTTACAATTTTTATTTTTATATCAAAATCGGTATTTTTTGCATTGGTAATTAAAATAACAGAATTTAAACATAAATTAAAAAAAAAACATAAACTGTAAACATAAATTAAAGAATAAAAATAAACACTTTGTCTGAAAGTGAACAGTTTCTTATATAATTCAATATCAAGAAATTAAACATTTGAATCTCAATATTTATTCTTCACAATTTTTATTTTTTTATCAAAAATCTGTATTTTTTGCATTGGTAATTCTGTAAATATAAATTGAAGAATAAAAAAGAACTTACGCTGAATGTGACAGTTCATTGTATAATTTAATATTAAGTGATTATACATTTGAATCTCATTATTTATTCTTGACAATTTTTATTTTAAATCAAAAATCAGTATTCTTTGTACTGATAATTCTCTAAACCTAAATTAAAGAATAAAAATACACTTACGCTGAAAGTGACAGTTTATTATATAGTTCAATATCAAGTTATTATACATTTGAATCTCATTATTTATTCTTCATAGCTTAACATGGATTTTCATATAACCCTCGAAGAAAGCTCTTTGAATCCAAAAGATTTCCCGGCTAGTAGTTTCAGCTAACAGCAGCATTAAAGATTTCAAAAGCTGCATTGAAATTTTATCCAGATGTTACTTGGTGGAATTCTGGGAGAGTCAATAGATTTTACGCTTCTGGAAATATGGTATGTTACGCTCCAAGAAGCAGGAGAACTTGTCTGAATATGCCGAAATAAAATGAAAAACGAAGTCCCAAAAATTCATTCTACTAGCTTTTTTCTTTTTCCTCGACGTGTTTTATTTTATGCGTATCAAAACTTACGTTCCCCCATTGTCAACTGAATAGAAAAAACATTTCTATTGAAGAATGAATTAAAATTCTTTTTGGTATACACTGGGTAAATATATTCTTTTTGAAGGGTTGGATGATTGAAGAATCTTTTTGTTTGCAGTAAACATTTGGTATACATTTTCCAAACTTTTTTTTAACTTTAAACTATATAAAATATTTTGACGAAAGAATTCTTAAAGGATTTGTTCTTAAAACTATGCAAAGAATTAAAATGGTTGATCGAGTTTAAATGCAAAATCTATGAATTTAACATGAGATATTTTCATTATGTATTTAATAATTAAATTAGTTGTTATCGCTTAAATTTTATTGACATCTATTTTTACTTAAAAATATTGTTACAAATCTGTAATTTTGCTACCCGGCATGAATAGTGTCATCGTGGGAAAAAAAGTTGTAAGATCTGTCCGGTGCATGCTCAGCGGGTGCTGCGTCAATGACCTCAAACCTTGGCGACAAACTTGGCGAGCGTTTGGCGGCTTGGCGATGAATTTGGCGACTTTGGTGACAAAATGGGTCATACTGGAAAGTTCGAGAAGTTTCACGGTCTATCCAGTAGGAACCTAGATACACTCTGATTGATCTGAATATTCTAGCCCCGCCTCCCAGAACTATAAAAGGCGGGCACTCTGAAGCAGCAGGGAAGTCGTGTGTATCGTAAAAAGTCGTGTGTGAGAGCAGTAGGAGTCGCCGACAAAATAAGATTTTGAGAGGATTAGACAGCAAGCAAACAAGCTGCTGAACTAGCGATTAAATGTGTTGCGATTGATTAGCGGTATTTGTAGAAGAAAATTTTTTGTAACTATATGTATGGATATATATGTGTGTCTTAGTGGCTATTGCGGTTTCTACAGGGCAGTCGTTTGGCTTATATTTACGAAATTTGGTTCATATACAGGATGTATCAGAACAGCGATTTCAGACTTTCAGTAGAGATGGGCTATGAGAAATCACACATCAATGTATGGTCGGAAACGCTTCCCTGGCACGGCACTGATGACACAAAACACAAGAAAGGGAAGACACGAAAAGGATAAGAAAACATATTTATAAATTCTTAGTACAACAAAACAACTAATAAAAAAGAACATAAAGATATCACGTTCTACGATTTTCATCAAAGAAGGTGTTCGAAATTATGATCCCTGGCCTTGATGCATTCTTCACATTTCCGACACATTGAAGATGTAATGTCAGCGAAAATACAAATCGTGTCCCGGACATTCTCAGCAATTACCTCGAGACCCGCAACAACACTGTTAACGGGAGTTTTGTACACCCCTGTCTTGATGTACCCCTAGAAGAAGAGTCAAGGCAAGCGAGATCTGGCGATCCAATAAGACTATCCATTACCTGCCATACCACCAGATGCACTGTAAGCCGTACGTTGCATTCAGGCTCTTTCGTGTGCGCCAACCAAAAACCCTGAATTTTTGTTGTACTAAGAATAAAAAGCATGTATCCCCATCTTGTTCGTGTCCTTCCTTTTCTGTGTTTAGTGTCGTCATTGCTGAACCAGGAAAGCGTTTCTGAACATGCATTGCTATGTGATTACCCATCATCTAGGTGTACTTTATTTCTCCTGAAAGTTTGTAATCGCTGTTCTGATATAACCTGTATACTTCGAAGAATGAAATTGTGCATCGCGAAGTGATAACTTCCGAAAGTATTACAACAGACAAATATTTTTTGCATCATCTTATAATTTAAAAATAATTACTATCATTTCAGTTAGATCAGTTTTTATCATATAAATTTTTCTATTTTTTATCATTTTTTAAACTGATAAAATTAAATACAAAAAATAAAAATTTTAATTTTAAATAAAAAATTAATACGAATTTTAATCAATTTTTTAATTAAGCGAATTTTTATTAAATATAGATCATTGTTAAAATGAAACTCATTTTCATTGGTCCTACTACTATTTAATTCTTACATATTGTCCATTATTGCTGACCAAGATATAAATAGTCCACTTATTTTTTCACTTTGAGTGAAATTTAATAATAAAAAAATAAGCTTTTAATAAATCATTTTAAATTTTGTTGCACTTCCGATTAATGTTTAATATCAAAACCTAGCAATGTTCAAACTTTTTTAAGTACTCCCATTTTTAAACACTACTACTTCTCCTTATGATTTAAATTTATGTATACATATATAGATAAAGATTAGTAAAATTTATAGCAAATTCAAGAGAATAAAGTAAGGCTTCTAAAACAGTATGGATTATACGTTTATAAAAATTTACTTAAAAAATGTTGTTGAAGAAGCAATTAAGGCACAGTTTTGCAAAATATTTAATTATAATTCATAGCAACCATTAACTATGCAGTATCAAATCATAGCCAAAAACGGCTTCTTTGAGAATAAAACATAGAATGTATTGATATAATATTTTGTTTTGTACTTGAATTTAAACTGTTATATATATCGTATATTTGTAAGAAGTTTACAAGATAAGAAATTGTTACTTTTGTGTGGATTTTATTTCTATGTACTACCATAAGGTTAAGGGAAGGGCGAAGTCACAAAAATAAAAGAGTAGTAGTTCATGCATTTCATTTTTAGAATTGATTATAACAAATAAGCAGGGGGAAATGTATAACCTTATTAGCATTTATTTTTGTGATCCCGGTATTTATAAACTAATAATAATTTAAATAATAAATTGCAAGTCACTGTATTAGCAGCATCATGTCCATGTAACTTTGCCATCCTGAATTAACGCTACAGAGAAAAACTTGTATGGCAGGCTCCCGTGCATCGTAAAGTCATGCACCATATCATCTAGAAAGTGCGTCTCATCACAGATCATTTTATGGATATTGCTCCCATTCGCACATGCATCTGACTGTTGATAACACTCATCCAGAAAAATGACAACTAATTAGCCAACTTTACTACTACGACTTTACTGCTGGTTTCTTCTTTTCTAAGATGCTCACATGTTATGGCTTCAAGTAGATAATATATAAGATGATATGAATTTTTACTTAGAATTCTGATCTTTCAACAACAAATCAAAGGAGTACAAAATATTTTAAGCTTCTGAAGTTTATTTGTTTATTTTATAGTCTTATAGTGTTTTATATTCTAGTATATTAGAAGAAAGTAAGGTAAACGTCAAAAAAATCAGATCTGGAGATTTTTGAAAATCGCCATGTTTCAGAAATATTTATATTTAAAAAACACATGCATGGAATTATATTTCCTAGTATGTGAACACCTTAACTCAAAAATGCTTTCAGATCGATGTCTAAAAAAGGGTGAGTCGTCTTTGCACTTAATTATTTCTGCAGATTTCTATCTAATTTTGGATAAAATCTATCAAATAGAAATTTTTCTGTATATAGCAGAAAGGAATTAGAAAACTACAAAACATAAAACCTTAGAAAAATAAAAGGTAATTGTTTTGGGATTTAAAATATAATCGAGTTTTGAATCTGTAGTGGATTGATACGAGCGGGTAGAACCTGGTACCTTGTGGTTCGCAGCCCAGTAACATGACCACAATACAAAATCAATTGTCCGTGTGTCGTAGCTGTTAGCTGGCTTATAAGCTTTCTCCACAAATCAAATCCAACAACAGATTGATCTTCTGTCAATCTATACATATGTGTATACATGTATTTAAAATAAATTAGATAAACGAAATTTAGTTACTAAAATTACATTTATGTTAGAACTTTCGCCTTCACTTGGCCAAAAAGTAATAAAATATGTATATATGATTTTTTTTACTATACTATGAATCACAAAATGTTCATGTGTGAGACATATCACTCGATGTAAGATTCAGAAATTTGAGCCATGCCACTTAGGTTGTCTCTCTTCCGTCTTGACCTGGTTTCCGATTCTTTTGTAATAAAACTCTGATGAATCAGACGTTCTGTCCTGATTTACACCTCCATTGTGGTGTTCAGACCAAAATCCCGGAATACTTATTAGATATTGAAGAGGGATAATACATTGATATGAGGAAATCCGAAGTAAACTCGGGAAGATCGATCCCGCTGGTTATGACTTTCTACAACTATATGCTACAATTTCCATGAAATGTGAATAAAGCGAATGAAAATATATTTTCGCTTCTCTTAAAGGTTATTTAAAAGAAGAAAAAAAAATGTTGCCACCTGAACTTTCACTTATATTCTCTTATAAACATATCGCCCCTGTCTCGTCATCACAAAATATTGTGGACCACAGGAAAGGCGTTGAAATCTATTAGTGCTCAGATTCTTATTTTCAAAATCATGCGAAAGAGGATTTTTTGTGATTCGTAGTTTAGTAAACAAAATAAAACATGTCATTATACAGAAAACTTCTTTTCTCTGTCTGGGTGTTCGAAATTTGATTTATATATGATAGTATATATAAGATTTTATCTCTCTGTCTCAATGAGGTTTTGAATTATCAAGTCCATTGAAAAAATTTCACAAATATGTTTTTTAGACTAGGTAAGTATCGGTAAGTATTAGTAAGGTAAATATCGAGATTATTCAAAATATCGAGTTTGAATTTTATCAAACAATGGTTGCAATGCAAACATTGCAATTACAATGCTTTCTCCTTATATACTTTGTATATAAGAAAGCAAAAAGCCTTTGAAGTATACTCAAATTATATCAATATGCCAAGACAGATTTTAATAATTAAAAAAAAAGCATTTCTCTGTATAAGTGTTTGTTTCTGATTTTTTTGCGTGTGTGTTTTTTTATATTAAAAAATACTTTATTTCAAATTAATTTTTAAAAAATTTACCTTTACTAAAATTATTCTGATCACAATGAAGCAGCGAAAAACAATATTTTTTTCTCCCGAGAGCAATTATAAATTAAGCTCGTGAAATTAAAAATATCTCGTAATTATTTCAAAAGTATCCTTAATTAATTAAATTAAAAAATTGGAAAGACTGAATTTTTTTTTCTTTTCATCTATTAATTTATGAAATGTAATTATTCAAATGAAAATTTTATTTCGCTTTATTGATAATTAAAGATAACTTAAAATTACTGAATATGCAAAAAAAAAAAATGCCTTTGTAATTTTCAGCTACAAGCATTTGATTTTATTATGCATAACATGGCGGTGTAATTCAATTTATGAAATAACTGATTCTTGCCACATGCGTATTATATTGCTAAAAATGAAAAATCGAAGCAGCATTTTTCTGCTTAAAGTCCGTCTAGAGGTCTTTTAAAATATAAAAATGATGATTTTTTATACTGTTTTAACAATTTAACTGGCATAAATATATATAGAGAGAAAAACTGATCGAGAGCCATCTTAACATTTTGATAAAATTTTTTAAAAATATTTAGGCTATTTTTTGTTGTTTCTATAATATTAAAAATGAAACAATTTTTATGGATGCATATATCTTCAGTTAAATAATTTGGAAGAATCTAATATGTTGAAATATTAATTGGTATTAAATTATTAATCACTATTTCGTAATTATAGTTTTAGAAGGAGAATCACACTGCAAATTATTCTTAAACTCTAATAATATTTTTTTCAAATATTATATTTAATTACACAGTTACTTCTATATATGCAGTGATTTTGGTTATAGCTAGGACCGCAACGTTTGGGTTCGTAGCCGAGTAACATGACCACTGGATAAAAGTAGTTACTCGTGTCCCGTAGCTGTTACCTGGCCTATAAAGCTTCACCATATATATTCATTAAAAATCACCTTTACCCATATCAGCTTTAAGATTCTTAAAACAAATCAGGGAAATTGAATTTTTTTCAATTGCTTTCAGAAAACGGCCTGGTGAATAAATGGGTGGTTTGTTATTGGGTCTTATTGGCTCAGACCCCTATTTGGTTATATTATGCCAAACTAATGGAAGATAATAAAGTATGTAATGAGATGATATAAAAGTATAAAAAATATAATTATTTATTGTGATATATGAAAAGGGAAAAAAGTATTGGGTCTGAATTAAGTAGAAAAAACGGTTAAAATGCTCTTAGAAAAAGTTTAAAATATTAGACATAAATTCTGTCTAAAATATCAAGTCGTGGTAAATAAAGTAATATACTAACAAGGACAAAATCAAATACAGAAAATATTAAAAACAATCTCTGTATAAATATGTTAAAATTTTTGAAAAATTGCGTATTTCCTTTGGTTATTTACTGGAGGCAGATGAGGGGGGAAATTAAAAAGATATCATGTTGAATAAATTGAAAAACAAAGTTATCACTTTTTTTTTGGTATAAATTAGTAATATAGCACTATCCTTTTTCTTTAAAGCCTCATAAAAGACTGATGAAAATTAAATTCAAGTGTTTCTCATAAATCATCAGTAATGTAAAATTCTAATGCGATTAACCTCAGTTTCATCATGAAATTACTCATATCTGTATAATATTTGAATTGAAAAGTTAAATATATTTTCGAATAATTTTCCTCCGTTTTTTCGGATTGATTTTTTTAATTACAAAGCATTTGTATTGAGGTACCACTGAATGTTTATGGATTCATTACATCAAATTATAAGAAAGAGATTAGGTTGAAATAAAAGGCTTTAATGTCTATCATAATTAGAGGATTTAAAATACTTTATTGGAGGAATCATTAACATTAAAATATGAGTTAGTGATTTAATTAAAATTAAACAAATTCAATATTTTCTTCTCATCATACAGTCATTGTTATAAACGAATATCATCTAGTATATAAATAAAACTTCTCTACATTATGCGAATAAAACTCGTACCAATTTAATTATATATATATTTGTGGTAAAAAATTAATTAATTCAAATAATTATACAGGGAATGGAATAAAACTGCATTTATACAGTATTAGATATTACTTTAAACCAAAATCATTTAATCCTGCTACGAAATATTTGAAATGAATTTAATATTGCATCAACATGAATTCTTCTGGATATATTTTAAATGATAAGATTTTCTTTCAAAATAAAATGCTTTGAATTCAGTCTCTGCAACAGTTTATTAGAATTTTATTTTAGCATATTTTCATCCATTTTCCATAATTTATTCTTTATATTTTAGGTTATTATCCATCCTTTTATATTCCTTTTCGGAAACATGCGCAACTGCTTCTAAATTTCATTAAATTATTAAAATGCCGTAAAATGGAAGTACCTAAATATTATTTGAATATAATAGATTGCAGCTGAAATTAGCGAAGCCAATTTATATCTCGCATAATATATTAGTTAAAATGATATTTTAGTCCATTTGGAATTCAAATAATTTTCTAATGAAACTATTCAGTAGACCTATTGTTTGTTTAAATATATATAAAATATAAAAGTATGCAAAAATACATGCTTTTTATAACTTTTTTTTAAAATTTCTTTTGCTTTTAGAAAATAATAATAAAGTAAGGTAAAGGTAAGTGAATAAATTTTATATAAAATATTAAAAAAAAAATGTCATTAATTTCAAAATTTCTGAAGCTAAAGAAATTTTGATAATGAAGAAGTTAATGATACACAGCTGTGATATTTCTTTCTTTAAATGAAATTTAAAATAACTACTGAGTTATACTCTTAGGAAGCCTATTGCCAGCTTTGGCGATCAACATGTTCTCAAGGAATATTCAACAATTCTTAAGAAATACATTCATATTCCTGATTCTCTCAATAAGTGTATTTGAGATCCAAATATAGTCATAAAGGTAATACATAAGAACTACTCCAACCCATCTTGAAGGCATACGGAGATAATTGAATAGCCTTCACTAACTTTAGTTCTCACCGCCACATTGAATTGAATTAAATTTGAATCCTAAGGGTCATCACCTGCCCTTAACCGTCGGAGGCACGTTCCGTCATCAGTGGGGATAGTCGATCCCATACCATCTATATATACCCACCAGGATGACGAAGACCAACCACCATACGAGAAACTTCTTATCCCTGTATCTGAGTGTCTATGGGTGAGATTATTTATAGAAGTAAGTATTCCGTTCATGTTTGACCTCGTTTATCTAGAGGCAGGAGTCTTTGCTATACTCCATTCTCAAAATAGTAAATAAAAATTGCAATCTCTCAGCCGTTGAATTACAACAACGTATTGTAGCAACATTTGTGTTCTATCACTTTCCACATTTTGTAACAAAAATTTTCAAAATTTGTTTAATCATTAAAAACCTCAATTGGCAGAATTTAGAAATCTACAGCAATCACATTATCGTTCATGGTTTAAAATACGTTTCTACAGCCTTTTCATAAATACAAATACATGAAAATCATCAGTCTTTTTTTTAAATTTGCAGAATTTTAACTCACAGCATATGTATTACTTAAAAAAAAAAAAAAAAAATCTGAATTTCAGTTACATAGATTGCAACAATCTCAGTTGGTAAAATGTGAAAAATTACAATCACATTATCGTTAATAGTGTAAAATACATTTCTACAGCCTTGGGCATGTTAAAATAAATGGAAATTAACAATATTTGCTATGTTTGCAAAAATATTCAACAATTCTCAAGGAATACATTTATATTCATGATTCTCTCAATAAGTGTATTTGAGATCCAAATATAGTCATAGAGGTAATACATAAGAACTCAGGGAATACATTTTAACTCATAGATTGTGTACTGAATTTTTAAGGAAATTATAATATGTTCAATTAAAAAATATTAAAACTACCTCAATAGGCGGAATGTAGAAAATTAAGTCACATTATCGTTAATGGCATAAAATACGTTTCTACAACCTCTGACATATGATTGCAAATACATCAACAATATTTGTTATGTTTGCAGAATTTTAACTCGCAGAATATGTACTGATTTTTTGAAAAGAAAGAAGATTATGTTCAATTACAGAGATGACTTTACTTTTACAATCATTTTCATTTGTGATAGCGTACCACTGCAAAATTATTTCTCTTACTACCAGCTTCTTCTCTATTTTTTTTTCTAAAACTTTTATTCATACAAAAACTAATTTATGATATTTTAATTTAAGATAAATTGAACCATTTTGTATTAAGTGAAGATTATGCCTAAACCATTGAGAAAAATTGTATTTTCCCATGAAGATATTTTCTTAGTGCATTTCTCCAAAACAGACTCTTCTATAAAGAAATTGGCGAAACTGTTGCCATTACACAAGAAGGTAGCGATAAATATTAATATTTGTGGAATTAAGTTTTCAAAAAATACGTGCATATAACCATACAGCATTATTATTCACTGCATGCGAATAACATTAACACAGGACTTCAAGTATCTCTTTGAAGTACATTTATTGAGGGTTATATACGAAAAATAATTCAATTACGTGAAACGTTGATAAGGTGGCGAGAGAATGTGTAATATTCTGGTAATATTTTTGTAATTCTTAATAATGATGCCTTCCAGCAATAGATACGGTTTCAACTTGTATTATTCAGAAAATAAATAATTAAACTTATTTTATATATGAAAAATTGCTTTCAACAATAGTCGAGGAAACTTTTCTGGCAAATGTAATTCACGATGGTTTATATACTGGTATAATTATTGCTTTATGGATCTAAAAGTTAGTTGTAAATGTCATAAGTCATTTTAAGCTTTCTTTTAACTTGTAGAAGAATGTCATAGAATTTCCATGGCATTGTAAATTTCAGCAATGTAATGCTTGATTTTAAAATGTGTGGCCTTACATAATTTCTTACGGTTCAAAAATTTCCGGATAATGGAATTTTGAATGCAATTTTTTAAAAATCATTTTACGCATGAACATATCAGAATGGTCAAAATATAATTAAACATGAAAAAGTAGAAATAAAGTTGATAACATTTTCGAATTGTTGAGAATTTCGTTAGATTCGATTGTATTTATAAGAAGACATTAATATTCGAATCTTGAATTTTATGTCAAAATTCATTTTGAAAAATAAGAACATGGATGTAACATTAAGACGAATATTTCTTCATATTCTTAAAAATTATATTTTTTTTTTCGTATTCTTTGTGGGATATTTAAAAATACTGAATAATTTCTTATTAATATTTATGAAATAGGACAAAATTCTTTTGATGGAACTTTTTTTTTTATTTGGATAGGCATGAAATGTATGCGTAATATTAAAACAAGTTTTCTCGAAACTTTCACATTCTCTTTAATAATGATACCATCCATAATCTAACTGTATAAAAATTGTACATCTGATAGAAAAATCAGGAAAGCAAAGAGTAGTTAGATTTTTCTTTAATTTCAGACACACCCCAACTCCGCTTGTGAATTTTGCGATTTATATTATAGTAAAAAAAGCGACTATGAATGTTTGGCATCTTTTTCTCTTTCAATTGAAATCAAAATTTGCCAATGAACTACAACTCGAAAATAAAATTACACACCAAATTTCATTTATCTAGATCTTTGAGTTTTTAAGTTATTAGAATTAAATGTAAGAGAATGCACAAACCGATATATGATGAGTCCTTAGTTGGATTTTGCTGAATATATGTTGAGGATCTACAATTAAGATGTTAAAATTGTGCACCAATTTTTATCATGTTCATTTGCTTTCTTGCAAATAAACAAGCAAAATATTTTTCAATGAATTTCATTCAAAATTTGTCAAAAATTTATAAATTCGGCACGGTTCGTCAGGTTTAAATCATTTTTGACTTCACAGACAAATATATAGGCAGACATAATTCGAAAATTATGTTTTACACAAGGAATTCAGAAATGTGGAAATTAATCAAAATATGTATGTCGATTTTTTTTATTATTATTATTACCATACTTTATCTTTGACATATCTCAAATATGATGACTGTGAGCGCATGAACAAACTAAGTATTGATTGCCCTATTGATAATATATCACTTTTCTGAATATGCAGAAAAGAATTAAACTATCATAATTCTCCAGCATGTGTTATGAATTTCATCTATTTAAATAAAAGAATATTGAAATGTCTTTTTTCATTTTAGAAACGGAATAATAGCTCATAATCATCACATCTCCGTTACTAAAATTATAATTATCACATCTTAGTTACTAAAATTATAATTATCACATCTTCGTTACTAAAATTATAATTATCACATCTTCGTTACTAAAATTATCATTATCACATCTTAGCTACTAAAATTATCATTATCACATCTTCGTTACTAAAATTATAATTATCACATCTTCGTTACTAAAATTATAATTATCACATCTTAGTTACTAAAATTATCATTATCACATCTTAGCTACTAAAATTATCATTATCACATCTTCGTTACTAAAATTATAATTATCACATCTTAGTTACTAAAATTATCATTATCACATCTTAGCTACTAAAATTATCATTATCACATCTTAGTTACTAAAATTATCATTATCACATCTAAGTTACTAAAATAACTTAAATAAAAGAATTATCAAAAATTTCATTCAGTGGAACACATTTGAAGACAAAGATAAACACAAAAAAAAATCGTTTTAACAAAAACCGTTTGCTACTATTTATCATTATCACATCTTGGTTACTAAAATTATCGTTATCACATCTTAGTTACTAAAATAATTTAAACAAAAGAATAATCAAAAATTTCATTAAGCGGAACACATTTGAAGACAAAGATAAACACACAAAAAAATAATCGTTTTCAACAAAAACCGTTTGCTACTATTTAAATGACATTATTTTCGACAAACGTTTTGCCTCACTATATTTGACTAAGAAGATAATAAACGTTATATTCAGAAAATTCTTCATTCTCCATATTCGTATTTTATCTTTTTATTTTATAAATTTAAATCACCTTGAACTTCTTTAATAAAATGTAAAATATAAAGGTATATTGTATGAAATATAAAGGTTCAAGGTCACAAAAATCCTTTGACTAAGGAAATATTCTCAATTATTTTTAAATAAGAAATAATAAGATAATATGCTGTGCCTACCAATCATTTTCAGTTGTTGCATAGTAAAATAAATTTACAAAAAAAAAAAAAAAAAAAAAAAAAGAGAGAGAGAGAGAGAAAAGAAAAGAAATATATTTTTGGAAAAGGACAATAAAAAAATGTTACAGTTTTAGAGAAATTCAGCAAGTTTTCCTTTTACAGGTATAAAGTTAAAATTGAGTACTTGAGTTTATTTTGTTTTTTGCGAACTGTACATGAAAGGCTTATATTGAGTTTTGTCAGCAGTTTTCATCCAATTTTTTATGGCACATTTTTCAGTACATTGTTTAATACAAAGTTTTGCCTTGAAATTAAATATAGAGTTTTTCTTTTTTTTTTTTTTTTTGCAAGTTTAAGAATTTATCAAAATTTTGTTCTCAATAAAATTTCTGTTTATTTATTTACATTAGACGCATTTCAAACAAGATTTTATTAATAAAAAATAATATTTTAACTATACTGACATTATTATAAGAAAAAATAACGTTACGGCGTATTGTTCATTATTTTTTGCTGATGCCGCACGTATATGCTAGTGTCATTAAATTCTTTCTTGTTCCGAAACAAAAATTTAGATATTTTTTCGAAAAAAAAAATTAATTAAGGAAATTTTTTTTTTTGGGGGGGGGAAATGCCTGGAAACAAATTAATTTTAATAAGTTTAAAAAAAAATGTTTTCTTATATTTGATACTGTTAAATATGTCTTTTTTATGTCAGATTCCGTTAATTGTGAATATTTTTTTACTTGATTTGCAATTATTGTGAAGTGATTTTGCTACATTTTACTCTAAAAAAAGGCATCAGATTTTCTTATTGCCTAAATTTTGACATTTTGGAGATATTTGATATTTATTTTCAATTTTTACCTCAAGACATAATATGCAAAGGACGGGTGAATGTACATTGGATTAATCATCTCAAATTTGGAGTTTTAGAGCAAAATATTAGACGTTTCTCGTATTTAAGAACTGGCTAAAAATAGTTACAAAATTTAAAATATATTAATTTTTAAACAGAAGACAGGGAATTTTTAACTCCTTTTTACTTAATTGGTAATTTTACATTTGTCACATTGTATTGGTATTTTCGATTAAAACTTGATTAAGACCTCATTCGATATCCTATCAACATCCATTATTATTACAACAATAAAATATAGCAAAAATATTAATAAAAATATGGATTTTCTTCCATAAATTTTTAATAGAGCTATGAGATCATGATTCTGATTTTCATGAGAAAGATTCATGCATACAATGTGCAGAACATATGTGAATCAATAAAAATATCACAGTTTTGATAGCTGAAAATTTGGAGAAATCATGTTATGAAATTTTATCTAAAGTATTTAACTGAAATTAAATATAGCCAATATTCTTAAAAATTCAGTTGATTGCCGAAAACTATTAATCACTAATTTTGTTTTATTACAAATTTTGGGTCAAGCAAAGACAAATGCAGAAATCTAAAACGCATATTTTGTTTTATTTATTATCCTAGGAACATCAGTATCATATATTATGTTAATGATTTAATAAGAAAATGGGAAGTAGAATTTTACCACTAAGTTAAAAAAAAAAATATTTGGCCATTTAAAGTAGATGGCATACGGTCTAATAACTACGGTACTATAAATTTATTTTTCAACAGTAAAAGAATGTTTCTAAATAAAGTCAAAGGGCATATAGTTTAGGAACATTATAAAACATATATCTAATTTTAAAAAATAAAATTACATATTAGCCACCATTGGCGACTATTTGTTATTGCGAGTATATTGACTGTGTTTAGTTTCAATTACATGCGTTTATGCATAGCTTATTGTTCAGGATTCCCGGTATAAAATATCAATCTCCGATGAACAGTAATCTGTAATGAAAAATCGATTAAATCTGTAAATGAACATTCAAAATGAAGTGAAGCACCATAGCATCATAAACTCACGGAAAATTTAAATGACTGTGTAATATATTTCATATTTCATTATATCGTTTGAGACAATATAATTTCATTCTCCGATTTATCAAGTACTACCATATGATACTTTCGTTTCGGAAAAATAATAATAAGAAGAAAAATCTTTATCAGTAAAGCTTACAAAGCTGATAGAATTTTCTGCTGGATTAAATATTTGAAGCACAGGAAACAATATGACTTTTTCTTACTTTATTGAAATTTGTTGAAATTTTGCCAACATTTAAGAAAATTTCATGCAACATCATACATTAGTATCATTACACATTAATATTAATGTGTATACAGATTTTTATAATTTGTAAATAATGTAAAAATAAGTTGTGTTTAACATCATTTTCAATAATTTTATTTTTTGAAAAGTACAAAAAATTTCCCGTAAATTGTAATCAATCAAAATTTTAATTAAAGTTTTAAATAATTATTCAAAAATGTTCATAAAGTTTATCTCAAAGTCAAGTAAAGTTTTAAAAATTCATATTCCTATTGTTTAATATCTACCCATACCAAATTTGGCTACTCTAGATCAAACGATTTGTCTGTAGATCGCCAACATACATACGTGCACAAATATTGACGCGTATTTCCATTTATTATAATTAAATATTAGAAACGAATAGTCTTATAAATAAAATTATATTTAAATTTGTGTTCTATAATCTTTCATGAAAATAACATAATGATAATACTTATTTCCAATAATAAATTCGCAATAACATTGTTAAGGTACTCATTTAAAAAAAATGTCATCAATACAAATTTTTCAATTACCAAATTTTTTAGAGATTACATCGTTATTGTATTCATATGAATTATTTGTAATAACAATTGCATATTTCAAAAAATTGAAAAGGAATTAAACTTTCAGAAATGTTTCAGATTAAATTATCATTTAAATTAATTAAATTAACATCAAAACAAAATTATTAATTCAATTGAATTTTCTTCAAAATGTCTCATAATCTCATTTCCCTCAATCTTATTTTATAGGAACAGTCTGAACCAGAAAATATCGGATAGTTTTTATACTCAGATAAAGAAATGCAGGGGCTTTTGGACTGTTATTGAAAAGAAGCAAAAACTAATTTTTATCTCAGCAGGACACATAGGAGTATTTCGTTGAAACTGAACTTCCAAATAAAGGGATGTCAAAACCATTTGAAGTTCAAGAAGTTGAAAGAAATCAGGTTTTTCTCTCAAAATTTTTGCTTAAAGATATGTAGATAGGTTCTGAAGAATTCTTTTGAAAATATAATTATATAAGTTCAAAGAATCCTTGTAACGTAAACCTGTAATTGATAGTATTTGTTCTAAAATAAAAGCAATGCAATTAAGTTATATTCGGGCATCTGTAGAGTTAAGTAAAAGTAATATTGTTTCTCTATATATTTAGTAGCGAAGCAAGGAATGAATTTTTACATATATTATAATAAATGTTGTAAGGATACTTTTTTTTATATTTTGAATTGGGCCCTAACATTATTTGATGTGGTTACTGCTCTTTTTGATAATTTTGAAATAGAACGTCTTCCAAAATCCTATAAAAAATCGCAGTTAAATTTGAACAACCCTTAATTTCTACGAAATATGCGATGAGAAAACAAATCCAAAATAGGTATTGTGATATAATCCTGTTATAAAAAAACTGTGCAAAAAAATGTTATACCATCATATTATTACTTATGTCAAAAATATAGAAAACGATTTTCCAAATTTTTTTCCCGATTTCCAAGATTTTTTTTCTCATGTGAATGCAAACAATTGTAACGGAAGAATTTAGAGGTAAATAAATGATATTTAATATGAAATCGTGACACCATTTTTTTTTTTTTTATCTCTATGAAGTTTTGAAATTAGTAAGTCGACAAAAAACTTCATTTTGTTTATTTTACAACAAACCAAAAACGGCCATAGTGGAGAAGTATGAGAGTATAACAGAGGAGCGTTTAAAATACGAATTATTGTATTATAATTAGTTTGAAATAAAAAGGATTGAGGCTTTTTCAATTTTTTGTTAGCAAACTCAACAGAGAGAATATTTTTAGCTCTTTTTTAGTTCATTTATTCTAATTCACTTATAGGATAGGATAAAAATTAGGAGATAAATATTAAAGGGATTTGTTTTGTAAACTTTGCGCAATGCGAAAATTAATTTACTTTTTATTAAATGATCCAAATTTTTCATGAAATTTTTTCTGGGAAAGATAGACTCAAAAGTTGCAGTAATGGCCTTAATTCAGTCACCTCAAATCCTTTTTTACATTTATAGGGAGAAAATTGCTTATCGGACTTTATGGCATTTTAGGGATCTTTTTACTAACAATTTTCCATTTAAACCTTAATATAACTGAATATAATCATCAAAATAAACTTATTAGTATTGTTAACAGTTCTTTACTGAACAATCAGCGGTATAAAGGTTTTTTTTCCTTACCTTCTTCAAATGAATATTTGATTTTAAATTAAAATCCATTAAAATATAATTTATGAATTTTCCTAATCACCTAACCCTAGAGTTGTTATACCGTAACTTTTACTTACGCTTAAAATAATAAAAATCTTAATTATTTTTTTATAAATTATATTTAATTCAAAATTTTTCTTTTGTAATTGTTTGTTCAAAGATATGTTCTAATTTCAATAAGTTATGGTAAGCAATCCTTCTTAATAAACGAATTCTAAAAATAATATCCAAAAATTATTATATCTATTTTAAATAAGTACAATTTTATTAAATAATTTTCATATTCTGATAACTTCCACCATTCGATTTTTCTATACTCAATATTCCCTTATTCTTGACCATAAAATGCATATTAAGAATTCATTCAAACAGTATGAAACGCGAACCCTTTCAAATTCAGGATTCTGCAACCTCACAGCAGAAAATTCCCTAGCGGATATTGGCAACCGAAGAGATGAGAATGCTGTTTGTCAGCTGCATTTTGCTCGTATTGGAATCCATTTGAAACACTTCCGCAGCAGCTGGTTTCAAACTTTTCCATTCGAAGGAAATTCAGTTTAATTATTTCTCCACAATTCATTCATCTCTTTAAAGTTTCCATTTCTATTGTTTGATATTTATTGTATCAAGCCTCTTAGGAACGATTTTTTTATTGATGATTCGTTAATTTATGTTTATTAGAAGGAAGAATTTTCAATGAATATAAGATGAATAATTTTTCATTAATGTGATGAAATTTGAAATATAGATTATTAATTTTAAACACTAATTGGAATACTAATATGTAAAAATAATTTTTACTTCAATCATTTTCTACATTTTAATATTTTAATTAAATTATGTTACTTAAGTTATTATGCGATATAGAAATCAATTTTTTATTGTTGTTTCATTAATTAGAGAAACAGGAAGGATTTTAAAAGAATATAATATAAACAGTTTTCAAAATCACAATTTTATTAGTATGAAGAAATGCTGATTGTAAATTTTTAATGATGAATGTTAAATGAAATACAAAAATGTGCAAAATAATTTTTAATTTAACTATTTTCCACATTTTAGTATTTCATCCAAATTATATTATTGAAATTATTATGCGATATAGAAATCAATATTTATTGCCGGTTTTTAATTGGTGTTTAGAAGCAAAAAGGTTTTAAAAGAATATAAAATAAGCAGTTTTCAAAGTCACAATTTTAATTTTGTGATGAAATGTTGATTATAAATTAATTAATGACGATTTTTAAATAATTTACGAAAACATAGAAAATAATTTTTACTTTAATTATTTTCTACATATTAGCATTTCATTTAAATTATGTTACTTAAATTATTATATGATGCCGAAATCAATTTTTATCAAGTTCATTATTAAGTGGTGCAATTGATGTGAAATCACATTTTAATTACATTAATCAAACTGATAATTTAGTTCAGAAAATATCATTCAAATATGCTATCCAGAGCACTCAAATGTGCAAGATTTAAAACTCTTACACTTCAGAAAATGAGCGAAAATTTGATTATGAGCTTCTATCATTTGATAGATGAAAGATATCAAGTGTAAAAGCAACAAGCTCTTTTGTTTGAGTTAACTCGATTAAATTAGTTTAAATTTCAATTATTAATAATGGCATATATGTTGTTAAGAATTTATGATATGTGCTGTTAGTTTTATAATAAGAAAGGAAGTTTTACAGCAATTTTAATGAATGCTAAATAGATATAGAGGCAATGAATCTCCTCCTTAACAACAAATTTGGCGACTATCTTGTAATTTGGCGATAATAATGAAAATTCTCAAAAACACAAGAGTTATGACAAAACCTTTCCGATCTGAAGAAACAAGATCTGATATTTTTTCTAGAACATTGAGCTTCCTGACATAGATACAACAAAAACATGAAATAACTAAAGAGATTCAGTCAAATGAAATTTCTCTTTGTAGTGTTAATGACTAAGTTTTCCAACATTATTGATCTTGCATGTGTGCTTAGATTTCTGCTATACTTTTCCACATGTGTTTTATGTTTATTTATGTATGGAATAAAGCATCGTTGTCGGTTGTTAAGTCTTTTGGAATTCTCACCTTATATTTTCCCGTAAAAATATTTACCGGACCCATTCATCTGTTATATATATGTAATGATATTTTAACTCTAATTTCAATTTAATTAATTTTCATAGTAACTTCATCTTAATTTAGCCCATAGTAACTTCATTCTAAAATATTCTCTTATTTCGTGATCCAATTCCACTGTCTCTACTTAATTAATTCAAGAGAAGCTTTGTTAAATTGTTGAATCAGCTAAAATCTAACTTTTCCACACTACGCGTGAAGAGATAACATACCGTTGATCAAGCAAATTCTTTTTTAAAATCTCCCTGTGTTTCCCCTACCTTGTCCACCCGTATAACGAAAATCCCTATCGAAATCTCATAATACATTAGCACTGTAAAGAAGTATTTTCCCTATCAAAATCATAGGTTATATAAGACCAGGGATAAAATTTCCAAGAGCTCTTCCCTCATTCCTTGCTGTGTCGTTCTGTGTGCTCGTCGCTTGTACATATGCTTGCTTCTTCAAAATGAAATAAAACGACGTCACAAAATTAAAAGTATCTTCATTGTCTTCAAACTGCATCATGCTTCACAACAAATAATATTACATATATATATATATATATATATATATATATATATATATATATATATATATATATATATATATATTTGGTTTCTGAACAAATAAGTTTGGTTTCTGAACTATAAGTTTGGTTTCTGAACAAATGCTCTAAAATGTTCAAGAATATATTGATAAAAAATCAAAATGATGTAAATATTATAAAAGAATGAATAAAAATACACTTTCATAATTTATAAAATTAAAATGAAAATATATCTAATTATTTAATCAAATTATAGGAAAATACATTTATTTAACAGATGGAATTTTTAAATGTATCTTCAGAAGAATATATTTTACAAATATGTGAATAAATGAACAAAGATAGCATTTATTAGGTAATATTACGTTTTAGATTTAAATATTAATTGAAGAGAATTCCTAAATGCAAACATTTAATACCTTATCATAACATTTTATACTTTGTATCTCAAAAGTAAATACTTTGCTTCTTTTCAAAACAGTTACTCTTTTGTAAAAATATCGCAATCTGGCCATTTCAAAGAACTTATTCTGAAATATCGATTAACATTTTCTTATTTCCTTTCCTGTTCCACAATAAGATCGATTACTCCTCATCCTTCCCTCTTCACTTCATTGTCAATCCGTGACCACTTAACTTTTCGACGCCCTCGTGCCTCCTCAAATTGTCAAAGTTAATTAATATTTTAGCAACTTTTCTAAAAATAATTAACCAAAGATAGCATAAGTACATCTCACAATTAAGCGTTTGACGCGCTGTCTGTCGGAGTACTGCATCTTATTCCTATCCATCAAACTTAATTGAATGCCATCACTGTTTTTGACATTAATCGACTGATATAATCCAGTTTTAGAAAATGAGTTCTAGCACTTTTTTGCCTCACTTCTAGGTATAAGATCTCTCGAGAATATGTGCTACTAATTTATCCAACGTAGCCTCTACCTCCACAAATGTACATCTACATTAAGTTCTTCCTCTTTATTTGACTTTTTTTTATAACTTTTTTTCTCTCTGAGAGTATTTTAGAATGCTCGAATGCCCAGAAAATTTACGACCTACTATCCATTATATCAATCATGTCAATCAAATTAAGCTGGAACGGTGGAAATTTTCGCGGAGATGGATATGGGAAATTGATGCTACGAGTTGAGTGCACTTTTATCGAAGAGTGGCTTCACAATTGATGCTTTATTATTTTGCTTTAACTCCTCCAATTTTAATCTCTTTTCTTTTGAATTTTTGGATATATATATATATGCAGAGAGAGATCGGAGTGCCCATTATAAAGGTAATGGACACTCCGATGGCGATGATAATTTGGTTTTTAAGTTAATACATAAAGAAAATGATGAGAAATTCATAGAAAAACTATTTTTAACTGAAATGTCCCATACAGCTATTACTTTCAAGCAACAGTCAACGCAATTTTGTTAAGAATATTTTTCTAAACTAATTTCAAAATTTCAGACTCTGAAAAGAAAAACGAGCTCATAGCTTACAATTATTATACAGTATACTCTACAGCATACAAGTATATTTTATATAATAGAAGTATTATACAAGTACATTCTGTAGTATACAATTATACTCTATAGCATACAAGTATATTTTATAGAATAGAAGTATTATACAAGTACATTCTGTAGTATACATTTATACTCTATAGCATACAAGTATATTTTATAGAATAGAAGTATTATACAAGTACATTCTGTAGTATACAATTATACTCTATAGCATACAAGTATATTTTATAGAATAGAAGTATTATACAAGTGCATTCTGTAGTATACAATTATACTCTATAGCATACAAGTATATTTTATAGAATAGAAGTATTATACAAGTGCATTCTGTAGTATACAATTATACTCTATAGCATACAAGTATATTTTATAGAATAGAAGTATTATACAAGTGCATTCTGTAGTATACAATTATACTCTATAGCATACAAGTATATTTTATAGAATAGAAGTATTATACAAGTACATTCTGTAGTATACAATTATACTCTATAGCATACAAGTATATTTTATAGAATAGAAGTATTATACAAGTACATTCTGTAGTATACATTTATACTCTATAGCATACAAGTATATTTTATAGAATAGAAGTATTATACAAGTGCATTCTGTAGTATACAATTATACTCTATAGCATACAAGTATATTTTATAGAATAGAAGTATTATACAAGTACATTCTGTAGTATACAATTATACTCTATAGCATACAAGTATATTTTATAGAATAGAAGTATTATACAAGTACATTCTGTAGTATACAAGTACATTCTGTAGTATACAATTATACTCTATAGCATACAAGTATATTTTATAGAATAGAAGTATAATACAAGTACATTCTGTAGTATACAATTATACTCTATAGCATACAAGTATATTTTATAGAATAGACGTATTATACAAGTACATTCTGTAGTATACAAGTACATTCTGTAGTATACAATTATACTCTATAGCATACAAGTATATTTTATAGAATAGAAGTATAATACAAGTACATTCTGTAGTATACAATTATACTCTATAGCATACAAGTATATTTTATAGAATAGAAGTATTATACAAGTACATTCTGTAGTATACATTTATACTCTATAGCATACAAGTATATTTTATAGAATAGAAGTATTATACAAGTGCATTCTGTAGTATACAATTATACTCTATAGCATACAAGTATATTTTATAGAATAGAAGTATTATACAAGTACATTCTGTAGTATACAATTATACTCTATAGCATACAAGTATATTTTATAGAATAGAAGTATTATACAAGTACATTCTGTAGTATACAAGTACATTCTGTAGTATACAATTATACTCTATAGCATACAAGTATATTTTATAGAATAGAAGTATAATACAAGTACATTCTGTAGTATACAATTATACTCTATAGCATACAAGTATATTTTATAGAATAGACGTATTATACAAGTACATTCTGTAGTATACAAGTACATTCTGTAGTATACAATTATACTCTATAGCATACAAGTATATTTTATAGAATAGAAGTATAATACAAGTACATTCTGTAGTATACAATTATACTCTATAGCATACAAGTATATTTTATAGAATAGAAGTATTATACAAGTACATTCTGTAGTATACATTTATACTCTATAGCATACAAGTATATTTTATAGAATAGAAGTATTATACAAGTGCATTCTGTAGTATACAATTATACTCTATAGCATACAAGTATATTTTATAGAATAGAAGTATTATACAAGTACATTCTGTAGTATACAATTATACTCTATAGCATACAAGTATATTTTATAGAATAGAAGTATTATACAAGTACATTCTGTAGTATACAAGTACATTCTGTAGTATACAATTATACTCTATAGCATACAAGTATATTTTATAGAATAGAAGTATAATACAAGTACATTCTGTAGTATACAATTATACTCTATAGCATACAATTATTACCATTATTTATATTATCAAGAGTTTTAATAGTTTTGTTTAGTGGAAGTATCTAATAATTTGTCTTTTTGTCAAGAATTTAAAACATGAATATATAATAATTTCTAAAATTCATTCGTTAGTTTAAAATAATCAGTTAAATGAATTAATAAAGTTAAAATAAAAATATAATTTTTTAATAAAATTTGAATAGGAAATGTTATTGATAATATTTTCTGATATATGTATCAATAAAATAAATTGCTAATTTATATATAAAGGTTTATATATAAAGTTTATATATAAAGTTTATATAAAGGCTAATTTATATATAAATGTGGATAATTCAAGTCAATAATCAATTTGTCAAGGCAGCTCGAAATCGATATAATAGAAAAACAATAAAAACATGCATCTCTAAAGATAAATCCAATTCTTTAAGATTCATATTAGGAAATCTTGTAGGCCATATTCTAAGGATAATATATTTTGTTTGAAGCCAATTTTTACTTAATAAGAAGTCTTAAACTTTGAGCATTTTTTTCCATTTATTTGAAAAAAGAAATGCTCAAATCAGGTTTAAAACCAGCAAATTTTGGTGTTTTAAAAACTTTAGCAAATCAGTTATTAATTTCTTTTAATTTTACTCCTAGCTGTTTTATGGTTATATAAAATATAAAAATATTAAATCTTCCATTTTCTGATTTACTTACTTTTAAATTTCTGTATTGTGCTAAGATAGGGCAATAAAATACGGAAATGTCAATTGCCAATCTTGTTCATAATTAAATTTTTCAATAAGACTGCACAATGTAAGTACATGGATTATCGAATATTATGAAAGCTAAAAAGGAAGATGATTCTCTTATAAATAAATATTTAGTAAATTAGAAAATTTTCTATACTGAAAATTAAAATTTATGTGGACTTGAAAAACAATTTTTAAAAAATCAAATTATTAATAGGATTAATACAAATTGCTTATAACAAGAAAAAGTTAAAAAGCCTTTTAAACTAGAAATTTTAAACTAGAAACACTTTAATTAGTTGCAGCTTTAATTGCAAAATGAAACCAGTAGTTTGTACTAGAAGTTACGTTAAATTAACTATGCAAGAGACTTTTAACCATATCCTCAATTTTTGTTACAAAACACTTTCAACACTTGTTTATGTAAATATATTTTCTTTATCCATGGTGGTTTCACTACTATTTTTTTCCAATGTTCGCCTTTAACAACTTTCATATAATATTTTTCATCCTTATTTAAGATAACTTTTTTTTTTTTGGATAATGGAAGAGTGCTAAGTATGAGTGCTTACAAGAGGCTAAATTACTGTACGATGTACTTGGTCATTGTAGAGCCTTCTTTTAACATAATTTTATTTCCGTTCCAGCAAATTTTTATTGATGAAAAATATTTCAACAAGTGTATTAGGTAAAAAAAACTTAGGCGAAGCATTCAAACAAGTAATTTTAAAAAGAGAAAGAAAAATCAATTCTTCGAGCATCTTACATTGAATCTGAAACAAATGCGTCACAATTACTCTTTAAAACTGATAAACTAAAATGGTAAGATGAAAATATTTCCACTTTAAACTGAACATGCTCGAAGAAGAGATGAAATTACTGTCTGGATTTGACATATCGATAAGTCGCAATGGCAGAATCCTGGCTAAATTATGTGTTTTACAAATATTTGAAATTTGTTTAATTTCTCTCCGACAACCGATCATAAGTTAGGTCAAGGTCAAATAAATGTAGTATGCTCATTTCACATTAATTAATAGATATCAAAAGTTTTATAAAATAAATTTTTACTTTAAATGAAGAAATAATTAATTTAATTTGATAATATTCAGTAATAATGTAACAAGTCATCAAGTGATATTTTATAATTAATACTCTGAAATATAAATATCAATTTTTTCTAATTAAATATGAATTACAATAATTTATGAATTTTAATTAATGTATACCATAACATAAGAATTCAATTCATTTAATCAAATTTGATTTTACTGTTTTGTAACAAATTTTATCTTTAATAGATGATTTATTCAATGTAGAAATGAATGCGCCATATAAAAAAAACTTATAAGTATAATTTCCACAGCAATAAAATCTTTTTTCATAATAAAGTGTTATGAAAAAAAAAACGTGTTTGCTATTTTATTTCTTAATATCTGGAGCGTCAATACAGATATCTTTTAAAATTATTCGTTACTAAAAATATTTATATCCAGTATATGCATATATATATAAAGAGTTTTCGCTTTTATTTCTACATCTTTCTTTTCTTACTACAGAACCATTCATTTTTATATTCCCAACTCTTTTTTGTGCATATTTGCATACAACCTAATGAAATCTATGAATAAAAATTTTATTTTACAAACTTTATATCTACCTGCAGCGGCATGCACTGGTATTTCACTACTTCTTTTCATTTCTTACTGAAACTAATTTGAAGGGGAAAATATCCATAAAATAAAACTATGTACCCAATTCTTATCAAAATTTAATAACTCCGCTAAACCTTCCCTCCCCCACAAATGCAATAATAATAAAAATAAACTCTTCCTTTCACTTAAAACGGATATCCGCCCATTCATATTTCATCCCCGGAATCATATCTATTGGTTTTCATTGTATTTTCTTTTCCAATCTCTGTTGGTAGCTCTTTGCTCCTATTTCTCAGTTTCTGATTGGCTGAGGTCACAAGCAAATTGTTTCCCAGTTGGTCCGGTCGTCAGCTCCTCTATAAGTGCTCTAGCGAACCAGGTTCCCTTACCTGAAGTCAAGCATTGTGGCCTTATTCATTATACTGGGACAATCCGTCTCCATCTAAGGAAAATGTTACGCCATCAGTTTAGTTATTAATGCTGTCAGTGCTAATTTAACTAGATAGTTTTGCATCATGTGCTAGTCATTCTGGATCATATATTTTGTTTTATGGATTATTAATATCTGCCTATTCCTTTGAGATTTTGAGGGAACAATTTGTAATAATGATATTAAACGATAGCCCTGGAGTATACAGAATTTGATGATTGAAGTTTAAGTACATTATTTAAACAGAAAGTGAAATTTAAAAAAAAGTAATAATTCTGCCTTAGTGAAACGTAAAGTTAAATGAATATTTGAGGGATGGTGCCTTAAGGTTTGGTTTAATGCTGTGTTGATTTCCTAGACTATTCGCAAATGCTATTCTTTATGAGTTTTTGGAGTGTATTTTGAGACAATAATATTATATACTTTTTTTGTAAATTGTTCTTATTTGAAGTCATTTCTTAATTTGCATACAAAGCACTGACTTTAGAATGACTAATTGTCACCCATTGAACCAAGAACTATGGTAAAAAGTTAATTGATTTTAGCTTAAAATGGTGCAATAGATTAATTGCACCAATTAAAAATTAATGAGAGGAGAGTTTGTGTGTCGTAGATAGAGTGAATTTTATAGCTTCACAGTTTTGAACATGTACTATTATAATTCGATTTCATGGATTATACAGATTTTATGGATTGCTTATAAATGAAACACTATTGGTTATTTCGTGCGTATTTTGTGATACCGATATTTGATACAGATTTTTGAATACAATGAATTTAATTTGCTTTTGATTGTTTCGAAGTAGTATTAATAAATTATTCTATGTCCACATTATTAGAAATTTTATATTTTAATCATCTAGGGATTTCTTATTGAAGCGAAAAAGCAATAATATATTTTGACCAGCAATTACATTTTTCATTCATAAATTATTCTAATTATTGCAAATAAAAAATAATAAATAAGCTGTTTAACTAAATTTAATTATTCGAGGTTAATATGTTTAATGAATTCTAAATTGAATCAGTTTAATAAATGGAACTCATTTATTTGTTCAAATAACTTCCGGTTCAGTTGCATTAAATAAAAGAGAACAAAATAATGTCAAAATAAAATTAAAACACAGTTTCATTGAGATATGAAAAAATAACAGATATCTAATTGATGAAAAAGATCATGTCAGTTCCTTTCATTTATCGTCTGCTGTTTTGAAAATTATTATTATTGTTTTTGTTGTTGTTAAAATAACACACTTCTCAGAAATAACAACAATAAAATCTTTGAAATAAGAAATAATAATAAACAGGCCAAATGATGTAAGAAATAAATTTAAAAAAAATTAATATTTCAAAGTAAGCGAAATCATCCTTTAAAATATCGTTTTTTGTTTTAGAAATCATCCTTTTCCATCAAAATTGCACATATCTTCAGAACTGACTAATTTCCCCATTAATTTTTAAAAAGTCCATAACAATAAAAATTATTAAAATAAAATTTATTTTTTTAAACATCATAATAACGTTTTCCGTCAGCAAATACTTCTATAGATTCTTTTACATTACAGCGTTAGAAAAATTCTGTATTAAGGAGGCTGCTTTTGATTTACAGAGCCATGGAAAGATTGCTTCTGTTCCATTAACGCACCTACAGTTCAAGATGGCAGTTCGTCAAAAATAGTGGATTCTTCCAATAATGTCTCCCTTGCTATTGATATTTATCTCGACAATTCTTGTCTAATGCAACCTTCTATTTTATCTTCATGTGGAAGGGAACTCCCGTCAGATGCAAGCTTTTAAGATAATGCAGTTCAAGTGCAATACAAAAGCTCATATCGACGTATATAGTGGTTTTTCTATTCTGAGTTGAAGGCTGCGTGTGTCCGGGGCATTAAAGTAGTCCCTGATTTTTTCATACCATTTGTGTTGTTTAATAAGAAAGATTTTGTAAGAATGTATGTCTGTGATATTAAACAACCAATTTAGTAAAATTTGTTTAATTATTTGGTGAAGATCGGATTCTTAAACTGGTTTAGATATGTCTCTGAAATTTTTAATATTTGTGTTGTCTCATGAATAAGAAGTTAATAAATTATATTACTGCAAATTGATCATTTATATCTAAAAAAGGTTTTTAATTGCTAGGAGAAGAATGGATTCTTCTGTGAGTTTGGTTTCAATGTTTTCTGATTTTTTTAAAGCTATTATTTATATTACCTTATAAAAATATCTTGTAAAGAGAACCTCATCAAATTAATCATTTATTTTTAATGTGATTAATTGAACGATGAAACAAGAATTCTGTGAGTATATTTTAAAAGTTATCTCTTATTTTTATGCCATATTTACTATCTTGTCAGACAGAATTTTAGGAGAAGAATCATTGGATATTAGATATTCAGTTTTCTAAAATGTTATTAATTGAACAATAAAATTTTGTACTGAAAAATAATTCTTTTTATAAGTGTAACTAACAATAGCCTCTGATTATTTTACTATTTTTGTTGTCTCCTTGACAACAATTTCGTGAGATATATTCCTCGAAACTGAACCAACGGAAGTGGTCTCTCCCAAACATTCTCTCATATTCTGTAATAAACTTGTCATGCCAAAAAACACCTTACATTGAATTGATATATATAATAGTTACTAAATATTAACTTTTGGCACGAATTTAGAATTTATGCTTAATCTATCATATCATCTCGGCGAAATATTTGGCGATTAATCTCTGGTATGCTTTAATAATATCCCAAAATCGTGATTGTATTTCAGATACATTTTTCTCAACCGACTGAAACTAATATTTGATGCAAGACTATACTTGTAATCACAAACACAAATACCAAGACTATACTTGTAATCACAAACACAAATACCAAGATTATACTTGTAATCACAAATACCAAGACTATACTTGTAATCACAAATATCAAGATTATATTTGTAATCACAAATACCAAGACTATACTTGTAATCACAAATACCAAGATTATACTTGTAATCACAAATACCAAGACTATACTTGTAATCACAAATGCCAAGACTATACTTGTAATCACAAATACCAAGACTATACTTGTAATCACAAATACCAAGATTATACTTGTAATCACAAATACCAAGACTATACTTGTAATCACAAATACCAAGACTATACTTGTAATCACAAATACCAAGACTATACTTGTAATCACAAACACAAATACCAAGACTATACTTGTAATCGCAAACACAAACTAAATTTGATATATTAAAGCCATTACACTTTTGAGTTACTTGTTAACATGAGGCTGAAAACACAGACCGACAGACGGTCAACTTATGGTAGGATTTGGCATGGAATTTAACATCTAGAATGTCTAAACTATAGACGTTAAATATGTGTACTAAATTTTATCGATATAGTTCTATTCATTTTGTAATTATCGTGATAAGCATTTCTGAGATATATGTTTCACAGATAGACGGACATTTTCTAAAAATTTGTTTTTCGAAATCAGACAGGTTTAAAATGTGGGGATTCGTTAAAGTCTTGGTTTCGAATTTTTTGACCATTACTATATTTCTTCTATGCTTCGTATACGAAAAAATAAAAATGTGATTAACTACATGATTAAGTATAGATTCTTCTATGGGTGTGGCTGAAAAGTAGAATTTGATTTTCCTGCTATTTATACAATCTTATATTTAATTTCTCTCCTACTATTCTTCCAAAATTAGTTTCGATTTTTCTAAAGTTTGATTGTGATTTGTTCCATCATTTACTTTTGTTGTGACGACGTCCTGGCATAGGGGTAGCGCGTCTTCCCCGTGATCTGGGCGTCCTGGGCTTGAGTCCCGGTTTGGGCATAGTTGTTCTTCCGTTGTTCTATCTGCGAGATGTGTGAATGTGCCCTCCTGTAAAAAGGGGTTGTACAAGCGAATGAGTGATGCGTGAGTAGCAAAGTCGTACTCTTGGCCTTAGTTGGCGCTACTAAAAAAACAAGAGACGCTCTCTCACCTGCTTAAATTGCTGTTTTCGTAACAGCGGGCTGGTCCATGGAATAAGTGCCATAAGAAACAACAACTTTTGTTGCGACGATGTTACGGTTAAAATTTCAAATCTAAATATAAAATATTAAGAATTGATAAAATAGTAGAATTGAAAAAAAGGGGGGGGTTGTTTAATAATTATCTTAATAGCTCAGCAATGTACTCTTGAGCTTAAGAACCATTGTCATATGAAAGATACTGCGCCACTGCTTTTTTTTAAGGATTTTTTTGAAAATTAAATTTTTTCACTAAACTCTTTTGAAAGTAACATATAAATATTGATTAATGTCAGATATTAAATTATATCAATGCTTAAATAAAGTTCTTACTTAATTTCCAAAATAATTTAATTCAATAATTATTTTGTAAGAGTAAAAGTTAAATCTTCAAACGAATTTTATTTCGATGATTTTTTTTTCTACTTTTAGTCAACCCAATCAATTCCTTCTATTTTATGATGAGTAATTTCTGTATTCTTGTTAGATTGAGTTTAAGAAATATACAAATCAAGAGTTTTTCACCCATTTACCAAAAAAAAAAAAGAAAATGTAAAACTTTTGTTAAACCTTTAAGCACTTTTTTTCTACTTTTTAGTTCAATTTTATGACACAGATTTATATCAATTCCATAATAATCATTCATTTTTAAGTAAATTATTATTTTAACTGCGATAATAGAAACGTAATTTTAAAAGCTTGAAAAAAAAATAAGAACGAAATCGAAAAACACGATGATGCGCTTCTCACAAATAATGATTTAGCAAAGGCTGAAATTATAGATTGAACTGAAAGAAACTGAACAATAAAATCGCAGGGGAGGCCCAACTGTTGCTGGCATCGAGCATGAGTGAAAGAGACCCATTCAAAGTTGCTGAAAAGATCAAGAATTAAAACGGGGAATTATTGATCCTCGGAAAGGAATTTTCATGCGCGCGCCGCATTCACTAAACTCTCTGAAGACGAAAGAAAAATTCTCTGAGCGTTTTGTGTGCGTCGGTCCCCGAATCTTTCTTGAGTGCGCATCGAGATTCAATTGAGATTGGGTATAGGTCCCGCAAACTCTAGAACGCGAAGCGCAGAAGACGTCATCCCCTCGTCCGATGCGAACAGTCACACTCGCCGGAATCTGCAGTCACATCACCTCGGCGAACGATCCGAGATAGTTCTGGATTTTAACCTGTTGCACAGTGCGCACACCTGCGATGGGGAGATCGGAAGCGGGTCTTGGTGGATATGACCGCGTCCGAAAGTTTAGCAGCTTCGTAAAGTCTGTGTTTTTTGCGAGGAGCTTGACTTGGGAAGAACGTGAAGTGAGTGAGTGAATGGTTTCGTTTTGCTTTCCTGGAATTATTTCCGTTAAAGTTTCCGCTACTTTTTTTGCGTTCAGTTATTTTTTATAACTGAAAAAATATTGGATTTTTTTTTCTCGTGCGAAAGAAATACAACGGAACTTAAAAGAAAGTCAAGTATAAGCAATATTTAACGTACTTTTAAAAAGTTTGTGAAGTTATCTTTGTATTTGTGTGGATTTTCTTCATCTTCAAAACCGTGCACTATCATTGTTCTATAGAATATTCTATTGTTTTCTGAGTGAAACATTCATTGATATATTAAGCAACATTATCTGTTCATTTGCACTTCGAGATTTAAATATTCAGTGTGACGTTTTGTGGATTAGGTTTACACGTTTCATTCGATACTTCTCTGTATTGTCACCGGTGTGTTAACTAGCAAAATTTATGTGGATAGAATTATTTTATGTGCGGAATATTCGATTCCAAAGTAGCTGTTTACCTTATATACAACTTCCTTTCGATGTTCGTTTGTGAATATTTCATGTCAATTTTTAGTAAATAGATTTACAAAAAGCTGATCGAGGACCAAAAATGTAAAAAATAGAATCTACTTTTCTATGTGACGTATTTTCTGAAATATATATATTCCTTCAGATTCAGATTTTACATGAAGAATATATCATACTGATATTGAACATAAAAATATTTTCCAGTTCTATTATCTCTCGTATTAAATGAAATTATTTCTAATATTTATATGAGGAGAGATTAAGAAGAATATATCCTATAAATATAACAGCCTGAAATTATAAAAAAAATATATATTTATTTGAAAAGAATTTGAAATTCTCTCTATTTCTGACAGAATTTTCTGATATATTGAAATTCTTTAAGATATATCCACGTTTGATGTGCCGTCTTTTTCATTCACATATATAAGGTTTAACAACTTTCTATCGCAATTGTATTCCTAAGAAATTTCTCTCAATTAACTCGTTTCTATTTCCTAAGGAAACCTAATAAACATCCATATTATTATTACCTAAACTTTATCTGTAACAATTTTCATATTTATGGATTTAATATTAATTTAAATCATAATAATACTTATCATTTTGAAAAAAATTGCTTAAATTGCTTAAGAAACTTAATATTTTCCTTTTATAGAGCAAAACAAAAAATCAGAAAAAAATATTCAATTAAAATCGAAGGATGTATGTTATTTTAATACTATAAATGGTCTGAAATTTTGATATAAGATACTGAATAATTCACACAAGATCTTATTCAATTCCCAAAACGATTTCTTTCAAGACTGTGGTTCTAATATGATTTAAAATTTGAAACGAAAGTATTCAAAGAAAATTATGCAATAAATAACATATGATATACAGCATTTTAAGTATTGACGCCTTACTTCGCTCACAGCATGCAACTGGATAAAATGCCATCGAAATAATATGATAATATCATGGATTACTTCCATTAACAAATATTAATTAATTTAATAAATATTTCATATAAAGGGATTATACTTTAACTTGAACAACATGCTCCCAGTAAGGTCTTACAGTGTTCGTATGAAACGAAGAAATCGTGAGGCAGCTGCTTCTTTTAGAAGAAGCCAGGTGCGAAGAAAAGGTCCTGCAACCACTACAACAACTACAGCAACAACTCGAGGAGCACATGCTCCAGCTAGAAGAACAGTCAGTGCAGGATCTGCACTGCCTTCTGAAGCTAAGGCAGTTCGAAGTCCGAGTTCCAAATCTGTTTCGTCAGAGCCTGGGGCCAGTACTTCGAAGGATTTTAAGATCGAAACCGTTCTAGAAGAGGAAGAAAAACCAGAAGGAGGGGATGAGAAAGAGGAAAAAGAAGAAGAACAAAAAGATGAAAAGGATAAAGAAGAAGTTGAAGACAAGGATAAAGACAAAGAAAAAGAGGAAGATAACGCTTCTGCTTCACCTGATAAAAGTCATGTGAAATTTCAAGAACCAGAAAATGAAGATGAGGAACTTGAAGATACGAAGTAAGTTTATATATTTTTATAAATTAATTTCTTTTAGAAACATAGAATTGCAGAGTATTTACTGATATGATTTTCTCTTTAATAAGTTACAAATTATTTCGTTAAACATGTGTTTAAACATGGTCATACAGTAGTGAAAATAATTTAATGTACTATATGATATGAAATAATTATATGATTAATTATGATTAATAATTATATGATATAAAATTATTTTTGCAATGCTGAATATTATTTTATTATAATGTATAGCATTATTCACTATCTTATAACAATAATATTGAATATTATTTGATATCTTGAAACATTATATAATATCGAACAATATTTTTAATACTGAATAACATTATATCATATCGAGTGAAATTGTTATTATTGTGAAATATCGAAACATATTGTACAATGCTGTACAGAAACTGTACTAATGAGAGCATTTAACAGTTGTGGATTCTGTAAAACAATTTTTTGGCCACAAAGGAGAAGGATTTATTTTAATTTTAAGAAGGATGACTAAAAGAGGAATTATTCCAATATTATTGAATTAATTTTCTCACTAGAGATTAGATTTTTCTATTTATTTTATTTTTTATATAAAACTAATAGACTAATAAAACTAATATAACTTTTAATAAAACTAATCCAATGCAAAAGTATCTTTTATAAATATATTTCCAGAGTTAAAAATCTATAGGAAATTCTTGATGAAATATCAATGATGTTCCAGGTATTTTTTCATATTATATCATAAAATTGTATGAGCATCATTTATTGATAAAGTAAAAATTTAAAAAAGTATTTTTTTTAACATAAACCATTCCATTTTTTTCCATATGTTTTCAAAAGTAGATTCGATTGTTTTCGTTTATCTTTTTGAGTGCAGTAAAAAATACTCCTTTCATTCAACGGAATCTGTTATTTTCATGGGGAAATAACTAAGTCTTTATGTATGAACTAAAATACTAGAAACATAATATGTTGACCAGCAATCCGGAAATCATTAAAAGCTATTTAATCCATTGATGCTAATTGTGGGTTCCTCAAAAATATATTTTACAGGAAAAAAGGTTCTTTTTTTAAAAAAAATTACTCAAAGAGAAGTCTACACAAAAAAAAACTGCTTCTTTTTATGTATTTGTTTTAAATAAAAACGCATCATTATTTCAAACAAATGTTTTTTTAAGAACTGATAAAGGCTATATAAATCCAATTCCATTTCAAATTTTGTTAACATTTTTTTTTCGTTACGAACATAATTTAAATTAACTTCTATTTTATTCTTCATCAAAATCAATATGTAATGAAACAGATTATATCAGCAAAAGGACAGAAGTGAAATGAATTCTACTATGAAGTGCAATTATTTTTCATTTAAATTAAGTAATAAAATCAAAGTAAATAATAAAATAATAAATACGAAAAAAATAATAAATAGTCCATCTCTTTGTTTTAAATATTTACAAATTCTTCATAAAAATTCAGATGAATTTATAATAAGAGTAGTGAAACTGTTTTGCTATATTTTTTTTTCAATTTATTCTACAATTTTTCTGTTTTCTTATCTTTAAGGAGGATAAAACAATGCATACAGTGCTTAAATCAGTGTATATATATAATTATCTTTATGTAATAATTAAAATTAAACGGCTAAGTCCTTAATTATAAAATATTCAAAATTTCAAAATCTTTTTTTACAGATTTAAAATATTTAAAAAAGTTTCTAAAATATATTGCAGGAAAGAAATGAAAAGAAATATTTTTAAAAAAGAAAGGAAATTTTAATAAAACTGTTTTGATCAGAATTTGAAATATGAATTTCTTCGTATGAATCATCAAACTAATTGAACAAACACATAATTAAATATTATTTTAAAATATCAAAACCCTTGTTAATCAATTTTTAGTATATTTTTTCATAACATTTGATATAGATATTACTAACAGATTAACTGTGTTAATGCATATTTTCTTCTTACTTGTAACGATGTTCTTTACTTCAAAGAAGCCTGTTATATAAAATTTATGATTTCTAAAATAAAAAAAGTTTATTTTTTTTAAAAAATAGCACCAAAGTAGCATAACATAAATACTTGAAAACAATTAAAAGTCATTTTGCACAGTTTTTCTTTATAAAATTATGCTTATGAATTTAGATTTCTGAAGTAAATACTTTTTTTGTTCTTTATATATTTGAGGCAACTACATGACCTTATATGCTCTACGTATATAAAGACCTTGAAACATTTTTTATGTAATTTAAGTTATGTCTATAAAAAATGATAAACACATAAAAAATTCAAAATATTATGAGAAAAATATAAAACCATTCTTCAAAAAAAATTTCATATATATATATATATATATATATATATATATATATATATATATATATTCCATACTCGGTCGAATAAATGTTGTTTTAAAAATTGTATCATCATTTTATACTTAAAAATATCCTCGTTATAATACGGATTGTAGAAACAAAATTTTATTTCATTAAATTTTATATTTACAAAGATATAATAAACATAACTATGAAATATGTAAATTGCACGCGATCTATGATTCCTTATGTTAAAATAAATTCTGACAGTGTTGCATACAGTGCAGTGTATACGAAATTCATGAAATTTATGTACTAAAATTGTGATAAATACTTAGCTTCTTTTAAATTTCCAACTAAGTTTAGGAAAAAAACTGTCTTTGTTTATAACTAAAATTTCTATCCTAATTTCCTGTTTAAATTATATCCTTATCAATACAATTAAAAGATTCGTTCAAAATTTTATTTTTACTAATGAGTGCACAAACAAGATAAAGGGAAAATAAAATGTAATAACAAAATTAAGTATTTAAGATTAAAGAATAAATTTTAAATATAAATTTTATATTTATCTTTGAGATTTATTAAAAAGAAAAAAAAATAGAATAGCAGACTGTTCTGTTTGATTATATATATAGTAATTTTTGAGTGCAAAGTTTATTTTTTTTATCGAATAGGGGGCATAGAAAAATAGAGAAATATTTAATTTTACAAAATCTAGTTTATGTTGAGTTAAAATATAGGTACTTACAAAATATATTGCATAGATTTTTCTCTTCATTATTATATCACAATATGCTCTTGAATATCATTATTTAAAAGTTATTTGACAAAAGCATTAAAAAAGAAAAGAAAAGTTAATTTCACAATTTTATATTCGTTTTCTTTTAACAAATACTCACTAAATTGTATTGATACACACTTAAATGTTAAATCGATATTTTTGAACAATTACTATTTTAAATAGGCGAAATATTTTGAAAAATGCCTTTGGTAGATGATTTAATATATTGTTCCACAATAAATATTGATGTACTTGTTTTTTTATAATAAATATAAATTAGGAGAAAATGATGATTTTTTCTTAAGATTATATATTATTATTATGAAATCTTTCTTCTCTCGAATTTCTTGATTTGCTACTTTCTTAAAACATACTTGAGTTTTTGAGAATTACTTTACATTTTCCTTCAAAACATATATTTATGTCTAAATTTCTGTGGGAGGAAAAGACGTCTTCGAAATTTGAAAATCGTCACTTCAAAAACCAATTTTAAACAATTGTTATACTCACAAAACTTTTCTCTGCTTTCGCTGTTGTGTTAAAGAATTCTAAGAATCATTTCCTTGTCATCTACTCATGATTTATAACTAAAAAATCCGTCTATAAACAATCCTGTTATGGCTATTTAACGGAACATTATTTGAACTAATATGAATTCCTTTATTACAATTCCTTATTACTTCATAAAACGACATTTAACTCCTTAAGGGATCATTTGTATGGAAATTGATTTTTTTTTCTCTTTTGTAATACAAAATTAATTAGGAAAACTAAAAAAAAAAATCGGAGGGAAAATTGTTATTAGAATAATTATATTTTGCCTTTATTAAGTATTAGAAAACATTTTTTAATAAAAGATCATCATTACAACAATCGTTAAAACTATTCTTCAAAATAATTGCATTAGCTAATATTAATTAGTTAGATTAATTACTAGAAAACTGTAAAAATGCATATTTTAATATTTGCAATAGTAATAAAATATTAATCTCGTTTTATTCTAATATTAAAATTAATTATAAAAAACAAATATTATGAGCAGATTGAAAAATTTAGAAATTTCTAATTAAGGACCATGCATAAAATAATTCTCTAAATTAATGAGATTTTTTTTATTTCGGTTTGAATTAATAAATTTAAATCTAAATTTTCAGGCAAATAAAATCAAATTCCTTATTTTAACTTCAAAAGAAATGTCTTTGATAACATTAAATAAAAATCCTTGAAAAAAAATTAATTCTTGCATATATATTTGAAGATATGTTTACCTAGATAAATTTATATGCTTATTTAGCTGATATAAATATATCCAAATAAACAACCTAAAACAAAATATACATAAACTAAAAAGCAATATAGCTAATCTCATTTTCGCACGTTCAAATATATTTGCTAGAAAACAAACGATAAATAACGAAAGATTCTTTTTATAAATGGAAATATTATGAAATACAAATGTAAAGTTAGAAAATATCGTTTGGGTTTAATGCAAAATATATTACTTTTGAATAAAACAGGATCGTTTCAGGAAAATTCATTTTTCTTTATTTATCGTTTTCAAATAATATTAGGAAATTAATTGGTGGGGCTCTCAAAGCTTGATAAAAAAAAAGTAGAAACGAAATTGTGACGGTATTTGAATGAAATAACAACTACGTTTTTTAAAGTGTCAAAAGATAAATAAATATGCATATGAAAAGCTTCATATTTATTTCGTATTCTTGAAAAAGGAAGATATTTCGCTTTGAAAAATAAAAAATAAAAAAATAAAATAATTTAATGCACATAAGATTAGAAAAATATTGCATAATTTGTTTGTTTTTTCCATCAAAAGGAGATTTTATCACTTGTAAAACGAATATTTAAGCTTTAAATGTTTAAAAAGAAATTAGTTAAACTGAATTTATTTCTCGATTTGGACACACGTTTTTTATATATCATCATTGAAACTATTAAAAAACCATGAATTTAGCACGCGATCTTTAAGCTTTATTATTAATTAGTGTTTATTGACTTTATTACAATACATAACAAAGTTTAACAATATATCAAAGCAAATTTTTATTTTTATTTATTATTTTTTTACTTACTTTTTTGTGTACTTAAATAAAATAAAATTCAGAACTTTTTATTTCGATATTAAAAAGGATTTTTTTTTTACAATTTTGGTTTAAAATACTAATTTAAATTTTATAAATAAAATTCTTTCATTAAAAAAAGTGTAATATTTTATTGTTTTAATTTCGAATTTTATAAAAAAAATAATTTGCTGGTTTATTATTGACTAAAAAACAAAGCTTGTTTGAAGTCATATATAATTTAATCTCTATTTTTAGTCGCAATACTTTAATAAAATTTCTAGTCGGAAACACTTTCCATTTTTTTATGCCTAAAATAATAAATGTGTAATAATTTTGAATCAACTTAAAAAAAAAACCTCTTACCATTTTTTTACTAAACATTTTATCCTGAGTTATCTTTTTCTGGACAATATTTACTGATGTCTTGTTTCTAGGGTATTACTTTTATTGTACGTTAAACATTATGGTCGAGCAGTTGTCCATCCGATGACATTGGTTCTATTTGATTTCAATTAAATTATTCAAATATAGCTCCATGTGCATCACTCCGTCAAATTGTCAGACATTAAAGCCTCGTTATTTTAATTGTCTCGCTTATGTTCTGTTCATTGCTTTCATAAATATTCCAAATGAAAATTTGTTTTCTGCCGTAAAGCTCCATTAAAAACGTTATTGTCCGTTCATCCGTCTTCAAATATATACAGTAATCTAGTTTCATCTGTTTATCTTGTAAACGACAGTAAATAGACTCCTTTATCTTTACGTTTCAACAGTGGAAGAAATCTACACAAATAAATAACTGATTAAACAATGAAAATGATTTAAATTTCAGGACAACATCATAATCTGTTGTTGGAAATCAAGCAAACAAGGCTTAAAATTGTCAAAATTCAACAAAACTTTGTATGATTATTAGATATCATTAAAAATATAATTTTTTTAAAATTTTGAAACAGTATAAAATTTAATTTTGTGCAATAATATGTTTGGGATTTTTCGGGGATAAAAGCTAAAATTTAACTCCATTTTAAATTAATTAAAATTTTAAAAAATTGCTCCTAGACGCACCTTTTTACCCTACATGGTATAAATGCACCAAAGTTGTCAAATTTTGGTCATATCATCTAACTTATTGAGAACCTGCACACATAGTGAAAGAGATTCATTTTAATTGTTAATAGAGATTTACTTTAATACTTTGCAGATATTTTATAGAAAAATTTATACAACATCCCAAAAATGCAATTAAAAAAATTTTATTTTGCAAATTTGAATGAAGACTTAACAATCAGGGAATCTAATTTAAACCATCCGCGTTCGTTTAAAAACCCAAATAACTTATTGAATTACTAATAAACATTGGTGACTTATTACACCGTAAAAGATATTAGATATATTTAATTTCCGTTAAATTTTTAATATATATTTTCATATGCATCATTATGTCGAATTGTCAGGCATTGGAATTGACCTATTTTAATTCTCTTGCATATGTTTTATTCAATGTGTGTATGAATTTCTCTATTGGAGACTTATCACATCAAATCATCGCTTTAATAAAATCATTATCGGCTGTTCCATCTATCTTTTAACAATTGTGTTACTGTAATTTCTTTTTTATTACTTTCTAGTCTACGAAGTATAGAAGTATTGCAATAGTGAAAAAATTCGACTGCGGTATTTTGAAAAATCTCTAAGTTTTGAAACTCTTGAGTTTGAAAAGCATATTTTAAAATTATATCTGTATGTCTAAGACAAATACAATTTAAAAACAGCTAGCTACAACAAAAACATTGAGCTAGACTGATGAAAATTGGCATATTGTCTTTACAACAAATTTGTAAATTTCTACCAAATTTGAGCCAAATTCATTCATATTGAGTCTGTCTGTCCACTACTCCGAATATAATTTAAATGGATCAATTTAAAACGAGGAGAACGGGATGGATAAAATTTGGTGCACAGCTAAAGTGTAGATAACCATTATATCCATTCGGTATTTTTAAACAATCTTTATTAAAAAAATTCAAATAAAATGAAATAGGTATAAAATTTTAATTACGGATTAAAATCGCATAAAGAAAAATAAAAGCCTGCAAATGTTGAAACATACATAAAACTATTATTCAGATGTAATATTTGTCGTTAACAGAGTTTACATAAAATTATGCTTATAAATTCTGATAATTTTTTTCCACAGTACTGTTAAAGTTAAATTTGACAGATAAAAGAAGCAAAATTACTTGCAAAACATGTTGTTTGAGATATTTTCCTCCCTAAATAATATTAAAGTTTAATTTTCTAAATATTTTAACTCAATGCAATTAAAAAAGAAGAAAAAAGAAATCATTTTGAATTTTTGATGAGTAAATTTTTTCAAAATTTGTGTTTCAAACTCTGGTTTAAAATGCGACACAAAGAATCCGGTTAATCTTAGACCAACATTTTTTAAATTAATTTTTGTAAAAATGGAATAATTATTACTATGACATTTAAATGTTTTATTATGAAGAATCCTTCCATCAAAAGAATAATTATTGTTCAAAAATAAAGTCTTACATATTCGAGAAAACCATTCGAGATACAACAAAGTACACATTATAGCTGTTTAGTATTCCTAAAGTGTTTTCAGCAGATGAACGCAAGCGGTTTACAGGAAATTAAACGGCGAGACTTCATCATAGAAACGCGTTCGCTATATTTTTAGTTTTGTGTGTTTTTGTTTTACCGCCAATCTTTTATCTCAACAAGGAACTTAACCCAACTTCTTTTTGGCATCTGTAGAACAAACTTGAGCTTTGAAATTTTGTTTATGTGAGTGATTATCGTAGAAATGCCGACCGATGACGATAATTAACGAGCAACGATTCGAAGATTCTTTTGGACTATCTTTAAATCGTATGTTTAAATTAGTGAAAAATTCTATAATTTTCTTTTAATTGTGTTCACTGAATAAAAGTTTCTTGCAAGTTGTTTGAATAGATTTCACACAGAAAATAGTAATCTATTGAACTGTAAAATTTATTTTTAAGGTATTGTATCCATTGAGATCCTTCCTGTAAAATTAAGAAAGAATAAGAAATGAAGTGGTTTAAAATAAATGCTTATATATAATTTCATTTCAACAACCATAACTATCATTTGTAATAATACAAAAAAAAATAATAATTAATGTCAATCTTCATGCATTGAATTTAGAAATAACTTGATGTCGAGACAAAAACTACTACTTTTATTAATAAACCGCAATAACATTTTAGAGCGTTATCACGAGAAACATAAAAATCTTCCTTAATTTTTAATTAATTAAAAACTAACAATCTCGTTCTAATTGGCATATTCCCTCTGTCTCAAGTATCTCAGATCGGAAACTAATTCTGCATATCCTTATAAGGGAGAAAAGTAGTAAGATGAGTAGTAAAGATATAAAAATAATAATTAAATCTAATAAGAACAGATATGAAAAATCCATTTGCATTATTGTGCTAAAAGGATTTTTTTTCAATTGAATTATTTCCTATTTTTTAGCCTGTGGTTATTACTTATAACCATAAGCAAATTCCTATATTCTTTCTAAAATTCACCACTAGGTGGCGCTCATAGTACTAAAACTTTATCAACTATAATAAATAGTATATCTCATAAATGAGTCTTGAAAACATTTAAAAAGTATATTGCGATCCAAAATGCAAAAATTTGCAAAATTTTAACACTTTCTACTATATAATATCATTTCGCAACAGGCATCATTTCAAGTTAAATAAGAACGTTTTAAAAACCTTAAAAACCAAATTAAAAAATGCATCTTAACCCTAAAAGTAAATTGTTACTTTTAAAATTATATAAATATATGCACCTAACATAAAATATAATTTTTATGTAAATAAATGAAATTTATTTGTATTTACAAATTTTCGACAAAGTCGTTTGCTAGACTCAATTCCCTATAGGCTCATAATCCTCTTTAAAGAAAAATGAGTTATTTAAACCAATTATATTCACCCTGCAAAATTTTTTAGAGATAATTTTATTTCACCAATATAAAAAAAAATAAACTTAATGCATAGACTGGTTATCCATACAATTCAGCTTCAAATATTTAATTGCTCATAAATATTCATGGGAACAAAAAAAAGACTATTATTTTTATCATGAATAAAGAAATGTGTATTAAAAAATGTTTTTTGTATTAAAGTGGAAATTCCACTCTGATTAATGAAATTGATTAATCTTGAGCTAGTATTGGTCCCACATCACCATTGCATCGATAATAAAGATTAATTATCTTACATAATTATTAGTGGCTTTTCTAAAATTAAAAAAATAAATATTGGATGGTAGTTTAATGCAAAAAGTGGATTTTAAAAAATCTTACTTAATATCTCAAAAGTGGTGTTACGTTTAAGAAATAAATGCATTTCAAGTAACTATCCATTTATGCAATTATAGCCCAATTATTATATTAAAACATAAGCAAAAGACTCAAATAAGTAATGCTTTGGGAACTTTTCTGCTTTATGATATACAACATAGCCATGTAGGAAAAACAGGTATTGAATTCGATAACATGACCTGTTTTTTTTAAATGTTTATAATTTATATTTACCAGTGCAAGAAATATAGATATATATATTCCCTGCAACACATTTAGTACAATACAAAGAAATAAATATTACTGCTTCTGGAGATGTAATATATCTTCCTTTATACTAGTATATATACAACTTCCCAGTGCTAAATCGATGTAAAATTTTAAAACGCCATTGTTTAAATAATTACAGACTTATTGAAACTCTCGCTAAGGAACATATTAGATAACGACGCAAATAACAATTTAAACAATCATCAGCAAATGTTATCTTTACAGTGTGTTTATCTTAAGTCCTCAAACAAACAGGAAACACAATGAAATGAAAATTTATTGAAAGAAGTTCAAAGCATATTGAGCTAATTTTCAATTTATTCACAACTCATTCATTTCATTTTCCTTCCTGTATAATAGAATATACTTGAAATTCGAAACAGTAAATGGCCAGTGTTTGTGCTTCAGATTTATCGGTATTTATTTGCCCCAATCAATAAGATCACAAAAACAATTATATATATACACTCATGTCCAAAATTAAGGTCACAAACATAAAATCTGCGACAAATAAAAAAACTATTCATTGTGTTGCCACGAAATTTGGCACAGAGGTACACTACAATGGAAGAAAGAACATAGACACATAACAACATGGAAAAGATTTTAATTAGGAATTCAGAAACAGAGTATATCAAAAAGTGTTACATTATGAATCAGAGATAAAACATTTATTTCGGGAATAACCTGTCTAATATGGAGTGTGACCACCGGGCACTGCTATACAGGCTTCATAACGAGCTTTCATACTGTTTATGAGGGTGTTAATAAATGCTTGGGGCAACAAAGCCCATTCTTCCAAAAACGCGGCTTTTACCTTTTGGGGGGTGTTAGGAGGGGGGTTACGCTGTGCAATGGCTCTTCTGAGAACATCCCAAACATGTTCAATAGGATTGAAATACGGAGACCTCGAGAGAAAGTCCATACGTCGAATATTCTCTTCCTGAAGAAAATCATCAACGATATGGGCTTTGTGTGGACGCGCTTTATCGTACATAAACATGAAGTCTGGGCCAAAAGCACCCCGGAACAACCTCACATAGGCTTCAAGGAAAAATTCCCAAATGCCTAAACGGTCTAATTTTAGTAGTCCCTCAAAAACTAATGCTAAACAACATTTTTTTCTACGACAAAGGTCAATATCGTGTTACCGGTCCTTCACAATATATAAAATATAATTTGTTAAAAATTTACTGGTAGCTATTTAGAATCACTTTGAAAAATAATTTTGTGACTTTAATATTGGACATGAGTGTATATATATTTAATAACTTCAAAGTTCATTCATTACACACCAAATATTTAGTGGAATAAATGCAATGAAACGTTGAAATACTTTTCTGTACATCCATTTTTAAATTCTAGATATTATCTGTATAACCGTATCAAGTTTTAATTTCTCATATACGAAGTGTACAAATAAAAGCATTCTAATCATCAAAAAGTTCGAACTAGTGATTGCGATACATTACCACCTTTGTGACTTTTCTGAGTTCTTCCTTCCCTGGGTTGAAATTATGTCTGTTTTTGGACATGATAACTCAAAACCGCTTTGAGATATAGGAATGAAATTTGGTAATGTGTCCTTACATCATATTTTAGATTTATATTATTAAATGGCTAATGAAATTCAGTGAGAGAATGTCTGCCAGTCCGCTGTTGGAATGCAAGAAATTTCGATAACTACATAAACATAGTAAACATAGATAAATATAATGCAGTACACAGATTTAACATTTAAAGAGTTAATTTTATTAAAATTTGACCCAAATATGTCGGCAAGTTGACCATTTGTCTGTCTGTATGCATGTAAACACGTTAGCCCGAAAACAAAATAACTTAAATAAATGAATTTTGATATGTTTCTAGTGGCTAGTAAATCTTAGTTCTATAATGGTGGTCAAAATTGTAGAAATTTTTTTTTTTTTAAAAAAAAGAAGCATTGGGTGGTAGGGGGGATTTCTCACACTGGTTTAATTTCTATATCATAGAAGTGTACTGCCTAGGATTCGAAACAGTAGATGACCTGTGAATATTGAAGTATTAAGATTGTGAATACTCATTTGTCCCATAATAGTTTAAACAGCAAATTCAGCAAATAAGTTCACAAAAAGGACTCCTGAAAAAACCACTTTGTATAATTTTAAGAGCTTTAGAGTTCTAAATCCATTTTAAAAATTGGCTATCAAAGGAAAAGAATATGTTTCGTAATACGAATAAAAGAATTGCAACGTAATTGTGAGAGAAAAGTGAGAATATTTCTCAGATATCTAATCTCTCGAATGGAGGACGATATATTGAACATTAGTGATGTACAACTCCTATGATTATCTTGTCCTTGACATAGCATCAAATCAACAAACATAGCAACATATGGCAGTTTAAACTGCATCAATATATTTCAGAGAGGGGGGGAGATGCTAAAAAATGAATTTTTTTCCCTCCTCTTTCTTTAAATGCCATCAGTCTGTATTTACTCTTTCGCGAATTATTGATTTTTAAAATCAATCTCTACTTTTGAAACTTAAGTATCTATTCGTTCTTCGAAAGTAATGTAAAATTTTGAATTTTCAAACCAAGATACGATTATTTAAAAAGTTAAAGAGAAATCTAAACAAAAGTAAGACCCCCGTGATTTCATCTTACAAAATAGTTCAAAAGTTTCATAAGAATTTTCAAAACACAAATATCTATAAAAATAATTCCATATTGCCACCACTGATTCAAAGAGACATCCATTGCCATACAAAATGTGTCACTAAAGCACGTCTAGTGGTCAGCTGGAAATGTATGCAAATTAGCTGTCTCGGACGTGGATTTCAAACATCCAGATGGGATAATAGGGCTTTGAGGTCTGTCTAATAATCAACCTGGTTTCCCTCCCTTCAACGATATATTAACAGCAAATCGTTAGTGACAAACAAGGCATGTTTAGTGGGAATGAAGATTCTTAAATCTTATTTCAGACATTTAATCTGAATAGTACTTATACAATTCACTAAGGAAATGTAACAGTAATTTACATTTTTAATGAATTCAAAAAGTTACAATTTCCACCCAACTGTATCGTCATAATTGTCATTATTTAACTCAGATATACGTTCTAGGTTGTTTAAGCAGGGATTTAATGATGTAACTGCTACGTACTTGAATAAATGTCACAGCTGAGTTTTCTACAAACGAATACATTCTTTTTCAAAAATTCTTTCGTCGTCATGTTTAAGAATTCAGTATACAATTATTTCAATATTTATAAAAATTTAAAGTTTAATAAACTTGGTTAAAACATATTTTAAATTTAGTTATTTATAATTAAGATTTATGCTTTGCGGTCATTCAGGATTTCTTTTATTAATTGTTTTTTTGCTTACAATGATAAGATTTAATGAGTATAAAATTCATTGCTTTACATAATTTTTAATGATATATATTTATGTTAATAATAAAATTTGTAGAGGTTACATAACTCTGCTACCTTCTCTTTTGATACAAAAGATGGCGTTACCTTATTAACATCAAGTTATATTTCTCATGATCCTTCTTGGGGGTCATTATTAGATTGTATTCTAGTGAATATCATATATTTCAGTGTTCGTGATTATTTTGTCTTATTAATTGTGGTACTTAGAAAATAATCACATAACTGTTTCTGAAATTCGTCTATTATTTTCGTTTATCTCATAAGCTGAAATTCGTCTATTATTTCCATCTATCTCATAAGCTGAAATTCGTCTATTATTTTCATCTATCTCATAAGCTGAAAAATGTCTATTATTTCCATCTATCTCATAAGCTGAAATTCGTCTATTATTTTCATCTATCTCATAAGCTGAAATCCGTCTATTATTTTCACCTAACTCATAAGCTGAAAAATGTCTATTATTTTCATCTATCTCATAAGCTGAAATTCGTCTATTATTTTCATCTATCTCATAAGGAACTTATAAACAGTCTTGTCCCCCTACATATATTAGTGAGTTAGTATGGGTTGGCGCTACATGATACACCATTAATTCTGAATTTGCTAAATTTGACACAGTTATGATGTGGATGATGGAAATATGTACTTCTGAGAGATTACTCTGAAATTTTAATTAGAATTTTAGTAAATTAGAATTTAGGGAAATATTAGAGTTGTTCCCTGATAACTTGCAAAAATCTTACAACAAATAAATTGATTTGTATACAATCTTAAATACAATTTCAAATTCTTTAAAAAAATTTAATATAATTAATTTTTATTATTAATCAATTTAAAAAAAATATTTAAGCTTATTTTACAATATATTTCTTTGTGGAAGTAAAATTCAAATCATTCTGATTATTGCTGCTAATATTTCATCTTGAATTTTTTTTCCATTGTTGATATTAAAGATATTAAGATTTGATATATTTTTCTATAGTGAGTAGGCACCATAATAAGCATGATTTTAATAAAATGTTTGAAGATTTGTTGTACTTACAATTAAAATTTAATTTGAAAATCAAGAGATGATGAAATGTTTTTAAAATTCGGTTATTTTAAAGACTTTTGCTTTTTCTTCTGTTTTATAATTAAATGCATAAGGTTATTAATAGCAAATTAGGACAATGAGTAGTACAGTAAACAGAAAGGCTAGAGACTTCTAAAATAACATACAATATGTTATCAAAATCTGTAGTTTAATTATATTTTGCTGAGGAAACCACTGAAATATAGTTACACAAAATACTAAAATGAAATTCTTTACAAACTTAAATACCGGTGAACCAACTTGTCGCTAAAGGTAGATTGTTAGAAATAAAGTGAAAGTAGGGAATTATTTGCAATGATAGAAATGCCATGAATGCACTTGATAAATCTTATCGTTTTCGTATAAATTCTATAGTAGTACGAGTTGACTGTCTGTAAGTCTATACTTTCAAAAGCATGTAAACGCGATGTTTACATAGAGTTTTGTGTCAAATCTTTGTTTCAATCAGTTGAGAAAAACGTATCTAAAGCACAAATTCTATTTTTGATACTATTAACGAATTCCAGAGATTAATTGCTAAAAAAGTCGCCAGCGATGACAAAATAGATTCAGCAAAAATGCTAAAATGACTAATTGCTAATATTTTGCAAAATGCTAATATTTTGTAGCCTTGTACGCCAATGCTGCCATGTAAAGCGTTCTCTGGCATGACTAGTTTATTAGAGAATATGCAAGAAAGTGAAATCACTCTTGATGGTTTATTTATGAGAAAATGTAATACCATATCAGAAGCTTTATATTCTGCAGTATCCAGAGTTAATCCATTCTAATATTGCAGTGTAGAGTTTATTGTAACTAGGACTCTCCTGGTCATAAATAGATTTACAGATACCAAACGGGATTTCATAGAAGATAGTTTCATATGCAAAGACGAAAGCACTGTTCATCCCAGCATGTCAGATGAAAATGTTGAACAGATCCAAAATGTATTCGAACGTAACCATAGGAAATCCACAAATGAAGGAAGAAGTTACCAACGGTTCGACGTGCGCTTAAAATCTATATCTGATTTTCTTCTAGATCTGCAAGGTCGAATTACAGCTGTGATTTCAATAACAAGGGACCTGTTATTAGTTCAGCAATACATAACAGAATGTATCGAATTCAAAGAAATTAGAGAAAGACTCCTAATGGATAGTAATTTTGAAATAATATTATAGTACCCTGGAATTTTAAAAATATTAAAAGAAATGATGGAAAGGATTTCTAGCCTTTTACCAACAATTTGAAGATTCTTTGAACTCTTGTTGTCCGTTATTTTCCTACGCAAAAGTTGGATAGTTAATGAGCATAACAGCCAGTCACAATAGTTCATTGTTTATAAGTGTTAATTCTTAGTTTTTAGAGTTTAATTCTGTGGTAACAGGGTGACTGGTTGTAGTTTAAAAAAATTTCTTAAGCGATCAGTTATTATATGAGTGGTAAGAAATGGTCTTCTACTTCGATAACGAACGAATAGAACTAATGTTGAACACATAGAGTGAAGATTTGAATTTTCATTTATTCAATGATGTACCGTTATCAGCGTTCATTAAAAATAAAATTTTAATCTGCTCATTTCTTTTGAATATATCTGTATATGTATTTTAAATGATGATAAATTAAAATTCCATTATAAATACAGTATTAGATAAGAAAGAATTATTTTTTAAAAAGTAGCAGAATCACGTGATTCAACTAGCAGACGAGAATGCGTCGCCATTTATTGACTTGCTTTATACTGCTTTCGAGAAGTAAATTCGTTTCATGAGGGGTTACAGATAATGGCAGAAATTTCCATGCATTTTACTGTGTGATGACGGTTTCTCATCTATGGCGGTGGTATTTGAGCTCATATAACAGACTGAAGATGTAATAAAATATTTGACATTTTTTCAGAATATTATTACTTAGTTAAATAAATACAATATGTTAACTTTTGTAAAGGGATTATTATTAATATTTTTTATAATTTTATAAAATAAAACAATCATTAGAAATATTATGAACCATTTTAGCCTTTTTATTGATAATTAAACCTTCAGTAAATAGGATTCGTAATCACATATTGTTTCAGCTCTCTTTCGTCTTTAAAACTGATTTTTAATAATTCCTTAAAAGTAAATAATTCAAATCATGTTACTACGTCATTGAATCATACTGCTATAGAATTGAAATTAATCTCAAAGGTTCCTTTAAATAGCAAGTAAAATATCACAATTCTGAAGAATTAATTAAGCAATGAACGATGTAATTTTAAAAATTAATATCTAAACACATTTTGTGTGCGTGTGTGTGTGTTTTTTACTAAACAAGTTTATTTAAATTTTAACGCTACTTTCTGATCTAATAACTTATCACATATTAAAATATTTGCCGGCTGCATTCTATGTTTAAAATTCTTAAAATCAAATAAAATATTTAAAATTAACAAGCAAAGCCAGTAGTTGTAATTACAATAAAGGTATGTATATATTATTTGAATAAAATTTATATTATTAGTGCTTTAAGCCTAACATAACCATGCAACTCAATGTCCACACGACGATACCAGTGGAGTGCTAGCAATTAACTTGAGTTGCTTGGTTTTCAAAAGATTATGTGTTTTGTCTTCGAATTTTTCCCTCCATCAAAAAGTGCTAATTTTTTCAAATTTTGAACGTTTCTTTGTGTTTAATGAGAATATACAGGGTGATTCATAAAGAAATATACACTTTCCAGATACTGTAAAATAGTAACAGTCAAAGGCACGCACTGCCTTAGCGAATCATAAGGTAGATGTACTCTTAAAGTTGTGTATCCTTGACAGAAGTCACATAGGCAGTAACATGTGTATCGTGTGACTAGTCAGCAGAAATGCTGGAGTATGCAGTGGAGAAGGCTTTTTGAGTCCTTCAATTTAGCAAAACGGAATCCACAACTGTTGTGCAATGGCATTTTCGATCACAATTGGGAAAAAAGTTCCATTAGAAAATCTATTTATCAATGGTGTGAAAAATTCAAAACTACGGGCTGTTTGTGCAAAGGTATAAGTCTTGGACGACTGACTATATTGCAAAAAGTCATTCAACAAACCTGGAAAAATTAACGCAGAGGGTGAGTCGTGAAGTGCAGATTTTTCAGCCCACCGTCTGGAGAATGCTAAGAAGGCAGCTAAAAATGGTTCCATACGAAATGCAGATGTTATAAAATCTGAATGACTTTGACAAAAAAAAGTGCTTTGAATTTTGTGCCGATATGCAGCTTCGTTTTGAAAGTGAGGATTTTGCCGACCACTTAGTTTTCAGTGATGAACCAACATTTTATGTCAGTAGGAAGATAAGCAAACAGAATGTTCCCTTATGAGGAAGGCAGAATCAAAATTCATATTGCATCATATGCAAGATTCCCCTTAAGTTAAATTTTTTCTGAGCATTGTCCAGAAAGAAAGTGCACAGCTCTTTCTAAGGGGCCAAGCATAGAACATTTGCGACTGCCTTTAACATAACTTAAAATAACCCCATAAATTTCTGTTACAGGTGACATATAATATCTTACATAGTTCTTGATTTATAGAGCATTGAAACTGTGTAATTCTTTAAGAATTACCCTGTATTGTATTACCATTATCTGTATTTAATTTTCAATTAATCATAATATTTATTTAAATATTGATTTCATACACTATGCGCCATCTCATTTGGAATTTCAGAAGAAAAAATTATTATAAAATTCCATACTATTTATACCAATGAATACTAAACTGAAAAAAAATAGAAATTAATAAAAATAAAAAATAACATTTTGAGTAGTCTGAAAAAGTGTATTTCAAAAAACTGTTTTTGTTAAATTAATTCATAGCTCATAATTTCAGCTAACTAATTTATTTAAAAACAGATCTATTTTTACATAAAGTTAGGTTCTTATAAAAATACAATAGTACGTATTTGAACGTAAATTATTTAAGGTTGTAGATTTTTTTAATGTAGAGTTTAAAAACCCAGGCTTGTTTTAAAAAGTAATTAATGTTATATTTCCAAAATCAAATTAAAGAAAGAAAATGGCATAAAGCAAACAAAGTATCATTCAAAATACAAGAGAAATAAAGACAATGTGACAACATTGTTTTTTGATAGAAATAAATAAATACTTAAAGTACGCATTCTGTAGAATGTTTATTATTCTTTTATTAGATATAGGTAGATATATTATGTAAAAATATAGACATTCTTCCCGTAATAATTGTAAAAATTAAAATTATAATAATGCATCCTAAGTGCTTAGTAAAAGTACTTTTCTTTAGCGATATTTAAAATTATTAAAAATTTAAATCCTCTCTCACAGTTGTATTTAAATACAATAACCGAAAGCAAAATGTCTTTAAAATGCATAAATTCTTTTGGATTTAGTTTGGTTAATATTTTATCTAGCTTAAAAATTTTCTGATTTACGAATATGATTCCATTTTAACAAAATAAATTCTAACACTACCTTTCTAATAACTTTTTTCCTTTCAAAAGATTTAATTTTAGTAAAATGTGGCGATTGAACGAAAAAACGTTTCAGAGAAACCCAAGATTTAAGAAAGTACTTTTTCCTTATCATATAATGAAATTCCAAGTGAAAAAAGTCTTCTGAAACTGAAATAAGAGAAAGATAGATAGAAAGTATTGGTGAAAAAAAGAAAAACAACATTAAGCAAAACTAGAGAGGGCGCTCTACTAGTTGTAAGCTCATTAAAATTTCGTTACTCTCTGAAAAATTTCTCCTCATGTTAAAACATTTATTTCACATCTCTTCTTTTGGGTAAGCTTCTTATCAAAGAAATTTTACGTCGTCCTATGGCAGATTATTTGATATAAAAAATATATTTTAGTTAGGAAAAGAGTTCTTGTCAATTCCTTAGGGAAAGGTAAATACGCCTTCAAGTCTTTATTCAAACCGAACTGCCCAAATATAGATAATTAAAGAAAATATATAAAACTGCATTTGAACTTCTTTTAGAAAGATTTTTATAAGATCTTTAGATTTAATTGTAGGAGTTCGTTTTGTTTTGTATAGGCAATTCAGTAAAATTTTCAGAAAATATGTTCCGACTTGAAAAATATGGAATTGTTTTTCATTGTTGCATTTCTTTAAAACCAATTTCTAAAAACTGAAAACTGCTCGTTGCTTAAAAATAGAAATTAATTTCCATCTTCAAAACAGTCGCAAATAAACAATTCACATGGGATTGACTAAAAATGTTTAGTAACAAATAAAGTAATACATCTCTTTAAAGTTATTAAATTTTGAGCAGTTAAAAATTTATAAATAGGTATAACAGCGCAATTTTTTTAATTTAAAAGACATTCAGTATCAATAATTATTCTTTCATATTTCTGTACATGGTATATAGTTTTAAACCTAAAGCTATCACTTAAAAATTAATCATTTCTTAAATAGAAAAATAGTATTCGACGATTCCTTATAAATGAGTTTTATAATTATTTTCTTTTATTTTGTTAGAACTTTATAGCGCAATTTTTATTTTCAATGATCATTCCCCAAAATCAATGTTAAAAAAGCTTTTTAGAATAAAACGTGTTTTAATTAAATAAATAAATAAATCGAAGAAAGATAATTATATGTAAAAAGATTAAACATTGTAAATATAGTTGGCGTCGTGGATTTTTTTAAAAAATAATAATAATACAGTTTAAAATGTTGACTTGCCACATTTCATTTCTGTCTTGAATGTATATATACAATATTGGTTGTATATGGTAATCCTATAAGATAAAAACTTTCTTTAAATAATCTGTATATATAAATAAGTATATATATTATGAAAAAGATTTTTGTGAAGAATTTTGTGGCTTAAATGTTTACATCTCGGTAATGTCATTGGGGAAAATATTTTACATTCTGACGCAAATCTGGTCGACTCAATAAAAATGCATAAAACAGACTTATAAAATCATTTTGCTGCATTCAAAAAAGTCCAGAGATTTATTTTATTACGGAAGATTTAAAATAAATAAAACTGTTCAATGTATCTTTTGAAGAGACTATGCATTTTTGTCATTGCTAAAATTTGCATTTTTCCCATTTCTGCATTAAACATGCATTTTTGCCAATGCTGCCAAGATATGTTTCATTTCATTCCTTTTTCCCCTCCCCCTCGAATCTTCGTACTGTGCTTCTAAAGAATTACAAAATATTTATTCCGTAAGGAAATTCTTTTGTTGAAAAAAAAATCACATGGGGTGAGATAAGGATGATAAGTATAAATAAGTATTGGAAATTAATGTTTCGACACCAGGAGTCTCAAATTCAACAAAACTCAACGAAACGAAATAATAAAGTCAATGAAAAAAATCAATTTAAAAATATTTAAAATTCAACTCATTCTTAGATTAAGTGTGTTTAGTAGCAAACAAGATCCTTATTAAATTATATCAACTTCCATTTATGAAAAGAAAGCTGTTCTACTTTGGTCGTAGTAGTGATCTCATGATTTTGAATCTGCTCAGATAATGAGGACGATACTTGAATCGGCTAAGTCTATTCCAAACTTTTGCTTCGCCTCTTATTTTTTTTTCTGCATCTAAAGCATATTTTCTTTTCGTTATCATATTTAGTTCACCAGGCGCACAGAGATATACGATTTACCCTTATTAGAGTGGGATTTCGAATCGAGACTTTATCAAAAACTCACTATAATTGCTGAAAATTTCGCAATTCTTGAGACAGATTTCAATGTGATTGTATACATATATACCGCTCTAGAAACTTTAAGAAATAATGTGTATTAACGTGAAAGAATGTATTATGAAATAGAGGATTATTTCAAAAATTAATATCTTTATTAAATATCCTCGAAATATTTTTGAAAGGTTAAAAAAACAAGTAGCATTAAGATTGGATTTTTAAATGTAGGACGCTTTTACTACATTTTTGCTAATAATTAGAAAAAAAAACAACTTAGAGGCATTAAGGTGTATGTACACACTTGAAACTTCGAAAATCCTTCAAAATATCGATTTTTTTTAATTGCTTAATAATATTCTCTGATCCTTTAGCTTTCAACCGATACCAAGATGTCGTTAATATTCGAAATATTTCTCGAGTAATAATTATTTTTCTTGAGGTGCTTTCATTAAAAACTCTAGTTACGGTTTTTTTTTAATTCATTTTATGAAGAATGGTATATTTCTACTCTGTTGCTTCATTCAAACAATCATAACTCAACAAGAAATAAACCAAATACAATTATTTATATATCAAAATAATCTGTATGAAATAGCGGATGTTTTGTGCCTGAATCAAAGTTATATTTATAGAAATACATTTTTATTAGCTATTTAAGAGTTAAAATTACAGAAAAAATCTCGCTTTTTCTATTCATCGTTGATGAAAAAATTAAAAAAAAACTATATATTTTTATAACTTGATTGGGGCAGACAACATGAAGACTAATATTAGGCATAATTTTCAACTAGAATTGTGTGTCTGTGTAAATTAGAATTTAAGATATCATGTTCCAAAAAATATGCTAATTAGATCATTAAATATTATTTAATTAATTAATAATTAGTGTAATATGGTTTTTTCTCACTGAAATGAGTTTAAACATAAATTAATGACCTACTGTGAAAAAACTGGATTTTTAAAGTTAAAATTTTAAAAAAATCTTCTAGTGTGTACGGTAAATCATACTTCTCTTACTTTACCTGTTTTTCTTAACCGTCCAGCTGCGTATCCTGCGATTTCCGCGAATTGGTAATTAGTCCATTTTTTCTTGCATACCATGTTTTTCGCAGTTTATAATGTTTATTTTTATAATTATAGATTTTTATCATATATTATTATTATCGTGTAACATATAATATCAGGTCATGGTCACTTTCTTTGAAAATTATTTGAACTTATTTTCAAACATCGCGTCTAAATAGTGATTTTAAAAAAAAATAAGCAGTCAGAAGGTTAAAATTCCTTAACATTTTACTATTTAATACAAAAGTATTCAAAAGACGTCTCAAAAATTCCCACAAACACCCTTACTTTGAATCAACACCTTTCTGTTCATGTATTATTCAGGAATTTTCCAAAATTTAAGAAATCGAATCCACCCATTCGATGACAGAGACACAGTCTGTTGCTCTGAACACCTTTAAAACACCAATTCCTTGCTCGATATCCCCTGAATCGATCTCCCCGATGTCACTTGAACTGCATTCTACTTCATTTCGCCTTCTCCATGATTGGATTTGAGAAAGCAAGCGGTGGATGTGTTGTTGAGATTAATGAAATAGCTACGACCCGCCCCTATCGAGTAATCGGAAATCTAGTAATCAAGTTACGAATGCTCTGTTTCACTCCTTCCCCGGCTTTATCAAAACCTTATTTCGTTGCTTTCATGTTCAGACATGTATGTTGCCACGTAAACAGGACGCAATGGATGTACCAAACGGTTACTTTCGTAAAGGAGACCGATAATTCCTAGTTAAATTAATCGGAATTTGAATTCTGGGGGGTGGAGGGGGGGAGAAATAGTGTTTGTTTGCTGTTTTGTGTGTATTCGAGGAAATTTATATGTTTCAATTAAGATAGACTGGTAAATAGTGTTGTGTCTGGTGTATGAATTTGATGCGCATGTTATTGCAATACGTTTTATTCGATAAATGTGTTATTTTTGATAGATAATTCTGTGACAGTGTAATGGATATTGATTCCACTATACAAAAAGAGTGTAAATATTTAATAGAAAGATTGTGATATTTATTGATGAGAACTTTCTCAGCGTTATATTGAATTATTTTTGTGACAAAAATAATATTGTTTTTGTCAGAAAAAAACTTAAGAATATAATACGAAAATAATGACAGTTTTTATAAAACTTTCTAAACGTTATAATGGATTTAACAATGCCGGGTTTGCTATAAAAAGAATCTAATCATTTAATACGAAGACTGAAACGTTTTTTATGAGAATTTTTCTAAAAAGTTATATTGGACTTAACAATGTAAAATGCTACAAAAGAATTTAAACATTCAATACGAAGCTTGACAGTTTTTGATGAGTGCTTCTCAGTATTATAATGCACTTAACAATGTTGGTTTTCCTACAAAAGAATCTAAGCATTTAATACGAAAATTGTGACATTTTTTGATGAGAATTTTTTCAACGTTATATTGAACTTAAGAATGAGGTTTCTTCTATAAAAATATCTGAGCATTTAGTACGAAGATTGTAACTGTTTTTGATGAGAACTTTTCTCAGCGTTATATTGTACTTAACAATGTTGTTTTTGCCACAAAGGAATTTAAGTACTTAATACGAAGATTGAGACACTTTTGATGAGAGTTTTCTCAGCTTCATATCGAACTTAACATTGCTGTTTTTTCCACAAAAGAATTTGAGGGTTTAATACGAAGATTCTGACATCTTTTATGAAAACTTTCTCAGCATTACATTTGACTTAACAATGCTGTTTTTGCTATAAAAGAATCTAAGCATTTAATACGAAGATTGTAACATTTTTTGATGAGAACTTTCTCGGAGTTATATTTGATTTAAGAATGCTGTTTGTGCAATAAAAGAATCTAAGCATTTAATACGAAGATTGTAACATTTTTTGATGAGAACTTTCTTGGAGTTATATTTGATTTAAGAATGCTGTTTGTGCAATAAAAGAATCTAAGCATTTAATACGAAGATTGTAACATTTTTTGATGAGAACTTTCTCGGAGTTATATTTGACTTAACAATGCTATTTTCACCACAAAAGAATCTAAGCATTTAATACGAAGATTGTAACATTTTTTGATGAGAACTTTCTCGGAGTTATATTTGACTTAACAATGCTATTTTCACCACAAAATAATCTAAGCATTTAATACGAAGATTATGACATTTTTTATGAGAACTTTGTCTGCTTTATATTATTTAATAATGCTGTTTATGATTTGTTCCTGCAGATCTATTCTCCAATTTTTTTATGTTAAGTAATATGGTGGTTTTTTTCTTGATTGTTTAGTCAAAAGATATTTGAAACTTTCTGATACTTCAATGAATAAATTTATTCAGAATATTTCTTCCAAAAAAATAATCCAATAATTTTTATGTCTGTCCTAACTAATACGGAAATTTCAGCATTTATTTCTTTCCGATGCCTAACAACTAATCTCAATCGGAATTAAAAACACTTCTGCTGCTTTTCAGAAAACAAACAAACAAAAATAAGTAAATAGATTTTATAATGGGATCATCCACATGATAGTCCTTTACTTAATACTAGGCACTACTTGTTGGGAGGGATAAATGAACGCTGGACCAGTGGGATCCCCAAACCTTTCTCACATACTCTTTACTAAAGGATCCCCTCCCCTCCTCTGCATAAAATTGGGGTCCTTGAGATATCTTGCATAGCAATGGTTAACGATAGTAACGAAATATATATCTATGGCTGAAATTTGTCATTTTTAATAAATCTATCGCAAGAATATGCGTTTTGGACGCCTTTGACATACAGTATTTTTTTTTTTTTTTTTTTTTTTTGCTTTGACACTAAAATTTGACATAAAACTATAAGATACAGAACTCCAATCCATTAAGTCATTGCATTAATGAGTTATTATGTTTTTATTTGTGCAAAACTGCAGATTAACAGACGGTTAACCATTTGTTAGATTTAGCTAAAAATTTGGTAAGTATCTATATTTTAAACGCTAAACCTGTACACGAAATTTTATTTACCCAGCTCTTTGAGTTTTGCAATAATACTCGAATAGCCAGGCGGACAGACTTCTTCGGAATGGACTTCTTTCAAACTTTGATAGATATCTACAAATATAGTCATATTTCTTTAAACCAAGTTTCAGCCTTCCAGATTGAAGCATTTTTTAGTTATCGGGTTCACAGACACATAGACAAACTGTCTGACTGGTGGCTGACAGACAGACAGGGAAGATCTCACTTCGCTATCTCCAAAGATAAAATTTACTGGACACTGTTCGCTTCTACTTATATATACTCTATGAAAAGTTTTGAAGTTTCTAGAAGGATCTCGGATCTTGGCTGCTTACAGCGAAATCGAATTAATTATTTATTTCGAAAAACTTCATTTTTGTGCCAAAGGCACGAGAGTTTTCCTTAATGTCGAGGATCATTGACTTGGCGTCGATTCTATACCCAATAAAATATCTGTAAACTCTCTTTTTTGTTATGATGCAAAATGCACATAAAAGTGATATTACAGATTCGCAACAAAGTACTTCATAGATTTTTATATTATTGTGAACTTCATGTATTAAAAATTGCATGAAATATTACAGCATTTCCAACGAAGTAAGGATTAATATATTTCTCAGACATAAAAAAAACAATTTTAATTATTTTTAAATAACACTTATTTTAAAATTTATCAATGCATCTTGGGTTTTTTTTTCTAAAACCCTATATAAGCTAAAACGTGCCAAACTGAGGCACACAACACACAACATAAATTAAAAATTAAGTTCCAATTTTTTAAAATGTCGTTGCTCGATGAAAATGCGAAAATTAGCTCTCTTATATTACAATTAATGAGAGGATGCGAAAGATTTATATTAAAATAAATGAGAACTGTTGATCAAAGGTTTCTAGAATATCCCAAAGGACATGAATTTTTAATTTACGAATATATTAAAACCATTAATATTTTTCAATTTTACTTCTAGAATCAAATGTCAAGTTCACCGTTACTTATTATCCATTTTTCTTTCTATAAAATTGTATTTTGTGAAAGAAATGAAGATGAATGTATGAATTTTGTTGGCTGCGATTCTATAATTATTCTTTTAAGATGAACATTTTTCTCTTTTTCACTTCAAATTATCATTTTGAGCTAAATGAATGTTTCATTTCCATCTGGTAAGCTTTAATTTAAATAACGTTAGCATTTATTGAGTGGTAAATAACTCTCTTTTTAAAAATGTAAATTAAGAGTAAAAGTAATTCAATTGGAGAGAGATATGATACATCAAACTAAGAAGGTTTACCATAATTATCCCTTTTAAAAATTGATATTCTGAAACGTTTTCCGGTGTAATTGTTGATCAAGTTAGGGAATTAATGATTAGAATATGTTTTCTGTTTAGCAGTAAATTGCGAAATTATTTTTTCCCTCGAAATATCAAGAAAGCAAAGCAATTAAAAAAAAATAAGATGACATTTTTTTAAAATTTTGAATAGCAAATTTACAATTGCAGAAGATTTTTTTCAAACATATCATAAAATTACATCGTTTTGAAAATTAATTTTCATACCCCACATTAATTATAATGACATTAAATATGGCAATTTCGTTAAACTTCTATACATTTCTATACCCACTAGGATGGCGAGAACCAACCACCATGCCTGAAGTTTCTGATCCTCTAACATGATGTGCCCCCTGTTAGAGTGTGTAGAAATTTAAAATATGGCAAATTCTTTAATTAATTCTCACGTATCTTTAAGACAGAACACATTGCTTGATGAAGCATTCCTACATTTAACTAAAGTTCAAAATTATGTCATTAATATCAAAATGCTGCTCTTGTATCTTTAAAACAGAACGTATCGATTCATGTGCCATCTTGACATTTGACTAGGATTCAATATTATGTAGTTAATATCAAAATGATCCTCTTGCATTCTTAAAACGGAATGTACCAATTCATGGTCCATCTGTGACATTTGATTAGTGTTTAAAATTATGTAGTTAATATCAAAATGATTTTCTAGTATCCTTAAAACGGAACATACCGATTCATTTGTCCTCTTTTACATTTAACTAGGATTCAAAATAAAGTGGTTTTTATCAGGATAAGCTTATTTCAACACTTTAAAACCCAACTAGTAAAATCTCTAAAATTTTATCAAATATAAATTGTTTTACATTTTTATGAAGATAAAATAAGCTTCACCCTCATTAAATGTATCGGTGGATTAATATTTTATTAAAACTGGAATTGCAGATTTTATTTTTAATGGTTCTCAAATATCGGTTTTCTAAAAATCGTTTTTCTAGCTAAATATTTCCAATTAACCTATAAATATTTTCCTGAAATTTTATAATGAATAAATGAAGGTAATTCACTAAAATTTCCTTCAGGTTTTACTAATTAGCAGATACATTTTTCTTCATTATTTTCAACGTTTCCGTCTAGGGAAGAAAGTATCTATCTCTCGAGGGATGTTGCGATATATCATGCTTTTGGCAACTTGATTCAGTGGAAGAATAATGAACTTAAACTCCTCCTCTGTGGCAATATTTTTATTTGTCAAATTTGATCGATTGAAAGCTTAAACGAGGCAATTCTTTTCGCGAATGGAAACAATTTAGTGTATGATGATGTAACACCTTTTAAAATAGCTTGTTTTGTATTTTCTTGTTAGCAGCGTGTATCATCTAAATAAGTAAAGGTCAAAGAAATAGAAACCGAAATGAAATTCTGCTGTCTTATAAGTTTTCTTCAGTTAATCCTGAAGTAAATGAAGTGAAATTACACAAACATTTACTTTTAATTTTAAATTTGATTAATTAGTTTAAAAATTGTCGTGCCGGCGTCCTGGCATAGGGGTAGTGCGTCTTCCCCATCATCTGGGCGTCCTGGGTTCGAGTCTCGGTTTGGGTATGGTTGTTCTTCCGTTGTTCTTTGAGATGTGCCCTCCTGTAAAAAGGGGTTGTGGAAGCGAATGAGTGATGCGTGAATAGCAAAGCCGTACTCTTGGCCCTAGTTGGCGCTACTATAAAAACAAGAGACGCTTCCCCACCGGCTTAAAATCGCTGTCTTCGTAACAGCGGGCTTGTCCATGGCAAGTGCCATAGGAAACAACAACAACAACAAAAATGGTCGTTGTCTATTTGTCAATTAATTTTTTTAATTCAAACATTCCATCAAAATACTAGGGTGCCCCAAAAGTTTCTTTCTCATCGCGCTATAAATGGCCTTATCTGGCTCTGCTTGTGCAAACGTGCAGGCTTATCTATTAGCCGTCTGTGTCATCGGTTTCAGTCGTACCAGAGATCTTTTACAGTACGTTTCGTTTGTGCCACAGTCTTTCATCCACAGCGTTAAACATGGGTATCGAAAAGCTACATTTACGTCATGCTGTTTCAAAAAAGGGGACAGTGTAAAGGATAATGTCGGCGAGATTCCTACCGTGTACGAGGATGATGCTATAACTACTACAACCGTCCACAATTGGTTTAAAAGATTTAGAGGGGGGGTTAATCTGGAAGATGAAGACCGTCTCCCAAAAACGACGCATTCGGACCTTATCAAGGCCATGCTTGATGCAAATCCGTGATATAGTGTGCGGGAAATAGTGAATGCCACTAAGATTTCCAAATCAACAATGCATAATCGCCTAATCAAGATGGGGTATGTTAATCGCTTAGTGAATGCCATTAAGATTTCCAAATCAACAATGCATAATCGCATAATCAAGATGGGGTATGTTAATCGCTTAGTGAATGCCATTAAGATTTCCAAATCAACAATGCATAATCACCTAATCAAGATGGGGTATGTTAATCGCTTAGTGAATGCCATTAAGATTTCCAAATCAACAATGCATAATCACCTAATCAAGATGGGGTATGTTAATCGCTTAGTGAATGCCATTAAGATTTCCAAATCAACAATGCATAATCACCTAATCAAAATGGGATATGTTAATCTCTGCAAAGTTTGGGTTCCGCACTTATTGACGGAAACCAACCTGATGAATCACACCTCTAAGTGCGATTTTCTTCCCCAGCGACCTAAAATAGATCCGTTTTTAAAGAGGCTTGTCAATGGAGACTAAACTTGGATTTCATATGAAAATGTGCATAGAAAATGCATTTGGTGTAAGGATAATAGGCTTTTAACTGTCACAAAGCCGGGACTACACCCGAAAAAGATTCTTTTGTCCATTGGGTGGAATCGGAAAGGCGTAACTTTCTACGAGCGCATTCCTCAAGGTGAAACAATAAATTCTACAAAATATTGTCATCAACTGGATCAATTAAAAGCTGCAAAAAAAAGAAAGAAAAAAGGCCAGAATTACTTAACCGACAAGGCGTTGTTTTTTATCATGACAATGCTAGACCACATATTTCACTAATCGTAAGATAAAAGCTGTTACAGTTTGATTGGGAGGTTTTGCAGTATCCTGCATTCTCTCCATATCTCGTTCCATCTTATTATCACTTCTTTCTGTCCTTAAAATATTCTCTTCGCGATAAACGCTTTAAATCCATCAGCGAAATAAAAGCACACCTCGAGGATTATTTCTTGTCCAAAACACAACAGTTTTGGAAGGATGGCATAATGAGACTTCCTTGAGACCTGGAAGAAAGTAAGAGAGCGAGTGAAAGGGCTCTTATAAAACAAAATAAATAATATCTTAAACAGTAAATATTGTGAATTCATTTCATATTATAAACAAGAAAGAATCTTATAGGACACCCTAATATCACAGCTCTTTATTTAACTGTCGAGTTTTAATACATTGAAATATTTTTTAATCCTTGCTAGTCATCTATTCAAAGCTTGCTACTTATATGAAAACAAAACAATTTAACAGATGTTTTTACGAATTTTCAATACAAAGCCGAATCGAAGTTATTTAATACCTTAACTGCAGGGCGGGGGGGGGGTTACTGATGACCGGCGAATCCATATAAATTACATTTTAAGAAATTCAGAGTGACAGTCAGTATGTTCATATAAAAATCTAGGAGCATCTTGATTTCAATACTTATTATTTCCTCAGTTTCTGGGTTTCAAAAGACATCTAAATTTTGATTTCATTAATATTAGAGGCAGTGGTGCAGCTAATACTATATTAATAATTACATACTACATCTGCTTGTAATTTATGACATCACATTACAATTTACTTCTTGTAAATACATTTTCTTTCATTTAAATTTATAAAAACAGAGAAAACGATTTAAATTTCATTCAAAGAACCGCAATGTAATCTATGTACTAAAAATAAATATATTTGTGTTACCGCTCTATAAGTTAAACTGTTTGGCATACAATTATCAATCCTGGGATAGTATATGTTTTAGAAGGTAAAAATATTAATCGTGGAACAATTTTTTAACAAATTTAATTAATGAAAAATTATGTGAAATACTGCTGTTTTCCACTCTGCATATTATGTACAAACAAATTAATAGAAAAATGTTATTTTACAGAAATAGTTTTTAGTCCATTTTAAAATATATATAAAAAATTATTTTTGTATAAACTTTATTTTAATCTCCAGGTAATTTTTTTTCTAAATTTTGGCAAAATTTTAAAAATATTTCTTGATTTAACTTCATATTTTAAATTGTGCATATTATGAAAAATATATTTCAATGGAACAAAATTCGTTGCAACGAAATTTGAAATCGCTTTTATTGTTGCATCTCATTTCAATGACTAAAGAGATTTTGAATGCTGAAGAAAAACTGCTTATTTGTTCGGATTATATGAGGGAGAAAGAAGAAATCATGAAAAAATGAGAGCAGTTAAAACATAGACGACCCGAACTATTACTTACTATAATGTCACGGACTTGACTCGACTAAATCTATTTGCTGCTTAAAAATACTTTTGAGATAATTCTGAAATCAAAATTATGAATTAGAGATGCAAGAAAAATTAAACACAACTAATATTTTTACGAACCATTTGGCAGTTAAAGGATGCCAATACTTCAATTCATATATCTATTCTAAAACTGGGTCCTCATCTTTTAGTAATATCATATTGTTACGAAATTTATCGGGGTTCGTTTGGATAGTGGGTGTTATATGGTGTGGTAAACGTTCAATCAGCAGGCGGCAGTAGAAAATAAAGCAACGACGTTTATTTACACGAAGAAAAACGGTACAGCACAAGGACGACAACTATATACAGCACAGAAGACGATTTTCTTCAGCCGAACGTGCAGCATACAACAGTCTCTCCTGCAGACAGTAGCGCACAGCTTAGTTCAGCACTAGCTTCACTCCGTCGCTGCTCCGCTTTCTCTGGAAGGCCAGTTCTTTACCGTCGATCCCGACTACTCTCTCTCTCTCTCTCTCTCGAAGACTCGTTCTTCCACGTCGATCCCGACGACTACTCAATTCACGACTTCTCAATTCACCCCCGGTTCACGACTACTCGGCAGCTGCGGCTGCTTCCTTTTATAGGTCTCAGGAGGCGGGGCTAAAAGCCTCTCAACCAATCAGGAACGTTGGAGGCGTAACTCGGTTCCTACTGGATGGTTCGGGAAAATTCTCGATGTTTCGGGTATAATCTATTTCGGCGCCAAAGTCGCCAAATTCGTCGCCAAGTCGCAAAATGGTCGCCAAGTTTGTCGCCAAGCTCTGGGACCTCCCATGGAACCAACTATGCTTTAAAGCCGCATCACAGATTCGTAACAATATCATAATAATATATAAGAAAAGAAATAATGTTTTCATACAAGCAGTTGACTCATAACACCTTCAATTCTGGATTGTGGTTCTGAAAAAAACTTTTAGCTCGACAATAATAATTCACAGCTTCTATCTTGAAAATTTAATGATCTTCAGTTATATTTTAAAATGAAATTTTATTCTTTCTTTTATCAGAAAATTACTAGAACATATTTTATAATGTCCTATCCTTACTACAATAGTTTTTTTTTTCTTCTAGATCTTAGATTTCATTGTTCTAGCTTTTTTCTCTTGCAGTCTGTTAACCCTTTCTAGGGCCATGGGAAATATGCCTCCCACCAAATTTATCAATCTTTGTATGAAATTATGTAGGTTGGCATAAGTTCTGACATTTTTTTAAAAAAGGCAGAAACTTAGATGCTTCAGTTCTTTATCTCACACAAAGTGATGTATCTTGGTTTGTTACTTAATTATTAATTAACCAAATTGATTAATTAATCAAATAAAATTTATCTAAAAAGGCTAAATGAATGCCTTTTCTTATTCTAATTTCAAGCCTGAAAATATTCTAACATAATATGACTAGAAAAAAATCGCCCGTTAAAGGGTTAAACACATTGAGTCTCACTATAATATATTGTTTTGGCTATACAAAAGCTTTGATTTTTAAATGATTTTCTTCCTATATAAGATTTAGCTCTTTCACTTGTATTTAATAATTATTTTAATTCATTTAAATTGAATCGGAACAATATCTAATACACTTATTCTTATTCTAAAAACATAAGAGGCCGCGGTGGTCTGGTGGTAAGGTGTCGGCTTCAGAACCGGAGGGTTTCAAGTTCGTGACCCGATTCCACAGAAGAACCGTCGTGTAAGGGGGTCTGTTGCACGTTAAATACGTCATGACCAAACGTCCTCCCGCTGGTGTGGTGTGGAGAAGGGGTTGACAGCTCAGGTGTCGTTCTCGTCATCTGACCACGGTTCAAAATGACGAGGTCCATCCCAAAATAGCCCTAGTGTTGCTTTAAACGGGTCGTTAATATAACTAAATCAAACCAATCTAAAAACATAAGTTTAAAATCCTGGTAAATAAAATCATGATAAAAAATACTAAATATGAAAAATATATTTTTTTTAATTCACCCTCTTTTTAATTTTATTTTTAAAAAGAAATTAAAAATGAATCTTTAATTCTAGAATTTCCATCCTAAGTTCATAATACTACAATAAAAAATCACACAATTTAAAATTCGTTAATATTTCAATATAAAAAGATATAAACATTCACTCTATTTTTAAAAGTAAGCATTACCAGAATAAGATTATTATTTCGAAATTCGCAAGAAGCAACTACTACACGGATAAACTTATTGCATTGAAATGTAAATAGAAATGAAAGAATCATTGTATCTACCGCTTAGCATAATAAAAGTCGTAATCTTAGAAACGATGCGACATAGAGAAAAGCTGAATTTTATTCTTTGAGTACAGAAAGCTCTTAGCAGATTTAAATCGAGCAGTAAAGAAACAAATGATTTTTATTTAATAAAATGTGAATCCTAATCTCAAAAAGAAGCAAGAAGAAGCGAAGCAATTATTTTTTACTGCCAACGCAATCAAATTTGCATTCTTTCGGCATCAGGATTCAAAATCAAAAATAAGAAGAAAAAAACTGTTATCTTTTGTATATCAGGCAACTAGAATCACTTTAAATAATGACGAAGAGAAAATTGTTAAAAGAATATATTATTTATTTTGAAGGAAAATAAAAAAAATATTATCTTAAAAAAGGATTTTTCTAATTTCTTGAAATATATCGTTAATGCGCATATTAGTTAAAAATTATAAGATATATACGGATTTTGCTTAAAATTAAAAACTTTTTTTAACATTTAAGAAAGGTAATTTTTTATTCTAGATACAAAAAGTAAATTTGGTAAAACAAACACCATTCTGTGAAAAGATATTAAAATAAAGATACGTAGTTTTCATGCAACAGAAATATAAACAAGCATAAGGTAAAAGATTTTGCTGCAATTTCCATACCATTAAAATCATTATGCATGGAATACAACGACTAATACAACCAATTCAGAAGAAGAAAAACCTTTTGAATTAAATATAAACGTAATCATTCAATGATGCTTCATGTAAAAAGTTCGAATTTAAAAAAAAAATCTGTTTTTTCTTTCGAAATATTTTAAAGACAGTTTTCCTTATTCGATTAATTTTTGTTTAGTTTAGTTATATTAACGTCCCACTTTAAAGCAACGCTAGGACTATTTTGGAATGGACCTCTTAATTTTGAACCACGATCAGATGACGAGATGTAAAATGTTCTGTTGCTTTTTTTTTCTTTGACTTCATTTTTGTTTTTCAAATAAAATACAAGCATAACTAGTTTTTATACCAAAAACACAAGAAAAATTGGATTGGAATGAATGCACATATATTATAAATAGTAGAATTTACAAAAGAAAAGATTAAAAAAACTGGGATTAAAATCCCTGAAAAATTTTTTAAAGCAAAAAGTTTCGAAAGCGCAGGCTGCAATTAAATATATAAAACAGAGGATTTGTTCCAAGCAGAAGTTGATGAAAAGCGAAGTAAATAAAGCAGTGAAGAATAGAGCTTTTTCATATTTTAAAAAAGAACTTTCCAAAATAAAAGCATCTATGCTCAAGAAAAAATTACGTAATATGCACAAGAAACGAAACATTTTGACAAGAATTCTAAAAATGTATGTGATTTGGCATCTAAATGCCATTTTTTTTCATTGTGTTTCAAATGTACTATTTTTCATCGTACTTCCTTATCTGCGATTTATTGTTTATAGTAAATATTGACCTAGAAAATATATTTGGCATAAAATTGGCGATATTTATTATTTCTTGCCAAATTTATCGAATGTAGTGACAACTAAAAATTTGAGTGGCAATAGCTGAAACTATAGGATTTTGTTGTTTCTCTGCTAAATTTAAGTACCTATTTATGCTGTCCTTGATCATAAAGGTAAGAAAACTAAAACTTTACTCTTAATTTTTTGAGCTTCCTTTTCTTAGAAAGATATAATCTCCTACATAAAAGAGCATATATTAATGAAATATCAGAAAATATCTAAATAATTATGATTTTACTTTCTTTATAACTAACCCTATTTCCGCCATGTTTTGCGTTTAAGCATAAGTTGAGTATAACGGGAAATGAATCAAGCTTATTGGAAAATATTGAACAATTTGAAAAAAGGAAGTAAAACATTTTATTCATCAAGAACAAATTGTATATAAAACTGCAAATATTTTAATCTCTTTGAAATATTTTTCCACTTGTTTTTAGCTTTTGAGAATATTTCGTTCATTTCAGAAATGTCATGAATTTAAAAATTAAATTAATATTATCTGCACAGAATATCTAATTCATTTAACTTGAAATTAATATTGTTTTACAAGATTTTCTTAACTGATGAAGTAGTTTATTAATGTTGCATTTTATGCATTAAAGTTTTCATAATAATTTTTATTTGGATTCGGACGTCTTATGCACTTTTAAATCTTTCAGTTTAGATTTGAGAATTAACATTTTAGTTCATTCAAAGCAGGAAAAAACATTGGTAAACATTTTATTGAGTCGTGCTGCAAGAAAACCATACTTACCGCCATAAGATACTGAACTACATATACAAAATGTTATTCCAAATGTTATCCAAATGTAAATTCTGAATATTTTATAGAACCATGAATTTATCGTAACAATATTGTCAGGTGTTTTTGTAATAATGTTTTGTTAAATTATGTTCTTATTTCACTACTTGTGCTAAAGTAAATATGTTTCTATTTCAATATGCAATGAAATATTTGTTTCTATTTCAATATGCAATGAAATATTTTTTTCTATTTCAATATGCAATGAAATATTTGTTTCTATTTCAATATGCAATGAAATATTTGTTTCTATTTCAATATGCAATGAAATATTTTTTTCTATTTCAATATGCAATGAAATATTTGTTTCTATTTCAATATGCAATGAAATATTTGTTTCTATTTAAATGTGTAATAAAATAGATTGTCTAGAGCGAAAGCTATTTTAAATATAATGATAGTTCTCAAAATGATTGTGTCGTCTATTTCAAGAAATTCTTCAATATACACCAACTTTCGCTCCTAAATTAGAATCCTGAGTTAAATGTTTTTGAAGTGGATTCAAAATATTTTTTCCCTGGTGTATTGGATAAATAGAATTTTAATAACCTGAAAAATGATTTTTATGCTCCGAAACGCTATGTTCTTTATTCTGATGATATAATATTTCTTAACAGTCGACTGTGGCTACTGGTTGGTTCGCCGGGATTATTGGCTATATTTACTTTTAATTAAATCTCTTATGCATAATTCAATACTTAATTCCCTAAGAATGTATTTTTTCAGTATCAAATAAAGACATCTGACAACCTTATTATTTTAATAGCCTTTCACCTTTTCTACTCATTGGTAATATGTAAACATATGTAACATATTAATAATGAATCATAAGATCATAATGTTATGAAAAATATAACTGTACCTGGGGAGGATTCAGTAACATGAGGATTCATTCAATAACATGAGGAACATGAGGATTCATGTTATTGAATCCTCATGAAACTACACAGATATTAAACAGAAGTCCCATCTTTCAAGAATAGAGGGAAAATCTCGGGATTAAATATCTGTTGGAACAATGAAAACTTTTTGAATGTCAGTTAAACTTTAAAATCTATTGTTGGAAATTATCCAAAAAGAAAATTTAAACAATTCAAGAAAAACTTGTATAAAAATTAAAATAGTATCGTTAAAAAGATGATTTTTAAAATTTTAAAACTTTGTGAAATTATTTTTAAGTAATAAAATTTTCGTAATTTATCTCTTGAAAATTCTGGATTAATTTTTAATCAAAATTTTAACTGTAATTTAAAAGTAATCACTCCAATGCGCACATTCCCACCTTCCAACATATATTTGTATCGTATTCGGTATGCTAAATTGTCTGTTCTGTAGAGCACCAACACACACACATTCGTCTTTATTATTCATATAGATTTCGATTTTTATATCAAAGACTATTTTATTTGATTACTATAATGTAGCCGCTTAATCATGAAGTCAAACTTTTTTTACCCTTTCTATGTCAAGAATCCAGTCTCCCATTTCGCAGAATCTTTGCTCTATGACGCGTGGATCGACACATTCGAATTCCAGCCGAATTTTATTGGCTTCCACTTTCGACAGATGAATCGCGAATTCCTTTCAGGGACCGGGATGACCTGAAAGTCGCTAAAGGCAGATGGTATCAATTGAAACTTCGTCAAGAAACTTAGAGTGGGTCGGAGGGAATATTCGGGGAAAGTTACTATAGAAATAAATTGCTCTTCCACGGAGCAATCCGTACACTAAAAGTGCCAACCAGGTGTTTCGGGTTGCCATGACGACGCTTGTATTCCACAGCTTTTACCGGAATATGAAGAGGAACTCTTTTCTTCCGCGACCTGGCCTTCTTAAGCGCTTTCTCCCTTACTTAAGATAGGAGGGAGTCCATAGAAATCAATTTACCTTTTCATTTAAGCGTAATAAGGTTTTGGGACTCGCTAAAAGGTGGGTGCAAAACAAAATGAAATAGAGTAGATGTCCGATGGGAGAGGTATTGCAAGATGAAAGGTTTTCGGATATTTATTTTTTCCCCTTTTCCTTTTTTTTATGTTGGGGTCTGAAGTAAGATGGAGAATTTTGCGTGATGAATTTTCTTAAACAAAATCCTGTCTCCGCTTGCGATACAGAAATCAATTTGCATTCATTTAGAGGAGAACGAAAGTGCTGTCGGGATTCGTAAATGCTGCATTAATCATATTTGTCGGTTATTTCCAAAATCTATTATTTTAGATTAATTTTCATTTAGAGTTTCATTTTTTTTAATTTATCATTATCTTATTGCTCAATTGTTTGAATAAAAACTGATTCGAACTTCATAGAAGAAAATCTAGGGATTATCAGAGAGCCGAAACTTTATAATATAAATTTTATGAAATATAGAAATAACTACTTAAAGATAAAACAAATAACATGTTCTCAATCCGATTAATTTTTTTATTACAATTTTTTAGAATAGGAATATCTTTTTACTAATAAAAACTCGACTATTGATTTTAAAAAAAAATCCATTTAAAAGAAAACAAATTTGTATTTATTTATTCATTATTTTTTAATTTACCCGGAGAAATCAGTTCTAATGAAAATATATTATCAGAATCTATATTTAAATAAATATAACCAATTAATAATTTCAAATTATAAATCGACATAGTCAAAGTTCTAAAAATGCAAATTAATTGAAATACGCATTTAATGTATGAAATACTATAGAAAAATAAAAACAAAGGTTAATTTTTAGGCTTTTTAATTAAATGTTATCAAATTTTCATAATAATTCTAATATAACGATCTACATTATTTTCTCTTTATTACATACATTTTTTTTAATTCATAACATTTATCTTTAATAGTGTTTTCTCAATATTAATTCATTATCTATTTTCTATTAATCCAAAAGAAAATAGAAAACAATGACGCAGTACCAAGACATTTTGAGGGGAGAATCTTCGAATCAATTATTCTCAAATGATTCAAAAAATTGTTTGATCCATTTGGTTAAAAGAGTAATAAATTTTATGATATTTTTGTTCTATAGACAATTATAATAAATCAATCATTTAATAATTTAAATCGTTGTAATGTAAATTTATATATATGATTTTTTAGTTGACATGTGTCAAATAAAATTATATTACGAGATAATCTAAGACTGACTTCCTATTATTATTATATAAGTTTCATTTACAATTTCAAAAGAATATTTATTTTATGAAGTAAATTATTGAAATTATTTTTCTTTTCCAAAATCGAAATGCAGCATTTTTTGTGAGTAAATTAATAAAATCCTTTAAGAATAGTAAGCAATTTTTTTTATATAAAAGTATCTTTTCATGAAGCAGAAAAAATTTAGACAAAAATAAATAAAATGAAATTAGAATTCTTTGCTTTAGATTCCAAAAATTCGTAAATTTAGATGCTTATTTTAAGTCTGAAAAAAAATCGCTTTGGGAAATATAAATGCCAATAAAAGCTCGACTCTGTTTATAGCTGTTTGTAAATCCTTCCAAATTATTTCTAACAATTTACAAAAAATAAAAAATACACTTTTTATTTTAAAATTTTGTCTGATTTGAAGAGAAATTAATTATACAAAGAGCCATTTTATATTTTTAAACATAGGAAAAAAGATAATTCGTTAAAGAGTGATGTAATAAAAGAGATTTAAACTGATTATTTTATATTAACAACATAGAAATTTAAAGGAAATAATTAAAACATTTATTATATCATTACAAAAAGAGATTAATGAAATGAACGAAATTCAATTAATCCCTTGAACCACGAATTGATTAAAACTTATAATTAAATACTACACTTTATTTTTAGGTTTTATTTTTAATTTTTATCCGAATGGAAAGGGCACCCGAGGTTTATAAGGTATCTAAGAAATTCTAGACTTTTAAATTAATTACTGCTCAAACTGAAATACAAATTTAAATACCAAAAAATTATTTTATTCGATGCACAAATCCGAGACTTCATTTCAATACAAGATGTTCATAATTATTTAAATCACTTTCATTGTTATGCTTATTTGATAACCAAAATGATAATATACGATATTGCTTGTAATAGAATTTTTATTGATTAATGTATCAGTATTACTTAATTTATACTGATTTTAGATATCTTTTGATTTTTTAAAGATACTCTTTGCAATAGGCAGTCATAATTAATACTAATATTGTGTATCGTCCAATGATCTCGGTATAACAGGGTTTTAAACACTGCTTAATATTTTTAATGTAATAACTCTTATGTTTAAAAATAGTATAATAGGCAAATTCGATTTATTATCTGATTTTTAAAAAATTAAAATAAGAATCAGACGATTTTTTAAAAAAAATTATCCGATGAATTTTCACTTGCCAAAATCGTCTGCATCGGTCCAATTATGTATTAAATTTTAAAAAAATTAAAGAAAAGAAAATAGCATGAAAATTAAATTTCCGATTTTAAATTGCCATAGAAATATTTCTTATTGAATTATTTCTTCTTAAATTACTAAGGAAAAATTGTAACATTTCAGTTAATTTCTTATTAAATTAATATTTAATCAACGTTTCAACTTTTAAAAGGTGACTGTATTTTTATTATTAAATATCTCCTTAAATATTAGATGCGCAAAGTATGGCGAAATTTGGGGGAGTTGTTTAGGTGGAGGTTTGGAACATAAATAACCACAATAATTTTTATTTATATTAAAATGTGGCAAAAAAACACACAGCTTAATTTAGAAGCATTCTAAATAAATCTAAACAATTCACAGTTTGGTATTATAATTTTTTATGAGCACATAGGGCTTCTATAGCTTATTCAAAGCATTACTTTTCTATTTTTTCAGCACTACTTTCCATAGAATATTTTCGTAACCGGAACTTCAGCTTTTCTTTAATAAAACAGGCAGAACTTTTTGTCGAGAAAATTTCAAATAAGAATTTGCCTTGCATAACTGAAGTGTCATATGCTCTAGTGACAACGCATTTTTTTTTTCGGATCTTTTAGTCAGATATTTTGAAGTCTGGGAAATGCTATGTTACATCCTCTGATCATATTACATAATCCATGTATCCTATAACATGATGCATAGAGATGCGAGTGACGTATATATGCCATCCATAAAATAAAGTTTCGAATGTGTATTTAGAAAGTCAAAATCAGTATAAATATAATGCCGATATATAGTAAAATGTGACAAACCCATATATATATAATATAAATTTACAATTTTAGCAGAATTATTAATTATTGTTATTCTTCGTTCAGCATTAAATAAATGTACTTACCTGCATCAAAATAAATGAGATTTTTCATAGTCCTTAAGTAATTATGCAATATGAGTTTAACCAATTAAGTGCGGTCAACGTGTGCACACGTAAAACTAAATCTTCATATTGGTGTCAATGTGTAATGTTTTATATAATAAAAATAAAATCTTAGTTGCTTTATTATGATTTTTTGCAAAATTTGCAATATGTATAATTGTGCCATTGGTTGACTTTAAAAAGGGGGTGTATAAGGGACTTTAAAAAAATAAATTCCGCAGTTAAGTGGTTAATTAAAAATGCATGGCTGGTACTTTTCACTTTTTCGCATACGAAGTGGGCAAAAAAAATTATTATAATCGTTTAAAAATTCGATCGCGATTATGACGAATTTTCATGTTTTTTGTCCTTCCTCAGATCAAATAAAACATCTTTTTGGAATTATGTTTGCGTATCTGTGAACATCTTAATTCAAAATCATTTTTAGTAGAGAGATAAAATTTGGTATGCAGTTTTTATACCAAATTTGCAGGTGTCTGTCAATGTTGAACAAAATTCATTTCCAGAAAGTCTATCCGTTATAATTTGACTTGGATTCTTCACGTTTTTCAAATAAAAGGATTAATTTTTTGGAAAAAGGGAACATTAAAATATATTCTGTATATATTTATATGATTTCAGTTTTCTTTATTGAAAATAATTATTATCACAATTAAAGAAATATCAAGAATATGAACAATCAATTTGAATATTTTAATAATTTCTTTAAAATGTACAAAAACAAATACTAAGCATTTCAGTTATTTTTTTATTTATTGTGGATTTATTCCTTAATTCTGGATAATAAATGATATCGTATTGCTTTATTTTAGGGAACAATCATATTTAGAAATGATGATTATTTCTTCCTATTTCAAATGTAAAGTTTAACAGTGTAATAATAAAGCATTTTATACAGTAAAAAGCAAAAAATGGAAAATTGTTCATTTAAGAGCAAATATCTGAGTAGAATATGCGAAAGATAATAGAATACATGGATTATTTACTTAGAGCTGTGGCCTATAAATTATTTGTAACATAAAAAGAATGCTTGGTAATTTGATGAAAAAATAAAGGCACATTACCCACAATTCTTAATTATCGAGGCAGGCTATATACTGAACTATTTGTAGGATACAACTTATCCTGGATATTATTTTTTTTGTTATTAAAATGAATAAAATTTACTAAAAAATAAAATCGATAAACATGGCTGGTTTGAATCCTCAGCAAATAATTAATTGCTTATCCGTATTAGCCTTTAGAATCCCCATGATAATAATTCCTTTAAAGACATTTTCACCTGTACTTTCATCCTATTAAAAAATAAATTCATTATTTTAACTTCATTTTAAAAGCATCTGATTATCATTCACAATATTTAACTCTCTCTATTTATTAAACTGTATTTTGATTTCATACTTAAATATATCCGGTTTCATATAATATATTCGATTTCGAGATTTAGCCATTTATTTGCATTTGGCTTATCATTTCGTTATCTTTAATCAATTCATATATTCATATATCTTTAATCAATTCATTCTCTTGCCTTTCGTATGAATGACAAAATGGATATATATATAAGTTACATAAAAAGAACCCATACTTTCCTCTCAATTCTATGAAGATTATTAATATTTTACATCCACTCGGAACTTTCATATAAATCAAGGTAATATAAATAGAATAGTTAAAATTTTATTACAATGAATAAGAGAGCATTATATCTGGCGATTGTAATAATATTTATGCATGTATATCAACTATAAAATTATACTTGAGTTTAGTACATACGAATCATGCATTCAATTGAAAAGTTTTATATTTTATGTAAATTGTTGAATAAGGATTATTATACCATTGATACAATTCTATCAATCCAATTGTTGCAAATTCAAGCATTTCCAATTATTGCATTGATATCTTGTCTCGAAATGTAATAAAGTTTCGTAATATGAATTACATAAATTAAATATATATCGTTGGAGAGAGGAGAGAATGTCATTATATTTCATTTGAAACCGCTGAAAGTAATTGGTACCAGCAACATTTCACTTGCTTTATTATCCACAACAAAAATGCTGAATAAGAAATTATATAAAATTTCGCAATGAATGCTATTATTTCAAATTAATACGTTAATTATTTAAACAGCCATTCGTTATAGAAAAAGGAATATATATATATATATATATATATATATATATATATATATATATATATAGTTTAAAAGATCACAAAGGTATAGTATTTAATAAAATATGTAAAAATATATAAATCTGCATTCATTTTTATAGAAAAATAATATTTTTTAAATCCATTAAACTATAAGAAATTGTATTTTTTTCAATAAAACACTTGTTCTAAATTTTTTGATAAAAATATTAATTGATAACTGATTATAATGGTGTAATTTCACGTGAAGATAAACCTAGTTGATAAAACATGTCATCTCCCAATGCCCAGCTTTTTTTCCCTACAAGAATAGTAATAAATTTAAAAAATGAATTTTCACTCAGCAACTGGTATATAACTTGTGACTTTAATGGATTCTTTTCACTTAATGCCACTGTCAGTAGATGAATATAACAGCCCATGTCATGTACCTTCGAATTCCAAGGTGTCTAACTTTTACTACTGTGAACTTCAGGCAACTTTCTCCCCTATGAAATGCACTGTGGATTCCAAAACTACATAAGCACAGTATATTCGGCATATATTACTTGAACATGAACTGCATTAACAAAAAAAATTAAACATGCATATTTGTTTGCAAGTATATTTGAATTTCTAAAAAAAAGATTTGAATTAATGTCTTTATTATCTGTTTTCGAGGCTAAATATGTGATGTACATTTATATTTCTGATATCTGTTAAACTCAACTAATACTTCAAATTCTGAAACACTCATGTTTCTGTTTCAAAAATAAGTGCTTATCCATCAACCCCACCCCACCTCCATTTAGAAAATCGCTATATTTTTATGGAGAATATGCACAAAAGAGTGTAGAAAATATCTATTCAGACTGCCTTTGAGGGTTCTGAAAGAGAGTTGGAAAAAAAATGGAAATTTTGCAGGAATATTCGGATGAGCCTCGTTTTACTTGTGAAGGGGTGTTCCGAACGGTTCAGTATCGAGAGATGAATAATATTTTGTCATAAAACATAAAAATTCTTTACGCTAGTTTTATAAAAAGAATAAGAATGATATCAAAGGTTGGAAGTATGCACACTGGTAAGAAAATACAATAGAACTTAGATCCTAGTAAAATCTTATATGATCAAGAGTGTCAAATGAAATCTTCCCACTTTGGCACTTGGCTCAGTATATTTGAAATATCGAAAGTTTTAAATAATAACGTAGACATTAAAGTCAGTTTGAAAAAAAATAATTATCGCCGGCCAATGGGTCATCTCTTCCCTTAAGAAATTTCACCGATCATTGGGACATGAGCAACACAAATACACAAGCATTAATGCACTTTTTTCTCCAAGAAAGCGAGAACCTGCTTAATTATGAGTTGAGTTCGGATTCCAATATTAGAAATACCTGATGGAGGAATAATATCAAGTCCATAAAAACTGTAAAAAAAGAATTCAGAATTTACAAAAATTGAATATTCCTAGTTTGTAAAGCATGATTATTATATAATTAGACAAAAATATTAAATGTATGTGATTTGTAAATACACGGTCATAATACTTGAATGGAAAAGAAACCAGATTGATTTTTACTAAAATGCCATATTGATCCAATAGATCAATATGACATTTGATCCAAGGCATTCATACTTTAGAAATGATATTACCTTTTGCCAAATTTAAAGAAGGTTTTTGTATTATTTCCCGTAAAGATTTTTCAGGTATGGCATAAATGAATTCACAGTATTAATGCATTTATTTTCCAAAATATGACTTAGGTTATGCTGGATCACTGAAATCGTTTGCTCAATTAGTATAAAAAAATGCATTAGCAGAAATAATGAAAATTTAATTATTTAATGACGATATACATCTAGTCATACTTTACTTAGTAAGAATTAGAACAGAAAATTAGCATAATTTTAATATATGTATTTCTGAAAAAAAAAAGACGAATTATCTTTAAAATGGATTTTAAATCTTTTGCAAAATTAAAATAGCCTGATATGATATTGTTAAAAACTAGAAATGCTCTGCAAATAAATTTCTTTAAACATCTTGCATCAGTTATTTCACGAACAAATTCTAACAAATGGAACTAAATTAAAATATTTATTTCAACATTTCAACTTCATCATTAATTAAGCCTCGTATCTTGACATTAAATATAACTGTCTTCTTCCATTTCTTAAATTAGCTATGTATTAGTAAAATACACAAATTATCCAATGAGAAATGATTAATTCATCATATTTTCGATAAATTAGAGATCGCATTAACATATTTAAACAGAGATTAAATTATGAAAAAGTAGTTATTTTGAGTGCAATAAAATCTTTCTTTCAAAAAGTCTTCTCTAAAACTAACTAAAATTATAATCGATCGCACATTGCTTATTTGGAAATACTTAATTTAGCATTAAATTTTATTCGTTTATTATTTTTTTATAAGAACTGGAACAATGTCTTTTTCAAATTTACCTGAAAGACAAAGACTCATATTTAAGAAAAAAATATTTAAATAATGAATGATATAGAGTGATAATGAAAGATATATACAATATATGAATAATATATAGTAGTATGCCATTCAACAATAAAAAAAACTGAATTTTAGTTTTTAAACAATATTTAGGTTGATATTAATTGCGAAATGATTTTTTTTTTTTTTTATCTACGTGACGAACTTTTCTGGATACTCCACTTTAAGGAAAAATTATGACTTCAGATATTTCCTCTTCTCTGATGCCGTTTCTTTTCATTTCATTTATAATGCATAGACATCATTTTTCCTTGTCCATATTTTCTTTATGGCATTCACTGGAGAATTCCAATTTGGAATTTTGATAAGTTTCTATGTTTCAAAAATCCCAGAATCCGAAGTAATGGGGAGTTATAAGGGTTATTCTAAAGGAAGGATCAGATTTATGAAAATTTATTTCGAATAAAAACGACAATATTTAGGAATACATATGACGCATCATATTATAAAGAAGCTTTCAGTTTTATTCGGCGAATTCATAATGAGTTCCAGTGTTAAAAACGTAGAATCGAAAGTTCATTTTTTGCCACACATCGCAATTTCTTGACTTACTGCTGTTAAAATTCGATCTTGCCGACCGATCTTAAAGATTTACAAGTTTTACAGGTCTCACAATTTTAAACACATACCATAACACTGTTTGCGGAATTCTAAGCTCTGTCTCCTCTTTGTGAATTTCCTAAGGTTCCATTCGGCAGAAGTTCGAATACGCTTACTATTTCACCGACGTGCGGGAATCAGCAGTGATTTTGCCTTTGCATATACAACAACCCTTATCTTTGAAATTTTTGCAAATTGTAAAGCCATTTATGACGAGGCGGCCTGCTGTTCAGATTAAACTGAAATACACGTTGTAAAGCAACCATGGTTATCTCTGTGCATATTGCAGAGAATTAAAAGTATTTTTCTAAGGCTTCGCCAGTGTCTCCTTAATTACCACACTGCCGATTTTTTTGTCAGGGATTGTACAAATGGGAAAAAATAAAACCTTGAACCTTTTTCTAGCCAATAATGTGTTTTATTTCCCCTAATAGATTGTTTTTCATTATGGATAACTGTATAAATCTTCTCCTATATTCTGAATAACCTGGATATATATTTATTTTCCTCACTTGCATAGAAACAAATGATTTTAATAAGATTAATCATCAATAAAAGATTCATTTAAAAATCATAATCTTTATCATAAAGATAGTGATTTATAAAAGAATTTGATGAAACAAAATTTCGGGTAATGCCAAAATTATTTTATTTAAATTAAATTTTTGTCAATATTGTCAAGAAGTATACAATTCGATGCACCGATCAAAATGGTAATTTTACATATCCTTTATAGTATCCGTGTTGCTTCTCATATTGAATAAAAACGTTTGTATATAATTTAAATTATTGCTTTTATCTCTACAAGTTTTCTGTTCACTTTAACGAAAAATATTGAAAAATTGAAAAATATTGAATAATTGAATCATTTAACCTATAGAAAAAATATCTTTGTTTATATTGAAAATGATAAGTTTACTATCAAAAAATATGTATTTGAACTTGCAGTTGGGAAAAATAATAAGATTTCCATCTTGATTCGCTAGTCTATTGCCTCGTGTTGAATTTTGCGCGTAATGGCTTTTACTTCACCCAATTACATAAAGCATTAAAGCATCTAACTTAAAACCATTGCCATGCGAATTAAAGTGAAAGTAAAAATTCTGCGTTACTGTAATCAAATTTTTTTAACATAAAATTACCTTTAGCAAAAGCATGAGAGTGAAATATTAATTGAAGCAATAAAATAAATTTAATTTAATAACAATGACATTTAACTTTTCATTTTTAAAATAATGTGAAAATGGTATTACTATGATCATATTATTCGACGTAATTGAAAAAAAAACTTTAAGAATTCGATATTCTTTTACTAAATAAAGTATTTAAAACATTAATCTATTTTTAACTTGCACCTAATAACCAATAAATAAAGTAATAAATTTACTAGCTCTCTATGCAACCGAACGTTTCATATACTATGAGTAATGATTTTTGAGTTATAGAATATGTAGGAGGTATTCATGCCTAAAACAATTAATTGTGGAAAATGGAAATGGTGTCAGTTAAATTCTCATTTTTTATTTCATTTAATTATATTATTGTTAATATTTTTTTATTATTTCTGTAATTTTTTTCCGTAAACTATATAAACAAGAAACAGCATTAATAGGATTGTTTTGGATTCCTTCAGGGTACTTTTATTGATGGCCATCAAGAATGTTTATTTACTTATTTACAAAAGAGCACACTAGAGAGAAATCTCCATTTACAGAGTGCTATAAATGAGAAATAAGCAAAGAAAAAAAAACCATAGCGAGTAATACATGAAGAGAAAATACACTAGGAAAAAGAAAATTCGATTATAAAAGAATAGGTAAAATCAAAATAATTACTCAAACGAATATATAATTAAAAACAAAAATGCATTATCACAGAAATGCTAGAACAGTTAAAACATACATTAATTACTGAATATATAAGTAAAATAATTTTCCACTATTTATTGCAAGTGATATGTGAGCAAGTTTATGCAAAAGATGAAGCAAACGATAATCGAATTTTTAAGTATCAAAAAATTATAAAAACTCCATAAAAGATATTACTTAGTTTTAAAAAAATGTAAAAGGGGTCAATTATTTTTATAAAATAATTTCCGCCTTTCAGCCTTTTAAGTGTCCTTTGAAATAATAAATAGATATATAAATTTAATGAATTTAATTAAAAATATTTTTTCCAAATATATAAATTTAGTTAACTTCCTTTTTTATAAATTGATATTTTCACATTCGGAAAATGATGACTCTTGCATTCCTTACACCTATGACAACACTTGTGACATATGGTTTCTTATCTGATCATTAATTTCAAATATTGATGTATTAATTGTTGCATAGTAAATTCGTTACTCGCATTTCATCCCATTTGCATTTGCACTTTAGAACAGTGACAATATCGCAATCTTTCATCAATTCATTGGTGTCTCAGTGAATAGTAAAGTAGATTACGGCATAATATGGACACCAACATTCCTAATCAGACTTTGAAATCTACTAAAATTTCTCATCTGTTCATGACTTTTATGCACATAGAAATCGCAGCATCAAAGTGAATGTAGCAAAATTTTCATTAAATGCCATATTTGAAGAGCTTTACTAATATATATATGTACATATGATTGCTAGATATGAATTTGGAAACTACACTTCATGAAATGAATGTTGAATATAAATGCGAGTGTATATTTTGTAAAAATGATGTTAATAAAGATTAATACATAATTAAAAGTATTTCCCCGTACCATTTGTTTTCAGATAGATCTAACTGTAGTAAGATTTCAAAACGAAATTTAAATGCGGTAAGTTAAATATCTGATGTCGGAATATAATTGTAATGATTAAACAAAGTGATTATTTACTAAAGATAACTAATAGATAAGAATTTACTAAAGATAACTTTTTTTATTCAACATAATGTACAATGTTTCTAAACGTTTATTATTATTTAGCTTGTTGAAGAAAATTATTTAACTTCCTTAACTATTTTGTTGTATTAATTACCTAATAGATCACACTTCCCATTTCTAGAATGTACTATTCTATTTATTCAACTAAGAATCCATAGAATTCTAGAAGTGTTAGTTTATGAGTGCAATTTTTGTATTTAGAGTGATAATGAAATTTGATTTCATCTTATAAGTTGGTGAAGCGATTATTCAAGTCAATATCACGAATGGCCATGGCGGTTAAGGGGTTAAACAACAGCTAGGCAAAAGAAAATATAAATATTTAAATGGTGAAATTATTATTGAAATTCATATATGTTAAAATCATATCACTCACACTAAAAGTCACTTTCTCCTCCTTTCATATCGACCGCCAAGTTAGTTTCTTAACTGTACATCTATTGTTGTTCTCCGATTAGGGATTTTATGTTTGCATGTGTTGTAAGTTTCTACAGTTGTTCCTCTTTTTATACTCCTCAACTGTGTTTTTCAAGGAATAAAGCATTGTTTTACTTTACAGACCTTGTTGAACCTTTCGTACCCGTACATCCATTACAAACATTTCCAGTAATCAAATATAATGATGTTTCATACATATAAAAGCATTCCTTCCTTTATCAAACACAAAGACAACTGCTGTATTATATTTGGAAAGAATAATTCATGAATTAACTTATGTCTCTCCATTTTGCTAAAATGTTTGCTTTTCTTGTTGTTAATGAATTTTCTCTCGTTAATTGAGGCTATTTTTCCCATTTCTGTTTTCTCTTTTCTTTACTGAAGTAAGTGTTGCAGGAGAATTTGGGAAGCCTTAATGAGCATTGAATTTATACTCCGTACCTCTTCATTTAGAGAGTTAAAAGTTGAACGTCATATCATTTCAAAACATTTCTACAACAAAACTCATTTTAAAATGTACTTTGAAAATTTGTATTAATCTGATGTAACAAAATATTATACAGAGAACTGTAAGAATTTCAAACATATTCCTCATAAGTTTTCTTAAGTATTCTGTAGCAGTTTCAATGAATGCACTCTAACAAAAAAAATTGTTTCGACTATATTTTAATTAAAATAACTGTCTTATCGATTCAAATGATGTTCTACGATTTCAAAAATACCTTTTTGGCCTCAGGTGTTAGATGAATACTATATCAATTTGCTATATACATACAATTTATAAAAGTTTTTAAGATAGTTTAAATTTGAGGGGAAACAAAACTCACATTAGCGTTTTTAATAAGGTCCAAATAAATAAAATAAACTACAATGCAATTTGCCTGGAATTAAATCCCAGTACCTTCGTTATTTAACTGCAATGGAATTTGCCTGTCAGTTTTTTTATTAGGCTTAACTAAATCATATACGATTAGAATAGAGCATATTTTACCGTTTCAAAGAACTTTTTGTATGTTATAACTGCGAGAACTACGAGGATGTTTCTCATTAATTTTCTTCAAGAAATTTCATATCTAAGGAAAAGTATTAAGCTTTATAAAATTGGGTTACTTAAATTTCATAAATAGAAAAAAGAATTCGAAAATTTTTAAGAATATTGTTATGCCTTTTTAATATTGCTGTCCAGCCTCTAAGTTTCTCGAAAAAGAAGATAATTTCCCAGATAACTCCGATGAATAATAATACTACGAATACTTGAGCCGATGATTCTCGTGCTTGAAAACGATTTAGCGACAAATTTGGCGACTGAAGAAAAAATCGAATATTCCTCGAATTGCTGGAAATTTGGCGATGTATTGATTCAAGCAAAGATACGATAACTTTCCGGAATATTGGATCTTGACAAAGTATATTTAACATAATAATACAAACTCGAATTAAATACTCGAAAATACCAATTTACTTAAACTATTTTTCTGCAAATGCCATTACACTATCAAATTCAAAAAATGCAACTGCATTCAAATAGTTATTTAATTTACACAGCAAATTAAATTTGTTATATTTACATTTAAGCAGTGTTACATGTATTTCAAGAAAATAGAGAACGAACTCTACTCTAGCGAACTCTATTTTCCTAGCTATATTTAATCATAATTTAATATTATGATTAAAATAAGATAAAATTATGTAAAATGATCTCTTATCTCTTCTATATACGAAAATAGTATTAATCCTTTATTATTAAAATCAATCCGACTTTTCTCAATATTGTAATCTTAAAATAGGAAAAATCATATTGAATTCAGATCATCTATACTTAGCTCTTGGGATTACTTTCTCTTGTTTTTTTATTCATATTTTAGAGAATGTAAAAGGCTTTGCACTGAATTCGTTTAAAATCTAATGCTCCTAATTTCGTGAAATATATATTTTCAAAAAACAAAGCTTAGGTAAAATATACGAAAGCTATTTTGCGTTCTAATCCTTCTCAGCATTCTGATGTCGTAAACGTTTATACCTGACAACAGTAAATCTTTGATATTAATATTTTTATCTCTTTTATAAATATCTTTCGATTCTATTCGTAATGAATATGCATATATGATATTTCGCTTTATTTTTTCTTGATAATATGGGATATATTTTCGCTTGCTTTTTTCTTGTGCTTTAAATGATTTATCCTAGATATAGAGATAATCTCTGTATAATATGTCACTACAATTAGAAGGCTCAATCCTCTCATAATTGGAAAAACTCTTCCATAAATTCTATAATGGTACAAAATTATTGTATAATATAGTATCTTTAAACATAATTTTATTCTAATGCATTCAAGATTTAAACACTTCTTTGTGATGTTTTGACTATAATAACTTTTGAAAGCAAAATATATCTAATTTAATAATGAACAGCTATAAATTTAGATAGGATAAGATTAGAATTTATCCTATCTAAAATTACATTTGAGCGATGATATAAATCTAATATATAAAAAAATATAAATAAATCTAATATATAAAAATGAATCTTTTTTTTAGTATTTTATGCATTGTCGGACTATTCATCCGATTGCAATAAAACTTAGCCAAATTATTGCTTTAAACCTACAAAATCGTCGTAAGTTTTTCACATGGCCAGTTGTATGTTGGATGCTCACGAGTCGGACAGCCAAGAATTGATGAAGACAGAAAACAAAAAATATTGTTTATTAATTACCGTATGAATAATAAGTCAAAAAATTACAATGAATGTTATTTATACTTTTCCTTTATATATGTCATTCAATTTCAATGAATGTATTCATTGTCGAGACAAGAAAATAAATCTTTCTTTCTATTATTCCGAATTAAAGCGATAGATATTTCAAATTTCAAGCGATATTTCCAAAATTATTTCTTCTGCGGCAGTAATGTGCCGGTCACCAGCTACTTATCAATAAAATATAAAAGGCTTAGAGATAGATAGATGTTCCTGACAGGCATAGAGTCATATCAAAAACAACATTTAATGTCTGATTACCTGAATGACTATTGTAAAGTCTAGTCCCAGAATTTCAATCAATCACAAATATAGTTAGAAGCATTTTTTTTTTGTTTATATAAACTTAAACACCAAAAATGTGCAGAAATTTTGTATAATTATGTGATGACAGTGATAGTATAATTAGTAAGTATTTTAGAAAATTAATTATCATTCATTGGCTTAATTTTAATGAAATTTTTGTTCCGTATTACAGACACTATATAATAAATATTTGTGCAAAACTGATTACAAGATTTTATAATATTTATGATAATACCTAATGAGATATATTGAAAATTTAAGAGTTGAAAACAATAAAATAAATATATAAAAAGAGCTTTTATTAATATACTTAACTGCAAAAAGTATTTTGTAATTAAAATTTTTAAAATCCTCTCAAAAATTGTAATATCAGCCGGCAGTAATATGGCATGAAATTAAATTATAGTAAATAATTAAAGACAAAAGAATACAAAATATTCATTAAATTTGAATGCATTATGAATATAATTGAAAATCGACTTTCTTCAAGTATTTATATTTAATATTATCTTGTCCAATTTTTAACATTTTACTTGAATATTGAAAATTTTGAGAAAGTAATATCTTTTCCTAATTTATATTGCAATAATAAAACTTAACTTTATTTTTAAAAAATTAAAAGCATTAAAATAATTTTTATATTCTCACTAATTTAATCATTTGCTTAATTTTAGATTAAACGTCTATTTAGTTCGCATAATAATACAGCATACTTTAATAAATTTTTAATTAATAGGTATTAAGGCGTAAAAGGAGTAAAATAGTTTTCTGAATTGAATAATGCTCTTTAAAACTCTTTAAATCGGTCTTTTTCAAAGCAGTCTTCATGAAATTTTAATCAAACGAGTTCATAATGGGCGATATCTTTAAGCCTTAGGTACCTGAAAGGATCGACAAGATTTTATTAATGAGATGAACCCATGTTTATTTCAAAGAATACTTAAGAAATCGAAGAAGTTCCACCAAGATAAAGCTCTAACTAGTTTTAACGCTTAAAGAGTTCTTAAATTAATCAATTAATAATGAAACCTTAATACATTCCCCTGCCTTTATCGACTCGACTACAACTTACAAGCCATCGGGAACTAAAAGGGAACAGAAAAAAAAACTGGATGAAGGGAGTGCCGAGAATTTTTTCGATTAAATTAACGAAGGATTTCAGTGAATTTCTTTCGAGGGTAAGTGTTCTAGAACATTTCATTACGTAAGCAATTTTGTTGGAGCAGTTCGTAGACAGACAGATTAGCGTTCCAATTTCATGACATCTTCTGCTCAGTGTGCGAGCACTTAGGGAAGTGCTCTTACAAATGTTTCTTTATCGTGAATTTTCGGAACAGGCGTTTAGTTCTGGGTAGATTTTAACCAGTGTTTTTTTTTTTAATATTTAGCATTAAATTTGTGCTATATTGTTTGGAAGGAATTGAACAGTTTTCTGAATATTTACTCAACTCTATGTTGTTCTGCTATATGACTTTATAAATATTAATTTAAATTAAGTGGTATTTGATAATTGAAATGGATAATTAATTACAGTAAAAGAAGAACATATAAGCTCTATAAATTCTATATTGCACAATAATACATCTATATCATTATTACATTATTTTCGAAATAGGCGTTTAGTATCTGGGTGGATTTTAATCAGTTTTTTAGGTATTCAGAATTAAATTAATTATATATTGTTTGGCAAAAATTGATAATTTTTCTGAATATTTATTCAAATTTATGTTGTTATGTTGTATGATTGTTGTAAAAATTAATTTAAATTGAAATGATATGTGGAATTTGATAATTGACAACAGATTACTAATTCTAATAATAGAAGTATCTATAAGCTCCATAAATTCTATATTACACATTAATACTTCTGTATCATTATTACAATAATATAAAAGTATTTTGATAATTAGTATTATGAAAATTTACAATGTTTTTATTTACATAATTCTGCAAATAAACGTATTAAATTATGTATGAATGTATTGATAATGAATATCTATGAAATGATAATGAATATCTATGAAATGATAATGAATATCTATGAATGTACATTTTTTTTCGACGTAACACATTCGAAATCGTTAATTTTTTTATTAGATTGATTCTAAGTTGATAAATATGAATATATATATAATTAACGATATTTCCAGTAATCGTATAATATGCATTTTAAGTAGTTGTACGGAAACAAAAATTATACTCATAAAGCCATGTAAAAGTATACTTACAAAATGAACACATTACAAATGAAATTTACAAAATTCGTATTAACTTTCGTATTCTTTCGAACACACAAACTTAGATGAATAAAGAGAAATGGAAAAGTTATATTTTTACATACAATGGATGAAATAATAAGTTCATGAAGAATACATTTTATATTTAATTGGATATCAATTCTTTCCAGGCTCTAAATTTCTTAACACAGCATAAATAAGTAATACTGAGGGAAAATATTTATTAAATGGTGATAACAGTTAAATTTATATTCATTTTCTGTTTTACAATTTCAAAAATAATGCAGGAATGAAATGTGATAGAATAGTAGTAAGTGCTCGATGAATAATAAGATGTTCGAAAAGGTTTCGACAAAATTTAACTGTTGACCAACAGCACACCAAAAAAATATTATTTTTATAACGAAGCATATAAATTAAAAAGTTATGCATACACTGCATAATATTACCTTTAAGATTAATTAACCTTTTTGAAAATCTTACGTTCTGTCTCCCAAAATCATCTGAACTGAATTATATATATATATATATATATATATATATATATATATATATATATATATATATATATATATATATATATATATATATATATATATATATATATATATATATATATATATATATATATATATATATATATATATATATATATATATATACACACAATATAATATAGTAATAGAACCTCATAAAGAAAATTTGTTTGCTGACAAGAACAAGTCTTGATGATTGAGGTATGCACATTATTTATAAATGTAGCATCAAAAAATATTTCTAATATATATTTATCGCTCACCAGTCGCCTTTAGAGACCAGTTGGCTCTGCAGTAATATGTTATATCTAATTTCTTATAAATTGTTTGTATGGAACTTTAAAACAATGATTCCATTGAATCGACAGATCTTAAAAACATGTTAATTGCCTTATACCTTTTTTTTTTTGTTTGTTTATTATTTACCTGAACCTTCCCAATGAAGACCCACTCTTATATTAATTGAAAATACAATTGGCTTGTTCATCTGTCTTATAAATTTCGCGAAAATATAAATGGCTCAGGTATTAAATAGAATAAGTCTTCTTTAGCTTTCAATAATAAATGAAAAAAAACGTGTTTAAATATTTGATGAAAAGTGAAAATGATTTTAATGTTAGGGCATCAAGGCAATCTATTGTTGGAAATTAGACAAAAATATTGTTTTTAAAAAATTTTCAAAATGCAAGAAAATTTGCCTGGCGTTTGAATTGGTATCATTCAAATCATTCGAAGATCATTCAACTTCTTTGAATCATTTAAAAGATAATTTTTAAAATGGTGAAAAAATAAATTTTGTTCTTCAATGTTTTTGGATTTAAGGTAAAATTCATGAAAGTTTATCTAAATTATTAGATTAAAAAAAATTAAGTTAAAATTTCAGAAAAAAAACCTTTTATCTTTTTAAGTATATAATTGCCAAGTTTAGTAGTTATAGTTTAAACGGCCTAACTGTAGAGCCAAAACAGACACATACATTTTCCATTATTAATGATAGAAATTTATGAATAAATTTGAATTATCATTGGACAGTTACTAAGTCACATTTTAAATACAACTTATTTCCTCTAAAGTCTTCACTTTCTTATACAAACATGATATCGTTTTAATCTGCAAATCCATTTAGTAACAAATGTATAGTTCATGCTTTTTTAATATACATCTGGCTAAAATAGTATTTTCTTCATGTTGATTGCGACAACACTAATTGTCCCTGATAAAGGATCAGATTTTGAAGATGCTTCCAACCGAACTTCCAAAGAGCTCCTATTATACAAATATTCTTAGAAACCTTTCAAGGTGTGAATACACTACTGTTTATGAATTTCTACTCCATACAAACAAATGTATATCCATAATCACCGCTTTGATGTCATACTCCATCTTAACTTCACTACGCCTTTGAGTTAATGTTTCCGAATTCTCTTTACTTCAAACAAAGTCCGCTACTGTCTTACTTATTAGTTTTGATATGCTAGAGACATTATAAAGGCATTTCAAAATCCTTGTTAATCTTCTTGTATAACTGTTGTTCACTAGTAGTCAACAGGTTAACACATTACGTACGGCGTTTTGCGCGGTCAACACGCTCCCAGGTGGGCACATTTTTGAATGCTCTAGAAACATGCTTGGGAAGCTATAGGATACAGATACGCAAATTTTTAATTTGCAGTTTGCATTATATTTATAGAAAGTATTCTTAAATATTACTATATATTTTTATACATATATTTATTATATCAGATGTTTTACATTTTAACTATCATTTATTTCCCAGACTTGAATAATGCTTTAGAGTGTGATATTTGGTAAAGCATATTTCCTTGTACAATGGTATTAGGCACGATTTGCAGCAGTATCTTGTTTTAAGACATATTAAGGACCACTCACGAATTTTCTCGTATTTTGTGTCCCATCTCTTACGGACCGCTCATTAGTTTTATCGTGTTGCGTATCCCGTCTATTATTGCCTCATAATTAACAAAGTTATGATGATTTTAGAACGTACAAGTTTGTCCAAAATCGTGCCGTCCCAGGCATATGATGTCTTACAGATTTATTTGCATTCCTTAATTTGTTAAATATTTGTCTCTGATTGGTTATGATTCGATTTAACCGAAAAAACATGAAAACGAGATAGCTCGTGACCCGAACACAACGTTCTGCTTGCTAAAAACGAGAAATCTCGTGACCCGTAAGCAATGTGTTAATTATAAAAGTTTTCGTACCATACATCAGTCAAAGAGCTGGCATTCTAAAAAAAACCATAGAATCTTGAATTAACATGAAAATATATTCAGACAGCTTTTGTTTCACTTTCAATAGCACAGAAATCATAAGAATATTATCTGCTCAACATTAGAAGAAGAAAAACTTAAAAATCTTTATAAAAAATAGTTAAAGTTTCCCCAAATAGTTGTGGAGCCTAAAAAGCATTTTTCAAACAATTCACTAAACTCCAATAATTGCTCAAATCTAAAAATAATAAAAGATAATTACTGAAAAAGAAATGGCAATGAGTTGAGAAGAAAACTGAAGATAAACATCGAAGGGAAGATTTGTCAAAGTAACGAGAGCGAAAGAGCAATTATCTGCAATTCCAAAGATTATCTGTTCCCATAATTCCACTAGAAAACTTAATTGCCTTCAAATTGTTACAAAGATGTAATAATAGCAGAACATGAAATACTAGATAAAAAGGACGTTTCAAGCATAACATTGACAAAGTTGCACAATTTTGGAATTATTATTTCAGGGTCTATTAAGGGGCTTTTGTACAGAAATTAATACACTGTCACAATTGATGATGGTAAACATCCAATATTCCCAAATGTATTAAATTATCATAAAATTTATCTCGTAACGAGATATATAGAGATATTTTTGTATCTTATTCATAAAAGATAATAATGAAAATGGGAAAATGAAAAAAAAGGGCTATTTGTTTGAGTTTGAATGGATTCTCTGAAGTGAAATGCTTCCTCTTGTTCCCTGATATTTCATAATAATTTCCTGTAGCATTTAGTTTTACTGTACGAAATACAGAAGAGTTACAGTTTCAACGCATTGTGTTTTAAAAATAACCTTTTTGAGCAAAATGGGAAATGTGTTCAAGCTCTTTATAATAGTTTAAATTTATATCATTTTCTATTTATATCGAATGGTAAAGAATAAATTTCCTTTAATTTTCTGGTTCAAATTTTATGGCTCATATCATATTAAACTTTCATTAAGACATTTTAAAAGACATTAGGACTTTAGCTATTACATTACATTACAATAGAATAAAAATTGAACGATAGGAAATTTTTTCAAATAAATATTTGGAATATGAATCTTATATTCAAAATATCTTGATATATTTTTAATTGTATCCTAAATTATGTATTATTTATATATCAGGCCTTGAATATTTTAAATTTGTTCCTTTTAAAAATTTATCAATCTTTCAAAATTAAAATTTATTTTAATCAAAAATATTATTTATTAAAAAACCGTGTTTCATTTTTCAATACATTTCTGTAAAAATATGTGGCAACGATGACAACTTGTTTCGTCGGAATTGAATAAACACTGATTTCAATAAGATTTCACTAATTATCTTATTAAAAAGAAGTATTCGTTATTATATTAATAAAAAAAGCACTCATCTTTTTGATAAAAATGAGGGGTTTTTTTAGGCTTTTGATCTCAAAAATGGGGTTTTTTTTTTAATACTTTCTGATTTTTGAGAATTTTAATATTGTATTTTAGTTTGCTATGGGTGGTCCTATACACTACTAATAATCCATGCATGTTGTCATATAATACTTTAGAAATTAATATGGATCATAATGTAATTAAAAGATTTGATAAATTAGCGACTTGAAGAAATGAAATTCTAACGGCCTGTTGGTGCACAACTTTCATCACCTAGTAAACAAAAGAAATATGTCTACTGGTACAGCATCTATACTTATGCCGAGGAAATGATTATGACTTTTGATGAGGAAAAAAATCGGAATAAGAGATCTATCTTAAAGCAATACATATCCTACAGGAGACATCACAGATAATGCAGTTAGAAATTACTTAATATGAGAATGGTAATGTTGCTTTCTAGACTCCTCGTTGCTAACTCATGCCTTTTGTTTAAAGAGAAATCCCATGAGTTGCTCGTAATAAAGGCTATTTTATTTCGATTACATAATCCAATTTTATTTTTCTATAATCTGTTCGATTATACAATTCATGAACATTACAATCAGGGAAGAAGTAAAGGACTAATAATATTTGGTTAGCGCAGAGTGTATTATTACATTGTTTTTTTGCATTTTACTTTATTACTTCATGTAATTTATCCTTTCAAAATTCTGTTAAAATTGTAGATTTCATAGAATCTAAATTTTCATTTATTATATGCAAATTTTGTATTATGTTTAATTGATATTGTTTGAAATTAAACGATATAACGAGTATGAAAATTTCTGCTCTCTGATTTTCGCTGGCAATGTAAGCTTCTCTCCTACCGTTTGTAATCCACCCGCATATCTACTTTGGATTGGCTGGATTTTTCTGCCTTGGATATCATTTGACTAGGATACAGAATTGCAAGGTTCACGACTGGAAAATCTAGTTTGGTTGCAAAATGAAAGGTCGATTTATGAAATTCTAGTATCGACACTTCACAAATGAATTTTAAAAATAGCCAATTATCAAATTAATTAAAAAAGATATATTAGAATCTCTAGAACAAAGAACTTGTCAATAAGTTTATAGATAAAAAGTTGGTGTGATTTTTGTAAAGCAATGCGAGTTACTACCAGAGACACACCAGAAAATCAGCCAAATATTCTGTTTCAGATATATGTATTCGGGTCTTTATGTTACGCTCTTTAGATTTTTCATTGCTTTCATTAATTAATGATTTTATTTGAAACTTTCGTCAAAGAACATTTAGCAACCATTTGCCTTAACTTTGTTATTTATATAATAAAAATAAAGCAAATGTATTTGTATCTTAATAGAAAAAGAAATGAATAATGTGCCTCAATAGAAGAGGCAGAATATTTTCTCAGAATCAAATATAAATTAATATTAATTTTATAAATTATTTTTACTAGATTAATTACGTAATTTAAGTAAATATTTTGCATTTTTTAATAAAGAAGTAAAGACTCAACAGCAAAAATTTCACGAGAGAAATGCAATCTGATTTAAGTTATTTGATTATATTAATTTCAACGCAAATATAAAAGAGAATTAAATTAATTATTCTGTAGCAGATCTAGATTCTTTGACAATTCAATATTTATTTATGCATTATACCATCATTCTTTTATTCTTAAAAAAAAAGATCAATATCAAAAAAAATTGTTTAATTGTTTAAAAACAAATGAATAATTCTCTGAACATGATCTTACCTGGCTCAATGTAAACTTTACTTTCCTGCAATTACTTTTATTGAACTACAGTTGTTTTTCTTAACAATTACATCAAATAAGCAAAAAGAGACAGTAAAAAAAAATAAGAGATATTTTTTAAGAAAATAGTTTTTTTTATTATATGAACAAATAAGGCTGAATTGTTTCAATAAAAAGCCCTATTTCTTATAAAATACAAATAAAAATTCTAGCGGTGTTACATATAAACGCATAAAAAAAAAACTTTCTTTCTCTGCAATAATGCAAACTAATTTTAGCTAATTCCCGGCATTTTGTTAGCGGGGCATTAATTAGGAAGACTCAAGGAAAAAGATTAGGCTGGCAGCAATTGTTTGAAAAGTAATTAATTTTTGCGCTGCCAAAGTAATTGCTCCTCATGAGAATATTGAATAATAAGGATTTTTTTCCCCATGGATCTTAAATTCCCGAATTCCATTTTTAGCCATAAGCGAATACAGTGCATGCAAATTGACTCTTTTAAATTTAATATGATTATTTATACCTTGTGGATATGCATATGCCTAAGAATCCTTAGATTTTTCTTTTTCAAATTTTTAAAATGTTCTTTATTGATTAATGGTAAAGAATTGAGAAAAGTTTTGGAGAAAATTTTACTTTTTGAACTAAGTGTTTCTTGAATAATTGGTAATAAATCATTCATAGGTATAGTTTTTACATATCTGTTGAAATAAATTAAGCACTGTTTGAGATTTTTCAAATAACTTTCCTTTTTTTTTTTTCTAAATTTGAAGCTAACGAATAAAGGAAATTTCTATCCTTAAAGCTTAGTATTGAATTGGTTTCCATATTTTTGAATGGAATTTCGTAGTTTTCTGTATTTTTTTTTCAGATTTCTAGCATGTGATCGATATTATGTTGAATCTTCATTTTTACTTCTAAGCTAAAGTTATGTTTTCGAAAAAAATCCGATTTCTGTGTAATTTAAGGTTTCTGAGTTTCCACAATTCTCAGTTTTAAAATCCATAGAAATATTTCTGAATAGTTTATGAAAGTGTGTATAGTTAAATATATCTTTTTAAAGCTTCTAAGGTGTTATTTCAATTTGTTCTATGAAATGGGCAGCTTTTTTACTATGTAGACTTCTCAAAGATCTATGTTATTTTTATACATTTTACGAACTGAATGACGCACTGTTTGAGTTTGTTTATAACTTTGTGGGATAAAACTATGTCTTAATTTCTGGTAGTTTATTTTTATCACTTATGACTTATGATGAATGTTCAATTTTTAATGTGTCTTTACATTAAGAAGGTAATATTAATTTTGGGGAATTTCCTTCAAAAAATATTTATAAGAAAAATAGTCAGAAAAATATCTAACAAAATCAAAATTCATTTTCCAGATTTAACTAAAGTTATTGTTACAAAAATAATCCAATGAACGTACAGTGAATTTAATACAACAATAATAATAATGGAAAATGGTAAAAACTACATTTTATTCAAAGAGAAAAACGACACACTTGCAACAAAAACAAAACCCAATTCAATACAGAAACCAGTTCTATTATAAATTATCAGCACACAAGCAGACAGCTAATTGTTAGTTTTATAACAGGAGCTGCAAAATAGCATTCCAAAAAATAAATCACTTCCTTATCTGAGAGCTTGAACCCTTTATAAGTTTCCGATAGTGTTAGGAATTTTTTTAGAAGAGTCTTCTGATTATGATTTAGATTGTCAAAATTCGCATAGCTTCCAAAGAATTCCTTTCTTTCTCATTGCCGTATAGTGATTGCCAATTTCGTCATCAAAATCGGGAGTCTGGTAACAATTCAACAGCCATTGGGAAGAACCAGTAAACATATCTCTCTTACTACGAGTCTAACTGCGCGAGGAAAAAATGTTACAAATTCGTAACAATATATTCGAAATATTTTTCCTAACTTTTGGGAATTACTAGACTTTATATTTACCGTCGAATATATTAACAAACTCAATCAAACTGCGAGTGGATTAGATTTTTCTTTAAGAAGGATCTCCCCTTTAAAGAGCATTAATTTTCTCTCGATAGTTTTTTTGGTAAAATCGTTTCGAGTTTATTTAAAACTGCTATAACAGTTTTAGGTAATATTCTTTTTAATATCATATAAATAATTATTCAACTGCTAAAGATGAATAAGAACTATTTAAAGTCAAAATACCGGAATTTATATAACAAGCTCAAAAGGGTGCGTCTCTTACATGAAAAGAAATAGATAAGAAGACTGTATCTCAATACTTGTATTTCTTTTAATATATTATACGAAAAGTACATCCCTAAAGCCTATATCCGGAAAACTTGTTTTCCCGCAAAGTAAACACTTCCTTCGAAATATATTTGATCTCACTTTCTTTGACAACCTTATTGTATTCAATATCATTATCTTTTATCTAACCTAAATCTACAGAAAAAATTCAAGCACAAATATTCAACAACTAATATTTAGAAGGAATATAATGGAAGATCCATTTAAGTTGAAACTACATAGATTTATCTGTGTAACCAAGTGGTTTCATGAAAGGAATGTTAGAGGAGCCTTGAATAAATTCTAATTCCAGCTTGTGAAAAGATGGCCAGAATTCCAGAATGCTCATTATTAAATGAAATCTTAAAGTGAATGAAAATTCATTGAATTTTTATAGTTTTTAATTACAGAACATATAAAAAAAGAGAATAAGTAATGACATTTAAGCGTTCTTATTCAGGTTCTTATCAAATAAGATTTATTTGGATCATTTGTTTCCTTTTATTATGCTAAATTCATTAAAAGGCAAAATGTCAAAAACGCTTTTGAAAAATGAATTGATCTGAAAAAATTTTCATATTGTAATTTGTCCATATATATTTATGGGTATTATGGGTAACATTTTGATTCTGACTTTTTTTACTGCGTTGTTATCGTTAGATAAATAATTGTGAGAATTTAACGATATTTCTAAATTTTCTGAATTTGCAGCAATTAATTTCATTGTTATAATGACATAACATTTTGATTCTGACCTTTTTTATTGTGTTGCTATCGTTAGATAGATAATTGTGAGAATTTAACGATATTTCTAAATTTTCTGAATTTGCAGCAATTAATTTCATTGTTATAATGAAATTCAAATCGTTTCCATTGTTTTATCAAATATAAACGTCTGCTTTTCTTCAAATGTTGAAAGCTAATAATGAAATGATCTGTTTATTATCTGCTTGCTTTACAAAAGAAATCAGAAACAGGAATTAATTATGGATAATGACAATATGCTACTTGAATTAGATTACCTAAACATTTTACATTTTAAAAGAAGTATGATATAATGGGATTTATTTTCAGTAGGAATATTTATTGCACACAATAAGCAGATTTAAATCTATTAAAACAACCCGTTTTTTAATTTCACTTAACTTCAGCTTAAAAGTTATTTGTTGAGGAAATTATGAATATCAATTTATGCATAAAAGAATTGCTTGGAATTGCATAATCAATATTCAGGCTGAACAATTTGGTTCAGGTTTCCAGAAGGGGATAATGTTAATATTAATTGAAGTATCAAATTATAAAGACGTTCCCATTTCTTCCGTACATTTACTTGGTTGGTTTTGCGAAGCTCGATGGAAAGCATTGCTTATAGTTTATAACTTTATCCAACCATCTGCATAAAATATCAACATGAGATTACAACTATAAATTGATGTAACATATTCACTATTGCTCAAAACGTGCTTCTAAACAGTTTTATCTTTCATGATGTTGTGTTAATAATCTTCAAATGCGGACATACTTGGAATGTAGTTTCTACATTTCGAGTCAATTATTTAAAAAATTCCTACATTCAAACAGAGCTTCATAACAGACAAATTTATCTCATGTGACGTTTTGTGTCGAAGATTTATAAGTATGGCGTATTGAGAATGCTGTTCCAATGTTTTGAATCAATTATTTAAAAGATATTAGTATTCAGCATATATTCTTTTGTTGATACATTTTATATTATCCGGTAGTTACTTTGATTGTTTTTAAATATGGTGTTATGAAAATGTTAAATATTATTGAGCAAATTATTTCAAAGATAAATACAAAATAGAAAAATGGGGTTTTTAATTAAAATCTATTTTAATAAGTTTCTATATACGAACACATAAATGTAATAAATCCAAATTTTTAAATTTCGATTTCGATAATAAGTGAAAGTGATTTTGGTTTGAGAAAATTAATATAATTTACAAGAAACTGCGAGTAGAATGTTCAATGCATTTAATTACTGATGATCCTTATGAAAATCCTTATATTGAAAAGTATAAAAAGATTAATTGTATAATGTAGCTACAGGAGATTAGTTATTGAAAATATAATTATAATTATTAATCTACTAATCTCTATTGATTTACTAAGAAGATGACAAAAATGTTGTACAACATGAATAATTAATAAAAAAATTAACCTTATTAGTTCTGAAAAAAAATTAACACCGAAAATTTCTTCATATAAGGCATAAATATTCAACATACTTCACAGAAAGAAAGAGGGAAATAAAGAAAGATAATATAACAACTTTTTTCAAATTCAATATAATTTTTTAATTCAAACTAAAAAAAACATTTTTTTTAACTATCAGTTTTAAAAATGCATTAAAATTTATTCAGTTTGATATTTTTAGATGGATATTTTTCTTGAAATAAATTCACTAGCAATAGCGTTGAGAATTTTGAAAAAATAACTAAAAGCAAAAAAGAAAAAAATTCTCAGATGCCAGAGATGACGAATTATAAAATTGCGTATGGCTTTTCTTGAATCTACTATGAACGGTACTCATAAAGGTCGGAGGGCACTTAAAATTAAGAGGGACATGGGATTTAATAATAATTTCGTATGCAAAGAGAACCTCGGCTTATTTTATGGATCTTAATTTTATTTTAAATATGTTAATGTACGTTTCTAGTGTTTTAAATATACGAGATCCCCTGAAAGTAGGTTTAAGTTGCAAAAGTGCGTCATTTCTAAATCAATACTGGGCATCTTACTTGTCTGCTGAATAATTTATAAAATAGAATTTGTTTTAAATCCAAAGACGCTTGTACTCTTGTATTTAAAATGACTGTTTAAATACATTTTCTTGTGTTAAAAAAATTCATAATCATTATAAGATTTTTAAAATATCCTATAGTAATACTTGAATAATATTGCTCATAGAACAAATTGAATTTATGAGCTTTACAGCTTACAACCAACTGAAAATGAACAATTGTATATTTTGTAAATTCATTGGCTATCTATTTAACAGAATTAATGATTTTAAAATCAGTTCGGTATTTGCTATAAATATTCTGAAACGAAGCATTATTTCACTTTTAATTCCAGTTATGTCAATGATATTGATTTTCTTCTCCAATTAAATTATTTCAATCCTAAAAGCGCATGTGTTATTTTTTTGTACGTATAAGCTTTGATAATGTGGCCAGTATTCCTAATGACAAATAAACAATTTAATGGTATAGATCTATCAAAAAATTCATTGAATAAATTACGATAACTGATGAGGCTTAAGTTATTTGAAATTACAAAAATAAACAATTAAATGAAATCAATGAATTAAAAAAGTCATCCATGAATTATTTTCTTTAGATATATTACAAAAGCCATAAAATTACTATTTCATCTGTATCTACTTTTGAATAAAACTGGATCTTGTTTCCTTTAAAAATTCCTAACTTTATATTAGTATAGTTACAATTTGAAATCGCATTAATAAAATGTCTTAAATGCATCTAATAAATGTTATTTTTCTAAATGACAATACTGCATTTTCACTCGGAAAAAATATTTACTTCCTTATGAATTTTATTACCTGGATTATATAAATATTTATTACATATCATGATTTCTTATCATATTGATTAACCATGTATATTTTCATATTTATGGAATTATTGTATCCTCTATATGAATGAAATCATTCAAACTGATATATTCTATTCATTAGTTTTAGTTAAATAATTAAAATAGGTTTTTAGGTGATTAAAACATATCTAAACATTATTTTCCTGGGTTGTTTTACAATAAATTTAAACTTTTATAGTTATTAAATGATTATTTCTTAGAAATAAATAACTAATTTTCTTTATTAGTTCTCTTTATATCATTTACGATCATAGAAGTTAATTATTAACAATTTCCTTCGGAATCTTCCCATTAAAAAAAATGGAAATAAGCCTTATTTTTTAAAAAAGCATATTTTCATTTGATTAAAATTGTAAAATATTCTATTTCATATAATTGTTTTCCCTGAAATAAAACTATAAACTAAATTTGATTTGTTTCCTAGTTTGCCGAGAAAAATGTTATATATCTTCCTATTTTATATTATTGTTATATATTTTGTTTCTCTTAAAGCTCAAGAAATTTATCATAGTTTTGATTCCGCATTGCTTTATCTCTCTTTTCGGATAACACCTCGTTAATAATTAACTGTTTAGTAAAACTAATAACAATCACCACAAAATTATTCATTTAAAGGATTGTAGTTTATGTCGAATGTGTAACCAATATATTTGAAAAGAATTTTCACCGATTGCTTACCATAAAACCGCAATATCTACTCCTCTTTCCTGCCTTAAACAAAAATGTTATTTAATAATAATAGAAGTTCAATATTTAACTTATCAAATTCAATTCTTATTTAAAAACTTTATCCTAATAGCGTAATAATTAAATATATTTGAATTTCTAAGCAAACAACACAGATGAAAACCTTCAATAACATAGTAAATCCTTATTCAAACAATTTATACAAAAGAAATGCTTCAACTAGTGTGTATTCTCTTTTGTTGTGTGCTGTGCTCTGGTACATCTTTAACAATTAGATATGCATATTAACACAACTCTTCAAATAGAAAGCTCTTTCATTTCATTTGGTGTAAAATTCTCGACATTAAATTTTCGGTGTCGTTCTTCTGATTTGCATATACATGAATGGTATAAGCAGATACGAGATTTTAATAACTTTCCAAGTTTGATTTGGAAGCTTTGTGGCCTTTGAAATTAAACTGTTAGCGATTCATAGGAATGGTAAATGATTCGTCAATGCATGGATCAAAGATTACCAAATGGTCAGTTTTGTGAATTGCAAATTCAAATGCACGATTGAATGATGCATGAAATGTAAATCTGCTCTTTGCGAATAAATAATTTTGTGTGTGAAATTATAGCAGAAGTTAGAAAATAATTCAGAAATTAGAAAATAAGTGGCATAAATATTGTTAAGAATCTGTAATATTGTTTGGAAGAGAGTTTAAATTTTCAATGGATGCCATATCAATGATGCCTTAAATTAAGGATAACTTTAGTAATTAAATATTTGGTAAATTACCGCAGAAAATAAAGTTCCAGAAAAAATAATGCACTCGACTAGGACTCGAGATTCATAGATTCTTCAAGAAAATTCCATGCTTTGATAGAATATATAAAGACGAAAGAGCTGAAAAAAGTAGGCATTGTGAGTGAGACTTTTTCTTGCTGTTGCTGTTATTCAATAACAGTTTGGTCTTTCCTCGTGTGTTGTTAATTTTCGCAAGTACTGTTTTTGTGGCTTTAAAGCAATACTTGATTTTGTGCTTTCTTGTTAAGTGAACCATCAATTTGCGTATTGGACTTCTTTCATCGCATTCATTCACTAGACAAATTTACTGCATACTAATACTGTCTATCGCGTTCCTAATAAACTTAAAATATTTTTTTTAAATTATGTACCTGAAAAAAGGTATAAGGTAAAAAATATAGTGTATTTATAAGATATTACAAAAAGGGATAGAAATAAGTAAAATAATTTTTTTGATAAGAGTTTGTGCCGATTCCGACTACAACTTCTTTTCTATTATGGGCTATTGTTTTATTACCTATAAATTATCTAGAATAGAAGTTGCTTATTTTCATACAATTCTACGTAAGAAAGTCAAAAAATTCGTGATGAAAGTAAAATTTATATAAACTATATATTCCCGTGTCACCTCAAAGTATCATAAAGAAAATAGAACTTGAAAGAAAACAAACAAACTTGAAAGAAAATAAATCTTCCTATTTCTCTTCCCTTCAATTTTTATATAGATATTTTATTAGAATGTGAAATACTATGATTTTAGCACTAAGTATTACTTGTTGCGTATCCAATAAATGCTAAATAAAATGTCTATTCTAAACGTATCTCAATAGTTTATTTCTAAATTTTGAAAAAATGCTTTAAATGATGAAGGGATTTATATTTGAGTCCATAAATAAACTTTAAAACCAATTTGAAGAGTCTCCCCGAAACTTTATCGCATACTCTATAATACTAGTGTATCCACAAGTCATCGGTGAACAAAAATTACAAAAGAGCCTAACAGCGTGCAGATTTTGACGATTAATCGCAGGGATGTGGTTAATATACGAAAACAAAAACAAAAAACACCAAATGTTTTCGTTGAAGGCGTTTTTTTCAACCTTGTGAAATCAAAATTTGACACAGTACTAAAATTGTAGTCACAAAAGCACATATCAAATTGCTTTAAGCACATAGTTAATTGCTTTTTTAAGTATCGCATTTAAATGATCGTGAAACTGCGGACTGAGAGACGAACAACCCATAGACGGAATTGGTTACAAATCTAGCATGCATCTTCATGATAGATGATAAACATTCTTCTATTTATACACTAAATTTTATCTGTCTAGCATTTTTCACTTTGTAGTTATGCTAACTTATATTTGGACAGTTGGACAGAAAGACTTCCTCTGAATAAATTTCATTAAAAAATTTAATAAATCTAGTTTGAGTATTTTGTTAACAGAAAAGTCTAAAACGTGTGAGATTCCACAAAATTTCTCTGTATTCTTGGTTTACAAGAAAGTAAAAGTATGTTTTCTATTAATGTCTCAGGAATATTTAATTATATATGATTAATATTTTTAAAAAATAAAATTTTTATATTTCTGTAACTGAAACTGGCCTAGTTTTGGGCATTGGCTTTCGTTATTTTGGAATAATCAGTGATCGCTACTAGGGAATGCAAAGATTTTTTTCTGCCAAATTTTCCTCAAATGATCATTAAAATTATCCTAGACTTAGTAATTCGGTTAATTATACCAATGAAAATTAATGTGTCAAAAATTTTCTACTAAATGTATATATTATGAGCTGATGATAGTATAAAAATTTAGGCATCATAAATGTTTCAATAGAAATTTAAATGGTTAAAACAATGCAAAATATAATTGATTACGTCATCCAGCATTTTTCTAACTTGAAAAAATGTCTATTCTTAATGGTTTAGAAATTAGATAATAGACCACAATGTGAATGTAAACTATTATATTTTTTGTTCTAACTCAAAAACTTTTTAAAGGAATAAATAAACTAAAGATGATATTAAAAATTTTAAATTTTGTCTTTCTTTCCGATTATTAATAATAAATCCATTCATGGGTGTTTCTTTTTTTTAAAGCATACTTTAAAGAAGTCACCCATGATATGTAACATCATGAAACTAATTTAAATTGTGTTATCTAAAAAATTGCGAAAGCCTTTAGATTAAATGATTAATCATTAAAATTTTAATAGAAATTCACTCCCTATTTTTGAAAAATAAGAGAATTTAGAGTGAAGTTTCTGAAGTAATATTTTAAAATCTTATTCCATGACATAAATTGACCATTTCCGAGAAATTATATCAACGTTACTTCTGTAGTTAACGAGTTTTCATAATACTTTCATAAGTTTTCGTATACTAAAGTTCATGTAGCACAAGATAATTTAATTTACGTGACAAATCCATAATTACCTAACTAAAAATATGTATGAATTAAATCATATCGTGATTTTTTAAAAGTATCTGAGAAATGGCAAGCATTTTTTTAAAGAATCATATATAATTTTTGAAAAAATAGAATATAATAACTAATATTCAGAAACAAAGCTGTTATTAATTTATTGCAACGTTTTAACCAAGTATTTTTATCAGTAAAAAATTTCAGATGACAATTTTATTGAATTATTTTTCCTTTGGATCAGAATTATTAATAAATTCCCTTAAAAGAAATTAATTTTGTCTTAAACGAAAAATTAAACACTCGTGACTCCCTTGAAGAACTAAGTTCAATACATTTTATTCCACAATTTTAATTTTGAGTAAACTGGGGCACATATTCCTTCTTTTATATCCGATAACATTTGTAGAGCTGGATTTAAAGATAAATTAAAACTCATGCAATTATTAAAATTCTCAGCTCAGTTCACCAAATACATTCAAATGTCTCAATGGATTCTGTTTCCTGCATCCAAGCATTCAATGTATCCTTTAACTCGCTTTATTTTCAAATAATTAATTTCGAATCATTGCTTACCTATTCCTTCTTGATAAAAGCCCAGCATTCAGCAAATCTTAGCTTAAAGTCTTAATGAAGATTTAAAATGTATTCATTATTTTCTGAGATTCTGTAATGAATGCGTTTAAGTCAAATTAGAATATTCATTCTTTAGAAAATCATTCAAATGTCTTAAATATTAGTTCTTTCATTTTCGTGGAGTTAATGTCAAACAAATCCATTTACAATTTCTTACGTTGAATTTTCTAAGAAGTCATGGAATATGTTATTGTTGAAAAGGTATAAATTTATTAATTTTGCCGTATTTATCATATAAATATTTAAAAATAATATTTTAAAATTAACTATGAATGAAAAGAATCAAATGTACAAATAGATTAAAATGAAACACAGTTTTGCACTAGATTCTTGACTAAACTTGCTGATGTTTTTATTTAAATTTGTAATTTAAAAAAAGACCGAATTTATGAAGCAATATAAGAAAATATCAAAATTATTTAATAATTTACATCTTCAGTTAAAATAAAAGGGAAGGAAATGTATGTATTATTTTGTAATTTTAACTTGGACTTAATTTCATTGCAACTACAGTAGACAAATTAGTTTAATCGTTCTTCATATTTAAAAGACTAATTAACTGATAAAACTTATTACACATTAAGTAACTAAGTAATTAATTTAGAATTTAATTAATATTTCAAATATAATGGGGATAATTTTTCGACGACATCATGTTATTCAACAAAAAAGGAGTTGAAACTTAGACATATTTTAATCCGTTAGAACCAGCACTTACGAGAAATATTGTTACGTAATGAAATAATTTTTCGTCCATTTATTCAAATACTAATATATTTTTCTATTTTAAATATTTCTCATAAGAAAATTGATTATTTAATGGATCTTTCATCTGAATTAAAATGTAAATTCGAAAAATTATCTGAATATTTACAAACGGAGCAAATTTACATAGTATGATAAATTTATAAAATATGATTGTAAAATAATAATATATATAGTAGAATTTTAAAATTACATTTTTGTGCTATGTGGAGTAGTAACTAATGAAAACTAAAATGGATTTTGAAGATGTTCTTTGAATGTTGAATAAATAGGTACAACTCTTTCTGTTATTATAAATACCATGAAATCATTTCCGGAAAAATTCCCTACCAAAAGATAGCATTCGTATAAAATCAAAGCATCAGCAAAAATTTATATCATTTTCATTTCATTTCATCATTTATCATTTTAATAAAAATTCCCAAATTTTATTCACATCATTAAGTAATATTTGAAATTTTAGCACATACACTAATGAATAAAAAGTCTATAAAATTATATTTACAAGCATGTTAAATTAAAATTTTAAATTGTTTTTAAAGTCATACAGTATCAGCACAAATTTCTCGTAGGTTTTATAGATAATAAAAACATGGACTCTAAAATGATTTTATAATAAAAAAATGCTCTGAAATTCCTAAGGAATACTATTATAAGCCGAAACTAAAATACTCAAACGTAAATGGAAATGAAATTGTGGTAGAAAAATTCCACTTAACTCAAAGACTGTATATATCTGGAAACATTTAACGCTGTAATGTCTTAATCCTGATCGATCAAATAAGAGAGAAGCGAAATAAGTTCTTTTATTTACGGCCTTATAAATGTACACAAAAACGGCTTGTTCTTATCTAGGTGAATATTATTTACAAAACTCATACAATAATTTAAAGTTTTATTATGAAATAGTTCCTTAATCAAATCGGAGAATAGACACAAAAAAACCGGTAACAGGCTGTTAGCTCGAACGACAACTCCAGGGGGCCGCTCCAGAAATCCACCGGTCTTTATCAGGTGGATCCTAACACAAAAACCCGAGCTTCTCACAAAAATCAGAAACAACTTCGAATACCATGTCTCTCCGGCTCCACTGCTCTTTTCTCTTCTCTCTTTTCAAAACAAAATTCCCGAATTTTATTTCCATTAAATCTCTGCCTCTGATTTTCTCATTGGTGCATTTGAGTTCCTTATCACGCAATAGCTACTCAGCAATGCTTCCTCAATGGTCTCCAGTCGATCGTGAGATGTCTGTCCATGATCTATCTTTGTAGCTGACTTCCCGAACACATGTTTATTATAATCAATTCACAGCTAACACCGGCTAAAGTCCATCTGACTTCGACACTTAATGAAAACAGTTGCTGGTAATTGACCGTTTCTCGAAGAGTTGTGTAGTCCCTTCATGATGGAAAAAAGTTTAATATCTGGATGTTTTGACTTTCTTCTCCTTTGAAGATATGAGGGATCTCTTTAAAATGGCGAAACGCACTTCTGTGGTCCTTTATCTATCCAGTCATTTGTTCTATTCACAACAAACGACTAGACACAATGATTCTACTAGGAAGGAAGATTCCATCTGGCAGTCCGTGGCACTTAACTATGTGTGGGGAGACGGCTGACGTCACATCTGTCCGGAATGCCAATTACAGGGTGAGGAAAAAGGGGAAACTTTTACAGCAGAAAACGACCTGTTATTATGTGTCTGAGTGAAGTAGAAATGACAAATCGAGCAACGGACACTAATTCCTCTAAACCGAATCAGCACACCGTAAACCAGCTTTTTGTTATCAAATGATAGAATAATTGACATTTGCAGACATAAGATGCGTGCAGCTCTAAATGAATATCATGCAGTGCAGTTTTCTAATCATGACGGTATTTCGGTCGTTGTACAAACCGGTCAGTCGCGCTTATGTATTTGCACAGAAGTCTTTGCACCATCTGAAAATTAAAGAGCATTGACCTACTTCAAGTTCTCAACACATTAAAAATATATGCTGGATTCCACTAACTTCTATCGACAAAAATTGGATTACTGTGCGTTGTAGCTATTTAGACGAATCCAGATTACGATGTTACCTTTTTCCATTGAATATATTTCACTCAATAATGCACTGCCACTATTCGCTTTATATCTAATTTTTCCTGCCACATACAGTGGCTCCCAAAATTGAGTATACACTATATCCTTTCGTCTTTAATTTTATTATTTTTGATCTTAGCATTCCTATTTATGGCTAATGTTTATAAGAAAGACAAAATATACGTTAACAAAAGTATTGGGCTAAAAAAAAGGTGGAATCAATAATATTTTTATTACAGTCATTTTTATGTCAAAGTTACAAATTCCAAAGTTGCAAAATTGAGTATACATCTAGCAAAATCTGTCAATAAAAGGAGAAAACGTTAAGGTAATATTTTGTTGCATATCCTTTTGCATTTAGAACAGCTTGTAAACGGTATGGCATTGAGTTGACAAGAGTTTGAGTTGTTTCATCGGATATTTTCGAGCATTCTTCTTGTAGTACTCTTTTTAAGTGTTCCTTGCCCCTAATATCGTGTTTTTGAACTGATTTTCCTAATTGTGCCCACAAATTTTCAATCACATTGAGATCTGAAGATTGAGGAGGGGTGTGCAATTGCATTTTACAATTATACAACAACCATAACTTAACTATTTTAGCTGTATGTTTCGGGTCATTATATTGTTGAAACAGAAAACTTGACCTTAAACTCAAATTCTGGGCACTTTGTTTTAAATGTTTCTTCAATATATCCAAATATTTAATTTTGTCCATTATTCCATCAATGAAAACTAAATTTCCCACTCCTTTTGCAGACATACAGCCCCATACAAGAAGTGAACCAACTCCAGGGTTGACGGAAGGATTGGTGTTTTTAGGAAGAATTTCAGAATTGGGCTTTCTCCAAACATAACATCTACCATCTTTACCAAAAACATTGAACTTACTTTTGTTACTGAATATTACTTGATTCCAGAAGTCAGGAGGCTTTGAAATATGACTTTTAGCAAATGAAATTCTTTTCTCTCGATTTACTTTGGAAATGAATGGTTTTGTTCTGGCTACGCGACCATTATAATTTGCTTTTCGGATTACTCTTCGAATTGTTTCTGCAGAAACACACTTTCCAATTGTTCTTGAAGTACATGTAGCAATTTTTGTAGCACTTACCTTATGATTGTTTGCTACCTCTCGAATAACTCTTCTCTTGGTCGTGGAAATGAGGATTTCTTTCCTTCCTCTTCCAGGTTTATTAGCAATTTATCCATACATTTTATACTTCTGGATAATTTTTAAAACGCATCCGTGACTGCTTTGAATTTCCCTTGCAATTTCTCATGGAGATTTACCATCTCCAGACGAATAACAAGTTTATAACAACATTTTTTTCATTTCTGGATTTCAATATGATAAACAAAACGTTTGTTTTCGCATGCAAATCAATGATTGCCAATTAAAGTAACAAAACTATTTTACTTTTTAATTTAAAAATAAATAGTAGTAGTCAAGTCGCATATTTTATAAGGTGTATACTCAATTTTGTGACTTTGGAATTTGTGACTTTGATATAAAAATTACTGTAATAAAAATATTATTGACTCCTCCGTTTTGTTTCTTAGCCTAATACCTTTGTTAATGTGTATTTTATCGTTCTTATAAATATTAGCAATAAATAGGAATGTTAAGATCGAAAAGAATAAAATTAAAGAAGAAAGAGTATACTGTATACTCAATTTTGGGAGCCACTGTAACTACATCTACCCGAGAAAGATATTCGTTACCATAGTGTTTCAATGAATGAAGTAGAAGTGGCAAATCAAGTAACATACTTGAATTTCTCTAAACTGAATCGGCACCCCATAAAAAAAGCTTTCTGTTAATCTGTTAAAAGAGAATAATCGGCATTTAGAGTCGAATTAAAAATGCGTGCGAGTCTGAATGAATGCTATGCAATTCAGTTTTCTAATCACGAAGCGATTTCCTTCGTGGAACAAGCTGCCCCACTCAGGCTTATTTTTGTTCAAAAATCACTGTATCATCTGAAAATGGCACAACACGACATACTTAAGGTTCTTTATTTGTTAGACATATTTTTGATTTTACTATCTTCCGTCAACAAAAATTGGATTATTGTAAGTTTAAGTTGTTTAGAGTAATCCAGATTACGATGGAATCTATTTCCATTGGAGGAATACAACTACTTTGGAATGAATTTTTTGAAAAACATTCGAAAATTGTATTTTTGTGTATTTGCATATAAAATATTGAAAAAAAACAATCTATGAAACTAAAATAACCAGAAAAGTGGCAAATGCTTTTCTTAAAATAAAAATCTGTTTTTTATTTTTTTTTATTCAAAATATGTATAAACCAAACATTTTCTAGATGCAAAATTATCAAAGGATTTGCTTAAAATGTTTCAGATAGCTTAAGAAATATATTATCTAGATCCTGAACTGAAAAATATGCTGTATTTCTATCCATTCTTTAAATATTGGGGTTCGACTGATGAATAATATGAAATTTTCAATTTTTTTTTCATATAACGAATATTTCAATATTTTTCATATAACGGAGGTAGTAGTTTCATTTTTTTCATATAACTAAAACATCTATAAAATATTTCTAAATACATATATTACTATTTCTCTAGTTCAAGAACATATCAAGAAATTATTATACCAAATTTGAACAAAAACTCCGCATTAGAACGCAATTTAGGAGTCTTTCCTCAGAACATTCTATGAAAGATTAGAATTTGAGAAAACAGTATTAAAACGCAAGTAAATGAAAATATAAAAATCAGTGTAATTTCCCAAAAAATCAATTTAGAAACAAAATTCTAAAAGGTTTATAAAGAAACATGTTCAAACATTAAGAATGTTTAATTTTTTTTTTATAAAAATCATAATTTTTTTTAAAAATTGTCTTTTTAATGCGATCATGTACCTGAATATATTTCATTCAACGATGCGCTGCCATTATCCGCTTTATATATATTTTTTTCTGACAGATAAAGACATCAATCGAAAAATTTGAAATTTCTGGTACATGGTATGTTACCACTACATCGCTTTAGCTTGGACTCGTTTCATATTAAAAACTCAAACTAGGAATAACTATTATTTCGCACAAAATGAAAAATGCAGCAGATTCTATTTTGCGATGATGATGCTTGTATCAGAACTTGGAAATTTCAGATTAAGATTCGAGAACTTAGACATTTTACAATCTTCGATCTGACACAAAAAAGAAAAAGAAATTCAGCTTTACAAAAAGTTTCCTCACAGAAATTTATATATATAGTTCGATTCCAAAAAAGGATTTTTCTCCATTTTACTTTACCATTACTTCTAAAAATCTGAAAGAAATGCTTTCTTCGCCGGTTTTGTACCTCAAAGGCTTATGGAAAAGACTCCCTTTCTCGATAAAAAAAAAGAACCACCACCACCACAAAAAAAGAGATGTATTTAGGGAACATTTCGTTTCGTTATTTATCAAACTTTTCCTTTTTTAGTCTGCCCTAATATTCTGAGAAGATTCTAGTGATTCACTTTGGTGGATTCTTTGGTCACAGCACAAACATCTCCGATTGGAGATCAAATCCTGAGCGTAAATATATTTATCTTTTGAGGAAGAAATTTCCAGTCGCGATTTGCCAAGTACTGACACTTCGATAAAGGTGGTAAATGGAAGGAATAGAGCAACATCAGCTATTTCTTTGGATACAGTTATAAAGGAAAAGGAAATTTAATAGAAAAACATATTTTTTAGGAAACATGCTATTATGTATGTTACTTTAAAATCTCTTATTTATAATTTCTTATTATGAATAATTTGGAACTAGCAAAAGTCCATGTTATTAAATTTAACACCAGGTGGCACCACTTTAATGGGATCAAAATGTAGTTGCATGTCAACTAATCGCTTAATTTTTATTCTAAAATAATATAAAAAATTTCATTGTCACTAAAAAGATATATGTATGCAATATTTAAAAAAATTAATGCATCTGGAAGAATGGGAAATTTTTCAGAACGTTTTATTTTTATAAACATAAAACAAGCAGAATTAAATGAGTGTTTAAAAAGAATAGATTAAACATGGAATAAATTGTTATTTGTTAGAAAAGAAATACTAATATTTCCTAAATCTGAGCATTATTACAATGAAAAATATTAATAGTTATATGCAGGATAGCCTTCAAAAATCATTAAGTTTTTCAATTCTTCAGAGAATAATCTCCTGGGCAAAATTTGAAAAAAAAAATCAATATGGGTAATTATCTTAATTGGAAGAACAAAAATCGTGGTCGTATTTGGGGAATAATTTTAAGGACCAACCCAAATGCAGAGAGAGTTATTGCCATTATTATTATGGAATTATCGTCAACGAATTATATTTCAAAAAAGATGATTTTACATGATCGTGTTCATTCAAAAGCGAAAAACAGGGGATTAATTAAGAACGGCGGGTAAGTCAGCCATTTAACTCTCCGACCCGCCACGAAGGCACACGGATTTAAACCGTAAAAACTGAATGACTGGACCGCCGCAACTGCAATATTGTCGGGAACTGTGGTTGAATCCTAAGGGCCACCACCGGCCACGGTACAACCCTCCCCGAAGGAAGTACGTCCCGTCACCGATGGGAGCAGTCAAATCTCCCACCTATTAGTGTACCCTCCAGGGTGGCGAGATCCAACCACCATGCCGGAAGCATCTCATCCTCATTTCGAGGTGCCTCCCGGGGGGGGGGGTAGAATGGCTGGGGAATATGTTGAGTTTGAAATATTCCTAGATGACATTTGTATGTAAAGGATGATCAAGTTATTAATTAGGTCTTCTGAACTCTCTAGTTAGTAATTTGTTATGCGAAATATGAAAAAATAAATCTCCCCCAAATACTCCCTTTTGTAGAAACATATTTATCTAAATTTATTACATCTTGAGTGATCATGAAATTGACTCAAAAATCTTGGAAACTTTGCATCGTGTAGAGGTTTGTTATGGGCAAGGATAGAACCTGGGTCCTTGTGGTTCGCAGTCGAGTGACGAAACCACAAGACAAAAGCAATTGCCCGTGTTTCGTAGCTGTTATCTGGCTTATAAACTTTTAACCACAATCGTATATAAGCTTCTTTTTAAAACTGCTTAATTGACATGATCACATTTTGGTATGTTGCTTAACCAGTGATTCGAAAATACCAATATCACAGTAAATTACATATTCATGATATTGCTGATTTAAAATATAAGTGGCATCATATATCATACAAAACGACATTACAAGTTTATCTTCTACTTTAGAACAACTGATCATTCTAAGTATCATATCAAATATAGTTAAGAGTTATTATATTTATTTTGTTTCAAACGTTAAGCTTTCATTTACCAATTATATTAATCATGCGATACTAAAGTATCTTCACGAGAAATTTTAAATAGAAATTATATTTTTACGAGTAGCAACATTTTGGTACTTTCTGCATATTGATAAAATGGTTAGTTATTACTAAAATATGATTAGGTATGGTTAGAAGAAATATGATAAGAATTTTTTCGGTTATTCCTTTATTCTTCGTGATTTATTTACATATTACAAAATAATGAGAATCTGTTACCTCGGAAACAAATTTTAGTATAGTTCTTTTGTCTGGAAATTTAAAAGCATGTTTCGTCCTGCATATGCATCGAATTTTATCATATTTTTTTTTTCAGATTATTCAACTTTTAAATAGAAATAGTAGCTCATGTTATTTTATGATAATTCTTGCATTTAACCCTTTCTAGGGCCATGAGAAGTATGCTTCCCACCAAATATATCAATCTTTGTATGAAATTATGTAGGTTGGTATAAGTTCTGACAAATTTTTTCAGTAAATCAGAAACTAGATGCTTCAGTTCTTTATCGCAGACAAAATGATGTGTCTTGATTTGTTACTTAATTATTAATAAACCAAATTAATTAATGAATCAAATTAAATTTATCTCATAAGCTAAATGAATCCCTTTTCTTATTCTAATTTCAAGCCTAAAAATATTCTAACATAATATGACTAGAAAAAAATGGCCCTTTAAAGGGTTAAAGTAGAAAAAGGTTCGGCTGGTTTTTATTGTTAATGTAATGTGATTCTCCATTGAATGATATTTCTCCTCTACTATTATACGCCGGTGGGCTTAGTAAGTAGGTCTCAGTTTCAAAACAAAAAAAATTTGGAATTGAAATCCTATTCCAACTATCTTGCGAATATACAGGCTTCAAAGATAAAATATCTCCTCGTTGGTGGGGTGTGGAGATTTGAAAGGGGGGGTCCATTCTTCATTTGAACAAAACATCTATTTGATTCTCATCAATTGATCAGGATTTAAAATTACGATATTAGTCAAATTAAGGCAAGTTGCATCTTCTGAAGTAGAACCTTAAAATGATTTCTGTGTGTAACAAACGTTTGTTTCAATAAACTTTATATAGCTTAGAATTTTAAGGTTAATATTACAAAATAATTTTTATTTTTGCATACAATTTGATTTGGTTCACATATTTAGAAATGTCTTCATCTCTACAGGCTTTGGTCCAAATATAAATTGAAATTTGCACTCTATTCTAAAAGAATGGGTGATGCCACTTAAATTTCATAAAGACAAACAGATTACAAAAAAAAAAAAAGACATTCAAAATAGGGGGGGGGGGGGGGCTAGCTATAACATCAGTTAAATTTTACAATTTTTTCATTTCACGTTCATAAGCTGAAATACTTTAAAACTTGAAATAAACGTATTTTTTTGTTATAATTATTTTTCTTACATTGTTGGAAAATATAAAAAAAAAAATTCATATGAATAGAGCTTTGAAAATCATATTCACATTCAATTAAAACTTTTATTTGAACGATTTTAAAAGAATAGCTTTACATTTACACTAAAACACGCTATATGAACTGAAAGAAAATGCCGCCTAAGAGCTTTAACTAAAATTCTCTACTTCAAACATTCTCTGCCCCAAGCTGTGCTAGTAATGGTATCAAACACTGTCTACGAACTGAATATTCTTTTAACTATGCTGTCTACGTATACTCTGTCAATAGAATCAGTGTTTTCACTTCGAGCATTCTAGGAGTCAAAATGGGAGAAAAGATCTGTATCTGCTTGAGGCTAAGCTGTTTTTTTAGGGGGGGGGGTGCTTTTAAACTCCGTCAGAATACCGAAGTTCCTTTCATTCATAAATTATATTCTAGGACAGTACACATTTTGATGAATAGCAGAAAATGAATGCGGTTCATCAAACTTTTAAAATAAAATTCTATAAAAACAGCCGCATTTTTAATTTTCACTATTTACCGTTTAATATAAATTTTTTAACATGCAAAATAAAGTAAATTCTTTAACACACAACTTATTGAATCTCTCAGTAAGACGTTACATTAAAATGCATAATTTCAGAAAAATATGGTTTTTTTTAAATTTGATACATGATAATTATGATAATGTAGGGCTTAAATTTAAATATTATAGTATTCATTACTTTTTGAATCACAATGAGAATGAATGCTACATAGCATTCATATTGACATTCCTATTAAATTTCTTAAAAACAATACCGGACGTGTCTCAGTTACAATCATTTCAGAAACCAATTAATACGCATAAAAATATAGAGAACCTAACCCTAAAAAGATACAGCAGTTGGAATCATAGTGGCAAGTTAAAAATATGCTTTTTACAGAAATAATTTTATTTTCTTTACTTAGATGTTGACTTGGAAGAAACAGAACATTAATGATTTTAGGCTGTCATTATTATCTATGCATTCTTCAATGCATAATGCATTTTACTTACCTACAGAATGTATAATTACAATGTTTTTAAATATACAAAATCTGATAATTAGCTACTTCTTAGATAGTAAGTGTTCACTAAAAAGAATTTTTAATTCCAAATAATTTGTAATATTGAAATTATTTAACATTTTAATGTTTCTCCTCAATAGATTTAGGAACTTATTATTTCACAAAAACAATTTTTCCACCATTTTAAAATCTTAAAAATGAATACTTTTATCTCTAATTATATTAGTGATATCAATATAATTTCAATAAAATTCTCATGCAATTTTTCTTTACATTTGAAACTCATTCTGTAATGTTGCATTTTAATGTTGTAATGAAATTAAAACGAATATTATTTCTTTCATTCATGTGATATTGAATCCAACTTAATTTCTCTTTACCTTTTGTTACGTAGTAATGCTTTTATGCTGTCAGTTCTTTTTTTTTTTTTTTTTTTCTGAAAATTACTTGCTGAAAAATTTGTTATATATGCAATCCTAGGAATACGTGATCGGGGAATCAAGTCCAAAATACAATTCAAAAATATTTCTGACTATGTCGAATATCCTTATTTTGTTTTTTTTTAAAAGCATTGTATTGTTATTGTATCAATATCTTTGTAATATTGTTCATATCATTGTTTTGTTATTTTGATTTTTAAACCTCTTTAAATCAAAAAAATATGTCAAATTTTCTATAAAAACATTAATTAGATTTTTCTTATAAATAAAATTTTCAATTCCTTTTATATGTTTTTATTCATTTCCATTATTTGTCATATCTAACCCTTGCCATTTTATAAATCATTTATAAAAAATTAAATGGAAAAATATAAAAATGGATTTCAGTAGAGATTATAAGCTGTGTTTGATTTATATCAATAAATTATTACAAATCCAAATTTTACATTGTCTTCTTAACAATTTTAAAAACATATGTGCATTAAAAAATATTAGTTTAATTTTTCGGATCATTTGCTGTGCATATATAAATTTATTGATGTGAGAAATTATTAAAGTTTATCTGAAATGGGAAAATTTCTCACTAAATGCTAAAGCTGTCACATCAGATTTCTTGTAAACGGAAACTATGTATTTTGTACTTGCATTTAAAAAGATTTCAGAATACACAAAAGAAAGCACTAAAATAAACCTTTATAAATTTCAATTTAAGAAATTGTTTCTACAAAAAATATTTTTTTAAAAAAATTATCGATTAAATAAGCATTTTTTCTTTTTTAGAAGATATTCCAAATTTTAATTATTCTCCGAATTTTAACTTCTACTTTTGACTCCCAAACAATTTTATTTGGTATTAAGTCTTTTTAAGAATATAGTACATTAAAAAAATGGAATTCGGCGTGTGGTTTTATTAAAAAAATCCAGGAATATATCAAATTATAGACTAATTCCGCCTATCGTATAGATCTACCTATTCTTGCGTTTGCAGATATCCGATTCAACAATATACCAAACTCTATGGTTGCATTTTAGTATATGATCTTGGCATCAAAATTGTCAATTTCAGTCACATTTTAGAGAGCATGGCACTCACTAGTTGACGGCTGACCTACCTCAAACAGACGAGTTTATTTATTGAAAGGGTAAAAGTATTGAAACGAGGAGAGTTTCGCCAGAATTGATAGGACTGTTATGAATACAATTGTGTTGAATTAAGTACCTTATATTTAATATTTTTGCAATTCTCATTAATAAAGCAAGTTAATTAGTTTATTAAGGGGTGAAAAATACCACCTGAATCGATAATCATTCATTCCTGTTCTTATTCAAATGGATTTGCCTGTAACCCAGGGACCACATAAGATACACAATTTTTGTATATGATAGGGACCTCAAAATTTTCTATATTACATCCTCCAAATTGTCAGTCAGGCAGCAGTAACTTGTAGAATGCACAATACTACAGATAAAAATAATTTGCTATGCAGTATTGACATCAAAATTATTAATCTACATAAAGTTCCATAAAATTTAATCATTATTCTTTGCATCTGGAACGATTATCGATTAAATTCTAAAAGGAAGTTGCTGTTGAATAATTACCCGTTTGATGCTCTTAAATCTTCGTTATTTTTTAGCTAACGAATGTAGCTACTTTTTGTCATTGAACCTGAATTTAGAAAGCCAGCACAGAAAAAAAATATATATTCGTCATTCAATTTTTCCGCTGCGGTAATCAATTTCAAGCCCCTTTTTCATAAAACTCGCATTTATCGAATTGACTCGGAAATTAGAACATATAAAACTAAAAAAGTTAAAGGCGAAATTTTTTTTTTACATCATCATAATGAAAAGAAAGTCCTTTCCATTCAATTATCCAATTTCATTTAAAGCTCAACAAGTCTTTTGAATCTCTTGAAGACAAAACCGACAAAAGAAATCTGTAAAGAATGCCAAAAATTGAATGGGAGGAATCGACCCTCTTTTATTTTATTTTTTTCAACATATTGTGTCTTTAATGCTCCTTGTTGTTATACTTGGGACGATTTAAATTGTTTCTTTTTTCATTATTTCTTGCATTCTTTACTTTTAGTTTGGCTTATTATGGTTTGAAAAGAGTTTCTTTTCTCTGTAATGACGATCAAAGCTTCCATTCCCCCAGAGGCAATGAACTCTTCTTTAAAAGTCAAACGATATTTATTTTCATCATTGAATTGTAAACTTCAGAATAAAAAAAAGCATTGAAAATAAAATGAAAAATTTTCCATGGCCTTAAATGGTCCAATAATCCTATTGTGTAAGCACCATCAAGGAGGAAATGTTTTTTTATGCTAGTTTAGAATTTTTGAGTATAATTAGCACTTTAAGCAATTTGATTTTAAATGTCATATCGCTATTTTTTTATTTAATTTTAGAATATTGCAAATGCTTCAGGCAAAAGAAATTGTTATATTTTTTTAGAATAAACTTTTGTTATGGTTTAAACAATTATTTAATTTAAGGAAAATTAATATTCTTGAAACGACAATAATTAGCCCTCATTATCAAAAAAAAAAAAAAAAAAAAAAAAAAACTTCTTTGGAAGACAAAAACACAAATATTTTACTAAAGACAAAGAAACTTAATAATTCAATTGAATATTTTTTGATTTATTAGAAAGTGGAGGAAAAAGAATGTTTGTAACTTTTTAAGAAAAAAGAAAATTCATATTGTCAAAAAAAAAAATCTCATTTTGTAAATATTGGGCCTTAATTAAAGCATAATATGCATGTATATATATGGGTATTATGTTTATATTAATTGAAAAAAATTAGCTGAACTGAAACTGAAATGAAAAAAAATAGATTTTGAATAAATAAAAAACAAATAGATACATAAACTGAACTGAAAAAAAATAGATACATAGTTATAATTTGGAAAATTAGCATTATTTTATTAAAAGAATTTTTACTCCATATAAAAAATATAAATTATGATTAATATTACAGTATCAATATAATTTATATAAATAATCACTAAAGAAATTTAAATACCTTCTATTTTAATTTTTTAAAGTCAGCTTGTAATTTTCAAGATATTTTTGTTACTGAATAAATCTGAAGTTTGGCATCATAAATGAATTTTGGTATTGCTGGTATGCATTTTAGTGGTGCAGAAATTCGAAACAAAAAATATAGGAATAAAAGGGGTGAATATAAAAGTTTGAGCTTTAACTTTTCAATTTTTACTTAAAATATAAATCAATTCTGTTATTTAATTCATAATATAGGCATAGGTTTCAGTTTTTAAGATTCTTTTTGAAAAAAAAGGCAATATAATTTAATTCATTAAATTAATGTTCATTTCTGTTTGTAATGTAAAACTTTCGACAATTCGATAAATTTTCGACAATTAATTTGAAATATTTTAAATTCCAAAAAGTATTTATTTTTTATGGAAACAGCCACAAAATAAACTCTGCATGCGTTTTACTATTCTAGAATTCCTTTTTGATGTACATAAACTTTCATTTCTACAAGAAACGGAATTATTTCTTTCTATTAATGTAGAATTCATAAAAAATTAGAAATAAAATTCTGTTATTCAAGCTTTCCGCTGCTGTAACCAATTAAAATCTCCATTTTTTTCATGAACTCGCATTTATCAAATCGAATCGGAAATTAAGGAACATACAAAAGCAGATGAATTCCAACCGGAATTCTTTCTGCACGTCCATAGTGAAAAGAAAGTCCTTTCCATTCAATTATCTAATTTCATTTAAAGTTCAAAAAATCTTTTGAAACCCAAAAGAACACCGACAAAAGAGATTTGTACAGAATGTTAAAAATTCAATAAGAAAAATTTTTAAGATTTTTTTTTTTTATGTTGTGTCTGTTAATACTAATTGTTGTGCTTGGAACGATATAAACTGGGTATTTTTTGATCTTGTTATTTTCTTTTTATCTTTTTCATTACTGTCTGATAAGTTTTTACTTATTTTGTCTCCATAGAATCAAATCTTCCATTATCAAAATTCTCCATTGCATATTTATTCTTCTAAAAAAGCCAAACGATAATCGTATTTTCATTATGAAATTCTAAATATCAAAATAAAAAAATCAAAGTAAAATTTAGTGGAAACTGAAACAGTTCGTTAATTTTATTATTACAGAGCCATAAAGAAGAAAATATTCTTTAAGTTAATTTTGAATTTTCATATATTTGCATCTTATTAAATATCATGTCTGGTGTCCTCTAATTGCAATTTTTGTAATTTCAAAATCTCTGTATTAAAAATGCCTTTGAAAGAAAATGATTATATTATCTTAAACTAATCTTGAATGGTTCATTTATTTTCTTGGTATTAACATAAAAATTTTTGTTTATTATTACAATGATATTAATTATTTTTAAAGTTATATATTTTTTTTTAATTAATAAACATGAAAAGGTAATTAGATTTTATTAGGTGTCAACCACTTAAAAGTCCTTATTGAAATAATGAAAAAAACATTATTGTGCAATTACCAGCATTTAAATTTGCATTTTAAGTAATTAGAAAGTTTTAAAATATTTAGAATATTTTCTTTTAAAACAGAAACACTCCATTTCGTCTTATTCCTGAATTTTGTAATTTAGCATCTCCTTTTTCGTAATGAAATGCCATATTTCTTATATTTTAATGTAAAACTCCCCACTTCTTTTCCTTTTAAAACAAGAAACCCTTTCAGTTTTTACGAAATAGAATATTTTTCATGAAATTCAGTGATAAAGTCACTGTTTTTACAGGATGAATTAAATATAATGTTGCATTTTTAAAAGGAATTCTAGTATCCTGATTTATTTTTAATATAAAATTTTCCACCTTTCATGATAAGTGACTCAATTGCTTCGAGAAGTATTTTGTCTCGAAAAGCAAATCACATAAAAAGATATTGTTGATCAAAAGTTATTTCCAAATGCAGGATGTTGAAAATAACAATGAACACATTTTAAAAAGAAATCTCATAAAATGCCAAATATTAATTCCTTCAACTTTCTCATTTGTAAAAATATTCGAATTCAATTCAGGAACGCATGAGTTTCTCTTTAAAAGATAAGAAAAACTCCTAACCAGCTTGAAATTATTGACATTGCGTGTACTTAAGGGGGGGGGGAGGGCTATATAAAAGACGATTATTAATAATAACGATTAGTTGATGCCTCGTGCATAAAAAAATTATTAATTTGAGGAAATAATTAATTATAAAGCAAAAAAAAATGAATGCAAGAGTTTAATTTGCTAACATTCATGCAGTAAAGTTTTAATAACCCCATTTTTTGTTCTTGTTGTTGTTGTGTGACTATATTAAGCCAAATTTTTGCGTAGTAGCTTCTGAGGGTAAAGACCCCTGAGCACCTAAGGGCCGAAGTCTACAGGGGGGGTCATTCACGCATCTCACAGAGAGAACACAAGGAAAAGAACAACCATGCCCGAACCAGGACTCGAACCGGGAACGCCTAGATCACGGGGAAGACGCGTTATCCCTAGGCCAGGATGCCGGCGGTAACCCCATTAAAAATACCATTTGACAGCTGATAGTTTAGGGTTAGTAAAAATAGAGCATTGCACTATGGAACATTATTGTTAATGCCAGATTTGAATTAATTAAAAAAAACTGATTTTTTCCTTTGTTATATTTTATTGAATCGTAAAGTAAGCAGGATAGGGTTATGTATGGAATAATCCATAGGACAAAAAAATCAATATGGCTTTGCTGGCATTTACGCACTCTTTAGTGAAAATTTTCCTTGCCCATTTAGCATAAATGTGGCTGAATTTCGTTGATGCAATGTTGAATTTCCACCTTCAATGCACGCGTGTTTGTGATCTTGTTATAGACATTTGACTCCAAATAATCCCATAAAAGAAATCCAATGGTGTTAAATCACACGATCTAGGGGGCCAATTCACAAATTTTCGAATTGAGATCGCCAGACTTTCATTACTTTTGAAACATTGTTCAATAATGAAAAAAAGCAGCTCTATCGTGTAACGCTCACTTTTACTAGTCTTAAATTATCAGCTGTCAAATGGTTTTTTAATGGAGTTTCCAACACTTTACTGCACGAATGGTGGCTAATTCAAATTTTGCATAAAAATCTATCGTATGATTTTTAATTTTTACTTAAAAAAATTTTTGTGGATATATTTTGTGCATTCTGCATTGTTACAAATGTATTGAAATTTTTTAAAAACATATAAATGGATTTGTATATTTTAGAAACCAAAGTGCAGAGGCATATATTTAAGTGCCTATCACTTAAACCATTATAGATATCATTTTCCAATTATGCATTTTTGTTAACGTTTTAGATAAAATAGTTAATCAAAGAGTATTTTCCTTAACCTTTAATTTTCAATTCTCTTCCACTTATATTCCTTCATCCATTCTGTTCGATTAAAATATTCTTAGATACTAGAAATTGCTTCAGGTTCCGTTTCCATTAAACCCGTGCCTGACATGTTGACAAACGAAAGAGAAAAATCTTTCCTCCTTCGAGTTTCTGCAAGCATGTCTCGAGTCTTAAGGGACTGACTGACTTTAATTTAATCCGCATAAACATTTTTAAGACAATAACTATTTTTGCTTACAAAAGAGAAGTTACTGGTTCAAGTAAGCTCTGGAGAAATTTCTCTGCGTTTGTAAAGATGAGATCGAGAGTGGTGTTAGTCACATTTCAAAGTTAGTTTTAACTAACGATTGGCAGAGTATAAAGTAATGGATTCAAGTATTGCTGATGTTATTTAAATAGCTTTATTGTTTTTGTTTATTGACACTCATAAATTTGTCATTTAACACTTACTTCGTAGTCGGAAAAGTAATTCGATGCATAATTATTCACCTAATACAAGTAATTGTTCATTGCTTCGAAAAATAAATATATATAATTGTTTTAAGTGAATTCTTCCGTTTAATTAATTTGAATCTTCTTACTACTCTGCAAGTATTTTTAACATTCAAAATTAAATTAATTAATTAATAAAATTTCAAAAATGATGCATCGTCTTGAGTAGTTAGTGAGAGTCACCATTGGAGGCAAAGGTTTAAAAACGCTTTAAATGTCTGCTACATCACAACTTTTTTGAAAGAAATCTGTTTTAAATGTAAATTAAATACTCTTTTTTATGTATTTAATGAATATTCAGATAATTCTGTTAATTAAATTTAATTCATCGATGGAGCATGAATTAGATGAAGACTACAAAATCCCTCTTAGCACATGAAACGAGCGAAAAAAGTTTTAAAGTTTTAAAAGGTTACATTAGAAAATCTTTCCTCAAGCTCCATTCAAAACGGTGCATCATTCTGACATTTTATTCATTTTTTTAAAATTTAATTGATAAAAATACATACAGAATGGTAAAAAGCCGAATTTTTCAGTTAAACTCAACTTAAAACAATTGTTTGTATTTACTTTATGATGCGATAAACAAGTACATGTATTGAGTGAATAAGTATGCATCTAATTACTTTTCGAGTGCAAAAGATTTTTAGGAATATTGTTACGAAAATTTTTCTACAAATGCCGCCAATCAATCGTAATAATGCAGCGCATTTAATCGGTAGTTCAACAGCTTGCTTGCTGTCTAATCCTCAATCTGTTACTTGTCGGCGACTCCGACTACTCGCACACACGACTTCGACCCTCAACTTGAGAGTGCCTGTCTTTTGTAGTTCCGGGAGGCTGGGCTAGAATATTCAAGACCAATCGGGGCGTATCTGAGTGTATCTTGGTTCCTACTGGATGGATCGTGAAACTTCTCGAACTTTCCAGTATAATCCATTTTGTCGCCAAAGCCGCCAAATTCCTCGCCAAGTCGCCAAATGCTCGCCAAGTTTGTCGCCAAGCTCCGAGGTCATTGACGCGGTACCCGCTCAGCATGCACAGGACAGATCGTACAACGGTCTTTCTTACAATGACACTATTCGTGCTGGAAAGCAAATTACAGGTTTGTAACAATATTTGCATAAAACAATCAGCACTGTTAAAAATATTGACTCTATAATGCAGAATTGCACTTACACAATGGATCCTATCATGGCAAAGAGAAGTAGTATGAATATATTGTACCAAGAAGATAGACAAACAGCGGAGCACCTAATAGTTGGATACAATATGTAGAATTAATCGCATAGAATCCAAAAGAAATTTTTGTATCTTCAACATAGGAAAAGTAACGGTGAATTCTTTTCTCCAGAAATAAAGGGAAAGAAATTCACTGATAATTTCATAAGGGGCGGGGCTGCTAAGGTGGAAGAGGGTGGAAATGATGGCAACTGATGAGAATTTTCCAAGGAGGAGTCACATAAACATGTAAAAGATTGTAATTTCCAAGAAATTGTAGCTCATGTAAAACTTCCAGTACAAAAATCATTCATGAGGACAAAGCTATAATTCGTCTGATTAAAATTATTTTCTATCAAAAGTGTGTTATAATGAAATGAAAATCTTCTTTATCTTTTCTATTCTCATTTTATATGAATGACCATTTATAAACTCATCCAAAACTTTAATTCTCCTTACAACATATCTCTCACTGTTTCAATTTAATTCCTTATTGTGTGTGTTCACAAATTAACAAGAAATGTGGTATATTATATGTATAAGGTATCCATGCAAATCTTGACTTGGAAATTAATTTTCAAATCATTAGAAATAGGCATTTATTTCTGGTTGGAAAAATATTTTGAATAGCATAATTACATTTTTTCAGTGTTATTAAATTAATGGAATTCTGAGGAAATTATGAAGTTTGAATGTTTTAATGCCCCTGGATCTTATTAATCATATTTATAAAAAAGGTTAACCCGCTAACATTTAAACAAAAAAAAAGTTCAATTTCTCTGCGTGTTAGATTAACTTAATTACGAAATTCTGATTTTTATTATCTTTAATCATTTAATATTGGTCTATAACAAACACCCCCGTATTTTTGTGCATCTTCTTCAAGATGGCCGGTACAGCTGACAAATTCTTTTAAAGAAGTAATGTTCAAAGCTTCATAATTCTATATTTGAAATATGTATTTCGAAATATGTATTCCACAATATTCGAAATATGTATTCCACAATATTCGAAATATGTATTTTTACTTAAAATTAAAGACATATTTCGAATATTATCATAAATATTTTATTAAATATTATTAATTCTATTTAGAAACAGTAAAAAATACAGGCGTCGTGACTACAGGCAAATACAGGCAATTTGTTCAGTATCGCATTATTATTATTCTGATACAGCATAAAATAAAATTCTTTGTTATTTAAAGCATTTTTCCAATTGGATGTGCATGCCTATACTAACCCTTGAGAAGATCTGACTTATCCCATTTTAATCACAAATATCTCGTTTGTGAGTTTGATCTCCGGGATTTGTGGAAGAAAGAAACAATGCTAGACTCAGACAAACTTTATAAAAAATGTATTTTCTCTAAAAGCACCAACTCCTTTCATTATCCGTTCGGATATCTTCAGAGATGAAAATACGTTTTATAGTGTATAGGCCCAGGCTTTCAATTTAGTTTCGTTCCATTTAGACTTAAATACGCCCAGAATGGAATTGTCCCTTGCAGTTTGCAGTCGGAAGGTTTGATGCTTGCTTGCTTTTGGTCGTCATGGTAACACAGCGTTTTACAAAATGAACTGGAAACTGGAAGAGATCTGATTGTTGCCAAGATGGAATGGAAAGTATTTTCGGGATAAATTAATTTCTCGTAAAAATAAGGAAATTGTATCGTTATAATTTTATTATTAAATTTGTTGAGCAATTTTTATTATTGGAACGAGACATTATTATTAGTATTAAAAAGTCATGCAATTATTATTATTGAATTAAAATGTTAATTTATAAAAAAATACATATAGCAAATTTTAAACTTTCTTGTATTCAAATAATTTATTACTTCTGTTACTATTACTATACATATGTATTGAAAAATTCAGATTTTTCATGTAAAAGATTTGTTACTATTTCACTGCATTTGGTACCAACGGTTAAGATTTATAATTCATATGTAATATATGAAATGTTTATTTCTTGGTAAATAAATTTGATATTGTAAAAAGAATCTGTATGTATTAATCAAGTAGTTAATAAGATTTCTTAGCTTGGCTTAAAATTATTAAGGAACAGGTGGTAAATTTAATATTAAATTGAATAATGAAGAACAGGATTTGCAAATGATGGTCTTTCGATTTCAAATTTCTTAAATGTCTTCATTAAGAAAATAATTCAGATTTAAATATAACAATTAAATAGATATTTATATAAATAGGGAATAGTTAAACGATTTTAAGAGAAAGCAAATAAAAAAAATGATAAAATATTTTTATGGAGCAATGTAATATAATTTATTATAAAACCCAAAAGTGACTCAATTTCTATATATTGATCAATGTTAAAGCAATGAAAGAATCTATGGCTACATTTGTACATATTTTTTCAATATGTTATTGACTTAACCAGAGTTTTATTATACATGGCTTAACTTAAATGAAAGACCGGATATTAAATATTTATACTTTCAAAACTATTATATAAAATGTTATTAGTGATATATGAAAAAAAAGCATTTCTTTCTTTTTCTTCAATTGCAATTGTTCGATATGTGAAGCTTTCGGAACACTATAAACATTTAATCTGTGGTCAAACCTGCTAAACGCATTTTCCAAGTTTAAAGTCTTCAGTGATGTTTCGCACGTAAATCGATAAACTTATTTTAACATCCATTCCGTTTAGCCTACGATATACGATTTGTTTCATATGCTAACAGCCAAACATCTAATTAGAGTTGCAAATAATGCAGTTAGTTAAAATGTGTCTTTTATAATTTATAAGTATGCTTTACAAAAATAAAATCATCAAAATCTTCAAGAGAAATTTCTCCACTGATAACATTTAATTCAATCAACATATCTAACTTTACATTTCTGGTCAGGAATATATATGGTGGTTATAAAATCTTTCCGATTTATACGTCACATAAAATCATTACAAAAAAGCCATTGAATATAGTAAGGTAATTTTTTTTTACTATGAAATTATCATACCCTTTTTAGTCTAACAGATAGCGCAAAAATGGAAAAAGTTATTTTATATTCGATTTTCTTCAGATTGTATGGAAAAAGCTCATTATGTGATTTGGTTCCATAAATTTTAATCAGTTATTACAGTTCCGTGCCATTTTTTGAATTACTTCAAATTTTGAAAATATTGACAACATAAGCATTTAGAATAGCTATCTTGAATATTCTTAACTTTCCCGTTATTTTTAAAATATTTAACGTTTTATATTTAACTTTCTGAAGAAATTGAGTATTAAATATTGGATTTTTGTCGTTAACCTACTGGATCTGACATATGATACAGATAATTTGATTTTGGCTCCAAAATATCGAACCTAATTTCACCAGATAGTTGCAGTTTTGAATTATAAAATACTCACTGTATACAGACAGTCAATGTATTTACATTTTAAAAGACTAAGCCAATTATTTGTTACAGGTATACATACCACTCTGGTGGTAAAAACATATGCCGAGTTTTATCTATTCATTTTTTGTATGCATGAAATCTTGTACAAAAGTATACGGACAGACATGTCAGCAGGGATATAGATTTAAATTCTAAAGTCAACTCTATATTTAATTCATCTAATTTGTTCTGATTTTGATCAGGTATGGAGAAAAATATATTCATACATATATTTGGTAATATAATTCATTCATATTAATACATATTAGGAATACATATTACAGTAATACTATAATTCATAATACATATTAGGAATCATACAAATAATGATTCCAAACAAGTCATTTAAAGATTCAAACATGTCTAAAAAGTAGATATTCTTTAAAATTTTGAAGTCAAAATTTTTTTTAAGTATTACAGTATTTTTGCCTTTTGTATTTCTTATACAAAAAAGGAAAAGTTTTACATGTACCCTAAACTACAATAAATAATTTTTCTTGCCTGGTTGTATCCTCAATTAAATATTATTCACATTTGATAATAATACAATTTTAAATCTAGAGAATAAATTTTGTACCAGAGCATGATGCCTGATTTTAATGCAAAACTCTTCGCACAACCGAATAAGTCAAGCAAAATAATAGCAGCCGCTTTTAATATCATAATTAATAAAGACAGCAGCTTTAGTGAGCGTTGTATCAAAATCCGTCGCTCCCTAAAGCATCGCATTAACGTCATCAAGTACTAAGTCTCAACTAAATCAACAGCATGAAGATGTCTGCTTTAAATCATCGTTTATATACCAGAATTCCCTTCAATCCCTTATACGTGACATTGCTCGAAATGCTGACTAGAGTTGTTAAAGGCTAGAGAGAGAAATATCTTAGTGGAAACTGTTTCTGCGCGATATGAAGTTCGATACATATGCTCATTGTAAAATAAATATTTGTCATGATGCTGCTGTTTAAAGATTAATTTAGGAATAGTTTGAATTGTTAATGATAGTGCTGGATGCAGGCTGATTTGATGGCAAAAGGTTTGTTCGGAATTAAAATGAAGATATGTGGAAGAGGATGTAATGAAGTTAAATATTTAGCACAGTTGATCTTTTTACTGTTTGTGTTATTGGTAATGTAAATTCTATTTTATTTATCTATATGAGATTATGAGTAAAGTTAATATAAATCTTTATTTCATGTAGCATTACGTTTTAAAGAAAAAAAATGATCTTGGATACTTAATATTCAGTAATACATGAATATAAGTGTTTTTAATTCTCTCGACGAAATTTTATTTTTAAGCTGAAACTTTGGGAATAGAAACTAAAAAAAGCTTGATGAATAACAAATAGTACAGAAAATTGTATACGAGTTATTCATAAAAATCATTTAAAAATACAAGGGTATATCAGGATTTCTGAATCAAATTTACAATGATGATTGTAATCTGAGAAGCAAATGGGCTTGCTGATTACTGCAAGGGACTTTATTATGAACTTAGATCAAATAAAAGAATGCAGCAAAGTTCCAGATAAATTGTGCAAATTTAACTGAATACAAATATAATAATGTTGAACATACACGCACTAAATTTATTTCGATTGCTCTCACATGATTAAAAAATCACCACACAAGAATAATTTTGGACTCTTTTTCCTTTTATTCTGGTCATCATTGCTTAGCAGCACACTGCCTTGCTGCCGCACACGCACTCGCTCACGATACACTGAAGTGTTTTTCCCTTTGCCGCAAGAGGGCAGCACAAGTGACAGGTCGGAACAAATGTAATAATCCAATTGAAAATATAATAATATGCAAACCGTGTATTACATCAAACAACAAGTCCATTGAACATTCGCTTGAAATAAATTTTAAATTATTATAACAATAATTTAAAAATAAATAATTAAATTATTAAGAAATATATTTTTATTTAATAAACTGTTCAATATACACAGCTATAAATAATGCAGTTAATATATAAATTATATATTATGGTGTGTATTTTTTGAAGCTATTATTCTTGCAAGTAATTGTTGCGCTATTATACATTTATACATTAAATCTATATTTCATATTTTTTTCCTGGGATACATTCTTTTTTCACGTATCGTATTTTTAAAGTAGTATTATCCTACAATATATAAGTATAGATTTAATCTTTTCCCTTATATTAAGGCAATTTCATAAAAAAAAAATTTATAATATTTATTTGGTTTTTACCATGAAATTAATTTATTTTATCGAAGCCAAAATTCGCAACGTTTGCCCCACAACAAGACGATTGACATAATTATGCAAAATATTTGAAATTCATTCACATAATGTTACATACAATGAACCTCATTTTAAATAAATCATTAAAAATTATAACATTTATTTGGAAATTAATTTTATTTATCGAAGCCAAAATTCGCAACATTTATTACACGACAAGATGATTGAGCCTCTTAACCAAAAATGTTTGAAATTCATTCACATAATGCTACACATAACGTGTCTCATTTTAAAATATTACTATATTAATCTTTTGATAGCAATGAAACCTAAAATAGAGTTTTCTTTATCAAAAACAGAATCGCGCGAAAAAACTGCGTCGTCACCTCAAAGCATCTTAGAAAGCAACGCGCTCTCACACAACAGAACTTCCGTCATCAACTTCTTGCTGAACATCTATTCCCTGGTGTGTTATGGCAAAACCCTCTTATGATGTCTCTGAATGTTTGGATTTAAGCACTCTACATGTATAAAGGCTATATAAACAAAATGCAATTGCAAGGGGCTCCCTGTGTATGCAATTTTCGAACGAAAAGGATATAACTCCTGCGCGCGCTCTCCAGAGGATTTAAGGACACTCGGCGCGAAGGAAAACAAGCATGTCCTCGAAATTGAAATATCAGATGAGAATCGGCCGCATCAAAAGTGCAGGAAATGAAATTTGCTCTCGCGAAAAGGCGCTGCGATTCGATTCCGATTCCTTCGCTCATCACTTGATGCTGAAAAAGGCATTCGCTCAGCAAGGCTGGCATTGTAAGAGTGATAGGATGAAAATGTGAAAAAGGTGTGATTTTTTATCTTGTTTCTTTGAATGTTACAAGAAGATAATAATAAAAAAACTGGAAGAGCATTTGCTTTTTTATCATCTGTTAACGTTTTTTGATATATCTCCAGTAATTGATGAAATATCTCAGATATGTGTGCGCGTTTTATGATGAAGTATTATTCTTTGAATTGAGACATCAGCAGTATATTCGTAATGAAATCGAGCACTTCAACACAATGATAAAACCTATTTTATGATCTTTTGTGTGATATCAAACTCTTTTTCATGTCACCCAAGAGTATAAATCGTAACATTGAGAATTTAACATATCATGACAATAATAGTTTGTTAAATAGGTTGAGATAATAGTAGTTTAATAATCAAATTGTTACAATAATCTTTATTAATAATAAAACAATGTATGTGTGTCTTCAGGTCAGGCTATTTGAATTAAAGCTAAATGATTTAACACATGTATACCTAAGAGTGTAATGTTGTGCACCGCGAAACGATGTTTTGAATATTTAAATAGAAGTTTAATTAATGCAAGTTATGCTGAATTTTGGTGCTTTTAACTTCCAAATTTATCATTGCTTAAAAACAACTTTACACTATTTGAAATCTTTTAAAAATTACCTTTATAATAATATCAATTTAATGGCCGCCCAAACTTCTCCTAAATTGGGTAATGTTTAGATTTTTTTTTTAGGATCTAAATTGTCGATGATTCTTAACAGGTATCTTTTATTTTGATCAATATTTTGCCATTAGGTCAGTAATTTTCTTACACTGAGTTTGAAGAAATAAAATATTTTTATTATAAGATCATCTACTAAGTAGTTTCCTGATTTTTCTTTGTCGCTGTGAAAATTAGATGAGCCTATGGAAATAGGTCAGAATGGCTTCCTGTCAAATGAAAAACTGATTAATTTTTTAATTGAAAGAAAAAAGATTTATATTAATATGGAGAACTAAGAAAAAGTGTTCCAAGTCCCATTTCCGAAAGATTCCAGCTATCTTGGCAAATAATAATGGCAAAATTTTGTCGGAAATTTTTCAAAAAAAAGTAATATTTTACGCCACCAAGGATATACGAGCTTACTTTATTAAGGAACTCTAGATGTTTAAAATTTCTTGAGCAATGCTGTATTTCTAGATGTAGTGTATTAAATCATGTAAATGGGAAATTAACTGTATAGGGTGAAACAACATATATCAGTTCCTTCGTCCAACATGTTTCAAAATGGTGAATTCTGTTCCAAAATAGTCATTATGCAGTTTGATAACACAACGTAATGATAACAATCAAACATATTGTTCTTTTAATATTTCAACTTGACAATTCAAATGTGATGGAATTGTATTCTGAAATTCAAATTCCTTTCTAACTAAATATCAAAAGTTTATAGAGAATTCGAATGTCATTTTTGGTGTATTCGAAGCTAAAAACTAAAAACTGTAAAATTAGGATACTTATTATAGATTAAATCTTTGGTTATATTAGAACATTTAAATCAGTGTAGTTTTGGCAGATGTGCATTATATTAAATCAAACAAGTAATAGAAAGCTCCGCTTTTTTATAAACAGTTAACACTTGATTATTACTTTGAATCGGAACGAAGCTCTATTGTTCTGATGCAAAATCAGCATTTCTTTATTTAATAAAATTTTATCTATTTAAAATTTTTTATTGAAGTTACTATTTTCAAACCTATTAATTTTTTTTAAATTTATTGTAACATTTTAATCGTTAAATTTATTTGTCTATTTATTAATTATAATTTTATAATATATATGATTAATAATGTTATTTTATAATAATTCTATTATAATTTATTTTATAATATTAATTTATTATATTATAAAATAAATTATATAATGATTATCTTATATAATTGCCATTAGGTCAGTAATAAGTATAATATAATATTTTATTATATTATACTTATTATTTATAATAAGTATAATATTTATTTATAATATTTTATAATATAATTATATTATTATTATTTATTTTATAATATATTTTATAATATAATTATATTATTATTATTTATTTTATAATATATTTTATAATATTTCTATTATTTTTTATTTATAATATTATATTATTATATATATTATAATTTTATAATATTTTATATATTTTATTTTATAATATAATTAATATTTTATTATATTATTTTATAATATTTTATTATTATATAATATTATAATAATGAATTTATTATTTTATAATAATGTTATAATATTTATTTTATAATTATTATATAATATTTTATAATAATAATTATTATTATAAATAATAATAATAATTTATTATAATTAATTATGTAATAGATATGAATGTTATTGGGTATTTATAAGATCTGTTTAAGGACATTCATATTATAATTTCATTTCCTCTTGCTCCTCCTTTGTTATTCCAATTTTTCTTAAATCGAGCTTTCAAATTCATAGAATTTTTATTGTGATCTCTTCAACTGTGAATAGCCAAATTCCATTATATTGTCACTCATTTAATTTTTTGGATCAATTTTCCCTTCTATTTAAGATAAGTATTTTCTAATCTCTATTATTTTTTTACCTTCTCTGAGCGTTATAATATGTACAAGGGACGCATGTACTCTGTATTTCGAAAAGTATTGCGATTTCAACTTCCTTATCGGAAATAAAAACTTTACCACCAGCTTTTAATATACCATTTAAATTTAATCTAAAAAACCAATGCATAGGAAAAAAAGAATCCAATATTCAAAAAAAAATCGTGTTGCGTTATATAGCAAACAGAAAAATACAATTAGGAGAAAAAATAGATTTCTATGACTATGTCAAAAAGCAAGGATGGAAAACTGATATAATTAGAAACGCGAACTTTGAAAAATAGGATTCTTATACCAAATACGGGCAAACCAATTAAAGTAAAATCGTTGCCCGTATGACAAATCTGAGAACTAATCAAATAAAAAAATGTCATGTTTAATCATTAATTTCATCTTTAGAATAATGGTTTTAGAAAACCGTTATTATAAAGAAGCTTTCTTGTTGAACTTGCATTTTAATTTAACCTGGGTAGAAATAAAAAACCGCTATCAAAGTAAAAATAAATGACCCCACCCGAGGTGGAAAGATAGAAGGTGTGTTGAAGTCTGGAACTTCGTGTACTAATTCTATTTCGCTCTCTCTTATATTATTGTATTATGTTTAACTTCAATACTACTAAATGTTTATTATACACCTGAAGACTGTTATTAATCCTGATTCACTCCACTGAGCGGCTATATTTTTAATGTTATTTCTATCCATATTCTAAGATTCTTTATATGGAAATTTGTAAACTGTTAATAAGCTGTTAAGAATTTACCTTTAACCATCCGAAATTAAAATAAACATTGTAGTAGTAAAATACTTTGTAATTATTTCCAAATAATCGAAGACAAAATAATAATCCATATTCAAAAAAATTTTAAATTTTTATTTGGCAAAAAATATTTTTTTTAAATTCACTTCATACTGGATGCTATAATTATTATATTATATTGACCATAAGTAAGGATTAATTTATGGTTAAAATTAAACTACTTTTCTAAATCAACAATCTCTAAACAAACTTTATATCTTGAAAGATAAACTGAAAAAACAAGAAATATTTAGTAAAAATTATTTTCAGGTACACGTTTTTTTAAAGTATTAAAAAGTAAAAATGTTCTTTATTATTTGTTTTATTTTTTCAGTCTATAACATCAATAATACTGAATTTTAATTCCACAATCAATCATTTTTCAAACTCGCTTCCAGTTAATTCCATTCGATTAAATTTTATCATATTAATCTATAAACTGATAATAATGTTTTAAAAACATTAAAAGCGCGTATTGTCAACAAATCAGACAAGGTTACGAATTGTAAAACTTTGCAGACATGAATTTAAAAAATGTCATAGAATCCTGCTTTAAGAAAAATGAAACAAATTAAGATAAAATCAAGTTAATCAAGTTAAATATACCAAATACAGATGGCACAGCACAGGTAGAAAAAGTATATTACCTCAGTCTCATAATATTGTGGAAGCTGAATATTATATGTCCCATAATAACGGTAACAAAAGAAAATAAATACAGAACAAAACATTTATTTATCAAAAAAATATTAAATTAAACAATAAATTAAAAATCTTATTCTTAATTTTTATTTCGAATGTTCTAATAGATTCTAGATTTTTCAATAATTTCCCAACTCCATTTTAAATTTGTAGTTAAAAATCCCTTATCTGCGAAGCTCTGTTTTCACATTCTTTTTTGGAAAGAAATGGTTTGACGTACTGAAATTTCATTTTACTGATTTTTATTACTACAGATTTTGAAATAACATAGATTTGGGGAATATAATGGCTTGAGCTATGTATGTTAAAATACCTTCTTCCTGTTAGAATACCTATAGGTTCTTCTTAATCGTTTCATATACATCGGCATTTTTTTTATTTTCTCGTATACTTAAAAATAATCGTCAAAAAAATGCAAAAACCACATGCCAGAGATTCGTCGCCAAAATATTCGCCAAGGATAACACGATAGATCCAATAAAAATGATAAATTCATGCCAATGATTAACATCCCGTAGCTATTGTACGCCAGTTTCCATGGAAGTATTTTTAGAGTCATTTGCAATACCTTTATATGATCATTCTGCTGAACTTATATTGTTTTTTAGCTAACTAATTCCACCTTTCTGCAACTTTTCGTTTGAAATAGCTTATCTATTGTGCAATGCATATGTCATTAAAAGCATAGATCTCATTGATTTCCTCTAGATTGTTGTTATTAATCTATTTCGAAGAAATTGATCTGATAAAATTTCAAACTGAAAAGCATCTCAAGTAAGTAAGTGTAATAGATGAAAGATAAACAATACAAATATAAATTTCTAGGCTAAATATTCTGATATAGTTCACGGTGAATGTCTTGACAGTTCTATTAACCCAAGATGCCCAACAATTTTATTGCGATTTTAAATAACATTCGGAATATCGAACGAAATCTTTGAAAAAATAAACAGTTATTTATGTTGCCAAGGGATGAATACAATTAAAAGTTTATTTATTTAGTTTACCATGCCTTCTTTCTTCCAATAAATTCAAAAGAATTTTTGCATCCATACACTTTTGAAATAAAGGTTGACCTTTTGTATTTAAAGAAAGGCATACAAAAGTAATGCATAACATACCTTTTGTCATCCAGAAATCAATTTCAAGTGGATAGTCATTTCAGATATCTTTAAATAGAATCCACTTCATTATTTCTATCTTATTAACTCCATAAAAATTACTTACTTCTTAACCAAGACTTAAGAAATTCATCTCTTACATCCCTGATTTAGATTAATCTAAGGCTGCCCAAAATCGGAGCACTCACTATCTGAGCATTTTAAGAATCAAAATTAGAAAAAAAGATTGAATCCATTTGAAGATAATTAAATAAAGTTGCAACTGGAGATTTTAGCTAGTAAAAGATAAAAAAGTTGATTTTTCTTTTTGATTGAATCTTTTTATGTATCAAATGAGTTGAGATTGCTTGGTGTCAAAATTGACTCTCCGATTTCGTTACTTTAATAGTCAGGTCTTTTTTCATAAACACAATGAATGTATTTATTTCCAAATTTTATTTTCTAGTTGTTGAAATATAAGGGTTGCACAAAGTAAAAGTGGACAAGTTGAATGAATAGAATATCTTTTTTGGAAATCAAAAGAAATCATCTGAAGGTCGGGATAGTCTGGTTGGTAGGGCGTTGGATTCGCATCCCTTGGGTTGCAAATTCGAACCCCACCGGTCGAAGACTCTCCGTGTGTGTAGTGGCTGGCGCGCGTATAAATCTGTCGTGGTCACAACGTCCTCCCTCTCGAGAGTAATAGCACTGGGGATACTGGATCAGGGGTGATCGTTCTCTGATTAAGGTCTAAATTACGATCTGTGGTTGAGAGAATGTAATGCATGAATGAAGTCCGCCCCGTAAAAAAGAGTTGTGACGTATGTGGTGGCAAAGTTGTACTCCGCTGTCTTCGTAACAGCGGGCTTGTCCATGGCAAGTGTCATAAGAAGCAACAACAAACAGAAATCGTCTTAAGCATTGTAACACAGGTCCAATCGTTTAGGTAGCAGGTTTATCTCTTTGCTATAGAAAGACGGAGGTTCATTCGTGAGGAAGTCCTGTACAGTTTTTATCACTTCTTCGTCCGAATGGTAATATTGCCCTATAATACTCTCTTAAGTGACCCAAACATGTGACAAATCTGGACTGTAAGGCGGGTTTTCCAATACTTCCCTATGGATTTTCGTCTGGATCGGTCACCTGGGTTACACAAGAGACGTGTGGAGGGAAATTATAATGGAGAAATGTCTCCTCGGGTGAGGAAGCCTGGCCGTTTGTTTCTTATTGTTTTCCGTAGTTTCGTCAGAATACTGCAGTATTGAGTAAAATTGATAATGCTCCCTTGGGGCAGGAAGTAGTGGAAGAATCCGAAATCGTACTTCTGTGCATTGTCCAGATCTTGACGCATCCATGCATAGCACGACTTTACTTTCAATTAATTTCTTCTACCACAAATAGCTTTCACTTTTGAACGCCGTAACCAGTACACACCTAATACCGCTCTTTGTATCCCTGTTCGATGACGCTGCTATAGCTGCAGACATTCTGTCCACTTTCCATTTGGGCAACCCCCTATATTTGGAAAGAAAATACTGTTAAGGTATAGGACTAATTTCGGTTAAGAATATTTTGAAAAATATTAAATACTTGTATTTTTGAATTTCTGTCTAAAATGGCTTGAAAAACACCTACTTAACCAAAACATATTGGTTAAATGTTTTAAAATTTAGAAACACTTAGGATATTTCTTTTTTTTGTTAAAAAGAGATATCAGTATAAAACGCCACTAATTTTAATATTTATCAGATAATTTGTTCAAAAGTTTAAAAATAACTTAGGAAAATATTACCAATTTTCTGAGGTACGAAATAAACTTCATTTGGACATATTATTTAAATGCTGGGATTCGACTGATAAATAACCTGAAATTTTCGTTTCTTTCTTTTTTTTTTCACTTTGTAAAAAATAAAACAAATGTGAAATCCTTTTAAATGAATTGATTACTAAATCTGTAGTTCTTGAATTGCAAAATATATTTAAAATTTTATACGCCAAATTTTAAAAAAGGAATATATTTTAATTTATGATACTTTTCCTAACTAGATTTTATTAAAATTTAGAGTTTGAGAAAATAGCATTTAAAGACTTTAAATATTAATAAACCCTAAATTATGCAATATAAAATTAAATTTAGCTTCTCCAAAAATTTAACTTAGAAAAAAAATTGAAATTTTTTTTTAATTAAGTTGGTGGGAAACAAAGAATATTAAATAAATTTTATTAGATATTCTGTGAGAAATTGACTTTTCAACGTAATTATCAACCTTCATACTGAAAATTATTTCTTAAAATTTCGAGAAACTTCAACATATTAATCATAATTATGTCTGTTCATGTGTATCTGCGCTCTTCTAAGAATCGATAAAATTAATAACTTACTTCAGATAAAAATTTCAAATTTGTATTGAATATGAATCAAATTTTTTCAACAATTATAATTTTAAAATAACAATGTTGCATTAAAAGGGTCAATTGGACACTTTTATAACGTATACTCGACCTTGTTTATTGTATTATTACGAAAAATTCAGCTAAAAGTCGACGGGTTCGTTATAGTGGGTGTTTGGTGTCACAATATGTAGGCCGAAATAATAAACAACGACGTTTATTAATAGGAGCGCACGAAGCCGCAGACGGCAACACAGCCGAAACGTACATACCCAAGCAATACACAGCAGCATTTACAACAAACCGCAATTCGCAAATAATTATCGTTAGGGAACAACCACAACAACATACAAAGCCGCCAGACCGAACTCAGCAGGAAGAGAGAATCCACGTAGCTATTCAATAAGTTCTCTCCAAACGCCTGCTATTCTCTACTGTCTCCTCGCTTTAGCTGTATCTAACTGCCAATTCACTACTATAGAATCGGTAACTCAGTACACAACTCGATGCTGCTTCAATACTTGTCTCGAAGATACGTCAAACGGTTCAATCCTCAATTCCCTAATCGTTTGAGCTCCACTCAACGCTTGCACCTCGCAGAACTGATCCAAATTTTATTTATTATATGACTGGCTTCAGCTTGGACAGTCAGCATTTTATAGCTTACGGACCAGGGCACAGAAGGTTCTCGAATAATCACGTACACATTGCCCCTATTGGTCCTCTCGCTAAAATTCTTGAAGAATCTAACACCATCCATTTTGTCGCGAAACTCGCCAAATTCGTCGCCAAGCCGAGGGGGGGGGGGTCGTTGATTCAGCATCCAATACAGGTGACCGTAAAATTGTCTTTCCTGGTATGGAAATAACTACGCTGGGAAGCAGCATTTACTGATATGGATTCGTAACAGTATTATAGAATTGCATAAAATTTTAACATACTAATATCATATTAGAAGACACAACAAAAACTAATAATGATCATTAATTTGTCAAATAATTCTTAATTCGAGAAAAAGGTTTTTATTAATAAAGAAATAATGTTTACTTTTCGTAATAATATTGCTAATAAAAGGTAAAAAGTATTCATTAAAGATAAGAAATTTTAATAGAAAATACTTCAGAAATTCAAACAACTCAAATATCTCTCTCAAAATTAGCTTTATAAAACAGATTGCAAATTGAAAATATTATTTTGTAAATATTAAACTATATAAATCCTTCCGTAATATCGAGCAGTTTAAAGAAAATATCAAAAGCATTTTAAAAGAGATATTCAAATAAATTAACATACCTTGGTTAAATAACGAACCACGAACAGAAGCCCATTACCATATAAAAATAGTTATTTACACATTAACAGCTTTCCTTCTCTGTCTGCATACGAAATTAATTTCTCTTTCAGCATTTCAATAGGTATTTGTATTTACACCTGATTATTCCTGAAAGGCTCGTTTTCATCTCGAGAAGCACGGAATTTCAGATCAAAGCACATGTTTTTAAAATTAAATTCTGCGGGGACTTACATAAATAAACAACAGATCCGGGGAAACTTGTGGATATTAATTTCTATTTCCACAGAGGTGGGATTTCGAGACTTATTTGCATGTGATTACATTCGGCGACATTTGAATCCGTACCTGAATTCGCCGCGTTAAGAACTAAAGCAAACGTTTATTCGCGTGGAATATTTGCCCCGAAGTTTCAGGAGTAATTAAGAGTAATATTGCGAGCTCTTTGTGTTCCACAAATGTCGAATTCTCGAAAATCGTCTGCATTTTTTCTCATGCAGGATTTTTATTAAACTGAATAAAGTAACAAATCAATTCTGCTAAAATTAATTTTTTATAAGCAAGTTTTAATTTTCAAAATAATATATTTTTTTAATTTAACATCGTTTGCAATCTTTCATATAAGACATTTTTTGGCCAAATTTGTAAAATAAAATTCAATTCTGTAAAAATTAATTTCGTTCTCATAGAAATATTTTACTTTTTCAAAGGTATTTGTTTGATTAAAAAATGTGTATTTTATAGTTTGAATTTCTTCTATACTGAATAAATTTATATTTTAATGCCGCAAAAATTAATTTAACTTTGATTAAAACAGATTTTATATTTATATGGAATGTTTAATTCGGAACTATCTTAAGTATGTTCATTTTTTGAATGAAACAAAATAAAAGAAACTCTTTAATCTGCAAATGCCAAACTATTTTTAAATGCCTAAAAAGCATTAAAGAAAAAGTCACCATAATTTATATATAATACATTGATTTTTTTTGTATTTTTAATATATCTTTCTTTTTTTATTACTTGGAAATTCAAAAATATAAAACATTTTTAATTCCTTAGATGCATGGGCTTCCAGTTTCATTAAAATATTCAGGGTCTAATAATTGTATTTTTTTAAGTTTAAAGTTGGCAACTATATCATATTTCTAAACCATTTTAATATATAAATTAAAAGATAAATCAACATTTGTTTAATTACCATGAACGATTTAAAAGTATAATTTAATAAATTAAATATTGTTTTGTTGAAACAAATATTATAAAAAAAAGCATTTTTATCATCCATTTTCATAAACATATTCTCTTACATTTTTCAGAAATTTCTTCAAAAAGTATATAAAAAATTTATAAAATAATTAAACAAAGTTGAAATAATATGAATCATTGGAATAGATATCCCTATAATGTATAAATAAGATAATTGAACGATTCCTAACAATTTAATTTTTAGGAAACCAAATTTTGAATATTAGTTTTATTCTTTAATTCTATCCATTTTTATTGAATTTAATGTATTTTTCTAATGAGAATTTAAGCTTAAGAAATAAATGCCAAGATCTTTCTGTTTTATTTGCGTGCACTTATTGATACGCAAGGTCGATATTTTTTTCTAATAATATAAGAGAATTTTTTCTCTCTAATGTTTGTCTTCTAATCTGTCTCATCTTTTGTCTTGTATATTTAAATTACACCTTTTGTTTGTTTTTTCATGTCTCTTGTAATAAGAGTTCTTAATAAAATAAGAATAAGAATCACTGATAAAAAGTAAAGAATTAAAATTAAAATAATAAATCGTTAGTTTTAAATAAAAAAGTGGATAATCAAAAAGAATAATTGAATTTACTGTGAAACCTGTTAAAACAAAATAAATATTCATTCATTCATTCATTCTTGTGATATATTATCAGATAAGAAATTAAATATTGCTTTCTCATAAAAAAAGTGTGTTGCTTATTTGTAATATTTGTATAAGAATAAAAAGGGACTGCTGATTAAATAAGCAATATGACTTTAGAGTGTGAAAAATAAAAAATTATAAGGAATGAAATATTGTACTCTACAGAAATTCGCAATCATTAAAATAACTGAGAAAATAAAATTTAAAAAAAATTCTTGTGAAAAAATCTAGATGTAATTTACATCAAGATCTCAAAAAAAATTTCTAGCTAAAAGCGAGCTGTTTTATAAGAGAGGAACTTCTATTACATAATCTTAAAGCACGCTTAAAGAAAAGACGTTAAACAAAAAAATAGAGTGTCAATTAAAGAATTTGTTATATATAAAAAAAATGCAATGAGATTCAAAAAAAAAGACTCGGAATAAAAAAATATATATATACTTTTAAGACCTTCGTAAAAACTGGGAGCTGAAAAAATATTTTATTATTTTAAAGTTCATGCCCAAAATGAAAAAAGACAAACTCCGTTTTGAAGGAATGTGTTGTTACCTAACAAAAAAAAGCGGTGTACAGTTTTTAAGGAAATAAAAGTGCGGATTCCGGTATATAATAACACAACGAGCAAGAATTTAAGATTATTAAATGTGTAAATAAATAAACCAAAATAAAAATAAGAAAACAAAAACTTTAAAAGGAATTAACAGAAATCTCGTCTAGTAGCAAGTAAGTTTTGTATGAGGCTTTTATTTTATTGTAACAAATAAATATATAGCCTATTACTTGCTGGTCTCAGCATTTAAATTCAGAAATTGCGTTAATTTTTAAACTTCAATTTTTTATTTATGATTTACTGCACTTTACATGAATATTAAATGCCTGAGTGCAGTAGAAATAATTTGTAGGCCATTAAAATTAATATTGTAATATATTTATATTATATGTACCTTAGTTCAGGAATAACTCGAGGATCGCAACGATCTGATGATAAAGTATTATGCAAATGTTGCATGATGCACTCAGTTATTGCAGGAAATAAATGTTTAAAATAAATGCCTGCTACTTCGACATTTAAATTCAGAAGTTGCAATATGTTTAAACTTTAATGTTTCATTTATGATTTACCGCATTTTACATGAATGTGAAATTCCTGGATACAACGAGATAGACAGTAGTGAAAATGAATATTGTAATATATTTTATCAATATGAACATAAATTCACGAATAATTTGAAGATCATGGCGATCTGTTGGTAAAGTCTCATCTTTGAGGTTAGAAGGTTGGCCAAAATTCCGTTGGGCATATGTATCTAAAGAATATTAAATCTTGCGGAGAATTTCAAATGTCCAATTGCTGTTGGTGGCTATGAAGTTTATAAAAAAGTGCCATATCGTTTGTAGTCTTAGTCAAAAGTCAAACTCATTTATTTAAACGACACGAAACAACCAAAAACTATTTTATAATTCTAAATGCTAAAAAAAACTTGGATAAAAAGTTCTGTACATTGGCAATAAATTTCAGTAATTGAACCGAGATCATTGCAGCAAATTTGCATAAAACATTTTGGAAAATTTGGTTCAAAGGAAGACGATTCTGGTTTATAATATCCACCTATACTTTTGATCTGTATTATTCAAAAATTATGCATTTTTTTGTCTACCTTACTGCCAAATGCTCATTGTTATTAATTCATCTGATAACTGGAAGTTTTCTTCCAAAATAAGGGGACATGTACTGCCAACATTTATGTTTCCTCCATCGAAATATCGAAGTGGGCCTGTTTTTTCTGTTTCCCTGAAAGGTATTCAAAAGAGCAGTTTTTTGGCAGAATCAGATGCTCCAAGGCCTTTTGGGCCAACAGAAATTGGGAAAACTTCCTTTCTATTAGTGATCAAATATGCTAAATCAAGTAGAGTTAAAACCACTACCGAGTAATTAGTTCTTTCATGTGCATTTATAATTTATTTTCTTCATGGAAACTATATTAATGGACATATGAATTCATTGGAAGATAAAAATGCCATCTATTGACTTCTTTAGATACTAAATTTCTAAAATATAAACAAAAGAATAATAAGGTTAAGAAATAATTTTTTTAAGTAGTTCAGAAGAGCTTCATTCCTTTGAAGACGTTTTAAGTCATTCTGAATGAAAGTCTTAATTCTGATGATTTTAGAATCATTTTCGATAACTTGCTTTTTAATTTGATGATTGCAGTTTGATTTGCTTTCTTAATTTTCGGTAATTTGATTTCATTAATAATTTCTTAAAGTAAACTCAGGAGAAGCGGAACATCCATACTTCATTCATGACATGTTTAAAATTCAAAGAATCTCCCTCAAATTTCTCGTTACTGTATCAAATGTATATTCATTCTAAAGTTAGGAATCTTAAGTTAACGCGACGGTAATCCGAAATACGCATTTTATTTCCTATATTTCCCTTTTATTTCCTGTCTATTTTTCTGTCTGTATTCTATTTCCATAATAAAATATCTGGCAATTTTTTAAAGTAATAATACTTTACCTTCAAAAAGATTCAATTTTTTTTATTTTTGAAAATTTATACGCCCTTTTCCGGTTATGCGATAAAGATTTTTACGAATTTTCAGAAATAAGCCTCAGAAAATAAACGAAAGAAAATGTTCAAAATTTGAAAGGATATTTAATACGACTTTCTATTCGTAAAGAGATTTTTTTGGGATATAATATTTCTTCTTTTTAAAAAAAATTATATTATGCCATCATTCCTAAATAAAGAATTGTAGAATAGAATAAACTATAAAACTTTTGAATATTTTTGTATAAAGAAAACTGCTGAGGATGCATTGCAGTATTCATTTCTTGTTCGTAAAGACAATAATCTTTACTGAACGAATTTACGTAAATTATAAATATTGATAGGTGATAATATTTTTACCTTTCTTAAATGTCATTATAGAAAGATTGAAGAAAACCCTGAATTTTGATGAAACTATAACTCAATAATATTTATTGAATTAAGATCGGAAAAAAATTCAAAGCTTATCAGGATAAAGAAAATTTTATCTATAACGATGTAAGGAAAATTTTTCTCGGTTAATCAAGTCCAGAGTTAAGAAGAAACAATTTCAAAAAATTCGTTATCCTAATTCAATTTGTCGCATAATTCTCTCAGCCGAAAATACGCTGAAGACACCAACTTTTTGCTATTATTAGAAATACAAACTATAAAGAAAAGCAGTTTTTGCAAAGTAGTTAATGTGTTAAAAATTTGTCTAATGTTTTGATTAAACATGTTGAAACTTAAAGTTTTGTATGAAAAAGAAACGCGAAAATAATTTTTTAATTCTTAAGTATTAAAAAATATTTGATATTATATATATAAATATTTGATGAGTTCCTTCTTTTCTGTAATTTTTTTAAATATTCAATGCAATTCTTCACTTTAACTGTACTCATTGTAATCAACAAAGTAAGAATCAATATCGTCTGCCATCAACGAATTAATTAGTATTTAAATAACTTGGAGCTACAAAGAATAATCCGATACTTTCTTAATTTATAATTACTCATTAGTTAATTAATGATGTTAAGCCCATTTCGAAAGTATTTTGTCTACCTGTGCTCAAACACTTGTAATGTAAACAAGGAGATTCATTTCGATCTTTTAGGGATGATTCTTATTTACTTCAAAATACATTTAAAGCTCCTTTTATTTCAGTTAGTTGTTAAGGAGTCATTGAGAATTTTTTTCTTCTTCATAAATTTTAATAACTTGTTTTCTTTTTTTTTCTTTTTGTTTTTTGTTCTTTTATTGAATAAGATAATTTTCCGAAGACTGTATATTTCAGCTATTAAAAGCTTTTTTTTAATTTATTTTCATTTAAAAATCTGAAAGAAAATTTAAAAAACGAAATTATTGGAAAGAGAATAATTTATTTCATTCCTTGAATCAATTCATTTTACATTAGTTCAGATTTAGTTTATTTAAATTGTTTTAATATATGATCAAGGATTTTAAATACTGTTATTTAATTTTACTTCATATATTTTTATGTATATGAAATTTTGAAATAGATTCGAAGTTTTATTTCTGCTTACTAGAATTCTGGAATTTTGTATATTGAAGTACACTCGACGATAATATTTTCGGTTCATTTTGTTGCCAACTACAGTTTTTTTTCTCAGAAAATTAAATATTTATAGAAATAGAAAATATTCTTACCTTGGCTTTTTTCTATACTTCCATAATATGGAGCTTTTTAAGTTTAGCTTCGACATAGAATAAAGCAAAATCAAGTATAAAGTTTAAAACAGTACTTATTTCCATTACCTACTGGGAATACAAACGGTCAAATAATCATAAATTCAAAAACTGCCAATGATGCTTTGATAATTTCCGTCCTTAGTGATAAAATTGGCGAGTATTTGATGACTTGGCGACGAATGTAGCGACAAAAAGGATATCTGGAAAATTTAAGAATTATGACTTAGGAAGCGAGATAAGGAATTTTTCTTGAAAACTGTAAACGAGGCCATGTCTTATCAGAAAAACTATATAAACCCGAGAGTCTGAAGTGAAGTCTATATTTTCTCTGAAGTTGTGCCCGTAAAATAAGATCTAGCTGTGCATTTTTAGAAGCAATTATTGTTTTTGAATTAGCGATGTACTGTCTGCTTGTGTTATGTGTGTTTATACTCTTCGACTGTGTTTTGCCGCCTTCATTTCCTGTTGTTGTTGTTTTTTTGTGTGTGATATAAAGTATAGTTTTCCATTCAAATTCCATGTCAGTTTTCTATTGCCACAGATCTACTGGATGATCTCCTTAACAATCTATTCTTATAAATATGAAGATAAAGTAAGCTATCGAGAATATAAAAATTGTAGCAGTATATTAATATGCTCATGGAGACTAGATTTCTTTTTCTAGTAAATGGCATATTGGGACTAGTGCTTTACGGAATGGGAAAAATAGAAAATGGAAAATATATTATGTAAAATAACTCTCACTGTATTTTAATATATATCATTATTAAATGAATGATTTCAGTTTATTTCAGGTTCTTAATAAGTAATGATCGATGCATGTCTGTATCTATGATTTCTTTCTCTTAAGATGTATGCACACACTTGAAATTTCGAAAATCGTTCAAAATATCGAAGGCTTTTTTATTGCTTACTAATGTTCTCCTATCTTTTAGCTTTCAAACGATACCAAAATGTTGTCAATATTCGAAATATGTCTCGAGTTATAATTATTTTTCTTGCGGTGCTTTCATTAAAAACTCTAGTTACGGTTTTCTTAAAACTCATTTTATGAAGAATGTTATTTTTCCACTATGTTGCTTCATTCAAACAATCATAACTCAACAAGAAATTTACTAAATACAGTTATTTATATATCAAAATAATCTTTATGAAATAGCGGATGTTTTGTGTCTTAATCAAAGTTATATTTATAGAAATAAAGTTTTAATAGCTATTTAAAAGTTAAAATGACAGAAAAAATCTCGCTTTTTCTATTCATCGTTGATGAAAAAATTGTTAAAAAAACTATATATTTTTATAACTTGATTGAGGCAGACAACATGAAGACTCATATTAGGCGTAATTTCCAACTAGAATCGTGTGTCTGTACAAATTAGAATTTACAATATCATGTTTCAAAGAATATGCTAATGAGTTCATTAAATATTAATTAATTAATTAATAATTAGTGTAACATGGCTTTTTCTCACTGAAATGAGTTTAAACATATATTAAGGACCTACTGTGAAAAAACTGGATTTTTAAAGTTTAAATTTTTTTTAAAAAAAATCTTTTAGTGTGTACTTACACCTTAAGAATCACAAAAGCGTATTCTGAACGTTGCTTGAACCTTTGTTTTTATTTGAGTCTGGTGTTTGGGATATCCAAATCACTAAACAGAGGCAAAATGGTACTGATATATTTAAATTTGTTAAAACATTATAAATACATATCAAGTGAATTAATGATGTATGGAAAATTCAGATATTTCACCAAACTCTAAAAAATAATTATTAACAAACGAATGATGGTCTAAAGATGACATTTACACAGGAATTATGAGAAGAATATAATTTTTTTTCTCCCTCATTTACAATTCATGCCACTAGGTGGCTCTCAAATTATTGGAAAAACGCATTACAAAGGATAAAAACATATTCCAAATATTTTGTATGCCATTCTCAATTCAACTAAAATTAAAGCAAAAGAAAAATAGTAATTCTACTTGCCACATTGTTCACTAACTATATTAATGATATTAATCTAGTCATATCAAGTAACTTCAAGGACTGCATCTTATCACAACAAGATAAAGTACCATTTTAATACAATTTCTGTTTAAAAAAAGAACATAGAGCATTTTTGTTTCATTAGCAATGTTTGCAAAATTCTCCGGTTATTATTCTGTGATTGTGCTAAAATTTAATTTCGCTATATCTCTCAAAATTTTAGAACAGTAAAGACTGGCGACAATTAACGATGTATCTAGATAATATGTTTCATGTAAAATAAAAATTTTTGAAGACTGTAAAATAAGTATGGTAAAGAGACATTGACAAAGTTTTCATTTCAGAGAATATGCAGTGGAGTAATATATTTAAACTTTTCACTGAAACGATGAAAAATAGAGGTCAAACGACCATTCCTTTTATATATATATATATATATATATATATATATATATATATATATATATATATATATATATATATATATATACATACAGGGCATGGACATTCGTGTGAAAAAACGGCAAAAACTAATGGTAGACTAGTTTTCTGTAGTTTTATTATTATTATTATTATTATTATTATTATTATTATTATTATTATTATTATTTTAAATATTAAGATGTACTCCATCGTTTATCGTTTGCTTAATCATTTTATGTTTTAAAGTGTAAATTATGGAATTTAGAGATTCACTTTCTTGAAAAAATAAATCGTGAACATCTCTCTTTTTTTTCAGTTTAAAAGATATTTTTCTATTCTAACGATAAATTTGCTCATAACTTTTGAATTATCTTTTATATTAGTAAACATAATTGGCAAATGACTTTTGACTAACATCTATTAACTGAAATTTGCTTATCTGAAATACCATTCTTTGTATTATTTTGCAAAAACATTATTGTTTTGTAATTACTATTACCATTTTGAATACAATGCAAAGTGCAATTTCTGTAAATTAATTTTTTTGAAAGTAATTTTCAAAATATGCGCAGAAAAGAACAGTTCTTTCACAAATTGCTCGGTATATCTTTCGATTTTAAAGGGGTTTTTTTTGTTTATTATTGATACTTTTCTATAATAGAATATAGTTATCACTGATAATTGGAAAAAATAATTGTCCACAAATACATAGTATGCAAAAATCTTGTATATAAAAGCAATACTAGAAGACAGTTTTTTTCAACATTGTACTGCGCTTACTTATCTTGGTTTTTGATTTTTAATAATTTAAATACAGAAATAAATTAAAATTCTGTAAATTATTAATAAAGAAAATTTTCAAAAAGTGCACAGGAAAAAAAAAATCTTTTACTCGAAAATAATTATTGAGAAATAATTAGACCTACCAACATACAAGAAAATTGCTAAAAGATATAATTTTGTGCATTTTTTTTTTTTTTTTGAGGAAAATGATTTAGGAAACTTAAATTTTAAAAACTTTAACATTTTGATTTTATTTCAAATTATTGAAAAACGTTAAGCTATTTCCGCAATAGAGCATGAAGCTTTTACTTTATTTCAGGTTATTTTTTCATGGCGCCATCTATTGTGGAATACAGGTAGCACAAATATTTCTTATATCAAGAATATGACAACTGTTGTGCTGCCATCTATTAATCACAATTGAAACTCCTGTACTATTTTACTTCCAGAAATTAGACTTTCTTTCGTTTTATAAAACTATGTTGCTTTAAAATGAACTTTAAACGAGCTTTAAAAAAATTCTTTCTAATTCATCAAAAACTTATAATTATAAGTTTAAATAAATGTCCTTCATTTCAGCTCATTTTATATTTCAAATGAAATGTGAAAAAGATGCGCATAAAAATGTTAGTATCTAATGAAATAAAAATCATTGATTTAACGAACCCTTTTTATTTCTTAAAAAGTATAAAAGTATTTGAAATTCTTTTTGATATACATGAATAAACTTAATTGCAGTTTAAGATTTCAAATTTTTAATTATTTTCCAATGTTACTTTTTCAAAATGTGATGGCATATTCGCAAATCAAGATGATGAGCGAATACTCATTTCTTACATATTCTTTACTAGCCGCATTTGGCGACATGTTGATTATAGTGGATAAATGGTAGTTGAAAACTGTAGTTAAATATTTTGTGTGATTTAATTTCAATAACTTTCTCAATAAAGTAACTGTAAATTACAAATTGTGATAGATGTATAATTTATACTATTGTCGAAACTGTCTACCGTTCCTTTCAGTATTATATATATATATATATATATATATATATATATATATATATATATATATATATCTGTACTTCTGTTTGCATCACAGGAAAAAAATTAGTATTTTTTTTTTAAATGAGCACACTTTAAAAAATGTTTTTGGTTTTATTTCAACTTTGAAATATACTGTTTCAATTACGTCAAATTTTATTTAAAAATTACATAATATGCAAAAATTAATTTAAAAAAATTGATATATGGCAAAAACTATTATTAATATTGAAAATATAGAGTTTCTTAAAAATTTTGAAAGGATGTAAAAAATTATTTTTAGCAGTAATACTCCCGAAAGTTATAACCGGGAAAAACGATAAAATTTCGCTTAATTTTTAGTTAATGAAAATTCTGATTATAATTTTTTTAAAAATCTATTAAATTGCTTAGGTATCATATTTCAAACATTCTAACTTGTAGAGATCCAACACACACAAACACATTTTGTACTTTATACTTAAAAGAGATTGAACAAACACAAAAATATGACTAATTTGCAGAAGAAGCAATTAAGCGTGGTTATAATTTACCTTTTTTTATTTTTATTTTTCAAATTTTCAACCATTTAAACTTAAAATATCTTTAAAACTGATTTTTAAACAGCAGTTAATCTAAAATTTGCATTACGTTGTTCTAAATCTTTTAACATGCTCTATATTACTGCATGAAGCTTAGTAGTATTACGTCACATGACATCAGAGATACGTAATTAGCATTACATATCATTTCACTAAAAACTATACATTGTTCTGCCTTTTTTTGTTATATCATTTTTCCCTTTACATACCAAATGGATTCAAAGATTAAATTCATATGACGAATTTCATGGGTATTACGTTATCAAGATAATTTTGGAGTAAAATTATCATCAGTATAAAGAGTGGTATCTCAATTATAAACTGGCAAGAATAGCCTTTATATATATTTGAGGGGGTAGGGAGACACCTTCACCTACTTTCAGAAAAAGATACCTTATAAATTAAGAGTGACGATAATGACATTACTTCACCACTTCTTCCCAAAATTTATATTCTTCATTCTTCTTCTCAAAATTTATATTCTTCATTCTTCTTCTTTCCAAAATTTATATTCTTCATTCTTCTTCTTTCCAAAATTTATATTCTTCATTCTTCTTCTTTCCAAAATTTATATTCTTCACTCTTATTCTTCCTAAAATTTATATTCTTCACTCTTCTTCTTCTTCCTAAAATTTATATTCTTCATTCTTCTTCTTCCTAAAATTTATATTCTTCATTCTTCTTCCCAAAATTTATATTCTTCATTATTATTATTCTTCTTCCCAAAATTTAGATCAAATATGTATCAGAAAAATCTATATACATAAATCTATATGTAAATATATCTGTGATACGCATACTTTATTCCATTGTCTTTCTTGTCATTTCTTTGAATGATCCATTCGCTTTCAAATAGACAGACAGAATAGGAAATTCCTACAAATGACGAATTTATTTTTAAATTTGATAAGCAATTACTAATTTATTGTAAAGATAACATAGATAATCTCATCTTTCTACCTTGTGGCGTTTCTTTGTTATCGTAAATGACAGTGAGACAGACAGTTTTATTTCAAAACTTTATAAAACATAAAAATTCATCAAATTTTGAAAACGGATTTTTTTTTATTGATTGATTACAATAATTTATCTCTGTGTAAGTGTCTCCTTATGTTTTTCTCATCGTGTAAAAGAAAGTAAAATACATATAATTTTTTATAAATAAATCAAGTTTTTATTCCGAATTTTCTATGTTCTATATAGAGTATTTATAATAGTTAATGGAAGAATGGTGAATAACAATAACTGCATTTTTAGCAATTTCATATTTTTCGCATTTTTTTTAAAGTTTCCAACATTTTTTCAGCAAAGATTAAAAGCTTTTAAATCAAATTTTAAGTGTTCCGAAAAATAAATGGTATTTGATATAATGGAAGTCGTTTTATATTTTTTTACGTTGTATCATGAGCATTGAAAATAATTAGGGAAGAAGAGATTCAGAACATTGAAGCTTTCCAAATCAAAATTTGAATGTGTAAAATTGTATGGAATTTTTCGAATAATCTACATTTAAATTAAATTTCTTAATGCGATACTGTTTTGTTCTATGATATTTGACTTATTGGTTTTGCAACAAATCAGCATTAAATTCCGTTTATACAATTTATTTGTATCGCACTTTAAAAGTAAACAAATTGCATGACTCGAAAAATATTTATTTATCCCTTTAATGAAAAAAGTAGTGAATACTTTTTGTAAGACTAAACAAACACTCACAAAAAAATTTATAAGCATTATTTTATATATAGGGTGGTTTTAATTCTTATGTTAATTTTGTATAGTATACCATACATACAACTTTATAAAAAAATTTATATTATTTTATAATATAATATTTTATTTATTTTATTTTATAATATATATATATATATATTTGCTTTTCTTCAGAAAAGCAATCTTGCCACGATAAGGGTTAATTGAAGTTCCACTTTGAAATGGTCATAAAAGGGATAACTATTGGACCAAATGTTATCAAATTTGGTAATAGTGTAAAGGAGGACATGGCGATTTCTTTTTCGCCAAAAATAGTTCAGAAACTCACCACAGGGGGAAAATGGCGATGTATGCAATATTGATAAGCAAAATAGGACATGAAGACATTGTTTTAAAATGTGTTAAATTATTTCTGAAACGTGTTACAAAGCATGTTCATTGTGGGTTGTCTCTAAAAGCACTGTTTATGGTGATAATTTAAACAATTTGGCGGAATCGAAAGATGTGATACACCGACATGTGAGTAACATTTCTCCTGATAGGCAGTAATGCGATTTAACTTGCTTCCAGAGAACTGAGAACGCCATATTGGACATGCTTTGTAACGCATTTCAGAAAACGATTAAACGCATTTTGTCCTATTTTGCTTTACAATATTGCATACAGCGCCATTTCTCTCCTGGTGGTGAGTTTTTTTAACTTTTTTTGGCGGGAAAGAAATTTCCATGATCTTCTTTAAACTATTACCAAGTGTGATAACATTCGGTCCAGTGGTTTTCCCTTTTATGACCTTTTCAAAGTGGAACTTTAATTATAACCACCCTGTATTTAAGATATTCTCATCTGCATATAATTTATTAATTGCTACTTAAAGCAAATTAATCAAATTAGTGGTATATGGTAATTATAGAACTAATATATATGCATATTTAAATATATAGTTAATATATTAATGCTTTGTAGTTAATTAACAAGAGATGGATTAGTAAATGATGGATGATTAATGTATTACAGTAGAAGTATTATTGGAAGAAGAATTATTGAAATTTCACCCAAAGTTGCATACAAAAATTTTGTTTCAAGCCGCAATTGAAAAAGACAAGACTTTTTCGAAGTATAATATGTTTCAACAGCGGTTTGCGGAGGCGACAAACGTGCAAACATGTACACGCCAAACTTTTTAAAAAATGCCAAATATTTCCAATGAAACATCTTTAAATAACACGTTTTACGACCATCGAATAACTAGTAATTGCTCTATTATCAAATTTTCAAGACCTAATCTATCATTTCGATTATAATTTTTATAAACTTGAACAATTTAAATTACGGAAAATGGCTTTAGATAAAATATTTTTAATAACCTACGAAATTCTTTGAAAAAAAATTAGATTGTTTTCGCAGATTGTAAAGTTTTTAAAATGCTTAGTTAAAGACCGAATTTTTTACATTATTTCTTCTAATACTATTCTGTACTATTCATTATTTTTCTAAATTCGACTTAGAATATTTTGTATTATAATAATGATAAGATAAATTTATAGATTTATGGTGTAAAGTGCGAAATAATATTGTAATATTTCAATATTTAAATAAATTTTAATATTTTAGAGAAAATGAAAGCATAAAAATGAATTATTTAGATAAACAAATTATTTTCAATCTCTAAATAAAAAAAATTAGGACTTTTATAAACATCTAAAATTAATAAAAATCCCTATTTGTTTTCTCTTGAAGCTTGCGAAGATCCAATTAGAAATAAAGTCTTAAAAATAAATCGGATTTTTTTTAAATCAGCATAATGTATTTAAATAAATTTCAAAATATCAATTAAAATCAATACATTTTTCTTTAATTTGTTTAAAATTATTTTATTAATACTGTTAAAAGGATGGAATTAACTAAAATAATTGAAACGTATAATAGAATTAAATATAATTTATTCTAGTATATTTAATATTTTATGTGTTAATGGACACTCTACTGTTATGCATATCTTCAAAAAATAATTTAGTTCAGACATTGCTAAACTTTTAATATTGTGCCAAATATTTTCCATTAGGTTGTAAAAACGCTAAAGATTTACAACAGTGATGAAAGCAGATCATCTTTTGGGCTGCTGTAAATGGTTTTTGGTTACTAATAGTATTGCAATTACTTCCATTTTGAATTGTAAAAATAATGAGAAGCAATCACAGAATATAAAGAAAAGAGATACTGCTTTATAATTTTGAAAATTTCTTTGAGTTATTAAATTTGTTTATAAACGTTTCGTTTTTTCTTACATTTTTTATTCGGAAACTTTGCTTACAACATAATTAAGAAAAACGTTTAATTTAAATTTCTGATATGGATAATTATTCCGAAATAATTCATAATTTCTTTTTAGAAGTATTGCACTAAAAGATGATTATCTAGTGAAATACTTTTCAAGTTATTCAAGGACTGACAAAATTTAAAGAAGAGTTTTTCATCTGACATAATACTTTGCATTGTGTTCTATTAGAAATGTTTCAACAAGAAAATGATCCATTCTTTTTATTAACTTACTAGGCAACGAGTTCGTTCGCCGGAATAAATGGTTCGTAAAAATTTTAATTAAGAAAGAATTGTATTGCTATGTTTAGATAGATTCCTCAGCAAAATATTTAACTTTAAATTATGATAAATGTATAACTAACAATATTTTAGAAAATCTTTCATCGTTTTTTAATTCCCTAATAATCTATGTCTTTAGGCATTTAATTATATCGCAGGAAAAAGAAGAAAAGTTTAAAATGGGCGTAATGTTCACTGTTTGAAGTTAAAATTTTATTATAAGTGCAGCAAAAACATCAAAAATTTTATTAAAAGCATATTTTATACTGAAACATATTCAGCATAGAAAAATAAGTCGAATCTTCATATCTTGATAATCAACAATGGGAGGAAAAAGCCAGGATTAAATATTTGCAGAAAATGAAAATGAGTTAAGATATTTTTATAAAATAGGCTTAAAATATATTTTTTAAATTTATCAAAAATAATATATACAATCCAAAAATTTATATATTGGGAATATAATTTCTTAAATTTTAGAATGTTTTAAGAATTATTTTTGTACTGGAATGTTTTCCAAAGTTTTTTAAGAAAAATCTCCATAATTTTGCTTAATATTTATTTAATTCCATAATTTTTCTTAAAATTCTAATTAATTTTTTTGAATCGTTCAGGTGTTCATATTCCCATTCTACAAGGCATATATATATGTCAGGTTTTGTAGCTCTAGGTCAGATGGACTGACCTGTAGAGCACCAAACACTTACACACTCACATTTGCATCTTTATTAATTGCTGAGATAATGAGGAAAAAATAATTTCGCATAAAATCTTTGTAAAACCAATTAAACAATTAAACACACAGTAAATTCAACGAAGATCAGTATAATTTAGTTTAGAATTTTCTGAATTTGTAAACAACCCTGAATAATGCTAATGACAATAGGAATTTATGTGAAATAATTTATATAGATTTTGAGATTTATTAAAACTGTTTGAAAAATTGCTGAAAATAATAATCTGTTCGATTTTATAATGACAATATTTTTAGTGTAAAATCATATCTGTAAATTACTTGATACAAGAATCGTTTAATGATTCCTACGGGGCGTAGTTGATTTAAAGATACCTCATTTCTTACGCGATTGCTTCTTATGTAGAAAGTGTTCAATATATATTAAAAAAGAAAAAGGAAGAAATCGTTTTCTATAATTTTTAGATCCCCCCCCTTTAACCCTTTATTCACTGAATTATGTTGCCATCAATTTTTCAACTTCATTTTTGCACTAGTAGTTAAGTTTTCTTGCAGAATAATCCCAGGGAACCCAAGAAAAATATTTTAATTAATAGAAATATCTTATTTTAAATAATAGAAATATCTTAATTTAATTATTAATTAAATATTTTTAATTCCTACTTTTAGTTTATATTAACTTCTTGCTATTTGGGTTACATTCTCCGTGTTCTTTAGAATACCATCAGCAAAAATTGTCATAATACGAAGATACAAGCAAGATTTAAATGGTACTTTTTAAGTACTGTTAGTAAATAAAGGGTTAATCAAAATTTTTATATTTTTATCTAATAACTTCGGAGTACATCAGAATGCAATCATGCAAAACATATTTTTATATGATTTTAAAATTTAAAAAAACTAACTTTTGAATAATATAATTTTTTTCAATTTTAATTATTTTTTTAATTTATTATACTACATCCGATGCAGTAGATTTTTATAACCCATTCTTTATTGAAATCTTCAACAGTAGTTTAAATGTGGAATTGTTTATGCAGTATAAGTATAATTTCTTTAAAAAAAATTGATAAATTCGCAATTTAGAAATATTTAACTATACTTTGTATCTAATTTAACCCTTTCTAAGGCCGTGGGAAGTATGCTTCCCACCAAATTGATCAATATTTGTATGAAATTATGTAGGTTGGCATAAGTTCTGACAATTTTTTTAGAAAGACAAACTTAGATGCATTAGTTCTTTATCTTACACAAAATGACGTGTCTTGATTTGTTACTTACTTATTAACGAACCAAATTAATTAATGAATCAAATTAAATTTATCTAATTAGCTAAATTAATCCTTTTTCTTATTCTTATTCCAAACCTAAAAATATTTTAACATAATATGACCAGAAAAAAAATGGCCCTTTAAAGGGTTAAGGAAATATCAAGAATTTTTTTTAATAGTTTGATCTAATTTTATAAATTTGTGAACAGGATTTAGAAATAATTGTAAATTATTAAAATAAAATTAATGAGATGGAATGAAAAAAACTATTTGTATTGATAACATTATTCGAATACAATGTTTTGGTTTAAAAATTCGAATTTTCTTTGATATGAATGAGTTTATTTCAGATTATTTTATTTTCAGAATATCCCTATTATAAGTGACGAAATACTTATTTTATTACTAGATGTAATTCCTTTATATGTTTAGAACTGTAAAAATAGATTTGAAAATCTTAGGAGATTTTTGTTAAAAAAAAATGAAAGAAAAAATGGGGTTTTTTTTCGATTATCTTAAAAGTATACTAAGCATGAAACTATCAAACAAATATATTAATATTTATAATATGCCCAATTTCCGCTTTTTTTTTCATTTTAAGAAGCGATATATGTGTTTACATTATAACTTTTTTTGGTGTTAATGACTAAAGTGCATTTGCTATAAACAAAACATGTGCTCGCGCTTCTTTTAAGTTCGCTTTACTTCAAATAAAATAAAGCTTTCATACTTAGTTTTTAATCCAATTTAAATATAAATCCAATTCACTCCATAAACTGTATAATTAGTTTGTGGAAAAAAGCGTTGCTTATTAGAAATAAAAAAAAAAATGTATTTTCTAAAAGATTCTGAGAAACTTTCAAAACAAAGACATGCATTTAATTTTTGTTGAGTTTTTTCTCTTTTCTTTTTATTCTTCAGCGGAAGCAATACAATCATTAAACCCATTACCATAAACAAGTTAAATATCCACAGAATAATTGTTGCTATTGTTAAAATGCCAACAAAACAATTTCAAAGAAAATCTTTAAACACATTTTTCTTCTCGTTTCTTTCACTTACCAGATTCATTATTAATGCATTAACTAACATAAGGACGTACGGGTGAACTGGGTTGACTTTCACAAATAATTTTTGCTCATTTATCTTGTCCCACATCATAATGTCGCTTTGACCTTGTAACCTCTTAATTGTGGTGAGTAACAAATGATATTTTCTTTTGAGTAAGGGGTATTCAGATATATACGCAAAATTGTTAACGTAAACTTTCGTTGTACGTTCTTCTTTTTATTGTTTTGAAAAAAAAAATTTAAATAGTGTAGTTGTAATACAAAGTTTCGTTATTTATTTGAAAAACAATGCTGAGAAGCTACTAAGAACGGAATATCTATGAAATCTCAAAAAAGTCCTTATGAAACAAATTGTTGAACCTTACGTTGAACAAATAGCACCGTAATTTTTTACTTTCTCTTGTAGGTAATATAGAGAAAGTAAATGAATCGTCAGAAGATTCGAACTCGATTTTGATACTGTTCAGGTTTTAGATCTCTCTGAATTCGAAAAGCACATTTTTGAAAAATGTGCATCTGTCAATGCACAAATAAACAAAATATCTTTAATAATGGGTCCAAATTAGCAAAAATATCAAGTTAATATTAGTTAATAATCCGACCTGCCTTCAGGCCGGATTCTTAATTTTTTTTTCTTTTTTTTTATTCTATTTATTTTTTTTTTACTAATATTTACTTGGTATTTTTACTAATTTGGTTAAGTTCATCTATATTTTAGTAGTAGTAGCATTAGCACTCTCTAAATACAATTATATCTTTTTTAGTTTGATTCAGAAAGAATTTTTAGTTTTTTTAGTTTGCTTTCAGAAATAGATTTCAATTGAAATTTCATGATGCTTATATTTTTCATTATTAATAATTGGTGTTAATTTCTTGGAAATACATGTGCAACATTTAGAATTTACCAGAATACTTTACTTTCTTGAAGTCCGTTTCCAGTCTCCTCGGACTGTGCAAGTTTCGATATTTTTTGTAAACTATTTTGATTACCATGTCATCGATCTAGATTGCCTGTACATTAGCTACTAGGATAAAAAAAAATTGTCTATTGTATTTACAGAATTTTATCGACAGTTTTTAAAACCGTGTTGGTCTTTATCAATGAAATTGTGTGCTGAAACAAGGAATCGTACTGATACTGATGAACATTCCTGACACACGTTTGCTGCCAATGTTTATCCTTGTGATGCGGGTCATCATTCTAATTTATATGACCCCATTTTTGCTATCTTTTAGATATAGTAGAGAAGAAATCATCGAATAAAATAGCAGTTGTAATCCATAGGTGAATCAGGTAGCAGCCAACGTATTAAATAAGTCTCGTAATTTAATTTCTGGTTCATTTTTAAATTTGTTATTCTTTCTTTGAGAACTTTGGATATTTATTTAATTGAAATATTTTGAATCTTGTAATAAAACTACTGTCTGGGGGAATTTTCCCCCCAACGTCAAGTGAAACACGACCATTCTTTTTTCAGTCACTTAAGACTACATTTATCGTCAAATAGTAAACTTTTCATTAAAGAATTGCAACACGATTTCTTCTTTACCATCTCATGCATGAATAGTGAAATCAGAAGTCGATCTCGTTTAACATTGGTGTGGTTAGAAATGTGTTGTTCCATTTAATGAGCAAAATAAACATAGGAAAAGTGTTGTTATCTACAAAAATATCGATATTTTCCCGAATCTAAGTTTTAGATATCCCAAAAGGCAAAAAACACATTCCACTGCTCATACAATAATTTACACCATAAAATACACTTATCAGCACATACTATAACTCTGACCAAGACGGATAAATTTCATGAATAGCTTTTACACTAAATATGTAAATTTCCTTTAAATTTTGAACGAAATCCTTTCTTGATAAACTTCCCAGTCTGTTTGTCCAAGTGCAATTGAACGCGGTAACCACAAAACAAACAGCTAGATTAATAAAATTTGTTAGTTCTTAACTAGCTAGTATCAGATCCATCTGCAAAACCATAACCTACAAAAGGAAAACTGTGGTCGAGGATATCAGAGGTCTGAGTCTCGGGGCAATAATATAATCTGTTACTAAAAATTTTCCAAAAAATATTTTTTATTTAATTGTTGAAACTTAGAAATAGCTTGAAAGGATTTTAAATAGGCATCATTGAAACGATAATTTTTCAAACTCTAAGATGAGATAAAAGTTAGTTTTTTTTACAATAATAATTTTGGTCGTTAGCGGAAAAAAATACAAAAATTTCTCTTCAATTTCAATTACTTAAAATTTTAAAGAATCAAGAGATTCACATTCCATCTTTCTAAACATACATGTCCCAAGAATTCCATCTTTCAAAATATGCATGTCCCAGGAATTTCATCTTTCAAAATATGCATGTCCCAAGAATTTCATCTTTCAAAATATGCATGTCCCAAGAATTTCATCTTTCAAAATATGCATGTCCCAAGAATTCCATCTTTCAAAATATGCATGTCCCAAGAATTCCATCTTTCAAAATATGCATGTCCCAAGAATTCCATCTTTCAAAATATGCATGTCCCAAGAATTCCATCTTTCAAAATATGCATGTCCCAAGAATTCCATCTTTCAAAATATGCATGTCCCAAGAATTCCATCTTTCAAAATATGCATGTCCCAAGAATTCCATCTTTCAAAATATGCATGTCCCAAGAATTCTATCTTTCAAAATATACATGTAGTTCATGGTCAAACGATATGGCCGCATATAACATATATATTCAACTTTATTATCAGTAGAGATCGATTGTACCAATAGATTTATGCTACATAAGGACACACTACAAAATTTTTCCACTTTTAGGCACCAACGTCTTGGAACTCTAAATCACTGTAAATAGTGCAACATCCTTATTCTGTGTTGTTGAGATATGTCTAATAAATATGCTTATTGGTAACTAGCCACTTTTCTTGAACAGTTGGTTCTACAGCAGTATTTCTTGTGTTTATTTTTAGTTAAATCGTTTATACAAAGCATGATTTCTCCATGAAGTTATCTTTAAGCATTCATTTGTGATATTGTAAATTCACTTTCTTGTTCTTTATGTCACTACAAAGATATTAAATAAATCTCTTCTTCCTTAAACTTCAACAAGAGAAGAAAATCAAAGGATTTTGTTTAAAAAGAATTTAATTTCATTCAATAATGAACTGTATTGTTGAAAATTATACAAATAACTTTAAAAAATATTTAAAATTAAGAAAAAAATATTCATAACAATTAGATTAGTATCATTAAGAAGATAATTTTTTTAAATTTCAAAATGATTTAAAAATTAGTTTTGTGCAATAATATTTTTTAAAGTTATTGTAGAAATATTTCCCAATTTCATTCCCGTTTTAATTAAAATTTCAAAAAATCGCACCATGGTGCATATATCTAATTTTGAAAATGTATCTGTGCCAGATGAAACGGTCTGTACTTAAAAGCTCCAAAACTTATATACACACCCATCCATCCTTGTTATTAGTAGAGATAGGAGAAAGCGAAATAGGCAGCTACAAAAGAGGCTCAAAGGACCTACATATGTTTTGATAAATATTATGAAACTCATATAGCACAGAATTCTGGGAGAAGTTGTCGACTCTGATATCGTTCTTGTCATCTGAACTGGTGAAATGCAACGAAAAGAATTTTTACTTCTATTTCATTTTTTTTTTTTTTTTTTGAAATAAAAAGTTTTAAAATGAAAACTTATTTTTATTTCAAAACAGGACGATTATCGAGCAAAATTATATAACATTATCTTGGATCTCAGTTAACCACTATCTAAATATTCCCTATTCAGCTGTTTTGCCTTCGATTATCGCAAGCTAAAAATTTATGACAAAATAAAGATAGTTAACCAACACTTTTTTCTAATAAGCTCTCTTAATAACTAAAATAGAAAATCTCTCACTAAACCAAACCTTTTCTCGTATTTTTAGAGGTCTTAAAGCTGAGTAAAATTAAAAGTATTCTGTACTTTGTCTTAAAAATATGCTTCTATGGAACAAATTCTTAAATAATCTGCAAGATCGAAGCTATTTTGATATACAAATTTAAAGAAAGAAAATCTTGTTAATTCGTTGTGGAATTAAAGTTTGCATGGAATAGCAATATTATAATAAAATATACACCTTGCAAACTTCAAATTCTAAATTAGCCAATGGCTTGCATTCTTTACTCTAAGTATATCTATTTTTATTATACCTCAGATTTTAAATTTAATAAGTAATATCAGAATTTAGTTACTTACTCGTAGTTTACTTTTCAAATACTTTTAAAATTTAAATATTATTAAAAAAATTCGACAATTTTCAACAATAAAATTAAAAATTCGCCGAATTTTTAACAATAAAATTAAAAATGATTTTAATAAATAAATTAATATTTTGAAAATGAATTCTACATCAGGAAAGTCTTCGATAAAATTACCTTAAGAACACAGATTTTGACCTTACTTTAGCCAACTGAATCAAAACTTCTGTGACAGAATATTCGTAATTTTGTTTCATTTCACTACTTTGAAAATAATTATTATGATTAATTTTTGCTGATAATTGATTATAATTCAAAATATTTCTTATATTAAAGAGTAATTAAACCTGCAAGTGATATTTGTTCTCGAAAATCCAGTACAGCGTTTCTCTTCTAGGAAAATCAACAAGCAAATAATCACAATTTAGAGATTACATCCATCTAAACTTAATTTTCCTCATACTTTTTTAAAATTAATTCCAAATCATTTGTTTGCTTATATAAAAGATTTTTTTAACTAAAAGAAATTGAATAGGCAGGTAAGAAGAAAGATATTAAAAAATTATATCACCGAAATAACTCGACATTTTCCTTTCAGTAGTGCAATTCGCGAGTAGGAAATTGTTTTCCCAGCCAGCGAACTTTTTAAAAGGAAAAACAACTTTGAAAGGGATATTTTCCATATTTAAAACAATTCGCGATTTGTTACAAAAGTTGAAAGGCATTCATTTATTTTCTTAAAAACCTTTTCAGTGACTAATGCATCAGGGGGTCGAACATTTGGATAAAAGGAACAAAATATTGGTTATCATTACAAGTTCAAAATTATTAAGACCACTGTATACTTTTTAAATATTGAAGATTTAAATAATGTTATAAGTGCTGGCAATATAAATTAGAATAATAATTAGGTTTAACTAAATTTTATATAATTGCAAGTAATAATATAAATGCTTTCGTTATTATGATAAAAAATAATAAGCTGATTTCATAATTTCTCGTTTGTCGATGTAAATACGAAGGAATATCGAGCATTTAATTTCTTATAAAGTTTTTTATATATTCGATTTGCAATAAGTCTCTGAATAAATACAAACGATTTAAATTAATATGTTGTGCATTAGCACAATTTATTTGAATGGTATTCATGAGCAGCTAATTTTTATATAGGTGCAAGCAATATTTATTTATTCTTTCAATTATAAGAATAAACATAATGAATTACTGATAGTAAGATAAGTAATTTGTGCCGTATGTATTCTAACGGATTTCAGGTAGTGAATTTTTTCAGAAAGTCCTGTATGCTTGATTTATTACAAATCATTTTTTATTTAAGGAATAATACCTAACTACATTCAATCATTTAGATTTTAAAGTTTCATTTATTAAAAGTGACGTTTCAAAACAATTGTCAGAAAATTATAAGTGTATATACAATGTATATATAACAAGCGAAATTCGCTATTATACTGCGATATTCGAAACAATTTCTCTAATTAATGATGCTACCAACTTCTTCTAAAACAGCAATTATAAAAAAAGTATTTGAAGAAAAATGATGAAGAAAGATAATATTTGAATAATTAATATTTGTTTCATGTTATTTCCCTTCTCCGCAAGCGCGACACTCTAGCTTTTTCCTTTTCACACAGTGAAGCGCATACTCAGCCACAAAAGAACAAATGATAGATGAATAAATGTCTTGCATATGGTTAACTAAATCTCGTATAACTATTTTCTGACTCTTTATTTCCTTAAGATGTGACTTGAACTCTGTCATAACTCCTCCTTTATGTAAAGCACTGAACTGATTGAAAGTATGTACCGAGTATTCTTGATATGATTATGAAATACAGAAAAGCAGCAATGTCGCCCATGTGACCAAGAGAAGAGACATAGAACAACTGTATACGGGAAAGGAATATTTAAGTTTTTCGAATATGGTGTATACACAGAGAAAATATTGTAATTTTCAAAAAATTCAAACTCTTAAAATTTGACTAATGACCACGCTTCAAAGCTATCTGAATCAGAAAACCACTTTTTTGGAATTATGTCCGTCCATCCGTCGTCCGAGAACAAGCAAACGATTTGAGCTATGTGGACAAAACCTAGTATACGGTCTTTAAGTCAACCACCATCTAACTCTCCGACCCGCCCGAAGGCACACGAATTTAAACCATAAAACTGAATGACCGGACAGCCGCAACAGCAATTGGCGGGAACTGTGGTTGAGTCCTAAGGGCCGTCACCGGCCACGGTACAACCCTCCCCGAAGGAAGTACGTCCCGTCATCGATGGAAGGAGCCAGATCCCCCACCTATTAGTGTACCCTCCAGGGTGGCGAGATCCAACCACCATGCCGGAAGCATCTCATCCTCATTTCGAGGTCTTTAATCCAAACGTGTAGATTTCAGTCAAATTTTGAACGAAATCCACTCCGCTGAAGTCTGTTTGTCCGGCTGTTCGAATATAAATGAATACAATAACTACAATACTAAGAAAACTATACAGATAAAATTTCGTACTGAGATTTAATACTTAAAATGTAAAAACCTAACAAATTTAGAACCATATCTATCAAGTGGTTGATCATCTGTCGGTCTCTACTGCATATAATCGGGTTAATTTAAAAACGTAACAACTTGAGTAAATAAAATTGGGCTCTCAGTTTTTCGGATTTAAATTGTATATTTTGTCACATTTTGAACAAAATCTGCAGAAAAATTGTTACCCATCTGTACTCTCTGGTGAATATAAACATAATATCTGAGGAACACAAATATTTAAATAAGCGAAATATGATCTTATGACTGCAATTACAATTATGCTTCAAATCTGGCATCAGTCAATAGAAAAAAAAAGTTCCAAATTACACGTTTAATTTTTCTGGTACATGTATATTGCTCGTATGTCAGCGATTAATCATCAAAGACTGCAAACTGAATTCAGTAAGATGTTATATTCACACCAAAAATTGGTCTTCTGTCACTTTTGTTCCCCAGTGACATCCGGTTAATACTCATGTATCAGTTTTTCTCTACTGTATTAAAGAGTGTATTACTCTTATGTGTGTGAAAATAAAAATCTGAGTACTTGTAATGTTCATGGTCATTTTTCAGGTGTTCAATTTATGTTGACAACAAGAAACAACCCCTATATTAGAGATTTTCTGATGAAGTTTCGATAAGAGCACTCCTGTTGGTCCCCTCATTGTTTCTGGCTTTAGTCCGTCATTTCCGTAATAGTTGGCGGATTTGGACTGGAGTGAGAGTCTGGCGTTATTGTTAAGCATTGTTATGATTCAAATTACAAGAACTAAACTGATGAAATGATTTCCTTTCTTTTACTTCATATTATCATTTTAATTGCACCATAAATAAATGTTATGCATATAATTAATTAACTAAATAATTAATAAAATAGTACATTTGATATTTTCTTCAATTTAATCTTTATACGCAATTTCACGGTTATCTTTCAATAAAAATTCGGTAAATATCACAAATTAATAATAATTTTTTAAGCAGATTTACATTTAAAAAATGATGTTAATATTTTTTTTTTCAAATGTCTTAATTTTTAAAAAATAAATCTAGAAATATGAGTAGCTTCATAAAATTTTTAATTTTCTATTCGAATTAACAAGAATAAATTCAAAGTATAGAAGAAATAACAAATATATAATAAGACTTTATGCAAGAGAATCACTTTACGCAAGAAAACTACAGATATTTTTTAGCCAGAATAATTGCTTTAAAGGTGCTTGTGAATTACCCGCTTGTTAATGATAAACTTTTAGCTATAACAAACAACTTTGCCAATAACAAAATTTAGGCTTCAATCGCATGTCATTGACGCATAGTATCAATAGATTACTATGTCGATTTTTTGGTGGTTAATCGCTGGATGCTTTAGTTTAGTTTAGTTTTAAAGCAACACTAAGGCTATTTTGGGACGGACCTCGTAATTTTGAACCTCGGTCAGACGACGAGAATGACACCTGAGCCGGCACCCCCCTCTCCATATCACATCACACTAGTGGGAGGACGTTTGGCCCGGACGGTTTAACGTGCACCAGACCCATTTACACGACTGTTCTTCGGTAGAATCGGGTCTCGAACCTGAAACCCTCCGCTGGATGCGTTTAATACACAATTTAAGGAAGCAAGAAATATTTCAAACATGATGTATCATTTACTTGGAAAATGACAATGAAAGAAATGACCTTGTTATCATAAAGTTTCCGAAAATTATAAAGCAAATAAAATACCCATTACCTGAAATATCTTCTCACCATTTTATAAATAAACGTCTAAAATGGCCTAGTATACAAACCTCAAATTTCTGGGCTATAGACTTCAAAGTGTAATCTACCACACCTGCATCACACTAGAAAATATATAATAAAAGAAGCCCTCTAGGCTTATTAAATCTAACATTGCACGCCAAAAGCACTCATTCTCGTGTGGTGCGAAAGTTTATAGAAGGTATATCTCGATTGTCGTCCTCATCATCCAATTTTAATAATTTAAATTTGCCGATACACACTCAAATATTCAGAAAATGCGATACATAAATTGTTACAAAAATTGTGCATTTTTCCCTTGTTCATTTATATCGATTTAATATTGCCGGAATTATTACTCAAATACTCATAAGTAAAACAATTCCTTTACTTCATTATTTATCGAAATGAAATAGCTGATAAATTTCCATTACATTGTACTTAAAAAATCAATAAGAAAACAAAGAATAATGATCCGACTATTACTTTTAAAAGTATGTGTTCCTTTGCTTTTAATAGGAAATAATCACAAAGAATAATAATGATTGTTTTATAAAATACTTGAAACAAATCGAATTTTAGCTCGAGGGAACATGAAATTTACTTTCCGCTTAAATTATTAAATAATAACGTTTGGATTAAATTCGACGACTCAAATATCGTCATTGGGTAATTTATAAATGTATTCATCAAATCGAGATGGATAAAATACATATGGAAAAAAAAATTTCATTACTGATTGAAATTTTTCATTTTCCTTATTATATAACCACGTAATTTCTAAATTATCTTAATAATAGGTTATTTATTTATGGCTTCTTTTTAGCAAGCAATAAAACCCGTTTCCTTTTTTTTTTCTTTTAAAAATAAATTTTATTTCAACTGAAACTTTTATTTAAAATTTCATCTAAAATGTAAAATTTTATTATTTTCTTTTTAATTCGTTTGATTTAAATGCCGAAATGGGACATTATACTGTTTTTTATTAATTTCAAAATATTTTAATTTAGTATAAAAAATATGTTCGTTATAAAAAAAAAGTTACTTATCTAATTATACGGAAGCGGATTCGATGAAAATTTGTGTAAATTAAAATTCTTACTTATATTTTTAAATCATTTAGACATATTTTATTTTCTAACATTCTATTTGATAGGGGGGAAGATAGTATTATAAAAAGTACACAAAGTAATTTTTAAGGAATATTTATATATTAAACTCCTGAAATATTTATAATATTTTAAAATTTTATAATTATGTTTTGATTAAATATAAAGCAATGTGAAGGAATTGAAATATACAGAAAAATAATTTTGTGAACTTCTTAAAGCAATAGACAAATGAAGATAAACTTAATATTTTAAAATGAAAATCAACTTTTTTTTATGAAAATTAAGCAAATTTTACTGAAAATATATTTCATACTCTTGAAAGATTCATTTTTTATAGATTGGTATCAATTTTATTAAAATTCTAATTTTTCTTCAAATTATAAAGTTGGTATAATATCAAGTAATGAATAAGAAATATTTCTTTTACCTGCATTTTAAAATTAGGGTGAGCTTTCAATTTGTTTCCTTGTGAAATTTTTTATTTATTTTCAGATATTAGAAATGTATACAAATAATCAAACATTTAATATTAAAGAAACCACTAATATTAAACATATTTTTGATTCGCTTTTCTTCAGTTTTTCTTATTATATATTTGTTACTTCTTTTATACTTTGAATTTATTCTAATTAATTCGAATAGAAAATTAAATAGTTTAAGAAGTTACTCATATTTCTAGATTTTTTATTTTTAAAAAATTAAGACATTTCAAAAAAAAAATACTAACATCATTTTTTTTTTAAATATAACTCTCTTTAAGAAATTATTATTAAATTGTGGTATTCACCGACTTTTTATTGAAAAATAACCATGAAATTACGTATAAAGATTAAATTGAAGAAAATACCAAATGTTCTATTTTATTAATTTAGTTAATTAATTATATGCATAACATTTATTTATGGAGCAATTAAAATAATAATATGAAGTAAAAGAAAGGAAATCATTTCATCAGTTTAGTTCTTGTTATTTGAATCATAACAATGCTTAACAATAACGCCAGACTCTCTCTCCAGTCCAAATCCGCCAACTATTACGGAAATGACGGACTAAAGCCAGAAGAACCTTAACACTAGCTTTTCGGTTTGATTACCAAAATAAACGCCTCTTTAAGAGCAGCAACTCACTTTAACGTTTCATATCCGCGGATTAACTCGGCAAGTGCAGATTACCGTTTTAACTCGAACCATTAACACGAGATGGCACTGACGTAGCTGTCCAGAGTTCCCATTTCGGAATTCCCTCCAAAACAATTTCCAGATCGAATAATTCGCGAAAAAAGCAATTTCTGGCCTTAAAAATGCACATAAAATGGCATCTAAGCTCCCAGAAAAAATTCGTGCATTCTTTCCGGGCCCCGTTGCATCTAATATCCTCTTTTAAATCTTAATTCAGTCAGATCTACACTGTCCGAAGAGGTCTCACCACCTCCTATATATCGATTCACCAAAGAGATGCAGAAATCCTGCTTGCCTGCAGGATTTTAAGCCAGCTAGTGTAGCCCGAGAAGAGTGTCGGAAGAGAAGAAAATGCTACGACTTCACACTGCCGTATAGTAGATAAAAATATCCCTCCTTCAAAATCCAAGCTTTCTGTCCTTTTTTCCAAGAAGTCTTAACGTTTCCGTAAAATCTGCAGATACATCTATCTGCTATACCGTCCCAAACGTCGCATAATTAATTGATAAAAAGCATTAGAGTTACCGCCGCCGCTGTAACAGAGTCAGAAAAAAAAAATCTTTTTTCAACGAAGCCGTCTTTTCGATACCGTACCTGATACTGAAATGTTTGTTCATGCTTGCATTGCAGTCTTTTCGGATGCTATTTAGGTCCGTAAGCTGTTGTTTTCCGTGTTAAAAATAATATATTGTTAATTCGTCCTCCTGTTATCCTTTATGCTTGCTTGTAAATAAGATGAACTGTGGTGCCAGAAGAAATTGCAGGAATATAGTAGCTATGGAATCGTGTTTTGACCTTCGTAGAGGTAAGGACCTTTATTATTTTTCATGTAGTTAAATTTCTAAAAAGTTGTAGGTCAAAATTTTGATATGGTGTATGAATAAGCTGTGTTATAAAAGTCGATAATTGTAAGGTCTCACCAAAAAAGGATTTTTGAAAAAACAATTTGCACAAAAATAGGTTATTCAATAAAATATAGATAAGAGTTTCGAAAAAACGATTAAAAACACATCGGGGTGGGGAATCTAAACTAATTAGGCCAATGACTAAAAAATTGTATTATTGTGGAATGTGTAGAATTTGAGAGCGGAAAAAATAGAACTCTTTTATTAAAATTATTAGTTTCAATACTTTCAAAAACTATTTAAACATTTACCGTGAAATGTAGAAAATAATAAGTGAAATTTAAAATAAGAGAGGCGAGAAATGCCTATTTTTTTTCTAAAAAGAAAATGAAAATATTTACACATGTGAAATTGCATTCTTTCATTTTTAAATCAATTCATTGAAAATAATAGTTAATGCACTGGGGTGATTTAAATTATTTGTAAAATCCACCTTCAGAAAAGTTAATCTTTTTTTTAAATGCTAGTAACTTATTAATTAATTAATTATTAACTTAAAATAATTTTATTAAAAATTATCTGGAAATGCGAAGCTTTAAATTATATTATCTTGAAATCTGTATTTTTACTTCGAAAATTTGAAAAATTCTTTTTTTATTTATTAATTTATTATATAGTCTAGATTCTTAATATCATATATTTTAAACTGTTAGATTTAATACTCGATATATATTCTAAGAAATTTAATTATTTTTCATATTTAAAAAATTAATGACAATATATTCAATTACCTCACATTTAGCTTAATGAATTTCGAATTCCTCTAAACAAGATATTGCAGACGATATTGAAATTTTCCACAAAGGAAAAGTCAAAACGTTTTAGGTGCTTAGAAGACAGATTTTTTTTAAATTAATATAATTTTAGTTTTTTCCTAAAGCTTGAATTTGTATTTAAAAAATGAAAGCAAATTATGAAATAAATATGTTTATAACTGCTAACATTATAAAAATGTGTAAAAAATTCATAACAGAAATGGTAACATTTTTAGAAATAATTTGCAAAAATTTAGATTAAGTAATATAACTTACACTTTTCAATGTGTAAATTCTGTGAGAAGATCCAGATAAATATTGAATGTAACATTTTCGCAAAATTTTTAATTCATTATAAGATTTAAAATGTTTAGCTGTACTAAAAAAAGATGATCTGCGATTAGTTATTTCAAACCAACTAATCATGTATTACATTCTTAAATCGGCTTACAAAAAAGGCTTATAGTTGCTTAGAAGAACTTTTTAATATGAGAATAAAATTCCTCAAATTTTTCTTATTTTACTCTAAGTTTAATGTGTTATTTTAGTAGTGAAACGTGGCTCGAATCCATAAATAAATGCTTCAGAAAAAGTAAGAATATAATTTATTTGGCGGTGTTCGAATGAAATCCTTCCTTTTTCTAAAATGTTATCTTTAAAATTGTAGAACTGGAATCTTAAATGTATTACAATCCTTTTTTTTTCATCTTTTATATTTAATCTATTTTAAAATAACGTGAATTGTTAGATAAAAAATATTATAAACATTTGTACAGTAATTTTTTCATATCTATTGGAATGAACTTTCATGTTAGAATGGATATGAAAAATTAGATTTTAAATAATTTATATATTTTCCCAAATGTTCAAATACAATAAAAATGAATCCATATTTATATTCAGATTACATTTCCATTTTCATATTTTTTTTTCGTATTGGCTATAAATAACATTTTTAATAATTTTTATGATAAATCTTTCCCATCTAATATTAAAATTATTTTATCCGTAGATAAATTTTGTTTGTTACTTCCATGTAACTCAGTTACAAGATAAACTATAATCATGACAATCATCTATTTTTCGATATTTTTAAGTAATTACCAAATTTTTGCCAGATAAAAAATAAACAAGTATTATAAAATTTGCCTGTAGGTTTTTATAAAACTGCATTTTCGCTTTTCTATATTATTACTCTTTTCGAAATTCGTTTTTTAATTTTATAATATTTTTTAAATGAAAATATTTCATATATTATATTTACACTCATTCAACGCTACTCTGTTCATTGAAATATGTTTCTTGATATAAATTGAGAAATAAATATTTCTATTACATATGGATTTTAACTGTATTTCAATCTCTTTTTAATAAAGAATTTATTCATAATAAAATTTTAAAACAAGTTTAATAGCTTAAGACTTTCCTAATTTTAAGTAAAATATTCATATATACGAATGAATTGTAATAAAAATTAATTTAAGATATATACTTGAAGTAATCAAATTTGTGTTTATTGCTTTTAGAAAAATATTTTAAAAATTAATAATTTTCATAAATAGTAAAAATTTAAAGCCATAGTTATGATAAAAAAATTCATTAAATTATAAAAGTATAACTCATAATTTTTCTAGAATACAAATATTTATAATCCATAGTAATCCATATTCTAATTAGAGTAATATTATATATATATATATATATATATATATATATATATATATAATAAACATACATAGTTCGCTTTCTTAAAAATGTGTATGAAATACCAATTGTGCTTTTTCAAAGCATTTTATATTTATTGGGTTATTTTACAATACAAACTGAATCATAATTTTAAATTAATAAAACATTCTGATTCTAAGAAATTTCATGTTGGATTTTTTTTTTTCATCGAATATGATGTCCATGATTCAAAGTTGATATTGAACGCATTTAACTAGATTTCTGGAAATAATTGTTATTTTTTTTCATTTGTATATAACTTTAAATAATTGTATTTAGTATGACTGAGTGCCTTATTATTTTTTCGATAACTGATATTTCCAGTGACGAACAAAGAAAACGATACATTTCTCATATAAATATTTTAAATAAATAAATTTCCTTAAAACCTGAATGTCCAACTGTAAAATATTCAGTTACAAAAGCCTTAATTTTACAGCATTCAATATAAACTTACATGGCTAAAACCAAGTATATCTTCACATAAATTAAACAGTTGTTCTATTTAGTTATTAGAAAACAATTAGTGTCACAAAGACCTCAATAAATAAGTTTTGCGAAATAAAGATCACTTAAGGAATTCTGGCAATGTTAAACAGAGAACAGAAGTCACGTGATGTAAAAAGAAAATGCATACAAGTTGAAGTCCTTTTTCCATTGTTAAATTTGTAGATATATTTCTCTATAAAATGAAATACTGCATTGAAAATATCGTGCATTCCACTATAGTAAGCGGCTTAATTATTAACTTAAACGAAAAGTACCCCTATTTTTAGCAGCAATCTAACCCGGTTTGGCCTACTTTCTTTCTCGTAATGTACTATTTCGTTCTAAAAATAGCACACAGACATAATGAGGTCTTCTGGACTCCAATACTGGTTCGTTGAAATATGTAAATGTTATCCCTTAGTTGTCCTCTATTTTTTCCAGGATTTTGACCTCATGCAATAAAGCTAAACATATCTTCTAATTGAAAGTGAATTGTTTTCTTTCCTTCGACAAAAAATATCGTCTGAACTCATATTTCATGTTAGCACTATGCTTTCTTTTTTTCTATGTTTTGACCTCATAAGACAGCGATAAAAGGTTTCAACCAATAGAAAATTGCTGAAAATAAAATTAGAAACTAACTGCTTTTTTGAAAAGAATTTCAAAATTGTAAATATATAAATAGATAATAATGCAATTATATTACTTAATATGAAATTAGATGATTAACATGTGATAATTATATCAATAGTAATTTAATAGATAATTAACATATAATTAGATTATTTAGATAATAATGCAGACTTATAGCATTTTCAAATGAAATGACATATAATTTAGCCTTCCACTTTTTTTTTCTGTATTTTGACCTCATAAATTGAAGACAAATTTTGAAAATTTCAACAACTATTATCTTCTATTTGATTGAAAATGAAATGCATTCTTTTAATAATAAAAAAATATCAACTGAACTTTTATTTCATATAAACGTTATGAATCTACTTATTCGACATATTGATATATTTAAAAATAATAATAAAAGTTTCAGCCAATTAAATATGAATAATAATATTTGATTTATATTGCACAAATTTAGTATAGAATTGACTTTTTCACAAGAACTGAAAGTGATTTGATATAATTTGTTGCAATAATGCAGATTTTCTTTCACATAATGAGATAGAATAGATTATTGTCAAATATAATTCGTAAAAATCTAATCTCAATTCACTTTTTTGTTAAAATAAATTAAAATATTCTCAACACTTTCATTTAAGAGCTGTATTTTTACAAAATCTTTTATTACTACTAGTTTCAATAAAAGATTTTCATTTATAATTAATTCCCTTTGTATGTATTTAATTACAGTAAAAATGCTAAAAATATATACAGAAAAAAACATATTGTTGATGCAAATATTAGCTTTTTACGATACATTTAATATTTTGTGAGAACTGAATTTGCACAAAATTTCAAAATAGTTGATTAGACTTCATTTATTATCAATAATAGAAAATCATTATATTTCAATATAGTAAATTTAGTAATTTCAGTCTAACTACAGAAAAATACTATTTATTAATTTCCATTTTATGTTCTGCTCACTCACTTGAAATTTTTATTTCGCTTCATTTCAATTAGCTTAATGTAGGAAAATAATTACTTTTCAATATAATAAATTCGGCTACTTCATTCAAGCTTTAGAAAAACACTATTTATTAACTTCTATTCGACATTTTGCTCGCTCATTTGTAATTTTTTATGCTTCATTTCAACTGGTGTAGATTTCAAAATTTGTAATCAGCTATAAAACTGGGAGAAAACATTTGTTGAGTTATTTTTATTAATAAAAAAGTTTGATAAAATATATTCATATTTAGTGATAATTTCCTTATAGTTTTAACTATTTTTAAGGCGCATATCGAATTTTTTAATATTTTTATTCATATACTAGCCACTTTTAGAGACCGAATGGTCTGTAAAAGAAACTGATTGAATTTAATTTCATTTAAATTTTGGACATAACTTCGGGTTCAAGAAACCTTCAAAAAACTATGTTTAAGCATAAAATTGTCATAACCATAAAGCCATGTTAATTTATAGTCTTATGATGGCGCTGTTCATAATGGAATCTTATGACAACATAGCTGTCTTAAATATATAATTTTCTGGTTCATCTGTCTTTAAACTTTCGTAGTAGTGTAACTTCATTTTTTTTATTCGCAGTGTAAACTACAAAGATATCAAACAGTTTTGTTTTCTTAGCTTTAAATGATGAAATCACTATTAAATATTTGACAGAATAACGAAAAGTTTTTGAATTTTGCATCAATAATGTAATTTATTCAAAGAAGTCAAGTGAAAAAGGCTTTTTCTAACTGCCCTAACTCAGGGAAATTTTGCACGACTACTGAATTGTTATCATTATAAAGATTCTTCTTTTTTTTTTAAATTTTCGAACGATATTAAAATCTTTTTTTCTTCAGTAATATTTTCAAGTTATCATAAAATGAAAGAACGCCAAACTTTTACTCAATTTTTAATTAATTGAATTATTAATTTAAAAATTCCTTCCAATGCTCACATTTTCATCCTCCAAATTATATATGCGTCAAGTCTGCTAGTTCCAGGTCAAAAAGTCTTTTCTGTAGAATATCAGCACACAAATTTTCTTCTTTATTATTAATTGAGATTATATTTTCATTTGTTACTTTCAAGTTATTTATTGACCTTAAAATTGGAAAATGCAAACTTGCAATTTTCTAACTATTTATACTTTAACTCCTTAAACGTATAGATTGAACACGTGTAAATTTTATTTCAATATTTATTTCTAAAATTCATTTAAGATTTAATTTGCTTTTTTTGTGTTCATTTTTTAAGTGGAAAAGAAAATTAGCTTTTTATGTTAGAGCTTCAAGATCGCAATAAAAAGATAAGGCACTTTTTTGTGTCATAACTTCACATTACACTTCATTTAGTTAAATGAGTGTAACAAGAAAAAACCAATTGACAATTACATTTTCCATTCCGTAATAATTAATATGATTAATAACAAGAAAAATAAAATGATTTTATGATTAGATACTAACTCTGAAACAGGATCAATAGTACTATTTACTGAATTAGTCAAAATCTACTAAAAATAAAAAAAGTAATTACATTTGCATTTTTAAAAACTCAGATTTCATTAAACAATTATTACTTCTCGTTGATGAAAAGTAACATTTTGGATTAGGAAAAAAATATTTTAATATTATTTTGGGAATGACCTTGTAATTTTGAACCACGGTCAGATGACGAGGACGACACCTGAGCCGGTCAGTTACAAAAAAAAACCTATTAACGTACGATCCTTTGCAATTTTTTCGAAATGAATCGCTGGGATACGGTTAATACACAAATACCAGAAAATCGAAAAAAAAGAAAAGAGGTTTTAAATGACGAAAAATTGTATTTTTTAACTTTTAGTCAATAAATATATTTTATAAAGTGTTATGGAATTTAAGTTTTTATTTGCCCCCCCCCCCGTTTTTATCAGTTACATTTAGCAAAATTTTTGACGCTTTAATACTTTAAATAAAGAACGCCCATTCATCAGGGATTAAAACTGGTAGAGTTATGAAACCATAAAAATAATCTTTTGAGACGAAATTTATGATTAAATACGTAGTCTCGAGAGAATTTTAAAAGAATAATTTTCAAATTGAGTTTATTAGTTTTTTTCCGCTATTTAAATTGTTCCTTAAAATAAATAAATTTGTATATTTAACCCACTTAGGTTATATTGCTATAATTCGATAAGCTTTAGTTATAAAACAATCAAGTACCCCCCCCCCTCTTTTTTAACGCATCAACAACTTATCCCTATATACGACCAATGAGATTGAAGAGTATATAAAAAGTTAGAATCAGTAACTTTTTCAGAAACACTTTTATTGATACATACAAGATAAAATTCCAATTGGCACTTCCCAATTGGAACTATATGTCTATCTAAGAGTTTAAAAATTGTCTTTCAAGCCCATAATAAGAGCACTCATTCGGTAATATGAATATACCTTAGTCATCCAATATAGCCTTTTGGTAATAAAAATTTCAAACTTAACATTTTGAAAGTTTCAACATTCTTTAATAATGTTAATTTGTTATTTTAACATGTTACATATGTTAATATTTAGGAATGAACTGCCCATCATAGGATACTCTCATTCTTATATAGTTATTCGCGGTACTTTTCCGTTTGCCAAATAATGTCGAATTCCGCCAAATTTCTTACGCCACAAAATGAACTATACAGACAGACCGTCAACCTCTCGACATATTCTTTTATTATATTCTTTATTATTCTTTTATTAACTTTTTATTATATTCTTTATAAGAATATATTCTTGATGTGTCTAACATTATATTAATTCTGATACGGGTATAAATTATTTAGCTGATTATTTAGTTTTAACTTCGGAATCTGAAGACTAATTGCTCGAAAGTGCTTTCTCTTTAATCGGTCATATAGAAGTGTAACGTTTTTTCTTGAAATTTATCTTGATATGGAAGTTTGGAGACGGAAATAACATATGGTAATTTTCTTGTCCTTAAATACATCGCTCTGTTTGAATACTTATGTCCCAAAATCATATGTACAACTTCAGAATGTAACATTTACATATGAAATCTAAAAAACATTTAAATATTTAGAAGTCGTATGGTATATATTTTGTAAAAATGTTAAATATAATTGTTAATTCAGAAATCTAAAAGACTAATTTCCTCCTTCCTCGCTAGAGCAAATTAATCATTTTCGAATGTAATCATTATTGACTTTAATAGTTATCGCAGAGGAAACATTCCATGGAGCATTGCAATGATGATGCTTACTTCGTCAATAATGGCAGACTCAGGCATGGCAATTTAAAGTGAAAATTCTACAAAACCAACTCTTTCCTGCATCAGTATTTGTGCAGTCTAAAATATAGAGTAATCGAGAGATTTCAAGCTAAGCGAGTAATTTTTCGGAATAATCTGCAGAGGGAGACTGCGACAATCAATTACCATTCAAACATTAAACGGTTACCTCTCTAGAAAACTTCGTTCCGAAATGTATTTTTCTTTCTCTTTTAACTGTGACCGTAATTATTCTAGGGTTTTCCTGTTTGGTGGCATCGTTAAATTTTGAAAGATACCTTTCGCTAATTATGTGTGGGTGTTTCATCCCTGGACCTGTGCAGGTTTAGTAAATTAGTTTTGTACTTCGGATGCGTGCTTTAATTAATTCCAATACGTGATGAATAAAATCGTTTTTTTTTTCAATGATGTAGCTTCATTCTATAATTTTTTTTCCACTCAATGAAAGGTTGTAATTTTTTAATGATTTGTTTTTTCGATAAAAAAACACACGGAAGAATGCTTTTTTTTCTCTTTAATTGATGGAAACGAATGATGTAATAAATTTTCTTTTTTATACATTTGCTTTTTTATGCGGAGGCTGCAACCGATTTATTATTCTGAAAGACGTTTATTCATTTTTTTAATTTAAAACCCACGTATTTACATATGCATATGAAATTTGATTTAAATTATGGAATGATTGTAAAATGAATATTTCTTTTTGAAAAAAAATGAATTATTTTTCCAGATATTATTTAAAACAATTAAAGAATTCCATCTGCAGTATTCTAATTTAAATTACCTTACAGTTATATCCGTATACATTTACTGTAGTACCTGATACAGTACTACAGTTTACTATGCTACTGTTTACATACTACATACTGTTTACTGTTTGTATGTACGTTATACAAACAGTACATGTATAAATTAGTATACAATTACTGTAGTACCTGATACAGTACTACAAACAGTACATGTATAAACAGTACATGTACAGTATGTATATACTGTTTACTGTTTGTATGTACGTCATACAAACAGTACATGTATAACGTACATACAAACAGTAAACAGTATGTATAAATTTATAAGAGATATAACAGTTATATATCGTTTACAAATACAATGGAAAGCATTTTAACCTAAAAACCACTTTTGGGAACATAAAGAATCTCAAAATCTTAGTTCTTTTTGAATTTTGAAATAAAAAACGTTTTGGAATTGCGTCCATTTATAAAAACAATAACTTAAAAACGCAAGAAGCTAGAAATACGAAACTGACATGGATTTACACTTAAATCGTAGTTCTCCGTTAAGTTTGGACTATATGAAATCTGTTTATCCATCCATGGACCTACAAAGACTATAATTCAGAAATGCAGTCAGCTAAAAAAGTTTAAAAAGGAAGAAAGTTGGTAAATGTATTTATTATTTCAATGAAGACTTGTCTTTAATTTCGCATAAATTGTAACAAAGGGAAGTCTTTATTTTTGGCTGTCTACATGTATGTGAATACGATAATGTATAAACGCAGCGAACTAGATGGGTGGAATTTATCATAGGATTTTTATAGGAAGAATTGTGAATGTGTCTGATTTGAACCAAACCCATTGTTGGATTAATAGTTTTTCGATTTTCTTTTTTGTTTTAAATAAGCAATTAAATGAGTTTTGGTATGTGATTTTTATACTAAAACTGGTTAATGAGAGCAACATTCGGTTCTCGCCAATCTGCCAACTAAACACAAAATTCGCCAAATGATGTAAGCATATGAGGATGTTGAGGGAGGGGGAATGTTTTTGCTAGTTTTATTATACTTCCCAAATAAGGTAGAAAAATCTATTATTATTCTAATGTTTCTGATGATAATAAGAATAAGGTACTTTTCCGTTAGCCGGGCGCAAAAGTCGCCAATTGGGAACCAAACGCGAATTTGGCGGAATTCTACATTATTTGGCGATTTTTCGCTTTCGCCCGGCTTACGGATTGTGAACCAAACGTGAAATTGGCGTAAGAAATTTGGCGGAATTCTACATTCTTTGGCAAACGGAAAAGTGCCGTGAATAACTATATAAGAATGAGAGTATCCTATGATGGGCAGGTCATTTCTTAATATTAACATATGTAACATGTTAAAATAACAAATTAACATTATCAAACCATGTTGAAACTTACAAAATGTTAATTTGAAATTTTTATTACTAAACGCTATATAGGATGACTAAGGCATATTCATATTACCGAATGAGCGCTCTTATTATGGGCTTGAAAGATCATTTTTAAACTCTTAGATAGACATATAGTTCCAATTGGTAAGTACCATAAATGATTTAAGGAATTATATTTTATCTTGTATGCATCAATAAGTTTCTGAAAAAGTTACTAATTTTAACTTTTTATATACTCTTCAATCTCATTGGTCGTATATAGGGATAAGTTGTTGATGAGTTAAAACCAACGGGGGGTGGGAAGAACTGGTTTTATAACTAAAGCTTATCGAATGATAACAATATAACCTAAATGGGTTAAATATATAAATTTATAATAAGGAGCAATTTAAATAGGGAAAACAACTAATAAACTAATTTGAAATTTATCCTTTTAGATTTCTCTCCAGACAGCGAATTTTATCATAGAATTCGTCTTAAAAGAGAATTTTTATAGTTTCATAACTGTACCAGTTTTAATCGCCGAGGAAAGGGGGTGGGTTCTTTATTAAAAGTATTAAAGTGTCAAGAAATTTTGCTAAATGTATTTGATAAGAACGGGGGGGGGTGAGAACTTAAATTTTGTAACACCTTGTGAAATATATTTATTGACTAAAAGTTAAAAAATATAATTTTTCGTCATTAAAACATTTTTTTTTCATTTGGTTCTATATGTCTATCATCATTGGCAAAGAAATTAGCTTTAGGACCACGATAAGAACGAACACCCTGCATATTACGAACTCAATGTTCTCGTTTTAGTGATGTTATCTGAAAGTATATTTACATTTGATGATAATTTATCAAGTAGCACATCATGATTGTCAGAAACTAAATATTATAATTATATTACGAATTTTTAATCAACGAGATATATTGTGCTTTTCATGACTTCAAATGTATTCATTTTTCGTTATGAAATGATTACTCCTGTCTTAGCATTGGGACCATGGTTGGCTGGTGGTAAGGTCTCGGCTTTGGACAGTTCGACCGAAGAACCGTCGTGTAAGCTGGTCTAGTACACGTCAAATCAGTCAGGGCCAAACGTCCATCCACTGGTGTGGTGTGGAAGTTTGGAGAGAGGGTGTCAGCTCAAGTGCTGCCCTCGTCATCTGACCGGGGTTCAAAATTATGAGGTCAACCCCATAATAGCTTTAGTGTTGCTTTAAAACGGGACTTTAATATAATTGAACTAAGCTAAACCTCTCTTAGTATCTGATAAAAGATTTATATTCGAAGACATTTAATCATACATCATGCGTAATTAAAAACTTAAGGAATTATGCTTCAAGGAAAAATTTCACAATAAAATATTGAATTAGATCAGCACATAAGTTATTCCCTTTGCATCGAGCTAACGTTTCTTTTTTTTTCCCCTGTTACTACAATCAGATACTGGAGTTTGGTAGCAAGCAATGAGTGTTAATTTATTAATAGAAAAATCCAAGTTAATTTATGAAAAATATTCATTCAAGCAGTATGAAACTATATGCTTACGAAATGAAATCAGTATAAATTTAATATCTTAATGGAAATGAAATAATTAAACTTTAAGGAAAGAATACGAAAGATGTAACAGATATTTCGTTATAATATATCTATCAAAAAAATTCAGATAGAAATTGATTTATAAAGCGTGTGCCATTTATAATTTCATCTCTACAAACATTTAAACAAAATTTGCAAAATAAGTTAAAATTTTAAATGTTTTATTATTAAATTTAGACGAAAGATGATGCGTTAAATCAATGATAAACAGAAAATTATCTTAAACCTGAACGTTGAATTTGATGACTTCTGAAAATATTATTGCGCAAAAATGAATTTGACATCATTTCAAAATTTAAAAAATACTGTCTTTTAAGTTATAGGAAATTAAATATCATAAAAATTTTCTCTGAATTTTGGCACTTTTTTAAATATTTTTTTTGTTGTTGTCCTCAAATTCAAACCGTTTACCTCATTTAATCCCTCGACTTTTCTTTCATTGTTGAAAGCTGAAGCAGAAAAATTTTGTTTAATACCTGTATCGTGAAGATGGTTTAAAAAATGTAGTTATAACACGATGGAATTTTGAGGATTTTCATAAACAAAATTTTAAATAAAACCCTTGATCTACAACAACTGCATTAATTTTTGTTTAAATATACCTTTAATTCAAACTACTCGACATTTTGTTCTCTGAAATTTCAATAACCATTTGAACTCAATCTTATTTTGCTTACTATCAATATTTTTGACAATATTTATTATTAGTGTTTATTTTTAATTCCCAGGGCTTTTCCTTTATTGCATTTTTAAAAGGGTGCTGTTTATTTTCAATTCTCATTGCTTTCCATTTATTAAATTTTCAAAAGGGTGCTGTTTATTTTCAATTCCCAATGATTTTCATTTATTGCATTTTCAAAAGGGTGCTGTTTATTTTCAATTCCCAATGCTTTCCCTTTATTGCATTTTCAAAAGAGTGCTGTTTATTTTCAATTCCCAATGATTTCCATTTATTGCATTTTCAAAAGGGTGCTGTTTATTTTCAATTCCCAATGATTTCCCTTTATTGCATTTTTAAAAGGGTGCTGTTTATTTTCAATTCTCATTGCTTTCCATTTATTGCATTTTCAAAAGGGTGCTGTTTATTTTCAATTCCCAATGCTTTCCATTTATTGCATTTTCAAAAGGGTGCTGTTTATTTTCAATTTCCAATGCTTTCCATTTATTGCATTTTCAAAAGGGTGCTGTTTATTTTTAATTCCCAATGCTTTCCATTTATTGCATTTTCAAAATTGTGCTGTTTAGTTTTAATTCCCAATTTTTCCATTTATTGCATTTTCAAAAGGGTGCTGTTTATTTTTAATTCCCAATGATTTCCATTTATTGCATTTTCAAAAGGGTGCTTGATACTCCGATGTTAAATCTGTTTCGAATACTAGTTCATTCGATTGCAAGTCAAATATTTTATAATGTTGTTTGCCAGTTACAAAAATTATTCAAATATTCTTTGTTACATATGATGAACATATTAAGATTTCACGCTCCCCAATCTTCCATGAGTTGTGATTCCTATACCTAAAACTTACTTTCGCCAAGCATGTACGATAAAATTATTAAACTCTTAATCCCTTGTTAAAAATATTTTATCTTGCCAATATCAAGTTTTTTAACTGTCTGCATATGAAATCGTAGATCACCCCATTCCAGTTTTATTCAGAAATTTTGATATATAGTAACATCAACTTCACCTGCAAAATATATTCATAACATTAAACAGATCACTCTTTCGACACTGAAGCTAAATATGCAGATGTCACTTTAGAAAGTTAAACTGCATATTTTTCAGTCAAAACTCAAGGCAGGTGTTTGACTGAAAATTTATTTACGAAAAGAACTAGTAGTAGAAATAATGAAAATAGCAAAAGGTAATTGCCCTGTGAGTTCGAGATTTAAGAAATGGTTTCTTCACCTATAATGATAGGAGCATTAAACTTTTTGTTCTTTCATCAGAGATCAATTCGGTGCTTTTGAACCCAGTTAGCGTAGGAAATGATGGTTCTAAATATAGATTCTCTTAACTTTCACCTGGTAGTATGATTGACATAGGAAATTACTGCTGTATTTCGGCGAAAAGACTAATGTACTTCGTTGGGGAGAAAAAAAAATTCGTGCCGTGCTGAAAGGATTAATTTGTTTTTTTTGTTTTTTTAAATCCTTTCACTTATTTTTTTTCTTCTTTTTTCTACTTTTATTGTTGAGTTTTTGTGGTTGAAGTATTGCGAATCTAAGTATTAATTAGTGATATAAATTTTATAAAAATATCAAATAAATAAAATTGAGTTTATTTAGAAAAAAAGCAGTTTCTTGGGGGAAATTCCGTGCCGTGCTGAAAGGATTAATTTGTTTTTGAAAGAAAAAATCCTTTCACTTATTTTTTTTTTTTCTTTTCTGCTTTCATTATTCAGTTTTTGTAATTGGAGTATTTTGAATCTAAGTATTCATTAATGATATGAATTTTATAAAAATATCAAATAAATAAAATTGTTTTTATTTAGAAACAAAGCAGTTTCTGTTGGAAAAATTCGTGCCGTGCTGAAAGGATTAATTTGTTTTTGAAAAAAAAAAATCCTTTCATTTTTTTCTTCTTTTCATTATAGAGTTTTTGTGTTTGGAGTGTTGTGAATATAAGTATTTATTAGTGACACGAATTTTATAAAAATATCAAATAAATAAAAATCAGTTTATTTAGAAACAAAGCAGTTTCTTTAATATATTTATTATTTTTTATTAATATATTATTTAAATATTTTTCGTTGCAGTTAAATGAAATGTCTTTTTAATAGATTTAATTCTAAAATTTAAAACCCACCATTAAATAATTTAAATAAGTACTTGTAATAATATGTTAGAAAGAATTAGTTCATTTTGCTAATTTTTTTTGTATATTATGTTCCTGATTTCCTGCCATTACGAATTATGAAATTTAGCAACCCTATTAGAACAAGATATTGTACGGCATTTTCACAATGTTTCCTGACATTCCAAATGTCAGACATTATCATGAAGATACTGTAATAATACTTTTGAGATACTTATTAAGATAGTTAAGATTCTGTAAATAACTATCTTAATCTTAAGTTATTAATTAATTGTGACTGATTGAATTGAAAATCTGACGGTTTAGTTTAGTTATATTAATGTCCCGCTGTAAAGCCACACTAGGACTATTTTGACGCGGACCTAGTAATTTTGAACCACGGACAGATGACGAGGACGACACCTGAGCTGGCACCCCCCTCTCCACACCATATCACACTAGCGGGAGGACGTTTGGCATGACGGATTTAACGTGCAACAGACCCCCTTACACGAAGATTTTTCAGTGGAATCGGGTCTCGAACTTGAAACCCTACGGCTCACAAGCCGAGACCTTACCACCAGGTCACCGCGGCCTCTGAAAATCTGACGGAAAATTACCTTTGTTACGTTCCCATACTCTGTTTCATTGATATATTTATTGGAATTTTAACCCCCCACATTCACACATACACGAATAGACAGAGTAAACATTTTATGTGCAAATATAATTGTCATTATCAATCTATATGGCAATTTTCACTCATCCGGTTTGTGGCATATTAAATCCACGCGTATTCGGATGGACACTTATATAATCTTTTAATGGACAAATATCTTACAAAATGTGATAAAAATTTATTCTATTGGTATTGAGATCAGGTGGAAAATTTAATCTATCAAGTTTGGGGTCTTTCAAAGTTGCGTTCGCAGATAGACATCATTTTTGGAATTATCTCAGAGAAGTCTAAAACAGAAAGATATGTCTAATTCTTTGTATCATTTTTTTGCATATTTTCTTTTTGCACATTTGGTGCAGAAGGGAAAAAAGGAACATATAAGTTAAATGGATTTTTTTTTTAACAAATGAAATGAAATATAACATTCTTTATCTTTGTAAAAAAAAATATTTCGTACTTTTAAAAATAAGATTTTGTAACAAAAAATGAAGCTTTTGTTTCCTTAAGAAATGTTTAATATAACTGATTCTATACATAATACACCTCAAAATTTCAAACTTTCACATTTGTTCACGACATAATCTCAGGAAAGAAATATATCAAGAAAATATATCAGTAGGAAAAGTTAATAAGAAACATATAGTTGGCAGGCATAAATCTTTTCGCATTAATATGCATAGTGGCAGTACACAATCTTCTAGTATCTTGAATTTATTTTCTATATGAGCCGAATCCTCTTATCTTATCCATCAACAATAGGGGAAACCTTAGGAAAAGTAGAAGTATCATATCAATAATGACAAGGAATTCTATTTCATTTTAACAACGAAATATATTGTTGTAAAATATGCTTAAAATTAATTAAAAAGGAAAAATATATCTGGTATAAACTTGGTATCATTGAAAAAAAATTTTTTTTTAATTTGAAAATGATATAAAAATAATTTTTGGTCATAAATATATTTTCAAATTATGGTGAAAAAATTTCGAAATTCCGCTTAATTTCAATTTAATTAAAATTTCAGATATTCTCTGGGGGGGGGGGCTCATTCTCACCCACTAAAATACACATATTCTTTATTTGCTGGCTGTAGGTTAAACGTTTGGCATGTAAAGTGCAAACACTCATGCATACATTCATATTTATTATCAGTACGGATGAAAGATCTTACATCTAAGAATTTGATCATTGGTCTCAGGTTACCCATTTTCGGAAATATAAAAATCAAAGAAGTTTCTCACTAAACAAAACCTTCATACTCCCTCTTCAACAAATAGATTGATATCGCCATTTTTATTCGACGATAAATGTTGACATTTTACATGTATAAAAATTAACTAAGAACAATTTCCTGTGTTTACTATGCAAGTATAATTTAAGACAGCATTTTCATTTGCTGAGATAAAATGTATTTCATCAAAGTTGGTTGGTATTTCTAAATTAATGTTATTATTATAGTGGACAAAAAAGTTGATCATTGAAGACGGCTGGATTTAATGCTGATCTTAAATATTATGCACAAAATTAATACAGATATATATTACAAGAAGCCCTGATGGGAATTTTATTGATTTTTTTATAACGTGTGTCTAAATATTTGAGCTATCATGATCATATTTTAATCAAAATCAACAAACTTTACATTAAGTTTTATAGTTTAGAGAATTTGATATAAAACATAGTAAGGTTATATTATAATTAAAATAAGAATTAATGTGTAGTAGAAAGAATAGAATTAATAATTTTTAATAATTAAAGATCTGATAATACTTTTAATACTGATAGTACTTTCATTTTGATTTGCAATAATTTCAGTAGAGGAAATTGTAGCAAGCAAAATATATTTTTTTATTCTGCATATACTGTATTACGTACTAGCAAAATCCGTATGTCATTGTCCATTGAGAGGATCAATGTCAGTAAAATCAATATAAAATACAACTATAAAAATTAATATTTAGTTTGTACGTTTATTTTTTATGATAATATTATCGTTTGGCCAATTATAAATAATAAAAATCAAAACAACTAGCTGAAAATCAAAGTGCGCTAAAAAAAAAGGCAATGAAATGAAAATTTTTGTTTAGAAGATGCTATTGAAATTAAATTATATAAATAGTTTTCTTGGTTCTTGCGCGAAATTACACGTGATTGATGAATTTGAGTGAAATCATAACAACGATAACCTAAAATAAAGTTATGAAAAGAAATAAAAAAAGTATAGTGATTTTTTTCAATTTTATTTTTCTTTCTTTGCACCTGGAGAATTGAAGACGATAAAAATCAAAACAAATAACGAAAAATAAAGACACACTAAAGAAGACAGCTCAATGAAAATAACGTTCATGATTCTTAGTTTTCTTAAGTTGGCAACCTTATGAAATCAACGAAGAATAAAACGAATAAAACAGCTACGAATCAGAGAAAAAAGTCTTTTAACTCATTTAAAAAACAATTAATTGAAAATCAATCAATCAAAATATTTTGATCTTCATTGTTTTAAATTAGAGAAAGTGTTAGAATGATTATCTCAAATAAGTTTTAAAAAATCAACAAAATTAAGAATGCTCGTTACAAGAATTTTATATTCATATCTTGAACTTTTTCGAAAAAATGTAGCTAATTTATAAAAAAAATTTTAAATTTAGTATTTATATAGTAAATTAGAAATATAGAAATTTAGTAAATTATATCGGAAACATTTAGAAATAAAGAAATAGCAAACTCTTAGTTTTAAAAGACAGGTGGACGATCTCTTTGGCTGAGCTAAGAATTGCTTTAGGCGATTGTTAAGAACAATATCACGGGCAAATATAAGCAAAAAAATTATCCGAAATAACATAAAACATTAAAAAAAACTGTCAATATTAAGTTTTAAAAATCCTGCTTTCTACCTACGTCAAGTCACTGTTACAACTACAGTTCAATCTATAGTCACCATTAGTTTTTAGGTATTTTTGTTCTCTTTATTTAATCAATAAATAGCTAAAACATTAAATATAGTTTTCCAGAATGTGACTTCGGTGAGATGCTTTTTGAAGATCAGGTGGACGTCGTATTTTTTCGTTTTTTCTCTTATTGTGTTCATTCAACTGGTTAGATAACTCACTGTTATAGGCACCGGGGAACGTAGGATGGCGTTATGTTATATTATGACTACATGTGTATAGAATTTCATGGCTTAAGTAATTTAGATATGTTTGGCACTTCAGTCATACTCATAACAAATAATCTCTTTTCTAAGTATAGAACCAATACTGATAATCTAAACAGTTGATTAAATATCTCACAAGACCTCTTGCTAAAAACATCTGAAGATGCATTGAACTCTTCTATATAGAGATCGACAGTTAAAACCAATGTTGTTTTTTTTATGAATGAACGAAAGTGTTCTATGTTCGTCGTCATAATAAAATACTTAACGCCTTTTTTAGTTGTTTCATAGAATTGAAAATAAAAATAAGTCTGAATTTGTATCTCTAACCTTTCACTTCTATGTCCAACAATTGATACATATTAAGAATTTTTGGTGTGAAGATGACATAGAGAATTTCTTCTATATTGCGCTTGCATTTTCGAGTGATCATGTTAACATGAACATGAACGAATAGACAGACAGGTATTATGACTTTTTTGGGGGGGTGGGGGAATCAGAAACTCGGAAAAATGCAAATACTTCAAAATCTCAATATCTGAAGTCTTGGGCTATTATATTTTCTCTTTATATACTTCATATACAAGTCATCAATATAGAAAAAAAATGTTCACAAGTTATTATAAAGCAGTGGAATCTAACTAATATCTTATTTCTTATTCCAATTAAATTTCTTATTAACTCTTAACTGTTTAGTTTTTTTTTAATTTTATTAGATAAATCGTCCAATTAGAGAATGTGCTGACTTACTGGTTCACTTAAGAATTTATAGAATAATTGAGACATTTGTGGGTGTCTCATTTTTATATCGAATTATACACCTTTGAATTACTTAAATTGGAATTATAAGTTTGGGGAATGATTCTCTATGTCCAAATGACCATGGTCCCGTTAATTAAAGGGCTAGGCCAAGAATCTGTCATATAAAGAAATAACTAAAGATTACTCTCACCAATTTAATCCTTTCATCGCAACAAAATCACAGCTACATGCCAAGAAAAAAATCTCGCAGAAAAAACCCTAACAGTGTCTCATTAAATTATATAAGGAATGACGTTACTCCAAAAAATCTCAAGAAATCGTTTTTGTCACGAGGACCCCTTTGTCAATTTCGATATTGATTGGAAGAGACAAAGACCTCTCTTGAACATCTATATAATGGCGCTACATGAAATCTCAGTAATTGCTTTTTGTGTCTCTATCCTGTCGTCAGGTTCTCGTTGAGGGGTCTACGAAGTCGTTAAACACTTCGGACAGTGGTCAGGGGCTGTGTTTTTCTTCAGACATATAAAAGTCTAGGGAAGTACTCATGCTTGGATCTTTTCCATGTTAACATGTTTGAACAATACGTTGCTTACTTAAAGCAATATTTTCTTTTGCTGTATTGTAACAGGTAAAATCATTTTATTTTTTAACGATTGTATTACCTAAGACAAGGAAATCAATAAATTATTTTCTGACTGAATCATACCTAGTAACATTAAAATTTTTAAACAATCTTGGCAATTTTTAGAAATTTAGTATACAAGTTATGATTCAATTTTAGTTACATGGTCAACGCCTTTGTTTGAATATTACATTAATCCAATGAATTTTGAATCTCTTTAATATTGAAGCGCTTTTCCTTGGTAATATGTACTTAGAAAAACTTATGCATGTACTTATATATTTAGAAAAATGACATAAAGTCAAATTATTTTTTACTCAACCATTCAATCGGGTTTTCTTGAAATTTTATATTTGAATTTTCATTCACCTCTTGGAACACTAGAAAATTGATATTTTGCATAACGGCAGTGCAATGTTTCTTTTTTTATATTCTCAAAACTTAAGGTGTATGTACACACTTAAAACTTCGAAAATCGTTCAAAATATCGAATATTTTTTTTATTGCTTAATAATGTTCTCTGATTCCTTAGCTTTCAAACGATACCAAGATGTTGCCAATTTTCCAAATATTTCTCGAGTTATAATTATTTCTCTTGAGGTGCTTCCATTGAAAACTCTAGTTACGGTGTTTTTAAAACTCATTTTATGAAGAAGGATATTTTTCCACTATGTTGCTTCATTCAAACAATCATAACTCAACAATAAATGAACCAAATACAGTTATTTATATATCAAAATAATCTGTATGAAATAGCGGATGTTTTTTGCCTCAATCAAAGTTATATTTATAGAAGTAAATTTTTAATAGCTGTTTAAAAGTTAAAATGACAGAAAAAATCTCGCTTTTTCTATTCATCGTTGATGAAAAAATCGTTAAAAAAAACTATATATTTTTATAACTTGATTGAGGCAGACAACATGAAGACTAATATTAGGCATCATTTCCAGCTAGAATTGTGTGTCTGTACAAATTAGAATTTAAGATATCTTGTTTCAAAAAATAGGCTAATTAGCTCATTAAATATTATTTAATTAATTAATAATTAGTGTAATTTGGTTGTTACTCACTGAAATGAGTTTAAACATATATTAATAAACTACTGTGAAAAAACTGGATTTTTAAAGTTAAAATTTTAAAAAAAAATCTTCAAGTGTGTACGTACACCTTAAATATCAAATTAGTTAATCATTTAACATTGTTTATTCTTTTTCATGCATGATTTATATAAAGAAAAAATATTGTACTTGCCAAAAAAATTCGAAACTGAAATTTTTAGGAATCTTCATATTTCAGACTTCTTTGAATCCTAAAAATAAATTTTTGAAATTATATCAATCTGCCCTCATTAATGACTTTCATGAACTGTTTGAACAAGACAGATTTAATCTGGTATATCTTATTTACAACAGATATATATATAGATTTTATCAAGTTTTATATGAAATACATTCACAGAAAGTTTATCTATCTGTCCAAATACAAGCGAGCTGGAAACTACAAACCGTAAGAAGCTAGATGAATGAAATTTGTTACACAGTTTCATCATCTGAAATGTAGAACTGTGTCAAATGTTGAACTAAATCCATTTGAATCTTTATCCTCTGTTTGTGCAATTTCAGGCATGTAATCAGAATAAACCAAAAACAACAGAGATTTAAATAAATGAAATTTGGTATGTGATATTGTTACTTAAGTCGTCGCTTCTGTGTCAACGTTGCTTTAATCAATTGGCAAAAAGGTTTCTAAAATTCGAAACCTAAAGATGCAATAACTTAAGATGCCCAATTCTTAAGCTGGGGGGGGGGAGAATAATGTATTTATTTGGGAGTATGCGAGAAATGCTTTAGGGAGACTACTTCTACTCGCATAAAACCATGTCTACAATGACTTAATTTTTAACCGATATTAAAATAAATCTCTGAGAAATTAAAATCCCATCCGAAGCAAGAAGAATCTTTAATTAAAACTACTTAATCTGTTTTGAAACTTTGAGGCATCAAAATTTAAAAGAGTTTTCATATAACAATTCAATTAACGAATACTCATCGTCATTTCAAACACGAAATCCATCATCTTCTAACAGAAACTATAAAAAAAGGAAGCTAATCTTGATAATTTAAAATCCCCGGCAGCAACATAAAATAAATTTCTTTCTCTCGCTAAGCATAAAATGTTAATCTTTTACGGCATCTAAAGCGGAAAAATTGCATTTCGAAACCTAG